>NC_045960.1:25534730-26205734 GCF_010909765.2 Amblyraja radiata | reverse complement strand
TTATATAACAGATCAAGACAATTCTTAGCCTGAACTCCGGAAGGTCGGACTATTACAGACTGAGTTTTAAAAATATTTTAAGAAAGGAAAAGATTGAGCAATCTGCTGTTGTTTTAATCTTTGTCTGCTAAAGTGCACAGTGAGATCATCATGGAACCAAGCTTACTGGTAGCTAATTACTAGTGTTGAGCCATTATCAGTATGTAAGCCAAAATGTAGAAACAAAGAACCGCAGATGCTGGTTTATACCAAAGATAGACAGACACTTGCTGGAGTAGATCTGCTTCTTAGAGTGCAGAATGGTCCCGACCCAAAACGTCACCATATCCGTTTCCTCCAGAGATGCTCCCTGACCAGCCATGTTAGTCCAGCACTTTGTGTCTATCAGTAGTATATAAGAGTTCACTAATCAGAGACCAGCATGTTGAGCCAGCACTAAACTATTAAGCTATTTAGTGCGTATGATAGAGCGGGTGTATGGGTGATCATGGATCGCCATGGACTTGGTGGCTACAGGGTTTGTTTCCTACACTGTATTTCTAAAATAAACTAAAGGGTAAGTGTTACAGTGTCTAGTATATGCCAAAAACATTTAAAATTCTTTAGAGTTTAAAATGTTGCAAACAAAGTGTGAGCAGGGTAAGCAACATATATGAATTAAGATAGACACAAAATGCTGGAGTAACTCAGCGGGACAGGCAGCATCTCCGGAGAATGGGTGACGTTTCAGGACGAGACCCTTCTTCAGACAGAGTCAGGGGAAAGGGAAACAAGAGATTTAGACAGTGATATGGAGAGATATATAGAACAAATGAATGAAAGATATGCAGAAAAGTAATGATGATTAAAGAAACAGGCCATTGTTAGCTGTGTTCTAGGTTAAAACGAGTTACAGGCAATATAACTCACCAGGACGACTGTGAAACTAGTACAGCAACTTGGGTGGGGGAGGGATGGTGAGAGGGGGGGATACAAAGGTTACTTGAAGTTAGAGAAGTCAATATTCATACCACTGGGTTGTAAGCTGAAACGTCACCCATTCCTTCTCTCCAGAGTTGCCGCCGGTTTCTCCAGCATTTTGTGTCTATCTTCGGTTTAAACCAGTATCTGCAGTTCCTTCCTACACATATGTGAATTTGGAACTGATTAGACTTTCCAACGAGAATGAATGTGGGTTCTTCTCCTGTTGACAGGAGGTACTAGTGGAGCACCACAGAGACCAAAACTGAGGTCCCAACTGTTCACAATCAATATCAAATGTAACATTTCCAAGTTTTCTAGGCCCGTGTAACATTTCCAAGATTACTGATGCCACAAAGCTAGAAGTAGGAATGTGAAGAGTGACGAGGGTGTACAAAGGCTACTAGGGGGATATAGGCAGTTTTAGCCTATATTTTAATCTGTTAACCACAATGCAGCAGATGGATTGCAAAATAATTTGTGGGTAAACCACTGTGATTTAAACAAAAACCCAGAAATACTGACTACCTCCCCCTTACGATTCTTCAAAATGTCCTGATGTCATCTGACTGGATCAGGAGTTTTATTCTCTATAAATCGATCAATTTACTCTCTGGGGCGGCACAGTGGTGCAACGGTAGAATTGCTGCCTCACAGCGCCAGAGACCCGGGTTCGGTCCGGACTACGGGTGCTTATCCGTACATTCTCCCCGTGACCTGCGTTGGGAATGCTCCGAGATCTTTGGTTTCCTTCCACACTCCAAAGATGTACAGGTTTGCAGGTTAAATGGCTTGGTGCACATGCAAAAATAAAATTGTCCCCAGTGTGTGTAGGGTAGTGTTAATGTGCTGGGATTGCTGGTCGGTGCGGACTCAATGGGCCGAAGGGCCTGTTTCCGCGCTGTATCTCTGAACTAAATTAAACTACAGATACTCCCTGACTTCTGCAATGGGAGACTTACATAAACTGGCACTTACGTAAACAATTTGGTACTCAGTCTCTAGTCATGGCAGTTTGTAATCTCCAGAGCACTCACTGGACTATTACTCAACACAGGGACATGTAAGGAGTTGCATTTTGAGAAGTATAACATAGGCCGGACCTACACAGTGAATGAGAAGGCTCTGGGGAGTATTATAAAGCCGAGGAATCTAGGAGTGCAGGTACATTGTTCCTTGAAGGTGGAGTCGCAGGAAGATAGTGTGGTCAAAAAGGCTTTTGGTACATTGGCCTTCATCAATCGGGGTTTTGAGTATAGTAGTTGGGACATTATGTTGCAATTGTATAAGACATTGCTGAGGCCACATTTAGAGTATTGTGTTCAATTCTGGGCTACAGAGAAGATTTACGAGGATGTTGCCAGGTCTTTAGGGTCTGAGCTATAGGGAGAGGTTGAGTATCCATGTACCTGTCCCGTACCTGTCCTAGCCATGTACCTGTCTAACTGTTTCTTAAATGTTGGGATAGTCCCAGCCTCAACTACCTCCTCTGGCAGGTTGTTCCATACACCCACCACCCTTTGTGTGAAAAAGTTACCGGTCTGATTCCTATTAAATCTTTTCCCCTTCACCTTAAACCTATGTCCTCTGGTTCTCAATTCACCTACTCTGGGCAGGAGACTCTGTGCATCTACCCGATCTATTCCCCTCATGATCTTATACACCTCTATAAGATCACCCCTCATCCTCCTGCACTCCAAGGAATAGAGTCCCAGCCTGCTCAACCTCTCCCTATAGCTCAAACCCTCTAGTACTGGGAACATTCTTGCAAACATTTTCTGCACCCTTTGCCCGTTGACAACATCGCTCCTATAAATGCGGAGCTCAGAACGGAACACAATACTCTAAATGCGGCCTCGTCTATGTCTGATACAACTGCAACATGACCTCCCAACTTCTATACTAGTCTTTGAAGTTTACATGCTGGGAGAAAGGTGGGGACTGTCTACCCAGTATTCCACTCATAATTTTATATACTTCCAGCAGGTCCCCCTCAACTTCTGGCATTCCTGAGAAATCAATCCATGTTTATCCAGCAATCTTGAATTTCAGTTTATTAATACATATGCTGTTATCCTGGCTATCCTTCAATGATCCTGTTCTCATCCAATCTTTTATTATTCACGAGTCTGCAAATTATTTTACTGCTTTGTTTTATATTCTTTGGTAATTAAATGTAATTGTACCTCAGGTTATTCCTGTTTGTTTTATAACCTCTCACGTAATCCCAATTGACAGCAAAGGAGTATGTCTATCATTTATACACTTATATATATGCTCTCTTTCCTCACAATTGTCCCCTCATGCTGCCGTGTATGTTAAATCAAAGGGCAAAATGTCAGAGATTTTCACAACATTGCTGGAAATGTATTTCAAATGTTTGACCATGGATGTTGACAGTTACGTGTTAAAAAATTTCCATCTATCAAAATGAATCCCACTGACTCCCAATGGATGCATGCAGAGTGTGGCCCTTTCACTCAAAAGTGAAAATTTACCGTATAAACTTCAGCTGAGGAATTTTCATCAGCCCGTGAAATAAGTGCAAGGGTTATTTCCCCCTGCAAGCTCGACAATAAAATGTTGCTTGCAGTTAATTCTCACTTCAACTTAACCACTGTGCCAAAAAAGATGAGCAAATATAAATGTATGAATGGTATGAAAATTGATTGCTCTAACTTCAAGTAACCCTTGCTTTCTCTCTCTTTCCGTCTCTCCCCCACCCTAGTTCTCCTACTGGTTTCACTGTCCCTCTGGTTAATTTTACTGTTTGTATGCCTCGTTGTCACCTTCCCCTTAGCCAACCATTGTATATTTCCTTGAGCATCGTCTGCTTTGATCTGTCCTTTTCACACTTTACATACTCTCTGTACCCTTCCATATCTCTAGTTTCCCTCTCCCCTAACTCTCAACCTGTAGAAGGGTCTTGACTCGAAATTTCTCCCATTCCTTTTCTCCAGAGATGCTGCCTGTCTCGCTGAGTTACTCCAGCATATTGTGTCTACCTTTAAATATAAATGTTCATTTTTTCACTGATTTCCAAATTGAAGAATTGATGGCGGAAAGAGCACGTCTTATTACACTAATTACATTAACTTATGTTTTATATAATGGAGGCCACTTCGTTCATCAGGCCTGTGATTGCTCTTTGAAAGAGTTATGATATTATTCCACATAACCCTGCAAATTTCTATCTTTCAACTTTGTAAGCAATTATTGGTTAAGCAGCTCTTAGAGCATGGTGTACAGTTACCATAATAAGAAACCAGTCCTGAACTAATATCTACCTCACTGGTGATCCTCGGTCTAACTTTGATCGGACTTTGCTGGCTTTACCTTGCACTGAACATTATCCCCTTACCCTGTATCTGTACACTGTAAATGGCTCGATTGAAATCATGTATTACCTCTCCGCTGACTGGATAGCACCCAACAAAAGCCTTTCACTCTACCTCGATACACGTGACAATAAAATAAACTAAACTAAACTCAACTCAACTAAAAACCAGGATAAAGAAAGAAGAGATAAATTTAAGAGGCCTCAGGGGTAAGATTTTGCACAGATTGTAGTGTTTATTTAGAATGGGCTGCCAGAGGCAGTGTGGACCTGGGGACAATGACATTTGCAGGAATTCTCTGCCCTGGCAGATGATAGAATTGTTCAAAGCATTTAAAGTGGAAAAGGATAAATATTTGAGAGATCTAGGACGAGGGTGTTGTGGAGCAATGGCACGGAAGCGGAGTTTAAAAGAGGCCTCAGGGGGAAGCTTTTATATGGAAAGTGGTGTGTAACTGGAATGAGCTGCCAGAGGAAGTAGTGGAGGCAGATACAATGGAATTCTTTGGAATTCTCTGCCCTGGCAAGATAGTGTAATTGTTCAATATTCTGTGGAAGTGGATACATTTAAAGGACTTTCTTTGGTCAGTGGGTGGTGAATCTGAGGAATTCATTGCCGCAGAAGGCTGTGGAGACCAAGTCAGTGGAGGTTTTTAAAGCAGAGATAGATAGATTCTTGATTAGTACAGGCGTCTTGGATTATGAGGAGAAGGCAGGAGAATGAGGTTGAGAGGAAAATATAGATCAGGCATGATTGATTGGCAGAGTAGACATGATGGGGCGAAAGGCCTAATTGTCCCCCTATCACTTATGAACTTACGAATAAATATTTGATAGATCAGGGATGAGTGTGTTGTGGAACAATGGCACAGAAGAGGAGTTAAGGACAACAGAGAACAACCAGTATCTTATTATAATGGTGGGGCTGTCTTGCAGGACCTGATAGAGTCATAAAGATGGAGCTGTAAGTACAGAATCAAACCCTTTGACCCACCTGGCATTCTGCACTAGTCTCTTAGGCCTGCATTTGGCAAAAAAAACCCCCTGTCTAAACCCATTGAATCATAGTCACAGTGTCTTACAGCATGGAAACAGCCCTTTCAGCATAACTTTCCCACACCGGCCAACATGTCTCATCCACGTTATTCCCACCTGCCCCCTTTTGGCCCAAATCCCTCTCAAGGAACAATGGCACAGAAGAGGAGAAGGATGGCAGAGATCAGCCAGAATCTTATTATAATGGCGGGGCATTCTTGATGAGCCTGATAGAGTTATACAGTACGGAATCAGACCCTTCAGCCCACCTGGCATTCTATGCTAGTCCCATTTTCCTGCATTTGACCGATAGCCCTCTAAACCCCTCCTATATATTTTTTCTCCCCATTAGTCTTATGAAAGTCGCATTGCCCATATCTGTACACTGTGAAAGGCTTGACTGTAATCATGTAGTCATTTTGCTAACTGGTTAGCACGTAACAAAAAAGCTTTTCACTGTACCTTGGTACACGTGACGATAATAAACTAAACTAAATTAAAAGTCAACATTGTGTCATCTTCTGTAGCTTTCCCTGACAGCCCAATCCAGATTTGGACTTCCCTCTGAGTGAAAAGATTGCCTCTGAGGCCCTTCTTAAATCTCTGGACAACTCCTGTGCCCATGTTCCTGTGTTCTTGTGTACAATTACTTCATTTAAAGAGTTTTGAATTGAGAGACGGCGCGGGTTGAACCTGGGTCTCTGGCGCTGTAAGGCAGCAGCCCTACCGCTGTGCCATCGTGCTGCCCCGATAAACGTGAAGATTATTTAATTTTTGATGGGATAATGATAGTACCTCCTCGGCAGGGAATTGAACTCACGTGACAGGTGGGGAGATAAACCGCTATCCTAATGAGGACTAGCCATTACTACTGAGGACTAGCATTACTAATGAGGACTAGCATTAATACTGAGGACTAGCATTACTAATGAGGACTAGCATTAATACTGAGGACTAGCATTACTACTGAGGACTAGCATTACTACTGAGGACTAGTCATTACTACTGAGGACTAGCATTATTCCAGCATTTTGTGTCCTTTTTTGTAAACCAGCATCTCCTGTTCCTTGTTCCTGCAGTCCCCAATACAATCTTGCTGCTCTTTTAAACTTAGCATTCCATATCTGTTATGCTGTGTATTTACAGAGGTGGATATAATGATCCCAAAGGCTGTCACTTTATAGAGGATATTGCTTGCTTTAATGTGTAGGAGGGAACTATAGATGCTGGCTTAAACCGAAGATAGACACAAAATACTGGAGTGTAACAACAGGTCAGACAGCATCTCTGGAGAAAAAGATCAGGTGACGTTTCGAGCCGAGACGTCTGAAGAAGGGTCTTGACCCGAAATGTCATCTGCTCCTTTTTTCCAGAGATGCCTCCTGACCCGCTGAGTTAATCCAGCTATTTGTGTCTATCTGCTGCTTGCTTTTATATTAGCTTCACATAGAGATGCCAGCAGATATACTCAGAATTCTCTAGTATTTTGTGTCACAAATGCCAAAAAGAATGAGTTACTTTACTAACAGTGCCAAAGGAGCAGATTTTGCTCTTAATCATACCCATTTATAATTGTCTGATCAGAGCTGATCAGTTTGTCGGCACTGGGCCTGTACTCGCTGGAGTTTAGAAGAATGAGGGGGGATCTCATTGAAACGTACAGGATAGTGAAAGGCTTGGATAGAGTGGATGTGGAGAGGATGTTTCCATTAGTGGGAGAGTCTAGAACTAGAGGTCATAGCCTCAGAATTAAAGGACGTTCTTTTAGGAAAGAGATGAGGAGAAATTTATTTAATCAGAGGGTGGTGAATCTGTGGAATTTTTGCCACAGAAGGCTGTGGAGGCCAAGTCAGTGGATATTTTAAGGCAGAGATATATAGATTCTTGATTAGTACGGGTGTCATGGGTTGTGGGAAGATAGGCAGGAGATTGGGGTTAGGAGGGAGAGATAGATGAGCTATGATTGAATGGCGGAATAGTCTTGATGGGCCAAATGGCCTAATTCTACCTAATTCTTAATGACCTTATGAACCTGATATTCATGCACCTTCATCCCAGCATCTGCCAACTTCATCTTAATTACAGTCTAATCAAGTTAAGGGCCTGTCCCACGAGCATGCGACTCCATGCGGCAAGCGCGACCTAACGTGGTCGCTTGAGTCTTACGGCCTCGCGGGGCCGGTCCCACTTCGATCGCCGGAGCCGTATGGAGTTGTGCAGAGCTGGTCCCGACATCGCACGGGGCTCCGAAAAACTGACCGTGTTCAAAAATTCCGTGCTGCAAAGTCCTACCGGCCTGCAGCCGCCTCGACGCCGTACGCAGGGACTTGACGCCGTACGCAGCGTCTTGACGCCGTATGTCACGCGTGAACTTCCCACGGACTTTGCTCGAACTTCACGTCACTCACTCGACCTCCACGCGGCCCCCGCTTCCGGTTTGGTCGCGCTCCGCCGCATGCAGGTCGCATGCTCGTGGGACAGGCCCTTAAAGCCTTTTCTTTCTACATGGCCCGAAGTGTGAAGAGAGATTAAAGATTTAGAATCAGAGATGAAAGATTAGATGTTCAGGGGCAGCACAGTGGTAGAGTTGATGCCTTACAGCACCAAAGACCCGGGATCGATCCCGACTATGGGTGCTGTCTGTACAGAGTCTGTACAGTGTTTTCTCCGAGATCTTCGCTTTCCTCCCACACTGCTTCCACGCTGTATCACTAAACTAAACTATCTCCTACAGTTTAAGAATAAGGGGTTGGTCATTTAGAACGGAGATAAGGAAAAACGTTTTCACCAAGAGAGCTGTGAATCTGTGGAATTCTCTGCCTCAGAAGGCAGTGGGGGGCAATTTTCTGGATGCTTCCAAGAGATAGTTAGCTCTTAAAGATAGCGGTCAAGGGATATGGGGACAAGGCAGGAACGAGGTGTTGATTGTGGATGATCAGCCATGATCACAGTGAATGGCAGTGCTGGCTCGAAGGGCTGAATGGCCTTCTCCTGCACCTATTGTCCATTGTCTATTGTCTAAAATAAACTAAACTAAACTAAAAAGATGGGTTGTGTAAGAAAGAACTGCAGATGCTGGTTTAAATCGAAGGTAGACACAAAATGCTGGATTAACTCAGCGGGATGGGCAGCATTTCTGGAGAGAAGGAATGGGTGACATTTTGGGTTGAGACCCTTCTTCAGACTTCTCTAAAAAGATGGGTTTATGGATGAATGGAAATGAAAATATAACTTTTAAATGAGGAAATAATCAGGTAAGAAAGGTGACAGTTGAATGTAAAGTAAATGACTATTTGGGACTCTTTAAACTTCGACTGGAGAGAATAATAATGAATGTTAAACACAACAATTTTCTTCACCAGAGAGGTTAGCCTGAGGTCTGACATTTCATGATTATTTTTTGAAAAGCTGCTGTTTATCATAGTCTAAGATGCAAAATTGCAAGTAATTACTGCCCACAAAGATGTGCAAAAGAGGACAATCAATACTTAGAGAAGAAAATTACAGAGCAATATTTTGAATTAAATTATACTTTGACATCATAAATCTAGGGTGTAAAGCAGTCACCGCTTCTGATTATTGTCTGAAGTAAATGATTGCTTTACTGTTCTTGGTGAGAGCGGTTTTATGGCGAACATCTCTACAAGGAGAGAGTTTCACAAACGTACTTGCAGAAATGTACAGCGCAGATGTGAGTCCTTTCAGCCCACTTCAACCATGCCGACCATGTTACTTAATAAAGCTACTCCCATTTGTTAACATTAAACCATATTTCTGTCCAAGTGCAAAGGGCCGCACCGGTAGAGTTTCTGCCTATCAGCGCCAGAGACCTGGGTTCGATCTTGATTGCGGGCGCTTGTCTGTACGGAGTTTGTACATTCTACCCGTAACCTGCGTGGGTTTTCGCTGAGATCTTCGGTTTCCTACCGCACTCCAAAGACTCACAGGTTTGTAGGTTAATTGGCTTCGCATAAGTGCAAAATTGTCCCTCGTGTGTGTGGCAGTGCATAGCGTTAATGTGCGGGGATCGCTGGTCGGCGCGGACTCGGTGGGCCGAAGGGCCTGTTTCCGTGCTGTATCTGTCAACTAAACTAAACTAAACTCAGCAAGTCAGGCCTTCACCTCGGTGTTCCAGTTTCCTTGCATATCCCAGTAATTGGTTATTATGGTACTCATGATACAGTCAGTTTAAGGTGAAAGGGGAAATGATTTCAAGATTCAAGATTCAAGAAGTTTATTGCCATGTCAACAAGTTGATAGGAATGTGTCTTGGTTCGCTCTCAGACAGATACAATACAGTACAATACAACCACCACATACACCACAATAAATAATACATACAATACCGTACGAAAGACAATATATACAGGAAGGACAGTACCCAGCAGCGTCATGTTAAGCGTAAGGGCAAGTGCAAAAGAAAGTGCAAAGTGATTAGTGATTTGATAGGAATCTGAAGGGTGACTTTTTCACACAAAGGGTGGTGGGTGTATGGAACAAGCTGCCAGAAGAGGTAGTTGAGGCTGGGACTATTCCCACATTTAAGAAACAGTTAGACAGGTACATGGATAGGACAGTTTGGAGAGATATGGACCAAACGCGAGCAGGTGGGACTAGTGTAGCTGGGACAGTGTGGGCAAGTTCGGCCAAAGGGACTGATCCACGCTGTATCACTCTATGACTCTGACTCTACTGTAAATTGTCCCTAAACGTAAATAATTGGTGAGAGGATGAAAGAGGAGCTGATTGCCATGTTAATGGGCATGTGAGCTGGGCTGTGGGGAGAAGGAGACAGCTCTGGATTCATTTGCTTGGAGCTGGCATGGACCCCATTATGCTGAATGTTCTCTTTCTGTGTCTCCTGTCAAATACACTTCTGATCCACTTTCATTGCATTAACATCCTTCCTTAAATTTCGTACAAAGTATTCCAGACATTGTCTCACTGAGGACTTCTGTAACTGAAGCAAAACTTTTCTATTTGTATATTTAATCGCCCAATTGATTAATGATAATCTTCTGTTAGTTTAGCTAATTACTTGCTGCATCCCCACTTTTGTGAAACATGCACCAAGTTCACACGTGTGTAGGAAGGAAATGCAGATGCTGATTTATACCGAAGATGGACACAAAATTCTAGAGTAAATCAACAGGTCAGGCAGCATCTCGGCAGAAAAGGAATAGGTGACAATGTGGGTTGGAACACTTCTTCAGACTGAAAGATAGACGTGGGTGAAAGCCCCAACCTCAATCTTTCAGTGTGAGGAAGGGTTCTGATCCAAAACATCAACTATTCCTTTTCACCAGAGATGCTGCCTGACCCGCTGAGTTACTATAGCACTTTGTGTTCTTTCGTTTTTTTACCTTTAAGAAATCAATTTCTTCCAATGAGAAATATGCAGTGGGCCAATCCATGAGGAAAATTATCTTCCCCTGTCCACTGATTTGTTGCTAATGAATGTTTCTCCAGCACAGCTTCTCGGGTTTCATTGACACATTTACAAGGAGTCTCTGGCTGTGCACTGCATATGAACTAAATTTGAAATGAAGAACTATTTATCTCAATGTCGCTATCAGCATAATTCTGGTTGTCCACTACTCTCTTCCACAGCTCAGTTTGTGACTTATCGCTGCACTAGGAGAGGGCACCCTAACTCCATTTTCATGGACAGAAGATTTTAATCTGAAGATAGACTCAAAATACTGGAGTAACTCAGCGGGACAGGCAGGTGTCAGGGGTTACGGGGAGAAGGCAGGAGAATGCGGTTTGGATGGAGAGATAGATCAGCCATGATTGAATGGTGGAGTAGACTTGATGGGCCGAATGGTCTAATTCTACTCCTCTCACATGATCTTATGACCTTATGAGCATCATTGAATAGAAGGAATGGGTGACATTTCGGGTCGAGACCCTTCTTACGACTAAGAGTCAGGGGAGAGGGGGACACAGTAATATGGAAGGGTAAGGAGTGAAAATGACAGATCCATGGGGATGAAGTTCAAGGAAAATATAGAATAGATCATTGGAGAAGTTGACAACGAGGTATACAAAGATAAAATGTAATCAGGAGGACAGTCAGACTGGTCAGAGATCTAGGATGGGGGAAGGATGGAGAAAGAGGGAAAGCATGGGGTAACCTGAAGTTAGACCTGTCAATATTCATACCGCTGGGTTGTAAGCTGCCCAAGTGAAATATGAGGTGGTGTTCATCTTTTTACTTCATCTGCTTTCCTTTCAGTTTAGAAGGGCAGACAGAGCAAGCATGGGCAATTGCTTGCATTGCCGGCTCCCCTGAAGTGAAGGCATTCAGAGATTGCATTCAAGTCCTTATAGAGACCTCCTTAGTAGGTGCCTGCCAAAGGCGGCATGGTGGTGCAGCGGTAGAGTTGCTGCCTTAGAGCGTCAGAGGCCCGGGTTCGACCCTGACCAGGGGTGCTCTCTGTATGGAGTTTGTACGTTCTCCCTGTGACCTGCGTGGGTTTTCTCCGGGATCTCCGATTTCCTCCCACACTCCAAAGGCATAGTTTTACTGTAGGTTAACTGGCTTAGGTATAATTGTAAATTGTCCCTAGCGTGTGTAGGATAGTGTTACTGTGCGGGAATAGCTGGTCAGTGCGGACTCGGTGGGCCAAAGGGCCTGTCTCCACGCTGTAACTCTAAACTAAACCAAACTAAATACTAGATTGGGGATCTTCTATTTAGAGACCCAAAGGATGGTGGGTGTGAGGAACATGCTGCCAGAGGAGGTAGTTGAGACAGGTATATCACAGCTTTTAAAAATCACTTGGACAGGTAAATGGATAGAAAGGATTTAGAGGGATATCAGCCAAATATGGACAAATGAGATGGGAGTATCTTGGTTGGCATGGAGGAGTTGGGCTGAAGGGCCTGTTTCCATGCTGTATCATTCTACAACTCTGCAACTGTATAACTGCTTCCACCAGGTTGTCCAGTCCTCTCTGGGCCCCGCAACCACTCTCCCACCCCCCTCCCATCATCACAGGATCCACGCCTTCATTCGCAACGGAAGCTCATAAATGGAAGAAGGTTACTGCTACATCGCTTCAAGATCAAGCTGCAAAGATCTAACTGCCGGGGTCCATATTGAGGAGAGTGAGAGCTTGCAACACATCAGTGAAGAACATTATGTGACATTCAGAAAGTGTTCAAGTGACTGTTGTTTCACCGCACACAATGATGACATGGAACAACTTTAGATTCTTTTAACTTTCTGGTTTAGTTTGGAGATACAGCGCAGACGCAGGCCCTTCGCCCCAACCATACCGACCATACCAACCATACCGACCAGCGATCCCTGTACACTAGCACTATCCTAAATGCTAGGAACAATTTACAATTTTTCTTTACCAAAATCAATTAACCTATGAACTTTAGACTTTAGACTTGAGACTTTCGACTTCAGACATTAGAGAGACCCGGGTTCGATCCTGATTACGGGTGCTGTCTGTACGGAGTTTGTACGTTCTCCCCATGACCTGCATGGGTTTTCTCCCACACTCCAAAAAGTACAGGTTCGTATGTTATTCGGCTTGGTCTAATTGTGAATTGACCCTAGTGTGCATAGGATAGTGTTAGTTTGCGGGGATTATTGGTTGGCGCAGACTCGGTGGGTCGAAGGGCCTGTTTCCGTGCTGCATCACTAAACAACACTAAACTAAACACTAGATTGGAGATAGACACAAAATGCTGGAGTAACTCCGCTGGTGAGGCAGCATCTCTGGAGGGACGGAATGGGTGCCGTTTCGGGTCGAGCCCCTTTTTTAGACTAGATTGGGGATCTCTTATTTATAGGCTCAAAGGTCCCATGTTATTTTTGTGTGTGGCAGAACAGCAACGTGGTCACTTTAACACTATTTCTGAATGTCACATAATAAGCACAAAATTCAGATTCACCGAGCTGCATTGTCACTTTGTCCTGCGCTCTAGGGTACAATGCTCACTGGGCTCACTGGGCTCACTGGTCTCACTGGGCTCACTGGGCTCACTGGGCTCACTGGTCTCACTGGGCTCAATCCGTAGCCCTGCAATTGAAACTTTGCAGCTTGATCTTAAAATGTAGTAGCAGAGTAGCAGTAATATTATTACGGTATTATTGTTTGTTTGTTTTTAATGTCTGTATCTGTGTATATATATATCTATATCTATCTCTATATATATATGCATATATATGCACGTTCACACATACACACACACACACACACACACACATACACACATATGCATATATATATATATGCATGTGTGTGTGTGTGTGTGTGTGTGTGTGTGTGTGTGTGTGTGTGTGTGTGTGTATGTGTGAACGTGCATATATATATCTTTGTGTCTTACATATCCTGCACAACTGTAAACTATTTAATAAATGAGAAAAAAAGTTCAGTGTGCGTATATATATATAGATAGATAGATAGATAAATACTTTATTAATCCCCTTATTCAGGGGAAATTCTGATGTCCTTGCAGCACACTAATAAAAATACAACACAGTATTCATAAAGAAATTCAACACCAAAACATCCCCCCACAGTGATTCCCATCCTCTTGTCCACCCATAGTCGGGCCTATTGAGGCCTCCACAGTCGCCGCCACGGCGCCCGATGTTCTCGCCGGGTGATGGTACTCCAGCGTCGGGAGAACGGATATATATATGCATGTGTGTGTGTGTGTGTGTGTATGTGTGAACGTGCATGTATATATATATATATATATATACACACACTCAACTTTTTTTCTCATTTATTACATAGTTTACAGTTGTGCAGGATATGTAAGACACCCATGACTTCAAAGTTGCCTTGCTTTGAAGAGATTTAGCAGTGCAGCAGGGATGTCTGTATTCTATTCAAATAGCTGCAGGTTTAATTTAGTGTTTGTTAACTGGGATGGTCTGAAAATGTCATCTTGATTCAACCGAGACTTTGGGTAACATCTTTGTTTTAGCAGTGTCTGAATGGCAGATTCAAACTGACTACATATTGGCCTGGAATTCATGGTGAGTGGTAAAAGAGCAGCCTTGTAGTCAGTTTACACTTTGTAGCCTGGAGAATTGTAGCAGTGTTTCCGATGGAGATATATCTCTATTTGGACACCTCATCCAAGGGGATCTGTGGTCATCATATCCTCAGCAACAGTACAACGTCTCTTCATAGAGCCAGATGAAGATTCCACACTGAGAACCGCAGGAGGTAAAATAGCTGGAAAAAAGTAAGCACACTTCATTTGTTTTGCAGGAACCAAAATAAATATTTTCAGATGTACTAGAGATTATGAGATCGAGAGAGAGTGAGATGGATGAGAAAATACAGTGAACGCTAAATAAAATGATCTCCTTTAATCCGCAACAATAATTTCTTATTCACGAAATGGACCTTCATACTCAGCGACTTTATATTTTCAGTGCAGAAGTTTACTCCGCATTACTTACCATTTGTTGCACTGTTTGAACCCCTCGCTCCAGGTTCAGGTTTAGTTTCCTTCAGTTAGGTTTAGAGATACAGCTCGGAAACAGGCCCTTTGGTCCCCTGGGCCCCTATCGACCAGCGATCCCCGCACATTAACAATACCTGGGACAATTTTGCATTTATACCAAGCCATTTAACCTACAAACCTGAACGTCTTTGGAGTGTGGGAGGAAACCAAAGATCTCGGAGAAAACCCACGCAGGTCACGGGGAGGCCGTATAAACTCCGTACAGACAGCGCCCGTAATCAGGATCGAACCCGGATACCTGGCGCTGTAAGGCAGTACCTATACCGTTATGCCACCATGGCACCACATTGTCAAGCGTACCGAGGTGCAGTGAAATGCTTTGTTTTCCATGCTATTCAATCAGATCCATGGGTAAATACAATCAAATCAATGGATGGAGCAAAGGGGAAGGTACAGACGTATTTCTCAGCATTGTAGCGCATCAGTTTCATAGACAACGTCCAATGTCCATAGTGGGGTAGAGGTGAATGGGACAGTATCCTATCTGAAAGCGCTGCCTCATGGGCCGCGGAACTGGGGGGTCTGGGTGGGGCTGCAGCCCCCTCACCTTTTTGGCTAGACATGTTTCATAATGCATAGCCTCAAGTTGCTCGAGTCACTGCAGGAAACAACAGGCACGCCTGTGATTAACAGCAGGTGCCAACCAACCCAGCGGCGCCCACATCACTGCAACAAGTGCATTGTGTCATCACTGAGGCCCCTTCACCGCAGCCCGCCAATCACACCGGCCAATCCGGCTGCAGACAGGCTGGTGGTGTGCAGAGGAGAGGAGGTAACATAATTTGTATGACTTTGCAAAATCAGGAAAGGTTATGATTATTTCTTGTCCCTTTTTCCAACTACAAACAAAAAAAATAGCACTTGAAATTATAACACATTTAAAATTGGTGGGGGGGATGGTGGATATATCCCACCACTTTTTGAGATGGGGGTGGCCTGTATTGTGAACCCTCAGTTGTTGGAGGTTGAGCAATAACAAAAATAATAACCACCTGCTCCAACCTCTCGTGTAGGCCCTACATTATCTTAAAAATACTTCAAACAAAAAACATTGAAATCATACTTCTACAATGCACTAAAAGATAATTTTTATACATCAAATTTCAAATGTGTACCCCCTCCCACACCCTTGCCGGGTACCCCCGAGGCCGGTGGTCAGTGATCGCTCGGTCCCCCCACTTTCAAAAATGCTCCGCAGCCCCTGGAGCTTACAGCACCGACTACAGGTGCTTGTCTGTATGGAGTTTTACATTCTCCACATGATCGCATGGGTTTTCTCTGAGATCGGTTTCCTCCCACACTCCAAAGATGTACAGGCTTGTAGGTTAATCGGTTTGCTGTATGTGTAAATTGTCCCTAGTGTGTGTAGGATAGTGTTAATTTCCGGGGATCGCTGGTCGGTGCGGGCTCGGTGGACTGAAGGGCCTGTTTCCACACTGTATCTCAAACTAAACTAAATTATGGAAGGACCATTCAAATACCTTGTACAAAGGGGAGGAAGCTATCCCTGAATCTGGTAGTGCGTTCTTTCAAGCTTCTACCTGATGGGAACAGAGCGAAGAAGGATTGTCCAAGGTGGGACAAGTCTTGAGATTTGGTAATCAGTCCTAACTTTTATTTTTCCATCCTTGGTGCAGTAATAATAGTCACCAACTAGTAGCAATGTTACAACATTTTGAGATTATAAAAATCAAGTCTTTAATTTATCCCATCAGATAAAGCATAAAAATAAGTTTAATTTGACACCTAATTCACTTTCATATCTTCAGTATTAAAAAAGTTATGGCCATTTTCATACTCGGAAATTAGCATCTTGTTCCCTATTGCTTTCATTGACAACACAAAAGCTGTGATCGAGAACATTTAAAAGCCCATAACTTTCTTAAAATTTAAGAGAACTGAAAGAAATTTTCAGTTATTATAGATTGAAACATTCTGAAACAAATATGAAACAATCTTACTTAGATGACTTGAAATTAAAGCATATAATTAGTTAGTTACCTAATTGGAGCTAATTACAAAATTCAATTACTAGATCTAAACATCTATCCATTTCTTAAGAATAGATTAACATTTTTAAATAGCCTAAGTGTCCAAATAACATCACACAAGAATTCACAATATTACATAATTTTAAAATCTCATTGTTATGGGTTTATAGGACAAATGGAAGGAATTTTCTTTGCCTCCCCCAGGAGATCACGCGGTTCTTGGGGTGGAGAGGGGTGATAGCGGTATAAAGGGGAGGGTAGTGTCTTGTGTTCTGTGTCTTGTGTCTACTGTTTGTGGGTAAGTGTGTCTGTTTAGTGTTCAGCCATGAGCGAATGGCGGTGCGGGCTCGACGGGCCTGGTGGTCTACTCTCGCACCTACTTTCTATGTTTCTATGTTTCTATGAATTTAATGTTTAATACCTGTAAATTAATGGCCATTTAAATCAGCTTGCGAGTGGGATTTTCTGGAACGCGACCATTTGGAATGTTGAGGTTGCAGTGATTTTAGTCCCCCATATCGGCAGCAAAAACACTGCTGGTTCTTCGGGGGAAAAAAATCATCGTTTCGCAACTTAAAATGTGAATTAAATGCATCTTTAGAAACACTTTTATACATAAAAATAAACTACTTTCTTTTACCTGTCCCCTACATAAAACCCGGCCCCGTTGTCGGCGTTGACGGCTTCAGAAGCTGATTTTAAAATCACTCCAACGATTAACTTGTCGGGCAATTTTTTTTTAAAAACACACAGAACGGCCATCGGAACGATTCTTTAGCAAAATCTTGCACTCCAACAAGATATAATCCAGGACCAGGTCAGAAAAAAAACGCGTTTTAACCTCACCTCCCCCCTCAAACGCACCAAAATCGCGCACACGGCCAGTGGCAGAATTGCAGCGCCGCTGAAGGTAAGTATTGTAACATACGTACAATTACCCATTCTTCATGTTCTTCATATTTTCACACCATTACCGTGGTGCCTGTGGAGAAGACTATCGCTTGATACCACTGACAGCTAATAAAGACTGGAGACGTAGGATGTGAGGAGCGTGGGCCAGTAGTGGGGTGAACCTGGGTCGTGTCTCCAGTACCATCAAGGTCGGCTGCAGGAGGCGCCCCCAGAACACAAAGATGGCCGGATTAGGAGAGGGAAACTGCTCCAGAACATCGAGCGGGAGGGCCGACTGGACTTTGGACATTGAATAATGGCACCAAAAATGGTGGCGCCTGCATGTTTAATATATGCAAAAATAATTTTACTGCGCAGTTGCATACAGTATGTGACAAATAAATAATTGAATTGTGTTTACCAAGTAATAGCAGTGAAAATTATCACACTTAATAACAAGTCAGGCCCCATGGAAGCAGCCACACTGACCAATGCTGTTCAATGATGTCAGAGTGCATGTCATGTAGCAAGAAGGGAAGCCTCAGAATGACAGGTCATATGATGTTAGATCGTGAAGAAGATTGAGCAGCAGGAGGGAACAATCTGCAACAGACTAAACTTTACCAAGTAGCCCAAGAGTTGAAATATTCACTGGGGGTGAGAAAAAGGAAGATAGCTTCAGACAATGAAGGTTAGCTGGTGACTACGGACCCGATGAGCAAGGGCCGGTGGGAGGGTGAACCGGGGTAACCGATGAACCAGCGCCTTCAAGGTCGGTTGCAGGAAGCTGCCCCGGGGCACAAAGATGGCCAGACGAGGAGAGGGACATTGGTTCATGGGAACTGCTCCAGTCCATCGAGCGTTTGGGCCGATTGGACTTTGGAAATGGCGCCGAAACATGGTGGTGCTGCATGTGTAATACATGCAAAAGGAATTTCACTGTGCAGTTGCATACTGTGACATATAAAGCACCATTGAAGCATTGAAGCATTGAGACTGTGAAATAATTCTCTCCTTATAACACCAAGTTTGCCTCTGTATCCTAAAGAGGTGAGAGGCAGTCTTTCAGGTATGACTCATGCCAGAGAGAGATACTGTGGTATTCTTTGTTATTCCACGTTCTTTAGACCAGTGCTTCTTAAACTGGTGAATAGTTCACTCAAGGGTGAATGAAATTATTTTGGGGTGAATTAGTTAATTCATGTTTATTGCTCATGTGACAAAATTGACGAAAATTGCCAAAAAAAACAATAAAATATAGTCGAGGGTGAATTAAATTTTATGATAAGGACTCAAGGGTGAATGACACTGAAATAGTTTAAGAAGCACTGCTGTAGACCTTGCAATCTATGCAAAACTAGAGAGTACACACTCAAGATAGATACAAAGGGCTGGAGTAACTCAACGGATCAGGCAGCATCTCTAGAGAACATGGATAGGTGATGTTTCAGTTCATGTTCCTTCTTAGTTTTGAGATACAGTGCGGAAACAGGCCCTTCGGCCCACTGAGTCTGCGCTGACCAGCGGTCCCCGCACACCAACGCTACCATACACAGACTAAGGACAATTTAGTCAATTAGTTTACAAACTTGTATGTCTTTATAGTGTGGGGGAAAAAACAGAGATTCCAGAGGAATCCCAGGCTGGTCACGGGGAGAATGTACAAACTCTGTACAGACAGCACCCTTAGTCAGGATCGAACCCGGGTCTCTGGCGCTGTGAGGCAGCAACTCTACCGCAGCGTCAACGTGCCACTAAAAGGGCCTTTTTCTAAAAGGACTTTGTGTCTTTGTTAATCAGGACACTTAAAGATATCACAAGATCATCTCAATCCTTTCATATCAACATGAACAAATTATATTTTTCTGTACCTCGGTACACGTGACAATAAACTAGAGTCAAACTCAAACTCCAACTAAAAATTGCACTCCACCATCGTCCTCCACAACTATTTTGAGAAATTACCAAGTTTGATTCTGCTGCCTTTTGAAGTCAACGAAGAGCTAGATAGAAAAATGTGCACTTCACCTGATCTTACGGATTGGATTAAAATGATTTCCCTCCCACACCCCTGGGGATCCCAGCGTGCCAGGAACATGTTTCATACTTACAGGTGCATGCAGTGTATCATTTTCTAGCCATCACTCTATGAAGAATTCTCCATAGCCCATTTCCAACTTTCTAGTTTATATTCGGTAAAAATTTGTCCCGCAGAGAGTGTCAAGCTGTGGTTCTGCTCCAAAGGTTCACATTTAATGCAGGTGTCAGCAACATAGTCTGATCTGGCAGGCGGCAAGGTGGTGCAGCGGTAGAGTTAAGGGCCTATCCCACGAGCATGCGACCTGTATGCGGCAAGTGCGACCAAACCGGAAGCGGGGGCCGCGCGGAGGTCGAGTGATCCCCGTACAGAGCCGGTCCCACCAGCATGCGCCTGCATGCGGCGAGCGCGACCAAACCAGAAGCGGGGGCCGCGCGGAGGTTGAGTGAGTGACGTGAAGTTCGAGCGAAGTCCGCGGGAAGTTCGCGCATGACGTACAGCGTCAAGACGCTGCGTACGCCCGTCGAGGCGGTGCATACGGCGTCGAGGCGGCTGCGGGCCGTCAGGCCATTGCCGCGTGGAATTTTTGAACACGGTTAGTTTTTCGGAGCCCCGCTCGATGTCGGGACCAGCTCCGCACAACTCCATACGGCTCCGACGATCAAAGTGCGACCGGCTCCGCGAGGCCGTACGGCTCAAGCGACCACGTTAGGTTGCGCTTGCCGCATGGAGTCGCATGCTCGTGGGACAGGCCCTTTAGAGTCATAGAGTGATACTGCACGGAAACAGGCCCTTCAGCCCAACTTGCCCACACTGGCCAACATGTCCCAGCTACACTAGTCTCACCTGCCTGCATTTGGCCCATATCCCTCCAAATTTGTCCTATCCATGTACCTGTCTAGCTGTTTCTTAAACGTTGGGATAGTCCCTGCTTTAATTACTTCCTCTGGCAGCTTATTCCATACACCCACCACCCTTTGTGTGAAAAAGTCACCCCCCAGATTCCTATTAAACATTTTCCCCTTCATCTTGAACCTATGTCCTCTGGTCGTCGATTCCTTTACTCTAGGCAAGAGACTCTGTGCATCTACAGTACCTGATCTATTCCCCTCATGCTGCCTTACAGCGCCAGAGACCCATCAGCCACAAACTGCCCCATTAGCAGACGAGCCTGCAGTTCACCCATTGGCCTCTTAGGATATCTCAGCATCCAAAGAAACTTAATGAAAGCAGTTTCTGCTCCAGAAGAATGAAATACAAAAGTTTCAGAGGGATATGGGTCAAATGCAGGAAAATGGAATGTATAGATGCCCATCTTGGTTGGCATGAATGAGTTGGGCCAAAAGGTCTGCTTCCATGAGGTTAGATATTAAAATGTATTATGCGATAATAAAACAAATAATCTTTTCCTTCTTTAGTTTAGATAGTTTAGAGTCACAGAGCGAAAACAGGCCCTTCAGCCCACTGGGTCCGGCACCGACCAGCGATCCCCGCACATTAACATTATCCTACACCTACTATTTTTTACATTTTTGCATTTACCAAACCAATTAACCTACAAACCTGTAAGTCTTTGGAGTGTGGGAGGTAACCGAAGATCTTGGAGAAAACCCACGCAGGTCACGGGGAGAACGTACAAACTCCGTACAGACAGCACCCGTAGGTGGGATCGAACCCGGAACTCCGGCGCTGCATTCGCTGTAAGGCAGCAACTCTACCGCTGTGCCTCCGTGATCGCCCAGAGTTCTCTTCTGTTGAAGAGGACTATGACAGCAAATGTATCAGACAATCTCATTGATGTAAAGGCTGTTTAGGTGACACCAGATCTTATAATATTACAGAGGAAGGAATAAAGAAAAAAAGAAGGGAGAGTAAGAAAATAAAAATATATATGTATTACAGGTAGATAGGGTGGTCAAAAAGACTTCTGACATATTGGCCTTCATCAGTCAGAGTACTGAGTTGGGAGGTCATGAGAAGACGTTGGTGAGGCCACATTTAGAGTAATGTGTTCAGTTCTGGGCACCGTGTTACGGCAAAGATGTTGTTAAGCTGGAAAGTGTGCAGAGACGATTTACGAGGATGTTGCTAGGGCTAGAGGGTGTGAGCTATAGGGAAAGGTTGAGTAGGCTACCACTCTATTCCTTGGAGCACAGGAGGATGAGGAGGATCATTATTTATAGAGGTGGACAAAATCATGAGAGGAAGAGATAGGGTAGATGCACAAAGTCTCTTGCCCAGAGTCGGTGAATCGATTCTCCTGCTCTGGGCACGAGACTCTGTGTGCCTATCCCGATCTCATCCACCCAGCCTGCTCCTGTCCCCAGAGCTCAGACCCATGATTCCTGGCAATATCATGGCTGATCTATCTTTCCCTCTCAACGCTATTCTCCTGCATCCTCCCCATAACCCCTGACACCCGTACTAATCAAGGATCATTTTCAACCCTGGACATATTCAGCAATTGTTATCAATTTTCATTTCCGATTCTGCCGCAGAATACTACTCAGCCACTTTGTAAGGACAGGCTACTATTCATTTCCCAAGAAAAAGCTGAAGGTAAAGCTGAAGCAGAGGTAATTATACAGCTGCAGTAGTAAGGAGTCTGGAATTGCCTTCCAGTTGTTATTCACCAGGGCCCCTCACAGTCCAATTTGCACGTGTGGAGAATATATCACACACTGTTCCTTGAGCAAAGCAAAGCCTCCCATATGTTTCCAAGTACTTAAAAGGGGATTAAACAGCAAGCCGGCTCAATTATTATAAAATATTCCATTTATTTTATCTGTGAGATCCTAACAGACCATGAAACATGATATTGCGGAACAAATGCATAATCCGTTATTTCTTGGACGTTTCTCCAGAGTTTTTTTTGTTGGTGAATAACTCTCCAACGGGACTGGCCAAGGTCACTTGTGATGTTTACAGTGACAATAATAGACATTCTGAAGATTAACTTCAAAATCATGTCAACAAACCACATCTGTTTACTGTCAAACGCAAGGAAGTGGCGATGCTCTGTGCACTGAGGCTCTCTAAACTTTGTCAACAGAGGTTTGCAAAGCATATCAGGCTGTCTGCCCCTTGGTCTTGTACAATATACCAACAAAATCCCAAAATGTTTTTATTTAAAGAATAGTCAAATAGGTTTGGTCTGAAAGCTTCCTTTATCTCTATCACAAGAGTGTTAAATATCCTAAGATGAAGATTTCTGTTTTTATATAGGGCTATTAATATATTCTATAGACTTAGAGCTGCACAATGGCTCAGCTGGTAGAGTTGCCTCACAGCTCCAGAGACCCGGGTTCGATGCTGACCTTGGGTACTGTGTGGAATTAGTATGTTGTACCTCCTCCGGTAGCTCGTTCCATACACCCACCACGCTTTATGTCAAACAGTTACTGCTCAGATTCCTATTAAACCCTTCCCCCCTCACTTTAACGTATGTCCTCTGGTCCTCAATTCCGCCACTCTGGGCATTTACCCAATCTATTCCTCTTGTGATTTTGTACTCCTCAACAAGATCACCCCTCATCCTCCTGCACTCCAAGGAATAGAGTCTTACCTGCTCAAATGCAGCCTCACCAACCACCTTGGAGACATTATTTCATGAGGTTATACTGTATCAATCTACATTTCAAAGACTAATTTCCATAACTATTTTAATCTCTTTTCCAAAAGGGGTTAGCCCTCAATAATTGTTTGTGTGGTGGGTTCCACCTCCTAACCTAAGAAGAAACTACAGATGCTGGAAAATCGAAGGTAGACAAAAGTGCTGGAGAAACTCAGCGGGTGCAGCAGCATCCATGGAGTGAAGGAAATAGGCAACGTGGTTTCGGCCCGAAACGTTGCCTATTTATTTCGCTCCATAGATGCTGCTGCACCCGCTGAGTTTCTCCAGCACTTTTGTCTACCTGAAGATACCTGTGCTTATTTTAAATATTAGTTTGTGAAATAAATTCCAACAGATTATGATTTTTCCAAGGATTTCCAAAACATGTCCAATCCTTACAAATTGAATAAAAACATACCATTGGGTTGCAGATGAACATGTTGTCCATCACAGAAAGATGGCTCTGGAATGAGATTGTTCTTGGACTGGGGCTGTAGAGTAAATGCAGTGTTGTAAATTCATGTCATAGGAACAGAAGTAGGCCATTCAGCCCATCGAGTCTACTCCGCCATTCAATCATGGCTGATTTATCTTTCCCTCTCAACTTCATTCTGATGCCTTCTCCCAATAACCCTTGATGTCCATACCAATCGAGTATCTGTTAAACTCTGCCTTAAAAATACCCAATGACTTTGCCTCCACAGTCTTCCGTGGCAATGAATTCCACAGATTCACCATCCTCTGACTAAAAAAATTCCTCCTCATCTCCTTTCTAAAGGTACTTCCTTTTATTCTGAGGATAAGGCCTCAGGTTCTGGACTCTCCCACTAGGGGAAACATCCTCTCCACATCCACAATCCAGGCCATT
Organism: Amblyraja radiata; assembly: GCF_010909765.2. Taxonomy (NCBI): domain Eukaryota; kingdom Metazoa; phylum Chordata; class Chondrichthyes; order Rajiformes; family Rajidae; genus Amblyraja; species Amblyraja radiata. The sequence continues at coordinate 26,181,494 of NC_045960.1, read as the reverse complement.
CACTTATCGGTAAGTTTCAAAGAGGTCCCCCCTCTTCATCTCTGAGACTTCTAGAAATGTCTTCTAATTGTTCAGTGTTCAGTTCAGTTCAGTTTAGTTTATTGTCACATGTACCGAGGGAACAGTGAAAAGCTTTTGTTGCGTGCTGTCCAGTCAACAGAAAGACAATACATGATTACAATCAAGCCATTACGGTGTATACAGCTGCTCCTCGACCTACGATGGGGTTACGTTCCGATAAACCCATCGTAAACCGAAAATATCGCAAGTGGAAAACGCATTGTGATATATTGCGATCACGTGACCAGAAGTGACGTGCGGCTCGCTGCCGTTTCCGAGCGTTTGCCGAATGTAAAGTCGAAACATCGCAAGTCGAAGCATTGTAAATCGGGGAGCACCTGTAGATACATGATAAGGGAATAACGTTTAATGCAAGATAAAGCCAGCAAAGTCCGATCAAGGATAGTCCAAGGGTATAAATTTTATACTTTTTCTTTACCAGTCAATTTGTAAAAATATCGTCGATATGTTTTGCAACTGCTGCTGTATTTTTGTAAGTCTCAATCAGGTCCATGAGGCATAGGAGCAGAACTAGGCCACTCAGCCCATCCAGTCTTCTCTGCCATCCAATCACAGCTGATCCACCTCTCCCCCTCAACCTCACTCTCCAGCCCTCCCCCTGCAACCCTCAACTCACTCCCACCCCTAATCTAGAACCTATCAATATCTGCTCCAAAAACACCCAACACTTTGGACTCCATGGCTGCCCATGACAATGATAAAGGGGCTGTCCCACTTGGGTGACCTAATTGGCGAGTTTAGAAGTGTTTAGGAGAATTTGTAAAAATGTCATGTTGAAGACCTCCTACGACTATGTAGAATACCTCCTTCGACCTCTTTCGCCTATGTTGAAGACTAGCTTCGACTAGCTTCGGGAAAATTGGACACCGAATAGTGGAGAGTGAAGACGACCTCCTTCGATCTCCTTCGACCTCCCTTCGACCTCTCTTCGACTATGATGAAGACTATCTTCGACTACCTTAGACTACCTTCAACCACCCTTGATTACCTACGACTAACATGCCGACCTACTACGACTAAACCTATGAGTAAAAAAAGTATCGATTTTTTCCATGGCGACCTTTTTTTACTCGCGGGCATTTTTCAACATGTTGAAAAATATGCCGCGACCTAGCTGAAGCCTTGAGTACGCGAGGACTACTCTCGAGCATGAAGGAGAGTTACAAAGACCTCCTAGGACCTCGTGTCGACCATGCTGCGAGTATGTGTTGAGAGCAATCTCGCCAGAACTCGCTGATTAGGTCGCCCAAGTGGGACAGCCCCTTTAAGGATCCATAGATTCACCACCCTCTGGCCAAAGAAGTTCTTCCCCATCTCCATTCCAAAGGTGTGTCCCTCCACTCTGAGGCTGTGCCATCCAGCTCCATGATAAACATAGCTTCTAGTGGGTAGATGATGTCAAACGGATGAGCAAAAAGTTAGTTTAGTTTGATTTAGCTTAGTTTATTTTATTTTATTTTATTTATTTCGCTTATTGTCACATGTACCAAGGTACAGTGAAAAGCTTGTGTTGCGTGCTAACTAGTCAGTGGAAGGACAATACATGATTCCAATCGATCCATCTACAGAGTACAGATACATGACAAAGGGGTTAATGTGAATAACAGTAACTGGTTAGAAGTTTAAGTATTCTTTCTGCTGTGCGTGAGAGTATTGAGTTTAGCAATACACATTTTTGGACCTTGGACAGTCTTTTTTTTGTTCTACTGTGCTTAAAAGCTGAGGTTAGCAATAAGCATCTTGGACCTGGACAGTGAATATTCATCACACTGGGAAATATCCAAGATGGAAAGGAGTATCAGATGATGGGAACTCCATCTTGATCCTATTACAATGACTTCACTAACTCTCTGATTGATTTACAATTAAAAACAATTCACAGAACCAAAAGCAGATGTAGCACAATCAACACTTCACACTCTCCACAAAACTGGGTGGCATGTTTCAAGAGTTCTGGCCTTCTTCCAGTCTCTGTCAACAAACACCAAGGATGAGCGCAAACACCTCATTTAAGAGTCACAGAGTCTTAAGGGCCTGTCCCACTTAGGTAACATTTTAGGCGACGGCTTAGAAAGAGGTTGTCACGTCGTGATCGGGTCGTGACTCACGGCGACACATGTAGTGTTGCGCGATGTCTCCCTGCCGCCCCAGGATCTTGGAATGTTCAAAATCCAAGATTCAAGATTCAAGAGAGTTTATTGTCATGTATCCCAGATAGGACAATGAAATTCTTGTTTTGCTTTCAGCACAACAGAATATTGCAGGCATAAATAATACAGAACAGATCAGTGTGTCCATATACCATTGAATATATATATACACACATAAATAAACATATAAAGTGAAGTAGGCTAATTAAAGTTCAGATTTTGTTTGAGTTGAGTTTAATAGTCTGGTGGCTGTGGGGAAGCAGCTATTCCTGAACCTGGTTGTTGCAGATTTCAGGCTCCTGTACCTTCTACCTGAAGGCAGCGGAGAGGTGAGTGTGTGGCCACGATGGTGTGGGTCAATAAGCCTTTTTGGCACATTGGCCTATTTCCCTGTGATGCCACTTTCAACAAACTGTTCCTGTATTCCTAGATCCCTCTGCTCTACAGCAATCCCCAGAGCCCTACTGTTCACTGTGTGTATCCTATTCCTCATTCCCAGCATCTCCTATAACTCCACTATCCTACCTGCCTCCACCATCATCATTCTGGGAGAATGTTCAGGGCACCAAACACTCTCTGTGTAAATAAACCTTCCCTGCACATCTCATAGAACATAGAACATTGAACATAGAACAGTGCAGCGCAAGAACAGGTCCTTCGGCCCAGAATGTCCGTGCCAAACAAGATGCAAAGACCATCACTTATCTACCTGTGCATAATCCTTATCACCCCACTCTCTGCATGTCAATGCGCCTGTCTAAAAGCCTCTTAAATTTCACAATCCTATCACCACCACCCTTGGCAGTGCATTCCAAGCACTCACCCACTCTACGTGGAAAGAAATCTGCCCTACACATTTCCTTTACATTTTGCCCCTCTCACCCTAAGCTCTGCCCTCTAGTCTTTGACATTTCCACTCTAGGAACATTTGTTCTGACTGTGTATCCTATTTATGCCTCTCATAATCCCATGTAATCCCATCAGGTCTCCCATCGGTCTCTGACGCTCCAGTGAAATTAATCCAAGTTTATTCAACCTCTCCTTACAGTATAACTAATACCCTCTAATCTAGGAAGTATATTGGTAAACCTCCCCTGTGCCCTCATCAAAGCCATCACATCCTTCCTGGAATGGGGTGACCAAAACTGCACACAATGCTGCAAATGTGACACAACATACTCCAAACATTTGGGCTAGTTTTGCATACAAATTGGAACAGGCTTGCCAAGAATATAACATTCAAATTAAGATATAACATTCAAATTCAGATATTATATTATATTTTGAGTATTGTGTACAGTTATGGTCACCACATTACTGGAAGGATGTGGAGGCTTTGGAAAGAATGCTCAGAGGTTTACCGAATGCTTCCTGGATTATAGAGTATTAGCTGTAAGGAGATTTTTACTTTAGTTTACTTTAGGGATGCAGTGCGGAAACATGCCCTTGAGCCCACTGAGTCCACACCGACCTGCGATCACCCCGTACACTAGCACTATTCTAAACACTAGGGACAATTTACAATCTTATCAAGCCAATGAACCTGAAAAACCTGTACATCTTTGGAGTGTGGGAGGAAACTGGAGCACCCGCAGAAAATCCACGCGGTCACAGGGAGAGCGAACAAACTCCGTACAGACAGCACCCGTAGTCAGGATCAAACCCGGGTCTCTGGCGCTGTAAGGCAGCTACTCTACAGCAGCGCCACCGTGCTCCCAAATGTTGAATAAACTTGGATTATTTTCTCTGGAGCGTTGGTGACAAAAGGGAGACTTGATGGAAGTATATAAAATGATCACAGATAGAAAAAGGGTAGACATTCAGAACATATTTCCCCCCCCCCCCAAGGAGGAAATGACAAAGACTAAATGGCATAGCTGTAATATTTTATTATGTTCCCCTTATGTTCGAGGTGGCATGGTGGTGCAGCTGTAGAGTTGCTGCCTAACAGCGTTTGCAGTGCCATAGACCCAGGTTCAATCCCGACTATGGGTGCTGTCTGTACGGAGTTTGTACATCCCTAGTGTGTGTAGGGTAGTGTTAATGTGTGGGGATCGCTGGTCGGTGTGGACTTGGTGGGCCATAGGGCCTGCTTCCGCACTGTATCTTTAACTAACTAAACTAAACTAGACCCACTGCGTTCTCCAGCACTTTGTCCTTTGCTCCTCTCAGGGATTAACCTGACAAATAAGTATATGGAACTAGGTACACAAAATTGCTGGGGAAACTCAGCGGGTGCAGCAGCATCTATGGAGCGAAGGAAATAGGCGACGTGTCGGGCCGAAACCCTTCTGGTATATGGAACTAGTATATGGAACTAGTGACTTCCGAAAAAGGAGGCTCATTTTGCATTTTGACCGTAATAAGTAAGTTGTTTGCAACTATTACTGCAAATTGTCGTATGGTGAGAGGCAGTCTGGTGTCCAGCACGAATCAAAGAATTTTGAATTAAAGCTAACTTTATTTTAATATTCTATGCATTGTAATATAATAAATTGTTTTAGTAGAGCAGACAGGTTGATTATTTGAATATGTGCTTAAAAGCCTTAGAGGTTGCCTGAAGCAATTTAGCAAAACAAGGCTCCCATTGTGTTGCAGCCTTGTGTGTGTATGTGTCGAAAATACAGAAATATCAGTTTTACTGCTTTATCATAATTTATTCACTTTTAAAGATCTGGGTGTTATTGCAGTCAGAGTTTATTACTTATTCTTAATTGCCCTTGAGAAGTTGGTCATGAGAATTAAACTCACTGAACTGATGCAGAGAAGATTTACGAGGATGTTGCCAGGATTCAACGCTCTGAGCTATAGGGAAAGGTTGAGCACGGCTAGGACTCTATTCCTCGGGGCGCAGGAGGATAATGGGTGATCTTATAGAGGTGTATAAGAAAAAGAGAGGAATAGATCGGGTCTCGGAGGAATAGATGCAGAGTCTCGCCCCAGAGTTGAGGAATCAAGAACCAGAGGACATAGGTTTACGGTGAGGGAGGTAAGATTTAATAGGAACCTGAATGGTAACTTTTTCACACCAAGGATGGTGGGTGTATGGAACGAGCTGCTGGAGAAAGTATTTGAAGCAGGGACTATTGCAACATTTAAGAAACATTTAGATAGATACATGGACAGGTTTAGAGGGATATGGGCCAAACGCAGGCAGGTGGGACTAGTGTAAGTGGGACATAAGGTTATAAGTTGTAGGAGCAGAATTAGGCCATTTGGCCCATCAAGTCTACTCCGCCATTCAATCATGGCTGATCTATTTCTCCCTCCTAACCCCATTCTCCTGCCTTCTCCCCGTAACCCCTGACATCCTACGGGGACATGTTGGCTGGTGTGGACAAGTTGGGCTGAAGGGCCTGCATCCATGCAGTATGACTTTGTGTCCTGTTTTCTAACATTACCAATTTGAAAGCTTTTAGAAGGTTAGCCTTTCCTCATTTAGTATCACTGGTTTGATTTTGTTGTGAGGGTATGTGCCGTAGGCGAGGCATCTCTAAAATGTTGCACATATGTCTATTAATCTTAGACAATAGACAATAGACAATAGGTGCAGGATAGGCCATTTGGCCCTTCGAGCCAGCACCGCCATTCAATGTGATCATGGCTGATCATCCCCAATCAGTATCCTGTTCCTGCCTTCTCCCCATATCCCCTGACCGCTATTTTTAAGAGCCCTATCTAGCTCTCTCTTGAAAGCATCCAGAGAACCTGCCTCCAACTCCCTCTGAGGCAGAGAATTCCACAGACTCACCACTCTCTGTGAGAAAAAGTGTTTTCTCATCTCCGTTCTAAATGGCTTCCTCCTTATTCTTAAACTGTGGCCCCTGGTTCTGGACTCCCACAACATCGGGAACATGGTTCCTGCCTCTAGCGTGTCCAAGCCCTGAACAATATTATATGTTTCAATGAGATATCCTCTCATCCTTCTAAACTCCAGAGTGTGCAAGCCCAGCTGCTCCATTCTCTCAGCATATGACAGTCCCGCCATCCTGGGATTTAACCTTGTAAACCTACGCTGCACTCCTTCAATAGCAAGAATGTCCTTCGTCAAATTAGGGGACCTAAACTGCACACAATATTCCAGGTGTGGTCTCACTAGGGCTCTGTACAACTGCAGAAGGACCTCTTTGCGCCTATATTCGATTCCTCTTGTTATAAAGGCCAACATACCATTCGCTTTCTTCACTGCCTGCTGTACCTGCGTGCTTACTTTCATAGACTGATGTACAAGGACCCCCAGATCCCGTTGTACTTCCCCTTTTCCCAACTTGAAGCCATTTAGATAGTAATCTGCCTTCCTGTTTATGCTACCAAAGTGGATAACCTCACATTTATCCGCATTAAACTCCATCTGACATGCATCTGCCCACTCCCCCAACCTGTCCAAGTCACCCTGCATTCTCATAGCATCCTCATCACAGTTCACACTGCCACCCTGCTTTGTGTCATCTGCAAATTTGCTAATGTTACTTTGAATCCCTTCATCCAAATCATTGATGTATATTGTAAATAGCTGCGGTCCCAGCATCGAGCCTTGCGGTATCCCACTAGTCATTGCCTGCCATTCTGAAAGGGACCCGTTAATCCCTACTATTTGTTTCCTGTCTGCCAACCACTTCTCTATCCATGTCAGCACTCTACCCCCAATACCATGTGCCCTAATTTTGCCCACTAATCTCCTATGTGGGACCTTATCAAATGCTTTCTGAAAGTCCAGGTACACTACATCCACTGCCTCTCCTGTGTCCATTTTCCTAGTTACATCTTCAAAAAATTCCAGAAGATTAGTCAAGCATGATTTCCCCTTCGTAAATCCATGCCGACTCGGACTAATCCTGTTACTGCTATACAAATGTGCGGCTATCTCACCTTTTATAATTGACTCCAGCATCTTCCCCACCACTGATGTCATGCTAACTGGTCTATAATTCCCGTTTTGCCCACAGGCACCATTTTGTCCACAAAGTCTTGTTTGGTGACCTGAATCCCTTGATGTGAATCTCTCATAAAAATCACCAGAACATGGCTTGTTGTCCCTGTGACCATTTCAGTGAAGATGAAGGAACTATTGTCTCCTGTGACCTGACATAAGCATCCCCGGCCCATGCTGTTCCAACCAACAGTAGCTCATGCTGCTGTTAATTAGTTGGCCTTTCCCTGCTGAATAATATGGCAATAAAGATTCATTCCAGAGCAACTCAAAGAGATGAGTAGAACACAAACACAATCCTGCACCTCTGATAGACATAGACATAGAAATCGACATAGAAAATAGTGCAGCAGTCGGCCATTCAGCCCTTCGAGACAGCACCATCATTCAATATGATCATGGCTATTCATCTAAAATCAGTACCCCGTTCCTGCTTTTTCCTGAAATCCCTTGATTCCGTTAGCCCTAAGAGCTAAATTTAACTCTCTCTTGAAAACATCCAGTGAATTGGCCTCCACGGCCTTCTGTGGTAGAGAATTCCACAGATTCACAACTCTCTGGGTGAAAACTTTTTTCCTCATCTCTTCTTCTTAAACCTGGTTCTGGACTCCCCCAACATCAGGATCATTTTTCCTGCATCTAGCCTACAGTATCCAATCCCTTAAGAATGTTATATGTTTCTATAAGATCCCCTCTCTTCTAAATTCCAGTGAATATAAGCCAAGTCGATCCATTCTTTATTTTAAGATACTTTGTATAAAAGTTGACTATGCCACCAGAAGTGTCAAGAGCCAGACTTGGATTGTTTTTTCTGGAACGCTGGAGGTTGCGGGTAGACCTGATAGAAGTATACACAAATTATGAGAGGCATAGATAGGGCAGACAGTCTGAACCTTTGTTCGCAGATACTAGAGGGCATAGCTTAAAGGTCTGAGGGGCAAACTATAAAAGAGATGTGCGGGACAAGTTTATAATGCAGAGGGTGGTGATTGTCTGAAACCCGCTGGCAGGGGTGGTACGTAGTTGCGGCAGATACAAAAGTGGCATTTAAGAGACTTTTGTAGAGGCACATAGAAATACAGGCAATGGAGAAATATGGATTATGTGGAGGCAGATAAGACATGGTCTTGGCATCATGTTCGACAGCAACATTGTGGGACATAGGCTATAGTCATTAGTTTATTGTCACATGTACCAAGATACAGTGAAAGGTTTTGTTGCATGCTATCTGACAGCGGAAAGACAACATGATTACAACCGAGACGTCCACCGTGTACATGATGTTCTTGGCATGTGTATCGGTGCATATATTTGTGTATATTTGTGAGTTTCTAGTGGGTATGTGCATGTGTGCACAAATGTTGTGTATTTATATGTGTGTAAATGCATGTGTGAGTGTGTGTGATTGTGTGCAAATGTGTGTTTATGTGCAAAAGTGTGCATGTGTGTGTTTATGTGTAAGTGTGCAAATGTGTGTGCAGATAATTGAGTTTGTATGTGTGTGTGCAAATGTGCATGTGTAAATGCATGTGTGAGTATATGCAAATGTATGTTTGTGTGCAAACGTGTGTGTGTTTGAGTGAAATGTGTGCGTGTTTGTGTGCAAATGTGTGTTTGTGTGAAAATGCGTGTGTGTCCAAATGGGTTTATGTGCATACGCACGTGTGTGTGTGTGTGTGTGTGCGTGCGTGTGCATGTGCACGTGCCAGAGTGAGACTAAGATGTGGGTGCTGAAACTGTTGGGATGTATACAAAGCAACATCACATCCACTAACTTCAAGTAGCGCTTGCTTTCCCTCTCTCTCCATCTCCTCCCCCTTCCCAGTTCTCCCACCAGTCTTACTGTCTCCGACTACATTCTGCCTCTGTCCTGCCCACTCCCCTGACACCAGTCTGAAGAAGGGTCGCGACCCGAGATGTCACCTCACAGACATTCTCTCCAGAGATGCTGCTTGTTCCCGCTGAGTTACTCCAGTATTTTGTGCCTACCTTCGATTTAAACCAGCATCTGCAATTCTTTCCTACACGCCACATCCACATAATGAACCTTACTTGCTCTGAGTGGTGACAGTTCACTGGGCATTAATTTCAGCAGCCTTGCCTCGGACTAGTCACAGAACTGAAGGTCATCATTTGATCCCAATTAGTAAAGCTTGAATCATCCTAGCCTCATCAGTATGGAAATATTCTCCGTGAATAACTGGAAGAAGCTGCTGGCAGGGACAACATGCAACCCACACCTTCCTCGACAGGACAGTGCCAGGTAAAGGGTTGGCTTTGACTGACGGTGTAAGATTTAAAGGAACAGTCCATGGAAGATGAATTCTGGGGAATCAGGAACTAGGAACTTAGGTTTCAGGTGAGAGGGGAAAAAATTAACATGAACCTGAGGGGCAACTTTGGCACACAGAGCTTGGTGGGCGTATGGAACGAGCTGCCAGTGGAGGCAGTTGAGGCAGGTACGTTAACTGCATTTAAGAGTCAAAAGCGTTTTATTGTCATATGTCCAAAACAGTGCAGTGAAACAATTAAATTCTTGCTTGCAGCAGCTCACCAGAACAGCACAATAGAATATGTAAACATAGTACTCCGTAAAAAATATATGGTGAATCTCTGGAATTCTTTGCCACAGAAGGTAGTTGAGGTCAGTTAATTGGCTATATTTAAGAGGGAGTTAGATGTGACCCTTGTGGCTAAAGGGATCAGGGGGTATGGAGAGAGGGCAGGTACAGGATACTGAGTTGGATGATCAGCCATGATCATATTGAATGGCGGTGCAGGCTCGAAGGGCCGAATGGCCTACTCCTGCACCTAATTTCTATGTTTCTATGTTTCTATAATAAATGACAAGTTCAATAAACGACATATACACACACGCACACACACACACATTATACGGGATATATATATATATACATACATACATAGACACACGCACACATAAAACAAATAAACATTAATAGTGCAAAAAGATAATGGGATACTTCTTCAATGGATGCATAATCTTTGAAAGTGGAGTTATTATTGTTATGTACTAGCCAATTGCTTTGTACAAGGACAAGTAAGTTAAATAAAGTCCAGATATTCTGGATCTCTTGAGGCTAAAATGATGCACTGAAAGGCTTAAAAGCAGCTGGCTGCTTTTCACACTAGATTTGCTCCACACATTGTATCTGTGGGCTGTCTCAGAGTTATCCGTGTGATTGGGGCCTGGTGACTACTTGAGGCAGCTTTTCAATGTAGTTGTTGCTGGTGGGCTACTACGTTCTTACAAGTTTAAAAGTTTAAAATTTTTACTTCAAGAGTAAACTTGACTCATGGAAATCTTTCATCGTGTTGAAAGATTGTCACAAGTTAACAAGTTTCCCGAGTTTCTGCCGTTAGCGTTACGAGTTCCGACGTACCCGCTACGTTAATTCTCTGTGATTACCACGAGTTTGATTTGTTTTAAACTGGGGATCACTCGTGGGTGGACTCGCACCATGAGACAGGGGTTTAACCAAGGCTGGAAATGTAATAGACGTGTTTTGATGAGGTACATGTAAATGTTTAAGAAACAATAAGATGTTTCATAAGATGGATAGGACAGGTATAGAGGTATAAAGGCAAAATGTAGGCAGGTGGGCCTAGTATAGGCGGTTAGTGTAGGTGTAGGTAGTGTAGGGTCTCGACCCGAAATGTCGCCAATTCCTTCTCTCCATAGATGCTGCCTCAGCCGTTGAGTTTCTCTAGCATTTTTTGTCTCCCTTTGATTTTTTCCAGCATCTGCAGTTCTTTCTTTAACACTAGTACAGGTGGAACATGTTGGCCAGTGTGGGCAAGTTGGGCCGAAGGGCCTGTTTCCACATTGTATCAATGAATCTATGCCTCTAAAGCTTTGTCTTTTCTGGAAGGGCTGTTTGGTCCCCTGAATGGAAGTGAGAGAGGCGGTGTAGGGACCGGTTTTGCTTCTCCTGCAGTTGCACGGAAAAGTGCCTGGGGAAAGGGGTGGGTTGATGGGAAGGGATGAGCAAATCAAGCAGTGACAGATCTCTGTGGAGAAGCAGAAAGGGGAGGGGATGGGTAGAAGTAACTGGTTGTAGGAAGGAACTGCAGCTGGTGGTTTAAACCAAAGATAGAGACAAAATGCTGGAGTAACTCAGCGGGCCAGGCAGCATCTCTAGAGAGAAGGAATGGGTGACGTTTCGGGTTGAGACCCTTCTTCAGACTCAATTCAATGCGAAATGTCACCCATTCCTTCTCTCTAGAGATGCTGCCTGTTCGTTTAGTCCAGCATTTTGTATCTGTCTTAGAAGTGACTGGTGGTGGTTTCATGCCTCCAGTACGAAGCAGGGACGGGGGGAAGTAAATTGGGAGCGGTTGTTTGGCAGTAAATCCACATCCGACATGAAGGAGTCTTTTAAAAGCCAGCTGGTTCGACTTCAGGTCCAGCATGTTGACAGATATTGAAAGATAAGGGTGACAAATTGCTGGAACCTTGGATAACAAGCGATATAGTCAACTTAGTCAAGGGAAGCATTCGTAAGGTTTAGAAAATTTAAATGGGACTAGATTAGTTTATTTCAAAGATACAGCACGGAAACAGGCCTTGGGCCCACCCAGCCCCCACTGACCAGCGATCCCCGCTCACTAACACTTCCCTACACATGCTAGGGACAACATTTATATTTACACCAAGCCAATTAACCTATTGTAGTGTGGGAAGATATCGGAGAAAACCCACGCAGGTCACGGGGAGAACGTACAAACTCTGCACGGGCAGCAGCTGCAGTCAGGATAGAACCAGGGTCTCTGGCTCGGTAAGGCAGCAACTCTACCGCTGCGCTATCGTGCCGACCTTGAGGTCCTTGAGAAATACAAAGGAATCAGAAAATAACTTAAACAAGGAATTGGGAGGGGCATGCAATGTCCTTGGGGTGAAGTATTAAAGAGGATTAAAAGGTGTTTTATCCCTATATAGGAGCAAAGAGTAGCGAGGGATAGGGTAGGTCCGCTCAGACAAAGAAGGGGATTTATACGTGGAGCCAGAGGAAGTGCGCAAGATAATAAATAGGTACTTTGCCTCTCTACGGAGATGTTCTTCTCTATGGAGAAGGACATGGAATGATTGAACGCTACTTTATTGTCACATGTGATGAGTCACAGTGAGATTCTTTGTTTTGCACACACAAGGTATGCAAAGAGTCGCTACATAAAGGGAGCTGACGACGTTATAAAGTATCCCGTTTTACCGAAAAACATTTTTAACACATTCCATTGTGGTTCCCCTTTAGTTCCCTGCAGTCAACTCCCCCCCCCCACCCTCCCACCCACCGAATGCCGGGTCCTCCTTTATTGGTTGAGGATGAGTTTAGGGTGAAGTATGTTGATCTTCTAAGGAAAGTAGATATTAGGAAGAAAGGTTGAGTGTCTTGGAAAACATTAAGGTGGATACTAAGTTCCCAGGATTCAATGGGATCCATCCCAGGTTATTGAGCGAGGCAAGAGAGCAGAGGCCGGGACCTGGCTAGAGATCTTTGTATCTGTTGAAGCCACTGGCGAGGTCCAAGATGACTAGGACGATACCCACTGTTGTCAATTTCCGGGAGCTATGGACTTGCACCACAACATCCCACTGTCCATCGGTGTTCATAAATTCATGTTCATATGTGATAGGAGCAGAATTAGGCCCTAGGAACGTCATTTAATTCTGAGGCTATGACCTCTAGTCCTAGACTGTCCCACAAGTGGAAACATCCTCTCCACATCCGCTCTGTCCAGGCCAAAGGATAAGGTGGTAAAGAATGCGTACAGGTCATGATTAAATATTTTGCGCAGCTCTAGTCACCACTTTCCTGGTAGAATGTGAATGGATACTTTGGAAAGGATGGAGATGAGTTTTATCAGGATGCTGTCTGGATTGTAGCTATAAGGTGGATAAACTTGCATTGTTTTCTCTGGAGTGGTAAAGGCTGAAGGGCAACATGATTAGTTTAGTTTAGTTTAGAGATACAGTGTGTAAACAGGCCCTTTGGCCCAACGAGTCTGCACTAACCAGCGATCCCCGCACACTAACACTATCCTACACACTCTAGGGGCAATTTACAACAATGCCAAGCCAATTAACTTCTGGTTTCCTCCCACATTGGTAGGAAACCGGAGCTCCTGGAGGAAACCCCCGCGGGTCACGGGCAGAAGGTACAAACTCTGTACAGACAGCATCAGAAGTTATGTTCGAACCCGGGTCTCTGGCGCTGAAAGGCGGCAAATCTACTGCTGCGCTGCCGTGCCATACCGTGATAGAAGTATATAAAATTGTGAGAGGAATAAATTGGGTAGATGTCTTTATCCTGGGTTTTAGAGGGTATAGGTTTAAGGTGAAGGAGGAAAGGTTTAACAAGAGACGTTTTTTACAGAGGATGTTGAATGTCTGGATCGTCAGCCAGGGAAGGTAGTAGAAGCAGATATGATAGCGATGTTTAAGGAAACATTTAGACAGACACACAAAAACAAAGGGGGCAAAAAGGATTCACAAGGACTTGAAGGCCTGAACTATAGGGAGAGGCTGGGCAGGCTAGGGCTCTATTCCTTGGAGTGCAGGAGTCATAGAGTCATGGAGTGATACAGTGTGAAAATTTGGCCACACCGGCCAACAAGTCCCAGCTACACTAGTCCCACCTGTCTGCGTCTGGTCCATATCCCTCCAAACTTGTCTATCCATATTACTGTCTAAAGGGGCTGTCCCACTTGGGCGACCTAATTGGCGAGTTTAGAAGAGTTTTAAAAAATGACATGTTGAAGACCTCCTTCGACTATGTAGAAGACCTCCTTCGATCTCCTACGACTATGTTGAAAACTAGCTACGACTAGCTATGACTAACTTCGGGAAAATTGGACACCGAATAGTGGAAAGTGAAGACGACCTCCTTTGATCTCCTTCGACCTCCCTTCGACCTTCCTTCGACTATGATGAAGACTATCCATGACTACCTTCGATTGACCTCAATTACCTACGACTAACATACCGACCTACTACGACTAAACCTACGAGTAAAAAAATTTTCTATGGCAACCTTTTTTTACTCGCAGGCATTTTTTTAACATATTGAAAAAAATGCCGCGACCTAGCTGAGGCCTCCTTTCTACTTCAGCGTGGATGGGGGTGTAAATTAATCCCCATCAAGGGACGTTAAGGGACTAGCTTTGCAGGTCTCTTGGTTTCTCCAGCAGTTCCGTTATAAGCCTGGTCTATGTGACAGTAATTTTAATTTAATATTTATCATAATTTGTCCTCTTGTGTTGATGTATTGCGTTTGCTAATCAGTCGCTGACTGCAACCTCTTCAGACAAGAGATCATTTGAATCAAGGGATATGGGGAGAAAGAAGGAATGGGGTACTGATTTTGGAAGATCAGCCATGATCATATTGACTGGCTCGAAGGGCCGAATGGCCTGTTCCTGCACCTATTTTCTATGTTTCTATGTAATGCATCTTATTTTTCCAGTGAACTTATGCATTTTTTAAAGATTTTGCTGTGGTGAGAAACTCCTACTGATTATTTACCTAAAGTCTCCACTGTATACATCAGAAACAAATGTTTGTGAGTTCATTGACCCTCTGTATATTGCAGGTAGATAAAAATGTTGGAGAAACTCAGCGGGTGAGGCAGCATCTATGGAGCGAAGGAATAGGTGACGTTTCAGGTCGAGACCCTTCTTCAGACTCTGTATATTGCCCTCGCTGTACAGGGAGCGGTCGTGAAAGTAGGATAGCATAGAACTGGTGGGAATGGATCATCGATGGTTGGTGTGGACCCGATGGGCCGAAGGGCCTGCTTCCAAGCTGTATCTTTCAATCAATCGATCAAGTCTAAAGCAAATTCCTTCTTGGACAATGGGAATGGGGAATAGGCACCCTGAAATCTCCCTCTTCTCCCCTCTCCCATCAGACAAGAGTTACAGAAGTGTAAAAATGCACACCTCCAGGTTCAGGGAGTTTCTTCCCAGCTGTTCTCGGGCATCATATCACCAACTAGAGAGCAATCCTGTCCTACCATCTACCTCATTGGAGACCCTTGGACTATCTTTCATCGGACTTTACTGGACTTTATCTTGCACTAAACATTATTCCCGTTATCCTGTATCTGTACACTTTGGGCAGCTTGATTGTAACCATGCTTTCTGCTTTCTTTCTGCTGACTGGATAGCATGCAACAAAAAAGCTGTTTTCTTCGATATTTTTATTTTCTGTTTCACTATTGCCAGTGAAATTTACTGGTAGATGTTTAAGTATTTTATTTTATTGCTCTCTCTTATTCGATGAAAAAAAATGATGCCAAAGGACTAAACCTCCCATTGAAAGCAGGGGAGACCAGAAATAAGCAAACCCTGTCTAATTTGTCAGCCTGATGTTATTCTATTGCTTATTGTTCACACTCTACATAGAACGGCGTAGAAGGGTGGCACGCTGGCGCAGCGGTAGAGTTGCTGCTTTATAGCACCAGAGACCTGGGTTCAAACCTGACTGCGGGTGCTGTCTGTGCAGAGTTTGTACATTCCTCCTGTGACCTGCGTGGGTTTTCTCCGGGTGGTTTCCTCCCATATGATTAGTACGGGTGTCAGGGGTTATGGGGAGAAGGCAGGAGTATGGGGTTAAGAGGGAGAGATAGATCAGCCGTGATTGAATGTCGGAGTAGACTTTATGGGCTGAATGGCCTAATTCTTCTCCTATTCTTTATAGGTTTGGAGGTTAATTAGCTTTGGAAATATTGTAAAATTGGCCCTAGTGTGTGTAGAATAGGTGCTAGTGTACAGGGTGATTGCTGGTCGGCACAGACTTGGTGGGCCGTAGGGCCTGTCTCCACGCTGTATTACTAAAGTCTAAACAGCTTGAAAATTGATGCCTGTTCTGGAATCAGTGTTTATAATAAGCAGGCAAAAAAAGGCAAGAGAGCAACGTGTTTTGTGTTCCAATGGACCGGGGGCATGAAATTATGGCAACGGCTGCCTGGACATTGGTAATAATCTAGGAACACTTTTGAGTTTTTTCATTCCAACTGTGAAAGTATTCAGCACACAAAATATTACTTCTCCGCTTTAATAAAAAGTTTCTTCCATGACACCTCTTAAATGAAAGGTGTAAATCAGGTTTGAGTCGCTCTTAAGAACTAGAAAAGATCGACTTTAACTCTATAACCTTTACAGACAGAATGATTAACACTAATCTGTGCTGAAAGCTGGATTCTGGAGGAGTTTTCTGTGTATTGAATATAAACTGCTTGGAGCATTGGAATTTCCGCTCAAAGAACATTCATATTTGCTCTGCACATTAACTGGATCCTGAGAGTTAGTGAATAATGAAATTGTTCAGCCAAGACATATACGCAGGCAGTCAAACGAGTGAGGATTAAGTGAAAAAACATGAGCATGGAAACTGTGAGCCGACTGTCCAATTCTATAGACACCCCAAAATTTGGACATTCTCGAGAATCCCATTGTGAAATACACAACATATTTGACAGGTTGCAAAGTCTTTAGTGTGAGTCTGTTCACACAAAGGACAGAATAATTTTGTTAAGTTAAATTCAGTTCAATTCTTTTAAGATCAGTTGAGTTCATTTAAGTTCAGTTAACTTCAGTTGTTTAGTTTAGTTTAGCTTATTATTGTCACATGTACCGAGCGAGGTGCAGTGAAAAGCTTTTGTTTGTGTGCTATCCAGTCGGCAAGAAGACCATGCATGGTTACAATCAGGGCAGGCCGTCCATAGTGCACAGATAAAGGATAAAGTTACAACACTTAGTGCAAGATTAAGTCTGATTAAAGATAGTTTGAAGGTCTCCAATTAGGTAGATGGGGGGTCAGGACCACACTCTAGCTGGGGAGAGAACTGTGCGATTACGTGACAGCAGCTGGGAAGAAACTGTCCCTGAATCAAGAAGTGTGTGTCCCTAGCTTCTGTACCTCGATACTGACTATGGGTGCTGTCTGTATGGAGTTTGTATGTTCTCCCTGTTACCTTGTGGGTTTTCTTCAGATGCTCCGGTTTCCTCCCACTCCCACCAGCCCGGTTAATTGGCTCTGGCAACTATTGTAAATAGTCCCTAGTGTGTAGGACAGTGCTCATGTACAGGCTGGTTGGCATGGACCCCACATTTGCGGGCTGGAAGAGTCTGTGTACTACGTGTACATGGAGTGTGTGAGGCTGCAGCCACTGTTTGAATACCTAAAGGGGCTGCTCCTTGCCTTCTGGCTGCATTTTTCACCCACCATCCTCATCTTTGGACACCCTGTGTGTTGGGGAGAGGGTAGGGCTGAAGATGTCCTGGTTGGGTTGCTCCTGGGCCTGGCCAAGCTGGCCGTCCGCGAGTCACGGTGCCAGGTGATGGAGGGCTCTACCCGAGCCGACTGCCTGCCCCTTTTCCGGGGATACGTCCGTGCCCGGGTGCGGATGGAAAGGGAATACGCCCTGTCTACGGGCACCCTGAGGGAGTTCCGCGACCGCTGGGCACCGAGGGGGGTTGAATGTATCCTGGACAAGGATTGCAATATAGTTGTTTAGCAGTTGCTTAGCATATTTGTTTTGTCTTGTATTATGGTGGTGTTTTGTTTTATTGTATTGTAAATACTATTTTAATATTTGAATAAATATTTTTGATTAAAAAATAAATAAATAAATAAAACGGTGGGCTGACCTGATGAATATTTTCAGGATTCTCTTGTTTTTTATTTCAGATTTCCATTATCTGCGGAGTTTTTGATTTTCAGATTTCACAAAATCTTGGCTGAAGCGCACATGACATGTAGGAAGGAACTGCAGATACTGGTTTAAACCAAAGATAGACACAAAATGCTCGAGTAACTCAGCAGGACAGGTAGAATCTCTGGAGAGAAGGAATGGGTGACGATTCGGGTTGGGTCTGAAGAAGGGTCAAATCTCCAAGACAAATGTCCAGGTCCTGGTCTTATATATCCGAGGACATTTTGGGAAACCAGAGAGGAAATTGTGGGAGCCTTGGTTGAAATTTACGAGCCGTCTTTAAATACAGGAGAGGTGCCGGAAGACTGGAGGGTGGCAAATGTTGTGCCTTTATTCAAAGAAAGGCTGCAGGGAAAATGCTGGGAAAATGCTGGGAAAATGCTGGGAACTATAGGCCAATGAACTTAAAATCTGTAGTTAGAAAGTTACTAAAGGGTATTCTGGGGGATAAGATATACAGGCATTTAGATGGACAAGAGCTGATTAGGGATAGTCAGCATGGTTTTGTACATGGGATATCATGTCTCATAATTTTGTTTGAGTATTTTGAGGACGTGACCAAAATGGTAGATGAGGACAGAGCTGTAGATATTGTGTACAAGGAGTTCAGTAAAGAGTTTGAAAAGGTTCCGCATGGTAGGCTGCTCTGGAAGGTTAGATCACATGGGATCCAAGGAGAGATAGCTGAATGGATTAAAAAAATTGGCTTCATGGAAGGGAGCAGAGGGTGATGATGGAAGGTTGCTTCTCAGACTGGAGGCCTGTGACTAGTGGCATGTCTCAGGTTTCAGTGCTGAGCCCGTTACTGTTTGTCATCTATATCAATTATTTGGATGAGAACGTACACGGCAAGATTAGCAAGTTTGCAGATGATACAAAAGTGAGTGGTTTTGCAGATAGTGAAAATGGTAGTGAAAAATTGCAGCAGGATATTGATCGATTAGCCAAGTGGACAGGGGAATGGTTGATGGGACTTAATGCAGAGAAATGTAAGATATTGCATTTTGGGAAGTCTAACAAGGGCAGGACCTACACAGTGAGTGGTAGGCCTCTGGGTAGTGTTGTAGAGCAGAGGGATCTATGAGTGTGGGTGCATAGTTCCCTGAAGGTGGAGTCTCAGGTAGATCGGGTTTTCAAAAAGGGTTTCGGCATATTGGCCTTCATCAGCCAGAGTATTGAGTACAGAAGTTGGGAGATCATGTTACAGTTGTATGAGATGTTGACGAAGCCTCATTTAGAGTATTGTGTTCAGATCTGGGCACCGGGCTGTAGGAAAGATGTTGTCCAGCTGAAAAGGGTACAGAGAAGATTTACGAGGATGTTGCCAGGACTAGAGGGTCTGAGCTATAGACAGAGATTGAGTAGGCTGGGACTCTATTCCTCAGAGTGAGGGAGGATGAAGGGTGATCTTATCATGAGAGATCATGTATAAGATCATGAGAGGAATAGATTGGGTAGATGCAGAATTTCTTGCCCGGAGTAGGTGAATTGAGGACATAGGTTTAAAGAGAAGGGGAAAAGATTGAATAGGAATCTGAGCGGTAACCTTTTCACGCAAACGGTGGTGGGTGTATGGAACAACCTGCCAGAGGAGGTAGTTGAGGCAGGGACTGTCCCTACGTTTAAGAAGCAGTTGGACAGGTACCTGGATAGGACGGGCTTCGAGGCATTAGGACCAAATGCTGGCAGGTGCGACTAGTATAGGTGGGACATGTTGGCCCCGAAGGGCCTGTTTCCACACTGTATCACTCTATGACTCTATGACTCAGAGGGTCTTGACCTGAAGCGTCACCCATTCCTTCTCTCCAGAGATGCTGCTTGTCACGCTGAGTTACTCCAGCATTGTCTATCACCAGTTCTGCACAATATGAGAAGACAATCAGTTACTAATTAAGAGCCTAAGTCGCTCACTGGTGATAGATATTTCATGCCATAGAGTCAAAGATAGACACAAAAAGCTGGAGTAACTCAGTGGGTCACTATTTCAAACATGAATTTTAAGGAGGATGTGGATACAAGGAATTGCAGATGCTGGTTCACAAATAAAAATTATACAAAGTGCTGGAGTATCTCAGCGGGTCAGGCAGCATCTCTGGATAGAAGGAATAGTTCACAAGTTCATAAGTGATAGGAACAGGATTCAGCCATTCGGTCCATCAAGTTTACTCCGCCATTCAATCACAGCTGATCAATCTTTCCCTCCTAACCCCACTCTCCTGCCTTCTCCCCTTAACCCCTGACATCCATATTAATCAAGAATCTATTGTTCTCGACCGTATAAATATCCATTGACGGCCTCCTTGGCAACGAATTCCACAAATTCATCACCCTCTGACTAACAAAATTCCTCCTCATCTTTCTAAAGGCATGTCGTTTTATTCTGAGGTTATGGCCTTTGATCCTAGACTCTCCCACTAGTGGAAACATGCTGTACACATCCACAAACTTTTCGGTAAGTTTCAATGTGGTGCCCCCTCATCCTTCTAAACTCAAGCGAGTACAGGCCCAGTGTCATCAAACACTCTTCATATGTTATATGCCATATGTTATATCATGTTTCCCACTAAACCTTTCGTATCTATGTACCTGTTCAAATGTCTGCTCAATGTTGCTGTTGTACATGTCTCCACATGTTCCACTGCCTTTGTTTTCTTGAGCTAAATTCCCTGCAATGATGTTCCAGCCCAGCAGGCAATAATTGCTCTTTGGAAACATTCATTCTACTCCATGGTAGAATGGGCGGTCATGGTGGCGCAGCAGTAGAGTTGCTGCCTTATAGCGAATGCAGCGCCAGAGACCTGGGTTCGATCCCGACTACGGGTGCTGTCTGTACGGAGTTTGTACGTTCTACCCGTGATCTGCATGGGTTTTCTCCGAGATCTTTGGTTTCCTCCCACACTCCAAAGACGTACAGGTGTGTAGGTTCAGGGGGTATGGAGTATGGGGTATCAGGGGGTATGGAGAGAAGGCAGGTACAGGATACTGAGTTGGATGATCAGCCATGATCATATTGAATGGCGGTGCAGGCTCGAAGGGCCGAATAGCCTACTCCTGCACCTATTTTCTATGTTTCTATGTAGGTTAATTAGCTTGGTAAATGTAAAAATTGCCCTTAGTGGGTGTAGATAGGATAGTGGTAACGTGCGGGGATCGCTGGCCGGCGCGGGCCCGGTGGGCCGAAGGGCCTGTTTCTGCGCTGTATATCTAAACTAAACTAAAATGGGAGATTTACTGAGCTGATGCATTTACTTGTCAACTGGAAAATGGTAAAATTTACTTAGCAATTGGCACATTCTTGTGGCTGGCTTATTGGGTCTGTATCAAGAACTGACCCCTAGAATGGATCTCTTTGACTGCATTCACTTTTATGAAAGATAGACACAAAGTGATGGAGTGACTCAACGCATAAGGCAGCACCTCTGGAGATAAAGTATAGGTGGCATTTTGGGTCGGCACCCTTCTTCAATCTGTAGGAAGGTCCCGATCCGGATTGTCTCCCATCCTTTCTCTTCAGAAAACTTGACGGACCCACTGAGTTGCTTCAGCACTTCATGTCTATCTCCAGTATAAACCAGCAACTATGGTTCCATTCTACACATTTAATCTTTATAAGTTTAGATAATTCTAAGAAAACAGGAGGTGCATATTACAAAATTGTTCATAAATGACAATTCACTAAGCTCGATCGGCTTACCAAAGTGGAAAGGAAGATTGGAATTGCGATGGTGATTTATGGTTTGGTATAGTGTCGTATATTCATAGAGAGATATACAGTACGGAAACTGGCCGTTCGGCCCACCTCGCCCATGTCGACCAAGTTGCTTAACAAACCTAATCCCACTTGCCTATGATGGCCCATATTGCCCCCAACAGTGAATTAGGAGACAGGCTGCTTTTGGGTTCATATTCCCCATGGGATCCACGATTGAAAGTCGCCCCTCTATGTTCACTGTAACCATTCATGTGGTGTTTGAGTTTGAGTTTTAGTTTATTGTCAACTGTACTGAGGTTCAGTGAAAAGGTTTTTGTTGCATGCTAACCAGTCCACGGAAAGACAACACATGATTACAATCAAGCCATCTACACTCTACAGATACATGATTAAGGGAATAACATGAATAACCCTTCTGGGTCACAACCCGAAACATCACCCATTCCTTCTTTCCAGAGATGCTGCCTGTCCCACTGAGTCTCTCCAGCTTTTTCTAGCTACCTTCGGTTTAAACCAACATCTGCAGTTCCTTCCTACACATGACATGAATGACGTTTAGTGCACGATAAAGTGTAGTAAAGTCTGATCAAAGTTAGTCTGATGGTCTTTTTTGAGGATCAAAGATAGTCTGAGGGTCTCCAATGAGGAATAAATCTGAGAAGCTCTAATCTAATTCGGGAAGGTAAATTGACTCCTTTTTTCTCGTGCCTGTGATCATTGTTAACAACCCCAACAATTAATGTCTAGTTCTAGTAGTGTTTCAGAATATGGTGCTTAATTATCTTCTTACACATATGGTGCTGCATTATCTTCTTTGTCTTTCACCTACATCATGGAACTCCCTTTCTAACAGCACCTTTGCCAGAAAGACTGCTCGTCAGCACCTTCTCAATGGCAATTAGGGCGTAGAAGCTGCTTAGATAGATGTGTTAGAAAATGGATAGGCGGAACTGGTTTACAAAAAAAATGACACAAAGTGCTGGAGTAACTCAATTGGTCAAGCAGCATCTCTGGCGAACATTAATAGGTGACGTTTCGGGGTGTGGGACCAATCTTCAGACTGATTGTAGGGGGGGAGGGGGTAAGAAACCTGGAAGGGAGGAGGGGGCAGGGCAAAGGTAGTAGGTGAAGGCAGGTGTGGAGGGGAGTTTGTATGCAGATGGTGGACAAAGGCCAGAGATTAAAATACAGAAGGGTGAAACAATAGGATTGAAGAATTGTGAATTGTGAAGCTTGAGGAAGGAATATAGGTGGAAGGGGGGAGAGATGGGTGTGAGTCCAGGTATGGCACAGGGGAGAGGGGAAGGAGGAAAGGGGTAGTTTAAGGGGTAAGAAAGGAGAGGGAGAAAGGTTGGGTAGTAACCTAAAATTGGAGAATTCAATGTTCATACTGTATGCTTATAATCTACCCAAGGCAGAATATGAGGTGGTGTTCCTCTACTTTGCATGTGGCCTCACTCTGCCAATGGAGGAGGTCCAGGACTGAAAATGGGAAGAGGATTTAAAATGGTTAGCAACCGGGTGATTCCATAAGCCTATGTGAACCGAGTACAAATATTCAACAAAATGTTCGCTGAGTCTATGCTTGGTCTCGCCGATGTACTAGAGGGCACATCAGGAAACATCAGATGCAGTAGATGAGGTTAAAGGGGTAGGTGTAGGGACCTACACACATACACACTTATATATTGGGACGACAGATGGCACAATGGGCTAAGTGTTCGGCTGGCAACCGGAAGGTAGCCGGTTCGAATCCCGCTTGGAGTGCATACTGTCGTTGTGTCCTTGGGCAAGACACTTCACCCACCTTTGCCTGTGTGTGAATGTGTGTGAGTGACTGGTGGTGGTCGGAGGGGCCGTAGGCGCAGATTGGCAGCCACGCTTCCGTCAGTCTGCCCCAGGGCAGCTGTGGCTACAGAAGTAGCTTACCACCACCGAGTGTGACTGAGGAATGAATGAATAATGCGATGCAAAGCGCCTTGAGTATTAGAAAGGCGCTATATAAATCCCATCCATTATTATTATTATTATTATTATATATGTCCTGGACTGTCCACTCGTCACTTTAATTGCATGTTTAATATATCTTGTTTTATGACTGTTGGGAGACCATTTTCCTTGCTGAGATAAATAAAGCTCTATCGTATCGTATAGTATCTGTATATATATATACACATACACACATCTATCTATACTATTTCTAAAACTCTCATCTTGACCACTTCCGGTCTGCGTTGTAATTAAATTTGCACAAAAACGCTACCGTATATCGCTAGGAATTTTCGCCAACTTACTCACCGTTCCCCTCTGCTCCAGGACACCAAGTTTTGTTCCGATCAGTGAAATATGAGAAAAGTTATGAAGGCTTAAAAAATCGTGAGATTAACAGATTATTCTTCTCGCATGTCAATCACCTTGAACGTAACGCCCCTTCCAGCATCCGCTGGAGAATAAAGCCCCAGAGGCGGGGATGAGTAAACAAGCCATGCTGATTGAGACCGTGTCAGGAAAGCCGCTATGTGGAGTCGGGAAAGCCGCTGTGTGGAGTCGGGAAAGCCGCTGTGTGGAGTCGGGTAAGCCGCTGTGTGGAGTCGGGTAAGCCGCTGTGTGGAGTCGGGAGGTGCTGTGTGGTTCCGCGGCCGGTGGCCACTAAGTGGAGTCTTTGGTCTTTTGATCTTACATCGACCATCCATTTTAAACTGATCGAACATTAATCCCATTTTTCATTCTCCCCACATTCCCTCCAACCTCCCCCAAAATATCACCCATTCCTTCTTTCCAGAGATGCTGCCTGTCCTGCTGAGTTACTGCAGCTTTTTGTGTCTATCTTCACCTCCAAGTCTATGTAATTCGCAGCTTATTTGGAGGTTGTATAGTCTGATGGTTGTTTCCTAGTCTGATGGTTGTAGGGGAGGAGCTGCTCCTGAACATACATACACACATACATACATAAGAATTTCATGGTTCCATTTCGAGACATATGACAATAAAACACTCTTGACTCTTGCCTCTTGCCTCTTTTTCATCCTGAGAGTTGTGAATTTATGGAATTCCCTGCCATAGAGGGCAGTGGAGGCCAAGTCACTGGATGGATTTATGAGAGTTAGATAGAGCTCTAGGGGCTAGTGGAGTCAAGGGATATGGGGAGAAGGCAGGCACGGGTTATTGATAGGGGACGATCAGCCATGATCACAATGAATGGCGGTGCTGGCTCGAAGGGCCGAATGGCCTCCTCCTGCACCTATTTTCTATGTTTCTATGTAGCGCCATATAACAACACCGCTTGGAATTGGGACCTTTGGTCTTTTGAGCTTTCGCCAACCATCCATTTTTCACTGATCGAATATTAATCCCATTTTTCATTCCCCCTACATTCCCTCCAACCTCCCCTTAATCTAGATTCTACCATTCACCTAAACACTCAGGGTAACTTATGTTGCAAATCTGTTTGCTTATCTTTGGGATATGGCCGGAAACTGGAGCACCCAGAGAAATCTCACACAGTCACAGGGAGAATGTGCAAACTACACACAGATAGCAGCACCCAAGGTTAAGTTTGAACCAGGTTCTCTGGTGCTTTTTGGCAGCACCTTTATAGCGGTGTCACTGTGCTGCTGCCAAATTAAACATCAAGTTTAGTTTAGATTAGAGATACTGCAAGGAAACAGGCCATTCAGATGACTGAGTCCATACCGACCAGGAATCCAGCGACCAGCTATCAGCGATCCCTGCACATTAACACTAGCCTACACACACTAGAGACAATTTTACCTGTATACCAAGCCAATGAACCTACAAACCTGTGAGGGAGGAAACCGAAGATCTCAGAGAAAAAACCCATGTGGTCACAGGGAGAATGTACAATACAATACAATACAATACAATACAATACAATACAATACAATACAATACAATACAATACAATACAATACAATACAAATTTGGTTTCTGCAGTCATACAAACAAGAAGAAGAACCAAAGCACAACACAATTTACACAAACATCCATCACAGTGAATCTCCTCCTCACTGTGATGGAAGGCAAAGTCTTATCTACAAAATCCATACAAACAGCATCCGTGGCCGGGATCGAACCCGGGTCTCCGGCACTATAAGCGCTGCAAGGCAGCTACTCAACCACTGTGCCACCATGCATGACAGTCTGGCTGGGCTTTGTTGACAAGATGTGAGAAATTGGTACCACTAATGGATACTTCACAGTCAGCCATGAAGAGGAAAGGAGAAAAATAGAAAGGGAAACAAAATTAAAAATAACCCATGCAGCTGAACTGTGGTCCGTAGTCTAGGTTACAGTATACTGTTAGAGTCAGCCATCAACTTAATGTGAAAACATTTGATGTTGACTCTGGATACATAAAATGCACTTAAAATCTTCAGCACTGAAAACTCTGACTTTAATGGGTGTTACAATTCAATGCGTTTGTTTTTAATTGAAAACAAAAAGGGCATTATGGGATTTGAAAAGTTTAGATGGTAAAGTGTTCCTTTATAGTTAAAGTGAGACTTTTAGGGTGTGGCTTCTTTAAATGGAGAGCTGTCAGAGTGCGTCTCTCCATCTTATGCAGTACAATGATTATATGACAAGGCAGAAATGTGCCAACACAATGAACTAGAGATCCGCAAGGCTGCATTCTCAGCCCCGTTCTTTACTTCTTGTACGGCCATTTGTGCGACCATTTACAAATCTAATTCAATTTTCAAATTCGCAGACGACACCACCGTTGTGGGCTGGATATCAAATAATGATGAGACAGTACAGGAAGGAGATTGAGACCCTTGTGTCCTGGTGTCAAGACAACAATCTTTCTCTCTCAATGTCAGCAAGACAAAGGCAATAGTGATCAACTTCAGGAACCAAAATGGCACACATACGCCAGTATACATTGACGGCGTCGAAGTAGAGATGGTCGAAAACTTCAAATTCCTAGGAGTCAATATCACCAACAACTTTTCCTGGACCACCCATATTGAAGCAATGACCAAGAAAGCTCACCAACGCCCCTACTTCCCTCTACTTAGGAAGTTTGGCATGTCCCCTACAACTCTCACCAACTTCAACAGATGCACCATAGAAAGCATTTTATCGTGATGCATCACAGCTTGGTTTGGGAACAGCTCCATTCCAAGATGCAAGAAAGTGCAGCAAATTGTTGACACAGCCCAGACCTTCACACAAACTAACCTTCCTTCTATTAAATCCATTTATACTTCACTCTGCCTCGGCAAGGCCAGCAGCATATCAAGGATGAGTCGCACACTGGCCACTCCCTCTTCTCCCTCTCCCATCAAGCAAAAGGTAGAGAAGTGTGAAAACGCACACCTCCAAATTCAGGGACAGTTTCTTCCCAGCTGTTATCAGGCAACTGAACCATCCTACCAAGTCAAGTCAAGTCAAGTCAAGTCAAGTTTATTCGTCACATACACATACGAGATGTGCAGTGAAATGAAAAGTGGCAAGGCTCGCGGACTTTTGTGCAAAAAGACAAACAAACAAACAACCAAACAAACTATAAACACAATCACATATTCTTTACATTTTAAATATTGTGGGCGGAAGGAAAAACGTTCAGTAAAGTTAGTACCACAACCAGAGAGCAGTCCTGTACTACTATCTACATCATTGGTGACCCTCAAACTATTCTTGATTGGACTTTGCTGGCTTTACCTTGCATTAAACGTTATTCCCTTATCATGTATCTATACACTGTGGATGGCTTGATTGTAATCATGTGTTGTCTTTCAGCTGACTGGATAGCATGCAACAAAAGCTTTTCACATGACAATAAACTAAATCCATCTTCAAGTTGCAGGACCCTCATTCTGTTTTCATTCTCCATACAGGTGACCTACAAAGAGTAACTTTGACATTAAAAAGTAAGCTTCCAAAATAAATTACACACAAATGACACACAAAGACGGTCTGATGGTATTTTCTGATGTGAAATCATGGAATCATTACAGCGTAGAAGGAGAGACCATTTGGTCTGTTACATCTTTCTAGACTCCACTCTATGTCAATCCTCTGCTTTTTACTCTTCCCAAGGAAATGACGGCAGAAAACTGAGCCAATTACTTAAACATCTAACAAAGTTGAAAATGTTTGAAGCTCTTACTAAAGACACAGTACCGGACATGTCAAGAAATTCAAGGTAATCCAGGAACACAATTCTACACCTGGTTTATTTTCTCTTTTCCACGACCTGTTTAGTTTAGTTTTGTTTAGAGATACAGCGCGGAAAAAGACCCTTCGGCCCACCGGATCCATGCCGAGCAGCAATCCCTGCACATTAACAGTATCCTACACCCACTAGGGACAATTTTTACATTTACCAAGACAATTAACCTACAATTAACCTACAAACCTGTACGTCTTTTGGGGCGTGGGAGGAAACCGAAGATCTCTGTGAAAACCCAGGCAGGTCACGGGGAGAATGTACAAACTCCGTACTGACAGCACCCGTAGTCGGGATCGAACCTGGGTGTCCTGCGTTGCATTTGCTGTATGGCATCTACCGCTGGGCCACCTGTTGTGTTCGTGCATGGTGTGATTGCAATAATGTAAGGTGTGATTGGCCTGGATAACATGTAAATTTGTCGATGCTTTTGTTCAGTTCAGTTCAATTTCAGTTTGAGTTTATTCACACATGTACCGAGGACCAGTGAAAAGCTTTTGTTGCGTGCTAACCAGACAGCTGAAAGACAATACATGATTACAATCGAGCCATTCGGCTCATTCACCCAGTCCATCTCTGTCCTTTTGAAGTTTTCCACTCTCCACCATACTACACCTGTCTCACTTTCAAACTATGTGACATCCTCAGATTTGAAAAACAAATAAGCACGGTTGCACATCAGTAGAGTTGCTGCCTTAATGCCCCAGAGACCCGGTTTCAATCCTGTCGGCTCGGAGTTTGTACATTCTCCCTGTGATCACGTGGCTTTTCTTCACGTACTCCGGTTTCCTCTCACACTTCAAAGACGTGCAGGTTTGTAGGTTTGGTAAAAAAAATTGTAAATTGTCCCTTGTGTGTAGGGTAGTGTTAGTGTACGAGGTGATCGCTGGTCAGCGCGGACTCGGGAGTCCAAAAAGCCTGTTTCTGCATTGTGTCTCTTAACTCTAAAGACTATAGTAACATTTCAAAATCAGTGATAATGACATGAAATCACAGTGATCCTAATATTGACCCCCGGGGAATACTATCTCGCATCCCCCCCCCAATTGAATGAAATATTCCCTTATCGTTATTCTGTTTTATTCATCATTTATTTCTTGAGGATCAATTTTGATAACCAACCTGATGCAGCTGTTGCTTGTCTCTGCCTTTTTTTTTGATGTAATCTAATGTGCAATTTAACTTAGGTTTAGGTTTAGGTTTATTATTGTCCCATGTACCAAGGTACAGTGAAAATCTTCATTTCTCTGCTATTGGTCACTCAGAGTCTCTTGCCCAAAGTAGGGGAATTGAGAACCAGAGGACATAGGTTTAAGGTGAGGGGGGATAGATTTAATAGGAACCTGAGGCATAATCGTTTTCACACAAAGGGTGGTGAGTGTATGGAACGAGCTGCCGTAGGAGGTAGATGAGGCAGGGACTATCGCAACATTTAAGAAACATTTAGACAGGTACATGGATAGGACAGATTCAGAGGGATATGGGCGGTGGGACTAGTGTAGATGGCACATGTTGGTTAGTGTGGGAAAGTTTGGCTGAAGAGCCTGTTTCCACGCTGTATAACTCTATGCCTCTATCACTCGAAATCCGTATCGCCCCTTAGGTGGAAATGACAATATACACATTTTTAATCTGTGCCATTGTTTAAAAGGTTCAGAAGCCACTGGATTTCCTATTCTCCAGTGGTGCTAAACCAGACGGCAGAATGCTGTTGTATTCTCAGCCCAAGGGCAGGCAGTGGAGTGAAGTGGTCACACTGTGGGCAGCTTATTGGCAGCGTGAATGTCATGCCTCATTGATAACCCTCCAAGTGGGTGGGAAAGAATCCAGCCCTCAGGGTGGTATCTACTGGAACATGAGTATCTCTGCACCATAATCAACAAAGGTTGTTTTGCTCAGATCAGTGATTTTGCTCAGAGCTGTTATTCGGAGTTTGGTTCTGGACACGACTGGGAAAGTTATTCTTGAGAACCAATTAATACTGTTGACTCAACAGACCACAATGTACTTCACTGCAAGTGTTTTGTTATCACAAGCACTTTCCTACTTGCAAAGAGATCTTAATGGAGCTCAGTTTATACAAGACCTCACCAGAGGAAAATTACTCTGACTGAAGTTAGTGCAACCCATTTCCTTTATTTTCCACGGCAGTCGCCGGCAACTTTACGTAACTGGAAATAGTCACTTTGGAAGCTAAATGTTTTCACTTTTAACACAGACTTAAAACTAAAAGGGCGGCACGGTGGCACAGCATTAGAGTTGCTGCCTTACAGCTGCCTTCCAGCACCAGCCAAGAATATCAAGGAGAATAATAAAAGCTCCTTTAGGTATGTGAAGAGGAAAAAATTAGTTAAGACCAAAGTTGGACCATTGAAGACCGAAAAAGGTGAATTTATTATGGGAAACAAGGAACTGGCAGATGAGTTGAACAGGTACTTTGGATCTGTCTTCACTAAGGAGGACACGAACAATCTTCCTGATATAGTAGTGGCCAGAGGATCTGGGGTGACGGAGGAACTGAAGGAAATCCATATGAGGCAGGAAATGGTGTTGGGTAGACTGATGGGACTGAAGGCTGATAAATCCCCAGGGCCTGATGGTCTGCATCCCAGGGTACTTAAGGAAGTGGCTCTAGAAATCGTGGATGCATTGGTGATAATTTTCCAATGTTCTATAGACTCAGGTTCAGTTCCTGTGGATTGGAGGGTAGCTAATGTTATCACATTTTTAAAGAAAGGCGGGAGAGAGAAAACAAGGAATTATAGACCAGTTAACCTGACATCGGTGGTGGGGAAGGTGCTGGAGTCAATTATAAAAGATGAAATAACTGCACTTTGGATAGCAGTAACAGGATCGGTCCGTGTCAGCAGGGATTTACGAAGGGGAAATCATGCATGACTAATCTTCTGGAATTTGTTGATGATGTAACTAGGAAAATGGACAAGGGAGAGCCAGTGGATGTAGTGTACCTAGACTTTCAGAAAGCATTTGATAAGGCCCCACATCGGAGATTAGTGGGAAAAATTAGGGCACATGGTATTGGGGGTAGAGTGCTGACATGGATAGAAAATTGGTTGGCAGACAGGAAACAAAGAGTGGGGATTAATGGGTCCCTTTCAGAATGGCAGGCAGTGACTCGTGGGGTACCGCAAGGCTCGGTGCTGGACCGCAGCTATTTACAATATATATCAATGAATTGGATACATGGATTCAAAGTAACATTAGCAAATTTGCAGATGACACAAAGCTGGGTGGCAGTGTGAACTGTGAGGAGGATGCTATGAGAATGCAGGGTGACTTGGACAGGTTGGGGGAGCGGTCAGAGGCATGGCAGATGCAGTTTAATGCGGATAAATGTGAGGTTATGCACTTTGGCAGCAAAAACAAGAAGGCAGATTATTATCTAAATGGCGTCAAGTTGGGAAAAGGGGAAGTACAATGGGATCTGGGGGCCTTGTTCATCAGTCTATGAAAGTAAGCATGCAGGTACAGCGGGCAGTGAAGAAAGCGAATGGCATGTTGGCCTTTATAACAAGAGGAGTCAAGTATAGGAGCAAAGAGGTCATTCTGCTGTTGAACAGGGCCCTAGTGAGACCACACCTGGAGTATTGTGTACAGTTTTGATACCCTAATTTGAAGAAGGATATTCTTGCTATTGAGGGAGTGCAGCGTAGGTTTACAAGGTTAATTCCTGGGATGGCGGGACTGTCGTATGCTGAGAGAATGGAGCGGCTGGGCTTGTACACTCTGGAGTTTAGAAGGATGACAGGGTATCTTATTGAAACATATAAGATTGTTAAGGGTTTGGACACGCTAGACGCAGAAAACATTCCCGATGTTGGGGGCGTCCAGAACCAGGGGCCACAGTTTGAGAATAAGGGGTAAGCCATTTATAACGGAGATGAGGAAAGACTTTTTCTCAGAGAATTGTGTGTCTGTGGAATTCTCTGCCTCAGAGGGCGGTGAAGGCCAGTTCTCTGGATACTTTCAAGAGAGAGCTAGATAGGTCTCTTAAAGATGGCGGAGTCAGGAGATATTGGGAGAAGGCAGGAATGGGGTACTGATTGTGAATGACCAGCCATGATCACATTGAATGGTGGTGCTGACTCGAAGGGCTGAATGACCTACTCCTGCACCCATTGTCTATTGTATATTGTCTATTGACACCTGGGCTCAATCCTGACTACGGGTGAAGTCTGTACGGAGTTTGAACGTTCACACCGTGACTGCGTGTTTTTTCTCCGAGATCTTCGGTTTCCTCCCACACTCCAAAGATGTACAGGTTGTAGATTACTTGACGTTGGAAAAATTAAACACGTGTGTGCAGGATAGTGTAAGTGTGCGGGGATCGCTGGTCGGCGCAGACCAGGTGGGCCTTGTGCTTATTCAACAGTTGATCAACCTTTTATATTTCTTGTGATTGTTTTATTTCTCTTGTTTGGTTTAGTTTAGTTTAGAGATACAGCATGGAAAGAGGTCCTTCGGCCCATCAAGTTCACGCCGCCCAACAATCCCCGCACATTAACACTATCCTACACACACACTGGGATCAATTTACAATTTTACCAACGCCAACAACCTGTTTGGTCTTTGGAGTGTGGGAGGGAAACTGGATCATCCGGAAAAAGCCCAGACTGGTCACGGGGAGGACGTACAAACTCCAAACAGACAACACCTGTGGTCAGGATCGAACCCGGGTCTCTGGCACTGTAAGGCAGCACCTCTACCACTGCGCCACCGTGCCACCCTCTCTATTTGCCCATTTCCCCTATGTCTAAATGGCTTCCTGCTGACCAGGGCCAATCCATTAGCCAGTTTCCTTCACATGCAATAATTTTCCTTCTCTGTCTTACCCATTCTGTTGCCCATTGATCAATGACCCTCTCCAACCACCCGTCATCACCTCCACTCAAATGACCTTCGCTCTCCACTTTCCCTCTCCATCAACCAATTTAATTTGCCATCAGACAAGTTCCCATTTCCTTCCAATCAATATCGCCATCCATTGAGCCAAACCCAAATCCAATATCCATTGATCAGCCTCCTGCCCCACCCATCAGTTCCAATTTTCATTCATCGATTCTCATCTTCCTGATTTCATTCACCATCTAGCGGTCTACCCCCTCTCTTCCATCTTGTGCATTCTCCTCCCCGATAATCAATTTCCCTCGCTATCGATTAAGCTCCTTCGCAGGCTGAACAAGAGTCTCCGTCTATTGTAATGCACTCTCCAACGATTGTGTTAACTTGTGTTATCACAAATGTCTTTAGACTTCTTTAGAATATCTATAGAGTGATACAGTGTGGAAACAGGCCCTTCAGCTCAACTTGCCACATGTCCCAGCTACAATAGTCCCACCTGCCTATGTTTGGCCCATATCCCTCCAAACCTCTCCTATCCTGTACCTGTCTAACTGTTTCTTAAATGTTGGGATAGTCGATGCCTCTACTACTTGCTCTGGCAGCTAGTTTAGACTAGAGATACAGCACGGAAACAGGTCCTTCGGCCTACCGGGTTTGCGCCTGTCCTCCATATCTCTTTGGAGCAGAATGGGCGAATTAGGGATGGTCCTCAAGGCTTTGTACGCAGCAGGTCGTGTTTCACTAACTTGATTGAGTTTTTTGAGGAGGTGGCAAAGGAGATTGATGAAGCGAAGACAGTGGATGTTGTATACATAGATTTTAGTAAGGCTATTGATAAGGTCCTTCATTGATCCAGAAGACTAAGATGTATGGGATTCACAACGCTTGGTCCAACCTTCAACAACGTGCAGCGGTAGAGTTGCTGCCTTACAACGCCAGAGACTACGACTGCCGTCTGTACAGAGTTTGTACGTTCTCCCTGTGACCTGTGTGGGTTTTCTCCGGGTGCTCCGGTTTCCTCCCACACTCCAAAGGTGTACAGGTTTGTAGGTTAATTGGCTTTGGTTAAATTGTCCCTTGTGTGTAGGATATTGTTAGTGTACGGGGAACGCTGGTCGGCACAGAATCGGCGGGCCAAAGAGACTGTGCTGCATCTTTAAAGTCAAAAGTCTAAAGTAAATTCTATGGTACATATAGTTTTTCCCTCTAGCTCAGTCAATTTCCTTTTCAGTCTGACAATTTCCCTCTGCCCCCATAGATTTATCTGATTGTGTTGCCCATGCCTTCACTATATATCAATGGGGGGGGGGGGAAAATCAGTCCAAAGGAAATTCTTTAGTCATTTAGCACAGTTTGTTTACAGTTTGCCATTTGATTGCTCTATAAACAGAAATGGAGACCACCAATCCTCTAACTCAAATACTCCTAGCTTGCATGAGCTGTTTTAAAAATACACTGGTTTAGTAGAAAATGAATTTTTGGAAAAATATCTCAATTCCATAAGCTCATAAGTTCCAGGAGCAGAATTAAGCCATTCGGCCCATCAAGTGGCCCAACTCTGCCATTTTATCATGGCTGATCTATTTTCCCCTCTCAATCCCATTCTCCTGCTTTCTAACCATAACCCCTAAAACCCGTACCAATCAAGAATCTATCAATCTCCACTTAAAAATATCCACTGACTTGGCCTCCACAGCCTTCTGCGGCAAAGAATTCCACAGATTCATCGCCCTCTGACTAATGAAATTCCGCCACATCTCCTAGGTACGTTGTTTTATTCTGAGGCTGTGGCCTCTGGTCCTAGACTCTCCCACTAGTGGAAACATCCTCTCCACATGCACTCTATCCAGGCCTTTCCCTCTCCCCCTTTGTACATTTGCTGAGTTCACTTTGCAGTTGGTGGTATTTTGAAGGTGGGTATTTTCATCTCAATTGACCTGCTGTTAAAATGAGTAGGAAGGAACCCCGCTGAGTCACTCCAGGATTTTGTGTCTATTTTTGGCGGTGTTAACATTTTCCAATTCCGTAGAAGCAAAGAGCTGCAGACGCTGATTAATGCACAAAAGGGCACAGGCCCTTTGGCACGCCTAGGCCGTGCTGACCAGCAGTCACCTCGTACACTGGCACTGTCACACACACTGGGGACAATTTACAATTTCAATGAACCTACAAACCTGTATGTCTTTGGAGTGTGGGAGGAAACCAGAGCACCTGGAGAAAAATCCATGCGGTCATGGGGAGAGTGTACAAAATCCCTACAGACAGCATCCGTAGTCAGGATCGAACCATGTTCCCTGGGGCCGTGAGGCAGCAACACTACCGCTGTGCCACCGTGCTGCCCTGATTCAAGGCATTGATATGCTTGAACTTGCACTTGATTGAAATGGGCAATCAAACACGGTGTCCATTCCCTTTATTCATATCACTTTGAAGACTGGCAAACTGGCGTCTCAGTTATATCTTTCATTTGGATCAGAAGCAATAGCAGTCTGTGACATGTTATGCTTTTTCTATTACATTGTTTAGTTCACTGTCTAAAGAGTAAAACAGCATCATAAAACTGTACAGTTAGATGGTTTCAGCCCTCAGAACCATTCCAAGCAGTGCGGCACTATTTTCATAAGCAATTCGCAGGGGAAGGTGGTGACAACGCTGCCAGTGTCTACAGTGGGAATGAAAGATGGATTTACAGCGGACCAAGGCTGTGTCCCAAAGGAAAGCATCAGGGCCAATAAATGCAGAGATACCTTCAGTAAATATTTCACAGCATAAGGAAAATAAGAATGGAAATGGTATGAAGCGTCCATAATAGACAATAGACAATAGACAATAATATGCAAACCTACCTGAATCCCTTCACATAAGAAATGGAGCTCAATCTATTTATTTATTTATCTATTCATCTATCTCTCCCTTTGCCTGCCGATCTATTTATTTATTTATTTATTTATCCATTTGTCTATTTATTTATTTATTTGCATGTCTTTCTATTTATCAGTTCTACTTATTTATTTATTTGTGGTTTGGAGGAATATTTATATGTTTGTTTATTTATATATTTATTTCTCTTCGGAATTTCAGGTTTCGGCAATGGTGCAGGGATTATGTATTTTGAGGCAAGTACCTGCCTCAACTACCTCCTCCGACAGCTCATTCCAAGCACTGTTCACTGTGTGAACAAGGAATTTCATCACACTGTACTGCACATCTCACTAAACTAATCTGAATTTGTTACAGTGGCTACGGATTGTTATCGAGCTTAACGCATTGTTGGGGCGGTCCGGTGGCGCAACGGTAGACTTGCTGCCTTACAGCGCCAGAGACCCGGGTTCGATACTGACAATGGGTGCTGTCTGTACGGAGTTTGTACGTTCTCCCCGTGACCTGCGTGGGTTTTCCCCAGGTGCACCGGATTCCTCCTACTTTCCAAAGATGTATGGGTTTGTAAGTTGCCCCTAGTGTGTAGGTTACAAAAGTAGCGTACGGGTGATCATTGGTTGGCGCAGATTCGATGTGCCGAAGGACCTGTTCCCTGGCCGTATCCCTAAACTAAATTAAACTAAGCATATCTGAGTGTGAAAGAACTGCAGGTGCTGGTATATACCAAAGACAGACACAAAATGCTGGTGTAACTCAGTAGGACAAATCTCTGCTATCTCAGACTGAAGAAGAGCCTCAACCCGACACGTCACCCATTTCTTTTATTCCATTTCACTCATTCCTGTGCTGTTTGTCCCGCTGCAGTATTTTGTGTCTATCTTAAACATATCTGAGTACAAGCTGCAGAGGTAAAGGAGAGGTCTCATAAATATGATGCATGCTGTTGTCTTTGGGATACACCAAAGCACTTTGCAAGCAATGAATTGGTTTTAAATTGCAGTCACTGATGTTATGTGACCAAATGTTCCAGTCCATTTTCGCTCAGCAAGGCAGTAAAAGGATGAATGATGGTGTAATTAAGTTTTGCTGGTGTTGGTTGACTGAAGAAATATTGGTGCAGCACACTCTTTGTTATTCTTTCAATTGTTCCATTGGATCTTATGCTAATGCCATGCAATGTGGCTGTGCACTGGTTTAATATGCTATGCAGACAACATCTCCAGATGTCCGTACATGAAGTGAACTATCATGCTCGAAGATGTCCACAAAATCTCTGTGGGAATTGAGCCTACAAACGCTTCAATGAAAAATGCTACCAAGTGGCCAGGCAAACATTATTAACTGCTCCTTCATGGAGATAGTGCAAACTCTTCTAAACTCATAAATTAGGTTGCCACAGTGAGACAGCCCCTTTTAACTTTTGTAAGTTTGGGATGGATGTGCGGAACAACTTAACAGAGAAAGACACAAAGTGCGGGAATAACTCAGCGGGTCAGGCAGCATCTCCGGAGAACATGGATAGGGGACTTTTCGGTTCTGGACCTAAATGGAAGATTCCCGACCCAAATCGTTACTTATCCACGCGCTCCAGAGATGCTGCCTGGGCCATTCAATTACTTCAGCAATTTGTGCCTTTTTTTTCATATACCAGCATCTGCAGTTCCTTGTATCCAGTTTAACAAAGAAGCAGCAATGAAATAATGATCCACAGTTCTATGAATTCCAAGAAAATTACCTGGAGAATTTCACCTTTCTCAGGCTTGGTGTAGCCATTTGAGATGTAA
The DNA here is from genome assembly GCF_010909765.2 of Amblyraja radiata. Classification (NCBI taxonomy): domain Eukaryota; kingdom Metazoa; phylum Chordata; class Chondrichthyes; order Rajiformes; family Rajidae; genus Amblyraja; species Amblyraja radiata. The sequence continues at coordinate 26,144,165 of NC_045960.1, read as the reverse complement.
CAATATTGATTTAAGCACTTCCTACCAGGCAGTCGGCCACAATTAATTGTTTCCTTGGACCTCCGTCTACATTTCCTATATTATTGAATACCTTTAAAACATTAGTCACAAACAGGCGTTTATGCACTCAGACAACTTGCCAGCTCATTAGCATTTGAAGGCTGCATGCCTTTGCAAAGAAATCTTTCAGTGTTCCTGTAAATCGCATTTTTTTTAAAATAAGGAAATAATTGCAAGGCGACTGAAACAACTCATCCCCTTGCCCACTGATTTCCTTCACTGTGTTTATCCTGGCCTTCAGCCGCTTCCAAAACCCACCTACTTCCTTGCTATTGCACATGCTGAGTTCCACAGAGCAATTTGGATCAACTTTCAGCCCACACTAAAACATATTCAGGTATTAGCAGGAGGAACGTTTAACCTTTTAAGAGTATTTTCAATGCGGAGATTGACAGATTCGCGATTAGTACGAATGTCAGGGGTTATGGGGAGAAAGCGGGAGAATGGGGTTGAGAGGGAAAGGTAGATCAGCCATTGATTAAATAGACTTGCAGAGTAGACTTGATGGGCTCAATGGCCTAATTCTGCTCAAAGAATTTATGAGCTTATGAACCTTATTCCAGCTTTTGCCAGTCACACTAGAATGCAAAACGAGAATATGGTGGCACGGTGCTGCGGCGGTAGAGCTACTGCCTTACAACACCACAGACCCGGGTTTGATCCTGACTATGGGTGCTGCCTGCATGGAGTTTGCACGTTCTCCCTGTGACCTGTATGGGTATTCTCCGAGATCTTCGGTTTCCTGCCACACTCCAAAGACACACAGGTTTGTAGGTTAATTGGCTTGGTGTGAATGTAAATTGTCCCTATTGTGTATAGGGTAGTGTTAATGTGCGGGGATCGCTAGCCAGTGCAGACTTGGTGGGCCGAAGGGCCTGTTTCCGTGCTGTATCTCTAAATTAAACCAAACGAATAGGTTTCATTTAATATCTAGTTTAGTCCTGGGTTTAAAACTTGAGAGGTGAATGATCACTTCCCATTACATTTATTCCATATCTTTTTAACTGATTTACGAGCTGTATCTCTTGTTTTCAGCCCATGCCACTAGCTTCAATTATTTTAGCAGCAGGGGGGCTATTTTTGCTATGGTTCTGCCAAGTCGCATGTGTTTCAACATTGAGGAAAAACAACCTCGCATCAGAATCGCACCAGCCCATATTATACTGAAGAACCAATATGTGTTCAGATAATACACATGAATCAGATCAACACACTTCAAGTTTAGTTTAGTTTAGTTTAGTTTAAAGACACAGCATGGAAACAAGTCTCTTCAGCCCAACTAGTCTGCATCGACCGGCGATCCCCGCACATTAACACTATCTTACACACTCTAAGGGCATTTTGTACATTTACACCAAGCCAATTAACCTACAAACCCGTACGTCTTTGGAGTGTGGGAGGAAAACAAAGATATCGGAGAAAACCCATGCAGGTCAGTCATGGTGGCACAGTGGTAGAGTTGCTGCCTTACAACAAAATACAGCGCCGGAGACCCGGGTTCGATCCCGACTACGGGCGCTGTCTGTACGGAATTTGTACATTCTCCCCGTGACCTGCGTGGGTTTTCTTTGGGATCTTCTGTTTCCTCCCACATTCCAAAGACGCACAGGTTTGTAGGTTAATTGACTTGACTAATTGGCTTGATAAGAATGTAAAAATTGTCCGGTAGAAAATTGTCCAACTTCCAGTATAGTCCCTGGTGGACTCGTCGGAAGGTACAAAGTACAAGGTACAAGGTACAAGGTCACAGGGAGAACCTACAAACTCTGTACAGACAGCACCCGTAGTCAGGATCAAACTCAAGTCTCTGGCACTGTAAGCGCTGTAAGGCAGCAACTCTTCCTCTGCGCAACCGTGTCGCCCTGGATTCTGGTAAAACCTCCCCTTGGGAAGGACTGACTTAGTTATGGTGTTAAATGAATTACTAGTTGATGGAAAATATTAAGTACTGCGGAATAGGATATTAATGCAGAGGTATTAAAAAAATATCTTGAGGTATTAGGAATATGAGATCTTGTACATCAGGGAAATACCATATAAAGTTCAATACATCCAATGTTGTTTTTGGAGGTCGTGCTACAATCAAATCATGAATGTAATATATATCAGGGCAGCTGTTCCTTTTATTGAGGCCTACTATTACCAATGAATCTGGATTGGAAAAAAAACATTAATAATTATTCGCAGACACAAGAAACTGCAGGTGTTGGTTTTGAAAAAAAAACACGCAATGCTGGAGTCACTCAGCAGGTCAAGTGGTATCGTTGGAGAACATGGATACGTGACATTTTGGATTGGGGCCCTTCTTTGCAGTCTGAAGCAGGGTCCCAACCCAACACATCACCTATAAGGGCCTCATTCCCCTCAACCCCATTCCCCTGCCTTCTCCCCATAACCTTTGATCTTCTTCTTGCAAATGAAACATAAACCAAAGTAATAGTTAGATCTCAAGCAGGCGCTGAGCAGCCAGGTTGTTGTCTCTGCGTCAATGCCTGCCAGGCCCTGAGCTCCATTTGGTGGGTGGTAGAGTGGGCACCCAGAAATGATATGGTTGGCTGTTTGATACCCTTATTAATCAAGAAGCTGTCAAACTCCGCTTTAAAAACACCCAATGACTTGGCCTCCACCGCCATGTGTAGTAATGAATTCCAGATTTACCACCCACTGACTAAATAAATTCCTCCTCATCTCCTTTCTGAAGGTACATCCTTTTATTCTGAAACTGTACCCTCTGGTTCTAGACTCTCCCACTAGCGGAAACATCGCTGGTGCCAGAGACCCAGGTTCGATCCTGACTATGGGTGCTTGTCTGTACGCAGTTTGTACATTCTCCCCGTGACCTGCGTGGGTTTTCTCCGGGCGCTCTGGTTTCCTCCCACACTGCAAAGATGTACAGGTTTGTGGGTTAATTGGCTTGTTAGAATTGTAAATTGTCCCTAGTGTGTGTAGGATAGTGTTAGTGTGCAGAGATCGCTGGTCGGCGTGGACTCGGTGGGATGAAGGGCCTGTATCTCTAAACTAAACTAAACTACCTGTGTTTGCTTGGATAGCACGCAGAAACAATTTTGTTCACTGTACACTTGACAATAAAAAATCAATACCGACGACAATCTTTAAACAATAGCAACTCTCACAAATAGTGACCATGTAAAGGCTGCATTGCAACAGCCTATATATTAATAGCCTTCTGGTTAATTTTACTGATTGTATGCATCCTTGTCACCTTCCCCTCAGCTAACAATGAAACATTTTCCATTTGCTTATCATCATCAACTTTGATCTGTCGTTTGCATACTTTATCCTTCCATAGCTCTAGACTCCCCCTCCCCTGGCTCTCACTCTGAAGAAGGGTCTCAACGCAAATAGTCACCCATTCCTTCTCTCCAGAGATGTTGCCTGACCCGTTGTGTTACTCCAGCATTTTGTGTCAATCTTCAGCATATATTTCTTGACTTGAGAGTCATAGTCATAGAGTGATAAAATGTGGAAACAGGACCTTCAGCCCAACTTGCTCACACCAGCCAACATGTCACAGCTACACTAGTCCCACCTGCCTGCGTTTGGACCATATCCTTCCAAACCTGCCCTATCCATGTACTTATCTAACTGTTTCTTAAATGTTGGGACAGTCCCTGCCTCAACTACCTCCTCTGGCAGCTTGTTCCATACACCCATCACTTGTGCTACTAGGAATGGAAATGCATGGCAGTGTATGCTTCCAGAGCCACCTTGACTTGCAAATGCCCCACAAAAGCTTCACAAGCCATCCATATTGCATCAAAACTGTTGTGTTGAAATAAAATAGGACACACAGTTTGCAGACAAGTTCATGCAAGTTTGGAATGTTTGTGGCCAACTGGAGAAGTTCCAAACTTGCTGACCATAAATTGCAAATCTCCTCCCCCCCCCCCCCCCTTTCATCCCAAGTGTTTCTAAAGTTGCAAAGTTGTATACCGTATTTCCCTGATTGACAAGAGCCTTTGGCTTCTGTGGATAGATGTTGAATGAAGAGAGAATCAATCCAACAGTCAGCCATCGAGGCCATAATGAGAAGCAGTAGAATTCCCCAAGAGAGTTATCTGCCTCTTTGCAAGGAGAACTTTGCAAGAGAGGAGAAAATTGAGCAGAACAAAATTGAATTTATGGAGACATGAAGAACTGCAGATGCTGGAATTTTGAGTAAAGTGTTGGAGGAACTCAACAGGTCATAGAGTCATAGAAGCATACAGCGCGGAAACAGGCTCTCTGGCCTAACATGGCCTTGACAACCAACACGCCCAACATTATTTTTCTGCTGACTGGTTACCATGCAACAAAAGCTTTTCACCGTACCTCGGTACACATGACAATAAATAAAACAACACCAAATGTATGCCCCATCTAATCTACTCCCACCCGCATGCACTTGGCCCATATCCCTCTAAGAGGTTCAGGTAACATTTGTAGAGAGAATGGGTAGGCGCTTCTTCAGATTATTGAGCTCATCAATATAATTATAGAAACATAGAAAAATAGGTGCAGGAGTGGGCCATTCAGCCCTTCGAGCCAGCACCACCATTCAATATGATTATGGCTGATCATCTAAAATCAGTACCCCGTTCTTGCTTTCCTCCCCCCCCCCCCCCCATATCGCTTGATTCACTTAGCCCTTAGAGCTAAATCTAACTCTGTCTTGAAAACATCCAAAGAATTGGCCTCTACTGCCTTCTGTGGCCGACAATTCCACAGATTCACAACTATCTAGGTGAAAAAGATTTTTCCCCATCTCAGTCCTAAATTGCCTACCTCTTATTCTTAAACAGTAACCCCTGGTCTGGACTCCCCCAACATCGGGACCATTTTTCCTGCATCTAGCCTGTCCAATCATTTAAGAATGTTATATATTTTTATAGGATCCCTTCTCATCCTAAATTCCAGTGAAAACAAGCCCAGTCGACCCATTCTTTTATCATATTTCAGTCCCGACATCCCAGGAATTTTGGTGAACATACGCTGCACTCCCTCAATAGCAATAATTTCCTCCCTTAAATAGGAGACCAAAATTGCACACAATACTCCAGGTGCAGTCTCACCAGAGCCCCGTACAACTGCAATAGGATTTCCTTGCTCCTGAGTTTGAATCCTCTCGTAATGCCATTAGCTTTCTTCACTGCCTACTGGACCTGCATGTTTACTTCAGAAGATGTAACCTCAGGATCCATTTTCAACCAGGGCAAACTTCTGCACCGGGCATCTTCATATGAACGTCACATTCAGAGCAACTGAGCACATTAGTTGTCCATTTAAAGCAGATACATTTCCCAAAATAACCAGGCATCGGATTGAAACACATGGACACGATATGAAGAATTCATTGATTTAGTTCAGGTTAGCTCATTCACACACTGGAATGTATTATGTGGATAGGGGAATTAAAGCATCACTTTTCAAATGTTTATAAGGTATTGGAATGTTTGTTTGGGCACTGCGTACTGCAGATGAAATGTTTCTAGTCCAAAAAAAAAGGCATTCCTTGAGAAAGATCATAACAAGTGCTTTTTTATATCAAAGGGTGCATTTTTCTGTTACACTGGAAACGTTGTCCATCAGATTGAAAAGCTGACAGGATCTTATTTTCCAGAATATTTTAAATTAAGCTATTCTAAGCAGGATCATAGACCTGCTAAGTGACACAAGTTGCTTCGATATAAATATTGGAACTGAGAAATCTTTAATATAGCTGCATCAGTGACAATGACAAATAATAGAAGTGGACATTTAATTTGCTGGATTTTGAAACCCATCCATCACACTTCACGGAAATGTTGATGCTTCTGGGTCACTGCTCCAAAAAAAATTAACACAATTTTTGTCCTCTCGCTAAATCTACAAGTAAATCACTCAGTCCTCTGGAATTCAGTCAAGGGCTTGGCAGTAGCTCATGGCCTGCAAACCTCAACATCTCTGCTTGGGAGAGCATAGAGTCATAGAGTCACACAGCGTGGCAACAGGTCCTGCAGCCCAACTTGCCCATGTAAATAGCTTGTTCTAAGTTTTCCCCCAGTCTAGTTTCAGTCAATAAAATACTGAGTCAAGCACTTGCGCATCTAAACTTTATTTTGGAAAAACACAATAACAGTTCCCCACTATATCTAACCACCGCAGGTTCGATCCTCGTATCTGCCTGGCCAAGCCCTCCTAGCCTCGTTCAAGCAGAGACACTCCAGAAGGTCACACAGTCCCAAGTGTTCTCCCAGAAGATCAACATAGGACCTCGTGGGAGCAGCCTTTTATAGGTCCCCGAACCTTGAGGGGCCGAACTACATGGGGGTGGTCTCTATACAGTCCAATAACAGATATCGATTAACACAGTGCATGATAGACATTTTCCTAACCCAATATTACAGTGACTAATACAATGTATCTGACGAAGTTTCTAGATGCAACTTAAAAGAGATGAATTATGCAACCTGTGCCTAGATATTCAAGAAACCCAGACAAGGCTCAACACTTAACCCCATCAACATCTAGCAAAGTAAAGCTTTGCAACAATATTTACCATGTGTATCAAGAAGGAACTGCAGATGCAGGAAAATCGAAGGTACACAAAAATGCTGGAGAAACTCAGCGGGTGCAGCAGCATCTATGGAGCGAAGGAGATAGGTAACGTTTCGGGCCGAAACCCTTCTTCAGACTGAAGACTGGTTTGCATTCACCCAATCCATTCCATGCAATTTACACCTAATTGTCAGAATCTTCAGAATCTCCATTCTCTTCCTGCAACTCTTATCTAGGCTCTAGACCAGTGGTTCCCAACGTGGGGCGTACGCCCCACAGGGGGGCAATTTGATTTTTAAGGGGGGCAATTGAGCCAATCCACAAATATTTCAATATTCTAATATAGAAATTTTCTCTCTCTTTATTACCTGTGAATACTATTTTATTATCATATTTCTTTTGAAGCTTGTTTAAACCAAGGTATTGGCGTTTTAAGCTTCTTCAGCTGAAACGGAGTTCACTTTTTAAATGATAAGAATTATATATCACCACATGGGGGGGAGCATCAGGATTTTAGAGGTGATTAGGTGGGGCATGGCCAAAAAAAGGTTGGGAACCACTGCTCTAGACAAACTGGCACCATTCTGCAGCTTGTCACATTTCTGCAGAAAGCCCATTTAAATTTACCAAATGGCCAAACAGCCAAGCCTTCACTTAATTTTAGTGTCCTGGCATCTCCAATTTGGCCAGAATTAACACCCACAGTGACCAACATGTCCCATCGACACTACTACCACATGCCCGCGTTTGGCCATATCCTTCTAAACCTGTCCAATTCATGTACCTGTCCAAATGTTTCTTAAACATAGCAATAGTACCTGCCTCAACTGCCTCCTCCGGTAGCTCGTTCCACACACCCACCACCCTTTGTGTAAAGAATTACCCCTCAGATTCCTATTAAATATTTCCCCCCCTCACCTGAAACCTATGTGTCTGGTTCTCGATTCCCCTGCACTGGGAGAGACTGTGCGTTTACCTGATCTATTCCTCTCATGATCTTGTACACCTCTTTAGAATCAGCCCTCATCCTCCTGCGCTCAAAGGAATAGTGTCCCAGCCTGCTCAACCTCTGCCAACAGCTCAGGCCCTCGAGTGCTGGCAACATCTCCGTAAATCTTCTCTGTGCCCTTTCCAGCAAGTCCAGTAACCTCTGAAGCTACAAGCCAATCTGGACAAGCCGGCTTTCTATCAACAAAGGATCTTGCTTTGGTAACACTGCTTGCCGTGGTATTCTCAGCAGATAGAAGCGCAGAGTGCAAACTATCCAGGGTAAGAGTGGGGAGCTTTATCATTACCCAATCCCATCTCCACCGATCCCTGAGGTGCTAGTCATAGGTCACCAGCTGTAAAACAAACTTCTACCATTCACCCTCTGCTTCCTTTCATGAAGCCAATTCTCCATCCAGTCGGCAATCTTTCCCTGGATCACATGCAAAGAGTGATCACATGCAAAGATTCCAATCTAGCCTTCCAACGCAGCCTATCCTGCGGATGCTTAAGGGCCTGTCCCACTGTACGAGGTAATTCAAAAGTTCCCCCGAGTTTCCCCGGATTCGAACTCGGAGAATTACCGTAATAGCCGCTCGTAGGTACTCGGGGCTCTCGTGGACATTTTTTCAGCATGGTGAAAAAACTTCACAAGCTTACCGCGTTTCCCGAGTACCTGCCATTAGCGTTACGAGCCGCTAAGAGACGTCCCGGGCTCCGACGTACACGGTACGTACATTCTACGTACTTACCACGAGTATAATTTTTTTAAACTCGGGAGAACTATTGGATAAACTCGTATAGTGGGACAGGCCCTTTATCAAACGCCTTACTGAAGTCAAAATAGACAATGTAGTTACTTCTTCAAAAATCTCAATCAGATTCATAAGGTGCAATCTGCCACATACAAAGCCATGTGGACTGACTCTCATCAACCCGTCTATCCAAATGCCTATATATCAAATCTCTCAGAATCCTCTCCATAAACTTGTCTACCTTGGACGTAAGGCTCACTGGTCTATTGTCCCCAGATTTTTCCTTGAAGCCCTTCTTAAATAGAGGCTCAGCATTAGCCACCCTCCAGTCATCCAGCACCTCACCCATGACTACTGATGATTTATTTATCATGGCGGATGTGCGGGAGTGGGCGCCGTCTGTGTATGGCAGCCTGCCCGCAGTCCGTCTCTTCACCTTTTTTTATTTTAAGTCCTGTCCAAAATGTTAGTGGAGGTCTTTTATGTGGGGGGTGGGGGTGGGGAAGGGGGAAACTTTAATTCTTAGTCCCCTACCTGGTCGGAGAGGCAGCATCCCTTCGAGCTGCTTCTTCGCCCCGTCCTCACGGCCTACCATCGAGAATGGAGCGGCGTTTCCTGTCGGGACCGGCCGGGACTACAGCTTCGGCGGCGGCGCAGCGCAAAGACACCATCACGGAGCGGAGCCTCGGAGAGGGCGATGCCTTGCCGGGTCGCCGTGCGGTAAGCTCCGGAGCGCTGTGGCTGTCGATCCAAACATCACGGAGCTGTGGCTGCGGGCATCCGGCCGCGGGCGGCGCTGGATTTGAGCGCCGTGGAGCCAGGGATCGAGTTAGCCGGGGTCGGAGCTCCAACCGGCGCGGCCTGAAGTCTACGAGTGCCGCGGTCTCCGGTCTCCGGGGAGGAGGCAGCCGCTCCAGACTTTCCAAGCTGCTTGAGGAATTGTTTCACCCGACGCCAGTGCTCCATCTTCACGGCAAAAGGGCCCTGAAAATCCTCGGACTGGCTGCAAGGCCACAAATGGGCCCCGACCTCGGGTGTTTCAGAGGAAGAGGACTTAACTTTCTGCTGCCTTTCCCCACAGTGGACATTTTTGATTCTGTTGTGGGGGGACGTTTGTGTTGAATTCTATAATGTGTTGTGTCCATTTTCTTTCTTTATTTATTTTTAACCTTTTTCTATGGTTTGTATGTAAATTTATTATTTAATTTATGTAAAGCACTTTGGTGTCAATGCAAGTTGACTTAAAATGTGCTATATAAATAAAACAATAATAATGGGTCGACATGGATGGCAGAGGATAGGGGCGACACTGTAGCGTAGTGGTAGAGATGCTGCTTTACAGCGCCAGAGACCCGGGTTCAATCCTGTCGACGGGTGCTGTCTGTATGGAGTTTGTACCTTCTCCCCGTGACCTGCGTGGGTTTTCTCTGTGTGCTCTGGCTTCCTCCCACACTCCAAAGACGTACAGGTTTGTAGGTTAATTGGCCACGGTTCCTAGTATGTAGGATAATGCGAGTGTACAGAGATCGCTGGTCGGTATGGCTTCTGTGAGCTGAAGGACATGTTTCTGCGCTGTACCTCTAAACTAAACTAAACTAAACTAAACTAAAAAAAAAACATTTTTCTCCACTAGGGCACCTGCAATTTGTTCTCTATGTTCCTATAGTACCCTCAGATATAGCTGATCATCCCCGGGAGAGTTATCTACCTTAATATGCCTTAGAATGTCCAGCAACACCTCCACTGCAGTACACTGTCCTCAGGACATCTCGATTATATGTCCCACGTTCTCTAACCTTCTCTAATTCTCATTGTGGACCTTGCCCATCTCCTGCGGCTCCACACAGAGATGACCACTTTGGTTTCTGAGGGTTTGGAGGGATATGGGCCAAATGCAGGCTGGTGTGACTGGTGTAGCTGGGACATGTTGGCTGGTGTGTGCAAGTTGGGCCGAAGGGCCTGTTTCCATGCTGTATGCCTCTATGACGCTATGGCAAACATCTTTAAAACTAAATATTTACGAAGTCACTTTATAACCTTTTTCAGTGCCCATTTTAGTCATTCAATGAATACCAAAAAATTAACATTGGAATCAACTTCGTTTCAAGAATAAATCCATTGATAAATCAATATAGGTTTTGACAGTCCTATACTAGCAAAATAATGGATGCTAAAAAAATACCAATATCATTCCAGCGAGTCATTGCTCCATCATAAAATGCATTTTACAACCTACTTTATCCTGAAATTAATAAAGAATGGAATATATCATGGATTTAGTTCTACCGATTTATCTTATTAATATGTTTAAAACGTAATTGCTTTCACATGCTTCTCCTGAGGTCTCTGAATCTTGTGAGTGAAACCCAAGTGAAAGCAATTTAGCTTAAAAGATGTTTATAACATAAATTGGGCATGATTTGGGTACACGATTTTGTACACTTCTAGTAGATCACCCCTCATTCTCCTGTGCTCTAAGGAATAGTGTCCCAGTCTGCTCACCTTATAGCTCAGGCCCTTGAGTCCTGGCAACATCCTCGTAAATCTTTTTTTGCACCTTTTCCAGCTTGACAACTGTGAGCAGCGGTAGAGTTGCTGTCTTACAGTGCCAGAGACCCGGTTTCCTGTACAGAGTTTGTACGTTCTCCCCGTGACTGCATGAGTTTTAGTCTGGTGCTCCTATTTCCTCCAACACTCCAAAGACGTACAGATCTGTCAGTTGATTGGCTTTGGTAAAATTGTAAATTGTACCTAGTTTGTGTGGGATAGTTCGAGTATGAAGGGGGATCGCTGGTTGGCGCGGACCCGGTGGGCCGAAGTGCCTGTTTCCGCAATGTATCTCTGTCTGCTGAGGTCGATATCTAACCAGCAAAACCACCTCTCCAAACTGTTCTAAACCAGTTGAACCGCAACTCGTTTAGGAAAATTTAGTAGAACCGTGAGTGTAGAAGTTCAATGAAGCAACACCAATATTCTCTCAATTGGGACAAGCTTCTTTATAGTGCTGAACAAATAAGAATGAATCCAGGCAGTCAGTTATTCCATGGTAGTTCCGTCTTGATACTCAGTGAAACAAACTCAAGATCTGATCCATGAATGAATATTACAGCCTTGATTTTGAGAATATACTACGTTGCAAGATCAAATTCACTTGGTAGTCCTCTGAGACCATGCTACCTAGAATTCAGGTCTAGTTTCTTTCCACTTCAGCCCTCAGACTGATCAATGTTATTTCATGGGCTAATTTTTACATTTTATGGGTTGCTCACCAACACAAAATCCAGCGTGCAGTGTAATCACAGCTGCTGTAAATCTATCTCATCACTTTAGTAGCAAAGCATGTTTGGAAATTCAGGGTCAAAAATAGTCCACAGGGACCAACTACAGCTGTGTATCAAACAATCCCGTGGAATCACAGTTGCAATACAGTGTGGAGAGCCAGGATTTAGCAATGATTTCCCTGGTTATTATAATGGATAGAACGAGGGAGCAACAAAACTATTAAGTGTAGGAAGGAACAGGAGATGCTGGTTTCACAGATAGACATAAAACGCTGGGGTAATTCAGCGGGTGAGGCAGCATCTCTGAAGAAAAAGAGTAGGTGACGTTTTGGGTCGAGGCCCTTCTTCAGACTGATTGATGGTTTGTGAAGTAGTGCACCAAAGTGTGCTATTGATGCATCAGTTTTCTGCCGTGATGCTGTTTTATACGACTTTGGTTAGGCCACGTTTGGAACATAGCCCTTCTTTGGTCGCACAGTAAGATTGGACACGTTTGAATTGTTTTCTCTGGAAAAGCAAACCCAGTCTGCAGAAGGGACCCGACCCGAGACGTCACCTATTCCTTTTCTCCAGAGATGTTGTCTGATCCTCTGAGTTTCTCCAGTTTTTTGTGTCTATCTTTGGAACAAAACTATTAACGGGTCCAAACAATATCTGGCTATCAAACCAGGCTCCTGCATTCATGGGTCACATGTGTTGCCAGCTGCAGTTAGGCTGGATTAAAATGGAGACCAGGGTTCGATCCTGATTGCAGGTGCTGTTTGTATGGAGTTTGTACATTCTCCCCATGACCATGTGGGTTTTCTCCGAGATCTTCGGTTTCCTCCCACACTCTAAAGATGTACAGCGTATGTTGGCTAGTGTTAATGTGCAGGGATCACTGGTTGGCATGGACTCGGTGGGCCGAAGAGCCTGTTGCCGCACTGTATCTCTAAACTAAACCAAATACAGACAGAAGCTTGAAAGTGCGCACTGCCATACTCAGGAATAGCTTCTTCCTGTCTATTATCGTCAAGTCAAGTCAAGTCAAGTCAAGTCAAGTCAAGAGAGTTTATTGTCATATGTCCCAGATAGGACAATGAAATTCTTGCTTTGCATCAGCACAACGAAATATAGTAGGCACGAATACAGAACAAATCATATCAGTGAGTCCATATACCATTATCTATATTACTAAAAGTAAGATCTTGACTGCTATTGACTCACTGCCATGTGATTTCTGAGAGAACGCCGCCACTTACAGCCATCATTTTTGGCCACCTCGCTCAGAGCCCCCCTCCGCCGGACTGGACCAGAGGATTTTTCCCATCGATGAAAAATCAGAGATATATTAATGTTTTTTAAAAATGTGCCATTCTCTCTGCTGCCCCTGCTGGTGGGAGGGGGAGGGACTATAAAACCCAGAAGTGCTGTGTCTCACTCAGTCTCTGCAAGATGGAGGAAGCAAGAGGGTCATGTCTCTCTGAGCTCTGAATAACACTGAACACATGTCTACTCAACTGTGAGTGCCCTTAATGTGGTTTGAAAATGAAAATATGGATAGTTTGAAGTGAAAAGGCACTGCAAATGGTTGTTTGGGGGGTTTGAGTTGAAGTAAAAAGGCACTGTAAATGGTTGTTTGAGGGTTTTGGGTTGAAGTAAAAAGGCACTGCAAATGGCTTTGGGAGGTTTGGGTTGAAGTAAAAAGGCACTGCAAATGGTTGTTTGGGGGGGGGGGGGGTTTGGGTTGAAGTGAAAAGGCACTGCAAATGGTTGTTTGTCTAAACTTGACAACTTCCTGTTTGCACTATATTGATTTTAGATAAAACGCTACCACATATGGCTGTGATTTTTGGCCATCTTCCTCAGTCCCCCTCCACTCATCACGTGCAGAGGATTCTTCCCATCAATGAAAAATAAAAGTGTTATTAGTGTTTAAAAAATGTTGAGAATCTCTCTCCTGTCAATCACGCCATGAAGGCCACACCTTTTCCGGTGGGAGGGGGAGGGATTATAAAACCCGGAAGTGTGGGTGTGGCTCAGTACCTGCATGATGGGGGAGGGAGAGGTCACGACTGTCGGAGCTGTGAATTAACTGAACATACTGAATGTCTACTGAACTGTGAGTGTGGTGTTTTGTGTGGTTTTATGGTGGTTTTATGGTGGTTTCACCATGCTTGAAATGGTATGAAACTGCATTTGAATGTGGTGGCCTTGCACCCTGCATGAAATGGTATGAAACTGCATTTGAATGTGGTGGCCTTGCACCCTGCATGAAATGGTATGAAACTGTATTTGAATGTGGTGTCGTTGCACTCTGCTTGAAATGGAATTTCAAGGATTAGCCGTGAGTCAACTGCCAGCCCACCAGCCGTGAGTGAGCTGCCAGCACATCAGGCTTCAGGGACTGTGCAGCCACCCTAAGAATCTATTTGGCCCACAATATCCATACTAGCCCTATGGAGACCAGTAGTCCCTGCAGCCAACAACACCCATACCAGCGCTCCAGAAAGCCCTCCACTGGCCACCAATATTGGAATTAGTGGAGTGGAATATTGTGTCGGGGACCAGCCCTCCCATGAGAACATGTGACCCAACAGGTCCCACTTAGTCTAGTATAAATATACACACACATGAATAAATAAGCAGATGAAGTGCAAATAAACAGATAATGGTCTATTAGTGTTCAGAGATTTGTTTCAGTTGAGCTCAATAGCCTGATGGCTGTGGGGAAGTAGATATTTCTGAACCTGGACGTTGCAGTCTTCAGGCTCCTGTACCTTCTACCTGAAGGTAGTGGGGAGATCAGTGTGTGGCCAGGATGGTGTGGGTCCTTGATGACGCTGCCAGCCTTTTTGAGGCAGCGACTGCTATAGATCCCCTCGATGGTAGGGAGGTCAGAGCCGATGATGGACTGGGCAGTGTTTACTACTTTTTGTAGTCTTTTCCTGGGAGCTCAAGTTGCTGAACCAAGCCACGATGCAACCGGTCAGCATGCTCTCTACTGTGCACCTGTAGAAGTTAGAGAGAGTCCTCCTTGACATACCAACTCTCCGTAATCTTCTCATGAAGTAGAGTAGTGGATTTGCTTTCTTAATAATTGCATCAGTGTTCTCGAACCAGGAGAGATCTTCAGAAATATGCACGCCCAGGAATTTGAAACTCTTGACCCTCTCCACCATCGTCCCGTTGATATAAACGGGACTGTGGGTCCCCATCTTACCCCTTCCAAATTCCACGATCAGTTCCTTGGTTTTGCTGGGCCAGGTTATTGTGCTGGCACCATTTGGTCAGTCAGTCGATCTCACTTCTATACTCGTCACCATCAGTGATACATCCCACAACAAGTTTCTCAATCACCTTTCCATAAGCTAGGGTGCTATTCCATTCACCTACCCCATTGAGGACATTCGACTTTGTCTAAGGAACCAATGCGCTACAATGCAGAGAACTATATTCTGCGCCCTTTGCTCTATCTATTGTACTTGCGTTTGAACTATTTGTATTTATGTATGGTATGTCTGATCCATTTGGATAGCATGCCAAACAATGCATTTCACTGTACCTCGGTACATGTGACAATAACAAACCTAAAGCTAAACCTAAAATTAAACACTGCTCCTTGCATGGCTGCATAGAATTCATCGGGCACCAGTTAGCAACACTAGACACTATGGTGGCCAGTGTGAAGAGTGGCGGCAGGGAATAGAGTCATAGATAGAATCATAGAGTCTTACAGCGTGGACACCAGCCCTTCAGCACAACATGCCCACACTGATCAACATATCCCAAATACTCATCGAATTGTTTAATTCAGTTTATTATTGTCACGTGTACCAAGGTACAATGAAAAACTTTTGTTATGTGCTATCAAGACAAAGAAAAGACGATACATGTATACAATCAAGCCACCCACAGTATACAGACAGGATAAGAGTACAACATTTAGTTTCGTTTAGTTTAGAGATACAGCACGTCCACAGGCCCTTCGGCCTACCAAGTCTGCCGATTCCTGAACACTAGCACTATCCTACACAATAGGGACAATTTTTACAATGTGGGAGGAAACCGGAGCACCCGGGGAAAACCCACACAGGTTAAAGAGAGAGAGAAGAAATTCCATACTGACAGCACCCGAAGTCAGGATTGAACCCGGGTCTCAGGTGCTGTAAGTCTACCGCTGCACCACCGTGCTGTAATGATTGCCATAATGATTAGAGCCAGGATGTTTAGGCACTAAAAATCTCTGAAATAGGCAGGCAAAAAGGCATAATAAAATTACAAAAAAGGCATAAAAAGGCATGCATTGCACCACCAAAATTTGGTTAAAGATGATAATATAAAGATATACTACATGAGATGACCAAAGTTGCCTGGTTGCACATAATTACTAGCATTTTTTTCAAATTATTTGGTGTTAAACTATGCAGTCTGTCAGACAGAATATGCTTCAGTTCTGAAAAACTTCTTTCCACTTCAGCGGAGGTCACTGCTGCATACCCGAAACAAGCTACAGACGCTATGTTCATGTCGATATCTTGTGCATTACAACTACCTTTAAGAACTTTAGCTATGTTTTGTATTTCTTCAAGATCTTTGTTAGCTAAAATCACTCTCTCACATTTTCCTTGTATGTCTTTACCTACATCGCCAGGAATTTTACGAATATCGTCAGTTACTTTGTTGAAAACCTGCAAGTTATTCACTAATGTTGCGCCACGTTTCTCAAGGGAAGTGATAGCTTGTGGGAAGTTTGCATAATTGGAAGTAATAAACACAAGATCGCAGTGGAGGGACTTTTTCTGCATGATTTCACTGACGATCCTGACTGGAGCACATTCTTCTTCTTCAAAACAGTTGACGATTTATTTTATCTTTTCAAAATTTGCAGCATAGTAGAGTACAGCAGAGAGCCAAATATCCCCACCTAGTCAAAACAGGCTGAGGAGGTAGCGGAATCTCGGGTGCCATTTCCTTGAACAAGTGCACAACTGCTTTGATGAAGATTTTCTTGACATTGGAAACTAGGCGATCGGCATTTGGAAACAAGCTACGTACGTGCTTGGCAATTCTATGAAGTCCCTGAGCTAAGCATGTCAAATGCAACATTTTGGGGAATAAAACTTTAAGAGCACGAGCAGCTTTTTTCATGTACGGAGCTGCATCAGTCACAAACAGAAGAACATTCTCGTGTTTTATACCTTCTGGCCAATGTACAGCAAGTGAAGATGTAAACAACTGGGCAATAGTTGAGCTGTTTGACTTCTCCAATACTTCTGATGTCAACAAATACTCCTTTGATAGTTGACCTGCCTCCAGTATACCAATGACCACATTGGCAACATATCTCCCCACAGCATCGGTTGTCTCGTCTGTTGAGATCCATATTTTGTTGCGTGCAACTTCATCTCTAATTTTCTGCACAACAATGTTGAAGTTGCTGTCATCATAATTTCTCCGTAATGATGACTCGCTTGGTATATGTTCTTCTGTGTATTTCTCTAAAAAACCTCTAAGAGATTTGTTTTCCAATTTCCACAGTTGAATTCACACCATCAATGAATGCCTTGAACAGATCACTCAAAAACCTAGATACAGTATGTGACTGAGCCAGCAGTAAATGTAGTGAGGAGACAAGCTTGGGTATTTCGCTTGGGTAGTCTACACCCCAGCGGTATCAACATTGACTTCTGTAATTTTAGATCGCCTTTGTCTTCTCCCTCCTCCCCCTCCCTTTCCCAGCTCTCCTACTAGTCCTGCTGTCTCCGCCTCTCCCTTTCTTTTTCTCGTCCCCCTCACATCAGTCTGAAGAAGGGTCTCGACCCTAAACGTCGCCAATTCCTTCTCTTCATAGATGCTGCCTCACCCGCTGAGCTTCTCCAGCATTTTTTGTCTACCTTTGATTTTTCCAGCATTTCTTTCTTAAATAGATCTTGGAAAAAAACTGAACCAGAGGGCAGCAGCACGAACAAATGAACGAGCGATGGTGGCGCCCCCGGTTTGGCCCCGGTTTAACTTTCTTGTAAGTTATACTGTTAACTTATTAATATTAATGTGTTAACATAGAAAACATCATTGTAATCATGGTACAACTAGGGAAAATAGCACAACTTTTTTGGCAAAATGGCAAAAAAAAGGCTGATTTAGGCACTTGATCGTGAAAAAGGCATTATCCTGGTGAAATCATCAAAAAAGGCATAAAAAGGCACATGGCATTTATGGCAAAATCCTGGCTCTTGTAATGATTTATCTTTTAAAGGTATACCTTCACCACCGGGGGGGGGGGGTCACATGATTATGAAACGTTTAAATTTTGCCATAGCTGCTTTATTATTCTGGCAACAATGAGTTATGACCACAAAATGGGAAGTTAATTACCATGGTAATTTCTGATGGAGAGAGACTTGTATAAGTCGCAGAGAAATATGAGGGCATTGACATGGAAAGATGAAACATCTGGTATATATTGCCCTTGGCCTGTGAGCTACCCTTAATGCTGGGGATTGAAAGTGACAGGATTAAGAGAGAGAGTGTTAGTGAGAAGTGATGGCTCCTGCAGGAAAGCAATTGGAAAGTACTGTAGATCCAATTTTCTTGAAATAAGTGAAACATGATCCTGCTACTGCTGAGATTTCATCAGTCACGACACACTGTGTACCCTGACATGTTCAATTGGTGAGTTTGCTTAAAATGGACCTCAATTGAAGTCACATGAGGAAAACCTCCTGGTTGAATGAACATGGCTTGAAATGTTCCTCGGCATTTCCTCGGCATGTTCCACCGAGTTTACACCGACCAGCAATCCCCGCATGGTTACGCTGACCAATGAGTCTTCAGGTGGGTTACCTGTCCTGCTGTTCGACGAGCTTTTGGCCTCCGGTTCTATGTTTTATGTGCAATAGATTAATTTGAGGAAGGACATCCTTGCTATTGAGGCAGTGCAGTGCAGCGTAAATTCACGAGGTTAATCCCCGGGATAGCGGGACTGTCATATGAGGAAAGATTGGAAAGACTGGGCTTGTTTTCACTGGAATTTCGAAGGATGAAAGGGAATCTTATAGAAACGTATAAAATTATAAAAGGACTGGACAAGCTAGATGCAGGAAAAATGTTCCCAATGTTGGGGGAATCCTGAACCAGGGGCCACAGTCTATGCATAAAGGGGAGACCATTCAAAATTGAGATGAGAAAAAACTTTTCCACACAGAGAGCTGTGAATTTGTGGAATTCTCTGCCACAGAAGGCAGTAGAGGCCAATTCACTGGATGAATTTAAAAGAGAGTTAGATTGGGGCTAGCGGAATTAAGGGATATGGGGAGAAGGCAGGCACGGGTTACTGATTGTGGATGATCAGCCATGATCACAATGAATGGTGGTGCTGGCTCCAAGGGCCAATTGGCCTCCTCCTCCACCTATTTTCTATGTTTCTTTGTTTCTATGTTTAAGTTCCACTGTTCTTTTCTTTGTTTCACTGCACACGTGACAATAAACTCAACTAAACTAAATTAAACTACAAGTCCATGCAATGAATATCACAGTAGCTAAATGCTTAGAAGAAGCACCTCCCACTAGCTAAAGCAGCACAACCTCTGGATATTGGGGCGTCTTTGAGCAGCCTGTAATATATTGAAATGCTGCCGATTCAGATTTCCTGATATGTCAGCAAATTGTGTTTTTAAGTGTGTGCAGAAAAGTAAGAAACATGAATGATGTTCTCCTAGTTCTAGTGATATTGTTCAATAATAGTCATCGTGTGCATCTTTCAACTCCACTTTACGTTACGACAAGTGAGAATCATCCTGTGGTCCGAAGGTATGACTTTTAAGGGCAAAATTTTAAAATTAGAATTTAGCTAACCTGTTTTAAATGACAAACCTAGTGTCAGCAACTATTGTATATCAGTTCTGAATACCATAAGCTGCCATACTACTGTGTTTACACTAGTATGATCTGTATGATTGCTGTTGTATTAAGAATATATACTTATTTTTAACAATATCAATTGAAATGAGATATTAACCATGTTTTTTTGCACTAAATCCAGGGATCTCTCCTTGTCTCCAACAGCCTGTTTCCACCCTGGCCATGATTATGTGCATTATGCCCCTGTCCCACTTAGGAAACCTGAACAGAAACCTCTGGGGACTTTGCGCCCCACCCAAGGTTTCCGTGCGGTTCCCAGAGGTTTTTGTCAGTCTCCCTACCTGCTTCCACTACCTGCAACCTCTGGCAACCACCTGCAACCTCCGGGAACCGCACAGAAACCTTGGGTGGGGCGCAAAGTCTCCAGAGGTTTCCATTCATGTTTCCTAAGTGGGACAGGGGCATAAGTGGGACAGGGGCATTAGTGTTCTCTAGTGTCCCTAGACTATGTGCTCTTAATAGATTCCCATGTAGTTTGGGGCTGTACCAGTCCAGTTTGGAGCCCCACAGATCCTGTTTTAAAGCTTGACTCTGAATGTAACCATCAGGATGCCTTTTCAGATATTCTCTTGACCAATTCCAGGGATGTACAGTCATAGAGTCATTGATTTATACAGTACAGAAACACGCCCTTCAGCCCATGCTGATGGAGCTGCTTAAGTGTTGCCTCTAACTTCTGGCACGTACATTTATAAGAAACATAGAAAATAGGTGCAGGAGTAGGCCATTCGGCCATTCAAGCCTGCACCACCATTCAATATGATCTTTGCTGATCGTCCAAAATCAGTATCCCGTTCCTGCTTACTCTCCATATCAATAGACAATAGACAATAAACAATAGGTGCAGGAGTAGGCAATTTGGCCCTTCAAGCCAGCACCGCCATTCAATATGATCATGGCTGATCGTCCACAATCAGTACCCCGTTCCTGCCTTCTTGCCATATCCCCTCACTCCGCTACCTTTAAGAGCTCTATCTAACTCTCTCTTGAAAGCATCCAGAGAATTGGTCTTCACTGTCTTCTGAGGCAGAGAATTCCACAAATTTACAACTCTCTGGGTGAAAAGGTTTTTCCTCATCTCCATTCTAAATGACCTATCCATTATTCTTAAACTGTGGCCCCTGGTTCAGGACTCTCCCGTCATTGGGAACATGTTACCAGTCTCTAGTGTGTCCAATCCCTTAATAATTTTATATGTTTCAATAAAATCCCCTCTCATTCTTCTAAATTCCAGAGTATACAAGTCCAGCTGCTCCATTCTATCAACATATGATAGTCCCGCCATCCCGGGATTTAACCTTGTGAACCTACATTGCACTCCCTCAATCACAAGAATGTCCTTCCTCAGATTTGGAGACCAAAACTGCAAACAATACTGCAGTTGTGGCCCTGTACAACTGCAGAAGGACCGCTTTGCTCCTATACTCAACTCCTCTTGTTATGAAGGCCACATCCCATCAGCTTCCTTCACTGCCTGCAGTGACTGATGATCTCTTGATTCTGTTAGTCCAAAGAGCAAAATCTAACTCTCTCTTGAAAACATCCAATGAATTGGCCTCCACTGCTTTCTGTGGCAGAGAATTCCACAGATTCACAACTCTCTGGGTGAAAAAGTAGCACAGGGCTAAGATCCTTGCAATTACAACAACTTGACAATGGTTGTGTACATTGGACAGGGAGAAGCTTTTGTTGCATGCCAAAGCTTGCCAAAGTCAGCAGAAAGACCATACGTGATTACAATCGACCCATTAACAGTGTAAAGATACATAAGGGAATAACGTTTAGTGCAAGGTAAAGCTAGCAATGTCCGATGAAGGATGAGGTAGAGACAAGGACAAGGAACTGCTATCTACCAATGAGGTAGATAGCAGTTCAGCACTACTCTCTGGTTAAGGTAGGATGATTCCGTTGCCTTATAACAGCTGGGAAGAAACTGTCCCTGAATCTGGAGGTGTGCGTTTTCACACTTCTACACATTTTGCCTGATGGGAGAGGGGAGAAAAGGGAGTATCTAAATATCTAACATAATATTAATATACAATGTCTAAAATAATATTATGAAAACAAAATTAAGTGGCCATTTCTATAGACAATTCCACACTCACAACTCTATGTGTGAAAATGCCAAAGTTTCTCTGCCTACTTTTTCTAGCTGTAATATCTAGAAAAACTCTCAAAGATGTAACATGGACAACGAAACATCTGGATGAGACTCAGTATTCCCTGTATTCGAGCTAAAGGCAGCCTCAGCAGTTTAGCATGCTTTGCTCAGGGCTGTGTGATTATCACTCAATGATAACACCAGCCTGTAATGACAAACATACATTTAGAATACAGTAAGTGCACTTTCACACACATTTGACTGTTATTGCATGAGAGCACTTTTACAATAATGTGGCATCATTACATTCATTTTTGGACGATTTATCGGGAAGCATTTTGGTGAGTGTACCTTTTACACGCCTTGCTTTTATAAGAAAAGTACAAAGTTGCTGCCTTAGAGCACCAGAGATCTGGGTTCAATCCTGACTATGGGTGCTGTCTGTATGGAGTTTAATGTTCTTCCCTGTGACCACGTCGGTTTTCTCTGGGTGCCCCAGTTTCCTCTCACACTCCAAAGACATGCAGGTTTGTAGATTAATCGGCATTGATATAACTGTTGGATAGTGTTAGTGTGCAGGGTGATGACTGGTCGGTGTGGACTCCATAGACCTGTTTCCATGCTGTATCTCCAAAGTACTATAGAAAAGACACAAATGTGCTAGAGTAACTCAGCGAGTCAGGCAGCATCTCCATAGAATGGAGAGGTGATGTTCGGTTCAGAACCCTTCTTCACAATAATTTCACAAGATAAATAGATTCTTGATTTGTACGGGTGTCAGGGTTTATGGGGAGAAGGCAGGAGAAGGGGGTTAGGAGGGAGAGATAGATTAGCCATGATTGAATGGCGGGGTAGACTTTATGGTAGACAAATGGCTTAATTTTACTTCGGAGTCACGTGAGTGACTACGTGAAGAACCCGCTCAGCGCGCAGGCGCGGCATTACGCCAGCAGTGCAACAGCGGCTGCAACGGGAGTTAGGCGCTCTCGTTACAGAATGAAACAGTCCGTCAGGTGAGTACCCTGAGGTCGGGTTTCTTTTACAGGGGAGCCTTTTTTCTGCTTGTGTTTTACAGGCAGAGAAAAAGGCTCTGGAACAAAACTGTCCCCCGTTCGAAGAGGAACGTTTTCCGTCGGGGAGGGGGGCAGCAACAGGCGGTAGGAGCGTTTACCCGGTGTTCCGCAATTCCCCGACACCGTGCCGAGCCAAGCCCGCTTGCACCTGAGCAGCTGGCTGGATGCATAGCCACCCGAAGAGGCATCCGGCAGGTGTTCCCGATTTCGGACGGGACGTCTCTCCACCCGCACGGGGGGAGAGAGAGCCGCCTGAGCCGCTGGTGCGGCTCTCGGAGCAGGTGCCTGCGAGACGCGTTGCTTGAGGGGCGCTCTCGCTACTACAAGGCACAAAAGCTCTAGAAGAAGGCGGTAGGAACAATTACTGGGTGCTCCGCTATCCCCATCGCCGCGCCGAGCCCAGTCCCGCTAGTGCCTGAACTGCGGGCTGGATGTCTAGCCATCCGAACAGGCATCCGGCCGGTGGCGTCCGATTCGTCGGACGGGGACATGTCTCCACCTAAATGGAGGAGAGACAGCCGCCTGAGCTGCATCCAACAGCAATTGGGGCAGCTCCAGCGAGATGCGCAGAAAGAGCGCTCTCGCGGAGGGAGGTCAGGCACCCCCTCCACAGTGTTCTACACTGCCCTCTGCTCCCTCATTACTGGAGGCTAGCATTGGTGACCAGGGCTGGGCTGGTCTGGAACAGGGGCAGGCGGACGAATTCGGGAGTATGCCAGGGGTGCAGGAACAGGAAGAGCTGTTGGGTGTGGTGGACCGCATTGTAGCAACCTCACGGGCTGGAGCACCGCTGGAACCAAGAATGGCGGCCAGCATCAACCATCTATCCAATAAACCATTACTGGAAAAGGTGCTCGCTGAGGTGCTGAAACAACACACAGCACCAGGAAAATGTGAGGCCCTCAAAGTAAAAAGTGTCAACAGCCAAATCTGGGGGCATGTGGGGTCACACATCCGGACCCAAGAACTCAAGCTACAGCGGATCCTAAGGCTCCTGACGTCGGCCATCACAGCCTTTGCTCGTTCCGTGGAGACCACGGAGATGGATACCTGCCAGCAGGATGTGCTGGCATTAATGTGTACCACACAATTTGAGATCAACAATCTCCGGAGGGAAACATAAGACCTGCCCTCAATCCCAAATTTGCTGGCTTGTGTAAAGCCCCAGCTGCGGAGACGGACGCGCTGCTATTTGGGAAAGATCTCAATAAAAAATTGAAGGAAATGGAGAAAGCATCAAAAACCTTCGGCCTAATGAGGGCAGGCCCCGGGACGAGCAAACCAAGACCTCCGATACCCAAGCGGCAGCACCCCACGGCATCCACCAGTCGACGTCCGCAATATGGGACTGGTGAACGCTTGGGGTCCGCACATTATCCCCAAAGATCTTTTTAGATCAGGGCCCGCAGCGGACCCTCTGGAAAATGCGCCTCCCCCCAACATCGCCAGCACGTCAGAACAGAACCTTCAGGAAAATGAAGAAACAGAATCGCCAATAACCATGGAGGTAGGTGGGTCTGGTTCCTACCAGCATATAGAGAATAAGGGTGCTTTATTAACAGGGGGGAGATTACACTTGTTTAAAGAAGCATGGGGTATGGTCACGAGTGACAAATGTATACTCAACAGCATTAGTGGATATAAAATACAATTCATGTCAGAAAAAACGCCGCCAGTTCAACATTGGCCACAAAGAGTATTTCTCCCTCCGTCAAAGAGAAACGTGAGGGACAAGCTGAACTGGTGAGACCTATCACAAAGGGGGTCATCGAAAAGACCAAAGATGAACCTTTGGAATTTGTATCGAATATATTCACTAAAACCAAAAAAGATGGTGGCTGTCGCATCATCATTGACTTAACATCACTAAACAAATTGTTAAGTATATACATTTCAAAATGGAGACATTTGTTACTGCCAAACAACTGAATTCCAAAGGACACTTCATGGCAAGCATTTATCTTAAAGATGCTTACTATCTAGTACCCATATACAAGGATCATCGCAGATACCTAAAATTTATCTGGATGGTATAAAGCATTGCCCTATGGGTTAACTTCAGCCCCAAGATGCCAAAGGCAAAAATGGTTGAATTAGCACAATCATGCAACAATTAATGGTCAACGAGCGACCAACTATTCGACAAGTAGCAAGAGTAATCACTCCCAACATGTAATTGGGGAAATGGTAGCAGCATTTCCGGCTACACAATTCGGACCTTTGCAATATCAAAAATTTACAGAGAGCAAAGGTACAGGCAATAAAACGACATACAGGTCACTATGATCGTGTCATGAAATTATTCACTGAAGCAATATCAGAGCTACAGTGGTGGGCAGAAAACGTTTGGCATAGTTTCAGCCCAATCTTTATCACTAACTCTACTTTAGTTATTCAAACAGATGCCAGTGCTCAAGGCTGGAGAGCGACTAACTCCATATCCAGCACAGGTGGTAGATGGACTAACCTAGAGTCATCATTACTACTTACACTGGGCATTAACTATCTAGAGATGTTGAGCGCCTTTTATGGTTTAAAAGCATATGTATCTAATATGCAGCACTTGCATGTTCGGTTACAAATTGATAAATACTACGGTGATGGCTTATATTAACCATATGGGTGGCATAAAATCATTATCATGCAACAAATTGGTCAACATGATTTGGCAATAGTGTGTCGAAAGACATATTTGGCTATCAGTTACTTACCTACCAGGTAAGCTAAACACCCATGCCATGAGAAAATTAAACGCTTGGGTTGCAAGTTTGAACAGACCTTACCTGGAACTGGGATTGTCCAAACAAACCATCACCGCCATGTCGGCATCCCTTCGAACATCCACCAAGAGGCAGTACTTAACCAGCATCAAAATAGGGAGAAGTACTGCCAGGAAACAGGGACAACATACGCAACAGCCACAGCCACCAACATACTGGAGTTCCTGGCCTAT
Source organism: Amblyraja radiata (assembly GCF_010909765.2). NCBI lineage: Eukaryota > Metazoa > Chordata > Chondrichthyes > Rajiformes > Rajidae > Amblyraja > Amblyraja radiata. The sequence continues at coordinate 26,118,516 of NC_045960.1, read as the reverse complement.
CTACACCACGATGTAGGGATCAGCTACAGTGCCATCAACACAGCGCAGAGTGCTCTTTCTGCTTATCTCAAACCAGCGCCAGGACAACAGGCGATGGGATCCCATCCACTGGTGGTAAAACTGATGAAGGGCATTTACAATATCAAGCCCTAAGCCCAGGTATACCCATATTTGGGTTATCAGTGTGGTCCTGACATATCTCAGGGAATGGCCACCAGCCAGATCCCTCGGCCTCGAGCAAGCTACACTAAAGACGCTCATGTTGATGGCACTTGTATCCGCTCAGAGGGTCCAGTCACTACACCTATTGCGACTGGACAACATGATCACAGCTCCAGACCAGATCTGTCGTTATCCAGCGACTGATCAAACAGAGCAGACCAGGAACACCTAATCCAGTCGTGGCTTACCCACCAGAACCACGGTTATGTGCCATGACCCACCTACTATCCTACATAGACACAACCAAAATATTCGAGGGAGATGAAAAGCCTTGTGGGTCAGTCACAAAAACCTTATGGTCGGGTGACGAGCCAAACCATTGCGAGATGGCTCAAGCAGGTGCTAGAAACTGCTGGGATAAACACTAACATGTACAAATTTTACTCCACCAGGGCAGCATCCATGTCGACGGCTAAAGAATGGACATGCCTATAGACCACATCCTGGCTACAGCAGGATGGTGGGGGGGGGGAAAGACCGTTCAGAAATGTTATAATAAGCCGTTGGCAAAACCTGGTCTATTTGCAGTAAAGATTTACGAACTGCAAATATTTAATTTAAGCCCAGGGGAGCAACTTATTTCTTTGTTGTTATTGTTTAAAAAATACCATTGTGTTTTTCTACAAATAGACTCATTGGTTGATAACGATAACACTTCCTCCCTCAAGAACTTCGGCAGTGAGTGAAATGAAACTGTTACACGGTTTGAAATCACAGAGCTTTGAAATCTTCACGTAGTCACTCACGTGACTCCGAAGTAAAATAGTAAGATTAAACGAGAACTTACCAGTTTGAGGTTTGATCTGTATTTTATGAGGAGTTACGATGAGGGATTACGTGCCCTCCGCTCCCACCCTCATTATATGGATCAAACTAATAAATTGATGTCTCCTTATCTTTACTATGTTTACTTCAAATAACTGTGTCTATCTGTGATTCCACACCGCTGCTTGGAAGTATGCCGTGCCTGCGCGCTGAGCGGGTTCTTCACGTAATCCCTCATCGTAACTCCTCATAAAATACAGATCAAACCTCAAACTGGTAAGTTCTCGTTTAATCTTACTATTATGCTCCTTTCCTTTATGACCTTATGACTTATGACCTTATGACAAGCATCTTTAATTTGTAAGAAATTCATTTTCATGGTGAGAACAAACTTTTCTGCCATCATGCAGAAAAGTGTGAGTAGAAGGGGCGTGAAAATATTGTTGTCTACTGAATATTATTTATGTATATCCAAATCCACAAATTTATACCACTCCACGGGGCATTATTTTACGTCCCAAATGCAACGGAAGTAACATTAGAATCATTGGCAGATATGCTTGGAAAGTATGAAGGCCTTTACAGCTTCAAAATGACATGATAAGGCACATTCTTCCCTGGGGCAAATCTTAAAAAATCATGCTGAAATCATTAGTGTACGTGAAAGCTGTTGTTTATGGTGTGGGCTTTAAGGCATGTTGAGAGCAAGAATGAACAGTGATGGCAAAAGTATACTGAGAGCATGGCAGTGAGGAGGGAATTAGTGTATTGTGCTGCCCGTGGTATATATGGAGGTAATTAGTGCATGGTAGTTTCAGTGGTAGATGTGGAGGGAATTAGTCCATTGTGGTGGCAATTGTATATATGCAGGTTTAGTTTAGTTTGTTAGTTTAGAGATACAGCGCGGAAATAGGCCCTCCGAGTCCGCACCGACCAGCGATCCCCGCACACTAACACTAAGGACAATTTACAGTGACACCAAGCCAATTAACTTAAAAACCTGTACTTCTTTGGAGTGTGGGAGGAAACTGAAGATTTTGGAGAAAACCCACTCTAACGCTGTTCATTCATGGGGCTCAGTAATTAGTGCATGGTGGTTTCAGTGGTCGATGTGGAGGGAATTTATCCATTGTGATGGCAACTGTATATGTGGAGGTAAATAGTGCACCGTGATGGTGGCGGTGGTATATGTGGAGGGAATTAGTGCATTGTGCTGGCAATGGTATTTATGGAGGTAATTAGTGCTTGGTGGTTTCAGTGGTCGATGTGGAGGGAGTTAACGCTTGTGGTAGAATAGTAAATGTAGAGTGAATTAGTGCATTGTGGTGGCAATGGTACAGTTAGTTTTGGTTTAGTTTAGAAAATTAGCGCAGAAACAGGCCCTTCGGCCCACCGAGTCAGAGCCGACCAGCAATCCGCGCACATTAACACTATCCTACTCGTACTAGGGACAATTTACAGTTATATCAAGCTGACTAACCTACAAACCTGTACGTCTTTAGAGTGTGGGAGGAAACGAAAGATCTCGGAGAAAACCCACATGGTCATGGGGAGAATGTACAAACTCCATACAGACAGCACCCGTAGTCAGGATCGAACCCTGGTCTCCATTTTAATCCAGCCTAACTGCAGCTGGCAACACATGTGAGCCATGAATGCAGGAGCCTGGTTTGATAGCCAGATATTGTTTGGACTCGTGAATAACTTTGTTCCAAAGATAGACACAAAAACTGCAGTGACTCAGTGGGACAGGCAGAATCTCTGGAGAAATGGAATGGGTGACGTCTCGGGTCGAGACCCTTCTGCAGACTGGGTCTGCCTTTCCAGAGAAAACAATCCAAACGCATCCAATCTCGCTGGACGACCAGAGAAATGCTATACCAAGTATACAAACCCAAGCCAATTAACCTACAAACCTGGACATCTTTGCAGTGTGGGAGGAAACCGAAGATCTTGGAGAATGTTCAAACTCTGTACAGATAGCACCTGTAGTCGAAATCGAACCTGGGTCTCTAGCGCTGCAAGCGTTGTAAGGCGGCAACTCTAATGTATATAGCGCTGATGGACATAGAAACACAGAAAATAGGTGCAGGAGTAGGCCATTTGGCCCTTCGAGCCTGCACCACCATTCAATATGATCATGGCTGATCATCCAACTCAGTATCCTGTACCTGCCTTCTCTCCATACCCCTTGATCCCTTTAGCCACAAGGGCCACATCTAACTCCCTCTTAAATATAGCCAATGAACTGGCCTCAACTTCTGCGGCAGAGAATTCCAGAGATTCACCACTCTCTGTGTAAAAAATGTTTTTCTCATCTCGGTCCTAAAAGATTTCCCCTTTATCCTTAAACTGTGACCCCTTGTTCTGGACTTCCCCAACATCGGGAACAATCTTCCTGCATCTAGCCTGTCCAACCCCTTAAGACGGGGGTCGCGGGTCGGCACGGACTAGGTGGGCCGAAGGGTCTGTTTCTCCGCTGTATCTCTAAACTGCAAAAGTTCAGCTCTGTAACTCAGGCTCCACTACCAGCTCTTTCCTCCGCACTCCCTGGTGCCTGGTCCACAGCACCCACACCAACGCAGGGACCTTAGCCTGATAACAAGAGGTTTGTTGGCTAATTGGCTGGGTAGAATTGTAATTCGTCCCTAGTATGTGTATCTGGTCCACTTACACATACGCCCACAATTTCATGCAGAAATTACTACAGAAAGTCATCTATTCCAGCGGTTTGAATGTTGATATCACTAATTTCAAGTAAATCCTGCATTCCCTGCCCCCACCCTCCACTCTCTCCCACCCCCATCACACCCTCTCCCACATTCTAGATGCCCTAACGGTTCCACTGGTCACATCCCTTGTATCCCGCTAGTTATCACACCTTCCCCAGCCAGCAATGGACCATTGTGAACTCCACCCTTCCTGAGGTCATCTGTTGCCAGCCCTGATTTGTTCTGGTCTTTTCTTGTATCCCGTTTACTTACCCTCACCCTCCACCCCTTCTACTTTCAGTCTGAAGAAAGTCCCGACCCGAAATGTCACCAATTCCTTTTCTCCAGAGATGCTGCCTGACCCGCTGACTTACTCCAGTATTTTGTATCTATCTTCGAAAGCAAATCTAGGGTGTTTGGTCATTAGAAAAGGATGCTAGTCAATTCAATTTCAAGGAGATGCGATGTCCTGGTCCAAAACATTCAACATCAATTCTAAAGTGCTGCCTTAATCTCCCTAATGAAATTAATTTTGTAACCTCTTGTTTCCGTGCAGCATCATTGTTAATCACTTAATCATGCATTCTACATTACACAGGGTGAGATCGATTAAGACCACAACCGAGGTGAATTAAATAAGGCATTTCACTAAACAATCCAAAACCCCTCTGGCCTGGTGTGTTCATGCATGCAAAATATCAAGGCTGCCTTATGTCTGGCTAAACTTGGAACCCAGCCTAATTTACACCTTCTGCTTGGAAGATGCGAAGGGTATCAAATTTAATTTTAAAGAGGTCTTCATGCAATGTGTTGTATTTACTCAGTGAACCATTACAGGCACGCTAAATGTTTTTTACATTAACAAATTGCCTTTTTTTTTTAAATACACAATGGAAGCAGGCTTTTCAGCCCACCGAGTCAGTGCCAACCAGCGATCCCCGCACACTAGCACTTTCCCGCATGCATTAGGGACAATTTACAAGTTTACCAAAGCCAATTAGTTGACCATCGATCATCTGTTCATGGTAGAGCTATGTTATCCCACTTACGCATCCACTCCCAACATGTCAGAGACAATTTTACAGAGAGCCCGTTAACCTAAAAAACCCCTGCGTCTTTGGGATGTGGGAGGAAACTGGAGCACCACAGGGGTCACAGGGAGATCGTGCTAATTCTATACAGACAGCACCCGAGGTCAAGATCGAAAGTGGGTCCCTGGAGCTGTGAGGCAGCAGTTCTACCCGCAGTACTGCCGCATTAGTTTAGTTTAGTTTAGAGATACAGCATGGAAACAGGCCCTTCGGCCCACCAAGTCTGTGCCGACCAGCAATCACCCAAGTACACTAATACCGTCCTATACACACTAGGAACAATTCACAATTTTACGAAAGCCAGTTAACCTACAGTCCTGTACGGCTTTGGAGTGTGGGAGGAAACCGGAGCACCTGGAGAAAACATACAGTCACAGGGGAAACGTACAAACTCTGTACAGACAGCACCCGTGGTCAGGATCGAATCCGGGACTCTGGCGCTATAAGGCGACAACTCTACCGCTGCGCCACATGTTTCCTGCCCTCGCTGTTTCCTGTTCTTAAAAAATCTTGTTCTTTACATTATCCAGCTCCATTTGAGTATTTTTGACAACAGGAATTATGTGTGCTCTACACAGGGAAGGGTGGTAAATAAAAGGCTGTTATGTGAGTGCTAATGCCTTTCAGCCCAGCTAGAATCATTGGGCATGCCGGTATTATTTGGCTCATTGGTAAACCCCAGAGCAGACATTTGCCTGATGGCTGACTGCTGGGGACACTCAAGCCCTGAGGCATCTCTTTAGTTTTTGGAACGCTTGCTCATGTTGTATTCTGGTTGATACAATCCAGGGGCTTCTCACTCTGGTTCCAAAAACCTCAAACCGAAACACAAGATATATATCATTTTTCACACCCAAATATTCTCGAGTCCCCATTTAATATCTTAAAGGACTTCTGGAGGTGTACTGATCTTATAGCGGTATACAAAATCATGAGAGGAATTGATCGGGTAGGTGCACATGTACATTGCTCGTTTTAAGCTTCCCCCCAGTCTAGTTTCAGTCAAAAATCACTGAGTCAAGCACTTGCACATCTAAACTTTATTTTGACAAAACACAATTACAGTTCCTACTACTGTACCTAACCACTGCGGGTTCGATCCTCGTATCTGCCTGATCTAGCCCTCTAGGCCTCGCTCAAACAGAGACACTCCAGAAGGTCACGCAGTCCCAAACGCTCTCCCAGAAGATCGACGCAGGACCTCGTGGCAGCTGACATTTATAGGTCCCCGGACCTTGAGGGGCTGAACCACATGGGGGTGGTCTCTTTACAATCCAATTACAGATATCGATTAACCCCATACATGACAGGCATTTCCCTAACTCCAGTAATACAGTGGCTAATACAATGTATTCAAACAGTGTTTCTCAGAGGAAACAAGCATCGCAACATTTGCCCTGATATGCAAGAAAACCAGACAAGGCTCAATGCCTCATCCAATCAACATTCAGCAAAGTAAAGCTTTGCAACATTATTTACAATAATTTACAAAGTGTATGTCTGGTTTGCATCCATCCAATCCATTCTATGCATTTTGCACCTAATTGTCAGGATCTGCAGATGTTCCCATTCTCTTCCTGCAGCTCTGATCTAGGCTCTAGACAAACTGGCACCATTCTGCAGCTTGTCCCATTTCTGCAGAAAGCACTTTTATATTGACCAAATGGCTTCGCAGCCCTGAAGCCTTTACTCAATTTTAGTTTAGTGGGGAGTGATTTAATAGGAATCTGAGGGGAAACTTTTTCATGCAAAGGGTGGTGGGTGGATGGAACGAGCTGCCAGAGGACTATCATAATACTTAAGAAACATTTAGACAGGTACATGGATAGGACAGGTTTGGAGGGATATGGGCCAAATGCAGGCAGGTGGGACTAGTGTTGATGGGGCATGTTGGCCGGTGTGGACAAGTTGGGCCAAAGGCCCAGTTTCCACATTGTAAGACTCTATGTACTGGTTATATTTCAAGAGGTTTGCAAGACGGCAAGGTGGCACAGCGGTAGAGTTGCTGCCTTACAGCGCCAGGGACCCGGGTTCGATCCTGACTACGGGTGCTGTCTGTACGTTTGTGCGTTCTCCCTGTGACCTGCGCGGGTTTTCTCTGGCAGCTACAGTTTCCACGCTGTATCTCTAAACTAAACTAAAAAACCTAAACAATGCAAGAGGTACTGTATTTACATGTAGGATCAAACCAAGTCTCCGAAGTAAAATGATGACTCCTTACAAAGTATTGGTATTGGTTTATGATTGAGTCGTGCACTGAGATACTGTGATAGATATTGTTCTGTGTGCTACCCAGGCAGATTATTCTATACATCAGAAAAACAGCTAGTGCCAAAGCTCCTGCAGACTATAACGTCACAGCCACAGAGAAAATGCAGATAACAAAACTTCCAAGGGCCAAACAGTTGTCATAACAAGCTGCAATACATCCTCATAGGATGCTTTCTATGGTGCACCTGTAGAAATTGGTATGAGCAATTGGGAACATGTCAAACTTTCTTACTCTTCTGAAGAAGTAGAGGCCAAGTCAATGGATATTTTTAAGGCAGAGATTGACAGATTCTTGATTATAGAAGTTGGGATGTAATGTTAAAATTGTACAAGGCATTGGTGAGGCCAATTCTGGAGTATGGGGTACAATTTTGGTCGCCTAATTATAGGAAGGATGTCAACAAAATAGAGTGAGTACAGAGGAGATTTACTAGAATGTTGCCTGGGTTTCAGCAACTAAGTTACAGAGAAAGGTTGAACAAGTTAGGTCTTTATTCTTTGGAGCGCAGAAGGTTAAGGGGGGACTTGATAGAGGTCTTTAAAATGATGAGAGGGATAGACAGAGTTGACGTGGATAAGCTTTTCCCACTGAGAGTAGGGAAGATTCAAACAAGAGGACATGACTTGAGAATTAAGGGACAGAAGTTTAGGGGTAACATGAGGGGGAACTTCTTTACTCAGAGAGTGGTAGCTGTGTGGAATGAGCTTCCAGTGAAGGTGGTGGAGGCAGGTTCGATTTTATCATTTAAAAATAAATTGGATAGTTATATGGACGGGAAAGGAATGGAGGGTTATGGTCTGAGCGCAGGTAGATGGGACTAGGGGAAAATAAGTGTTCGGCACGGACTAGAAGGGCCGAGATGGCCTGTTTCCGTGCTGTAATTGTTATATGGTTATATGGTTATATATGGTTATTAGCATGGTTGTCAGGGGTTATTGGGAGAAGGCAGGAGAATGGGGCTGAGAGGGAGAGATAGATCAAGTTTGATTGAATGGTGGAGTAGACGATGGATCGAATGGCCTAATTCTGCTCCTATCACTTGTGAAGGAACCTCACAGTGTAACCCACATCCTGTGAGCAAATGTTCCAAAGTGTTATTGAATTCTTGATACGCATGTCTTGGTTCCTACCTCATTTCTGGTTGACACATTTTTGAGTAGAGCTTTAATATCAATATTTAGGGTGTGACGTTGGTGCGTATATATTTGAAAGGAAAGATTCTATGTAAGCAGCCTTCCTTTTAGTCAAACAAGGGTGCTGTAGGCAACTGTGTCCTAGTACGCCATTTCTGATTGTTATTGATTGCAACTTTAAGTCTCATGTGCCATCTCCAGTCTCATTCCTGATCTAACCGTTACCATTGGCATTGTGCCCTTCTTCAACTTTGCTTCGCTTTCACATTTAAGCTCAAATTTCTTTCTCCAGATCCATCCTCTTTTTTTGAATCACCCCTCAGGTGTAGTTACCTCCTAGTGCAGCAGGGTTCGAATATCATGTGTCAAGGTCCTGTTCTGGTGACACGAGCATCCTGTTCTGTAATGAGGGAGTGCAATCATGTATAGACACAAAATGCTGGAGTAACTCAGCGGGACAGGCAGCATCTCTGGAGTGAAGGAACGGGTGACTTTTTGGGTCGAGACCCTTGTATTTTCTTTCCGCTGACTGGCTAGCACACAACAACCAGCTTTTCAACGTACCTCGGTACACGTGAAAACAAACTAAATTGAACGGAGTGCTGCGATGCTGCAGCCACCATTTTAGATTTGCAGCACGGCAAAAAAACCCCATCCGATCCTCTTTATTTAAAGCAGTGCAGCAAAATGCTCCTTCGTGCCCATGTCAATATTTATTCCCCAAACATAAAAAGCAAGAAGGGAAAAGGTATGGAACAGAGGAGTCAATGTTGCCCCGTGACCCCTGTGGTGTGGAGTGGTTGAGATTGGTCAAGAATCAAGAGTAAAGAGTGCTTCTTTGTCATTTACACTGGATATGAACCAGACAATTACATTCTTAATTGCTGCAGGTTTAGTTTAGTTTAGTTTAGTTTAGTTTAGTTTAGTTTAGTTTAGTTTAGTTTAGTTTAGTTTAGTTTAGTTTCGTTTAGTTTAGTTTAGTTTAGAGATGCAATAGACAATAGACAATAGACGATAGACAATAGGTGCAGGAGTAGGCCATTCGGCCCTTTGAGCCAGCACCGCCATTCAATGTGATCATAGCTGATCATCCACAATCAGTACCCCGTTCCTGCCTTCTCCCCATATCCCTTCACTCCGCTATGTTTAAGAGCCCTATCTAACTCTCTCTTGAAAGCATCCAGAGAATCGGCCTCCACTGCCTTCTGAGGTAGAGCATTCCACATATTCCACTGCACGGAAGCAGGCTCTTCGGCCCACTGAGTCCGCGCCGACCACGATCCCCACATACTAGCACTATCCTACACACACTAGGGACAATTTACAATTTTACTGAAGCCAGTTAATCTAAAATAATCTTAAAAGAAAACTAAAATTTTAAAAATAACCAAAAACGTCTTTAGATGCGACAACAATATATATACAAAAACTATAGGTGTCGGAAGGAACTGCAGATGCTGGTTTAAACTGTATAGACACAAATAGCTGGAGCTACTCAGCAAGTCAGGCAGCATCACTGGAGAAAATGAATAGGTGACGTTTCGGGTCAAGACCCTTCTGCAGACTTCAGAAGTAGGATCTCGACACAAAACATAATCTTTTCCATTTCTCCAGAGATGCTGCCTGACTCATTGAGTTATTCCTGCTGTTTGTGTGTACCTACAAAAACTAGAGGGCGGCACAGTATCGCAGCAGTAGAGATGCTGCTTTACAGCGCCAGAGATCTGGGTTCGATCCTGACTACGTGGGACAATTTACAACCTCTACCGAAGCCAATTGACCAACATACCTGTATGTTTTTGGAATGTGGGAGGAAACCAGAGCATCCGGAGAAAACCCACGCAGTCACAGTGGGGGGGGGAACGTATAAACTCTGTGCAGACAGCACCCATAGTTAGGATTGAACCCAGGTCTCTGGCGCTGTAAGGCAGCAACTCTACCGCTGCGCCACCGTGCCATTCCTGTAATGATCTATGTCAGGATGGAGACCCGGTAAGATTGCATCCACTGTCGATATGTTGTGGTAGTAGGCAAATTCGGGTGGGTGCAGGTTTTGATTTGTATCATAACCAATCTCTCAAAGCACTTCATCGCAATGGACATGAGTGCCACTGGCCAGTAGACACTAGGACATGTCGTCTTGCTCTTCTTTAGCACCTGCCTGGATAGGATGGATATGGAGAGGATGTTTCCACTAGTGGGAGTGTCTAGGACCAGGAGTCAAGGCCTCAGAATTAACGAATGTTTCTTTAGGAAGATGAGGAGGAATTTCTTTAGTCAGAGGGTGGTGAATCTGTGGAATTCATTGCCACAGAAGGCTGTGGAGGCCGTCAATGGATATTTATAAGGTGGAGATTGATAGATTCTTGATTAGTACGGGTGTCAGGTATAATGGGGAGAAGGTAGAAGAATGTGGCTATGAGGGAGAGATAGATCAGCCATGATTGAATGTCGGAGTAGACTTGATGTGCCAAATGGCCTAATTCTGCTCCTATTCCTTATGAACTTATAAACCAGTATTATGGCTGTCCTTTTTAAAGCAGGTAGGGATCTTGGATACTTGAAGTGAGAGGTTGATGATGGCCACGAAAATTCCAGCCAGTTGGTTTGCAAAGGTTTTGAAACGTGGGCAGGAACATCATCAGGGCATAGAGATGATATATATAAGCATCTGGATAAACAGGGGCTGATTAGGAACAGTCAACATGGATTTGTGCCTGGAAGGTCATGTTTGACTAATCTTCTTGAATTTTTTGAAGAGGTTACTCGGGAAATTGATGAGGGTAAAGCAGTGGATGTTGTATATATGGACTTCAGTAAGGCCTTTGACAAGGTTCCTCACGGAAGGTTGGTTAAGAAGGTTCAATGGTTGGGTATTAATGGTGGAGTAGCAAGATGGATTCAACAGTGGCTGAATGGGAGATGCCAGAGAGTAATGGTGGATGGTTGTTTTTCAGGTTGGAGGCCAGTGACTAGTGGGGTGCCACAGGGATCTGTGTTGGGTCCACTGTTGTTTGTCATGTACATCAATGATCTGGATGATGGTGTGGTAAATTGGATTAGTAAGTATGCAGATGATACTAAGATAGGTGGGGTTGTGGAAAATGAAGTAGATTTTCAAAGTCTACAGAGAGATTTATGCCAGTTGGAAGAGTGGGCTGAAAGATGGCAGATGGAGTTTAATGCTGATAAGTGTGAGGTACTACATCTTGGCAGTACAAATCAAAATAGGACGTACATGGTAAATGGTAGGGAATTGAAGAATGCAGGTGAACAGAGGGATCTGGGAATAACTGTGCACAGTTCCCTGAAAGTGGAATCTCATGTAGATAGGGTGGTAAAGAAAGCTTTTGGTGTGCTGGCCTTTATAAATCAGAGCATTGAGTATAGAAGTTGGGATGTAATGTTAAAATTGTACAAGGCATTGGTGAGGCCAATTTTGGAGTATGGTGTACAATTTTGGTCGCCTAATTATAGGAAGGATGTCAACAAAATAGAGAGAGTACAGAGGAGATTTACTAGAATGTTGCCTGGGTTTCAGCAATTAAGTTACAGAGAAAGGTTGAACAAGTTAGGGCTTTATTCTTTGGAGCGCAGAAGGTTAAGGGAGGACTTGATAGAGGTCTTTAAAATGATGAGAGGGATAGACAGAGTTGACGTGGATAGGCTTTTCCCACTGAGAGTAGGGAAGATTTAAACAAGGGGACATGACTGAGAATTAAGGGACAGAAGTTTTGGGGTAACATGAGGGGGAACTTCTTTACTCAGAGAGTGGTGGCTGTGTGGAATGAGCTTCCAGTGAAGGTGGTGGAGGCAGGTTCGTTTTTATAATTTAAAAATAAATTGGATAGTTATATGGACGGGAAAGGAATGGAGGTTTATGGTCTGAACGCAGGTATATGGGACTAGGGGAGAATACGTGTTCGGCACGGACTAGAAGGGTCGAGATGGCCTGTTTCCGTGCTGTAATTGTTATATGGTTATAGGGCAGGAGGCTTTCCAAAGATTCACCTGGAAACGGATCTTCTGACATCAGCCTCAGACCCTGAGATCACAGTACTGATGGATGCTCCATTTTTACTTGGTGCCTGCCTTAGTGACTGTATTTTGGCCTAAATTAGGCTATAATTGCATGTGATAGGAGCAGAATTAGGCCATTCGGCCCATCAAGTCTACTCCGCCATTCAGTCATGGCTGATCTGTCTCTCCCTCTCAACCCCATTCTCCTGCCTTCTTCACATAACCTCTGACACCCATACTGATCAAGAATCTGTCAATCTCCGCCTTAAAAATACCCAATGGCTTGGCCCCCACAGCCTTATGTGGCAAAGAATTCCACAGATTCACTACCCTCTGACTAAAGAAATTCTGGTGGAAACATCCTTTCCACATCCACTCTATCCAGGCATTTCATTATTCGGTAGGTTTCAATGAGGTTACCCCTCATCCATCTAGCGAGCACAGGCCCAGTGCCATCAAACGCTCATCATAGGTTAACCCCTATCCTAAGAAATTTTCTGTCAACCTCAGCCTTAAAAATACCCAATGATTTGGCCTCCTCAGCCATCTGTGTCAATGAATTCTATGGACAGAAAAGGTTTGAATGAACAAATATATGAATGTAGAAACTCGGAGGCCATGGTGAAATATTTGGGAATTGTCCCCTGCAATTCAAAGGAAGAGGTGAAGAACGGATCCAGCAGCAAATAACCTGGAGCAAGGGTGGAATCAAACAATGTAACATTCGGGTAAATTAGTAGTTTACTGATTCTGTAAATAGGTGGTTCATAGCACATGGCAGATTGCAACAAATGAGTGGCAGGAATTGAAAACAACTTTTGTTCTTCTCAGCAATTAGTTTAAAGGTCCTGTCCCACTTTCACGACCTAATGCACGACCTCTGCCGAGTTTGCTCTTGACTCGTACTCGCAGCATGGTCGTCACGAGGTCGTAAGAGGTCATAGGTAGGTCGTGATGCTAGTCGTAGGTACTCGTGGCATCAAGTAGGTCGGGGCGTTTTTCTGGCCTGATGAAAAATGTCGTGAATTAGGTCGTGAAAATGGGACAGGCCCTTAAGGCAACTGAGAGCAGTCCTGAACTTCCATCTATCTCATTGGAGACCATCACACTATCTTTAATCGGACTTTACTGGCCTTATCTTGCAAGAAACGTTTGTCACGTTATTCCCTTTATCATGTATCTGCACACTGTGGATGGGTTGATTGTAATCATGCATTGTCTTTCTGCTGACTGGTTAGCACGCTACTAATGGGTGTGTCCCACTTGGCAATTTTTTAAGCAACTGCCGGCGACTGTCATAGTCATAGTAGGTCGCTGAAAAAACGGCGACTACCTACGTCATCCTGGCCACAACCTTCGAAAGCACCTACGTCAGGAGAAGTCAAGCTACGCTCATTGGCTTCAAACCCACTGTCGGCGATAATGTTTCAACATGTTCAAAATTTAACTTTGACCAGAAAAACGTTACAACTTTCCAGCGACCTCTGACGAACATGTCGTTGCCTAAAAAATCGCCTAAGTGAGACAGACCCATAAAGCTTTTCACTGCACCTTGGTACACGTGACAATAAACCAAAGTCAAGATTCAAGAAAGTTTATTGTCATGTGTCCCAGATAGGACAATGAAATTCTTGCTTTGCTTCAGCACAACAGAATATAGAAGGCATGAATACAGAACAGATCAGTGTGTCCATTATACCATTGTATAAATATATACACACATGAATAAATAAAACAGATAAAGTGCAAATAAACAGATAATGGGCTATTAATGTTCAGAGATTTGTTTGAGTTGAGTTCAATAGCCTGATGGGGAAGAAACTGTTTCTGAACCTGGTTGTTGCAGTCTTCAGGCTCCTGTACCTTCTACCTGAAGGTAGCGGGAAGATGAGTGTGTGGCCAGGATGGTGTGGGTCCTTGATGATGCTGCCAGCCTTTTTGAGGCAGCGACTGCGATAGATCCCCTCGATGGTAGGGAGGTCAGAGCCGATGATGGACCGGGCAGTGTTTACTACGTTTTGTAGTATTTTTTGCTCCTGGGCACTCAAGTTGCCGAACCAAGCCACGATGCAACCGGTCAGCATGCTCTCTACTGTGCACCTGTAGAAATTAGAGAGAGTCCTCCTTGACATACCGACTCTCCGTAATCTTCTCAGGAAGTAGGGGCGCTGATGTGCTTTCTTTATAACAGCGTCAGTGTTCTCGGACCAGGAGAGATCTTCAGAGATGTGCACTCAACTCAACTCAAGGAAATTTGTCTTTATCCTGCGCTGAATGTTGACTAATTATGAGAATTAGAGCAGAGGATACAGGAAGCTGGTGAAAAATAATTTGGTGACCGTGCCAATGGACAACACATAGGTGGAGGGAACTAAAGTCAGATTGCAGTGAGACACCAGGTGATGTGGAATGGGAGCTGCAGCTAATTCTCTGGGCAAAACTGGATTTGAGAGGGTGGAATCAACTTGATACAATCCCATCCTACATACGATGAGCTTCACTGTACCTTAATTGGTACACGTGACAATAAACAGGCCTTTGATAAAGAGCTAATGGAGAATGATGGTGTGTTGAAACATGTTCAAAGCTGCAAGCAAGTCAAAAAAGGCAAGGGTTAGTGATTATCTTTATCACTGTTACACTGGATATCTTTAGGACTTTGTTCTAAAAGAGGCCCCATAGCAGAAGCGTCCACATCGCGGGGCTGGAAACTGGAAGTATCCTGAGCTAATTCTGCTACCACCATCGTCTATTGTGACAAGTGATGGCTTCCACCGATTGTTGCCGGAAGCTTGCGTCCTTTTCAGGAAAGGCGATGACAGCGAGGTCAGCATTTGTAACAAGATGGACACAAATAAAAGAAGAAAAAAGTCTAAAAGCAAAATACGGGAGAAACTCAACGGATGAGGCAACATCTGTGAAGGGAATGAACTGACAATGTTTTGGGTTGGGAGCTTTTTTTTGCCAGAAGGGTCCTATAGGGCGGCACGGTGGTGCAGCGGTGGAATTGCTGCCTTACAGCGCCAGAGAACCGGGTTCAATCCTGACTACAGATGCTGTCTGTGTTGGAATTTGTACATTCTCCCTGTGGGTTTTCTCCGGGCGCTCTGGTTTCCTCCCACATTCCAAAGACGTACAGGTTTGTAGGTTCATTGGCTTTGGTTAGAATTGTAAATTATCCCTAGTGTGTAGGATAGTATTAGTGTACGGGGATCACTGGACGGTGCGAAATCGATAGGCCGAAGCCCTGTTTCTGCATTGCATCTCTAAACTAAAGTAAACAAAATGTAAAATCTGTAATAATGACAGTAACATATTGATGACACCAAAATCATGACTCAGTGCCCATATAACCTGAGTCAGAATGATCTGCTTCCAACTCCCCATAGCTCTAATTCCATTAGTCAACATCATTATTTCTCTCTCTTTTCCTTGCAATGAGAGGAATTGCTTATGACGCATTGAATGAGTCACCTGTTTGCGATTGAGACTCAACATTGTTTCAGTATAAGTTGCATCGAGCTCACTTCACAAGAGTCATTGAGTGATACGGTGTGGAAACAGGCCCTTCGGCCCAGCTTGCCCACACCGACCCAGCTACACTGGTCCCACCTGCCCGCATTTGGTCCACATCCCTTCAAACCTGTCCTATCCATGTACCTGTCTAACTGCTTCTTAAATGTTGAGATAGTCCCAGCTTCAACTACCTCCTCTGGCAGCTTGTTCCATACACCCACCGCCCTTTGTGTGAAAAAGTTACCATCAGATTCCTATTACCTCTTTCCCCCTTCACCTTAAACCTATGTCCTCTGGGCCTTGGTTCCCTTACTCTGGGTAAGAAACTCTGTGCATCTACCTGAACTATCCCTCTCATGATTTTATACACCTCTGTAAGATCCCACCTCACCCTCCTGCGCTCCAAGGAATAGAGACTCAGCCTGCTCATCCTCTCACTATAGCTCAGACCCTCTAGTCCTGGCAAAATCCTTGTAAATCTTCTCTGTACCCTTTGCAGCTTGTCAACATCTTTCCTATAACATGGTGCCAAGAACTGAACGCTGCAGGTTTCAACTCCAATTTTTAACTATGAAAGGCAAACCGATGGATCTGGGTCTCGATGTGGGACAGAATCATGCCACCCACATATGGACAAGAAGGTCATAAGGGCGTAAGTGATAGGAGTAGAATTATGCCATTCGGCCCATCAAGTCTACTCCGCCATTCAATCATGGTCGATCTATCTCTCCCTCCGAACCCCATTCTCCCTCCTTCTTCCCATTATTCCGCTGACACCCGCACTAATCAAAAATGTATCTATCTCTGCCTTAAAAATATCCACTGACCTGGCCTCCACAACCTTCTGTGGCAGAAGGACAAATGCCTGGTGCTTTGGGTAAAGCGGCCTTTTCACGGGGCGACTTGACGCAAGAGTTAACCGGAGTTTAACATCGTGGGAACCTCGTGCGATAACAGTGCGGCATTCGTGGACCACCGTGGACCACCGTAGCGCTAACGGCAGGTCATCGTGTAACTTGGTCACTCGGGAGAAAATTCAAGAAAGTTTGAATTTCTCCAAGAGTGACTTGTACACTTGTGGTTGAGTATTGCAACATTATATGAACGTAGTGGCCAGTGCGATATCCGTAATAACTCTTGCGGGTACCGTGGGAACTCCTGCGAACGGTGAACCCGGAAGCTGGACAGAGGGGACAGAAGGTGAGTAAAAATTATCTTATGTGGGATTGAATTTAAAAAATAAATAAAAATAAAGATTTGCATCCGCATATGGACATCAACTTATTCATGAGTTATGTTAATGAGATTCAAGAAAATAACTATAATCTTTAAAAGGGACTTTAAAAGGGACTTTACTGAAAGGTTACGCATTTTTATGGTCCGTGAGAAATTTTTCACATGTACTTCTTTGAGAGATACAGGTCGGAGTCCTCGGGTCCAGGGGTCCGGAACGCTACCAATCAATGTTGTACAGAGACCCGTGTAAGGAGTGAACTGCACATGCTGGTTTAAACCGAAGACAGACACAAAAAGCTGGAGTAACTCAGCGAGTCAAGCAGCATCTCTGGAGAAAAAAAGCTGATGTTTCGGGACGAGACACATCTTCAGACTCAATTCCGATTAGGCTGTCTGAAGAAGGGTTCCGGTGTTGGGGGAGTCCAGAACCAGGGTCCCAGTTTTACAGTCTACCGTGGGAACTCTTTAACTCAGTAAAGTAAAGTAGCCTTTATTGTCATATCAGCGCACAGGCAGCAGTTGACTGTTGCTCTATTCAGTTTCCCAGGGGGTCGGGACAGGACTGGAGTTGGGAGAGAAAGGTGGGGGAGTCGAGGGAGAGGAGGGGGAGACAGATGGGGGTGTCTTCATTTACTGGCGGCGGGTGTCTGTCACTGAAACAGGCAGGTGAGATTTCACATCAGGGTGCAAGGCAGCAGGAAATCACCACAGGGTCTGAAGGAGCAGCTAGTTAGCTGCAATGGGATTCACATAGGATCTCCATGGGAATGGGATATCTCAGAGCTCGTACTCTTCTTATTCATTGCTTGGGCATCTGCGTGCATGTGTGAATGCCGCGTGTGTATGGGTATGCTTGTATGCGCATGTGCATGTGTGTGTGTTCATTGGGGTTGAGAGAGAATGATAGATCACCCATGATTGAATGGCATAGTAGACTTGATGAGCCGAATATTCTAATTCTGCTCCTATCACTTATGAGCCTATTCCTGTGGCTCTATGCACATGTCTGTGCATGCACACATGTGTACCGATAAATACAGATATGCGTACATGCTCATATATGGTCTGAGTCATTTTAATAAGCCACTCAGTTTAAAATCGATTAAAAATAAGCAATAAACACTGGCTCAGCTGGTAATAGACACACCTACTGGAAGAACTTTAAACAGAACAAGACTGTGGGACCCGTTGGGTCTCAGTCTCACACGGGAGGCCTGGTCCCCCAACACAATATTCCACCACTCACGCATAGCCCCCAACTGCGCAGGAGCAGCTGACGGGTTCCCGTTGTGACACCCCTGAACCTCCTTCTGCCCCTCACCCCCCACTCCGCCCCTTACCCATTCCCCCCATGCACTCACTCCATCCCCCCTCAACCCCTCCCCCCCATCCATTCTTAGCGGCTCTCCGGCGGCGCAGCCATTCCCGTGTGGGGGTTGTGGAGAAGGGGGTGTGTGTGGGAGGGGGTGTGTGGGGAGTGGATGTGAGTGGGCGGGATGGTGTGGGGTAGGGGGTTGTGGGGGAGGGGGTGTGTGGGCGAAGGGCGGTGTGGGGGAGCGGTGTGGGGGGGAGGGGATGGGTGTGTGGGCAGGAGGCTTGTGGGGGGAGGGAGGTTTGTGGGGGTTGGGGAGGGGGTGTATGTGGGAGGGGAGAGGGGTGTGTGTGGTGGCGGGGGAGGGGATTGTGGAAAGGGGGGGAAGTGTGTAGGCTCAGCGGCTCCCGGCCCCGGCTCCGACCACACTCACCGGCTCCAGCGCCCAGCTCCGGACTCACTCAGCGGCTCCCGCCCCTAGCTTCTGTCGCACTCGGCGGCTCCTGGCCCCGGCTGCACTCAGCGGTTCCCGGATCGTCGTGGTGGTCGGCGCCGCCACCGTGCACACAACCCCGCCCGCGGAACACAGCCTTGACCCGCCCGCGAACACAATGCCTGCTCGTTCGCGGATACAGTCCCCCCCGCGGACAAGCCCCCGCCCGCACTCTGCTTACTCCGTCCTTCAACTTTATTCTCGCCGCCGGCAATTGACAACGGGTGCCGGAAGGGGCATCGCCATCCCAGCGAATGACAGGAGAGCAGACCAATAACATTTGTAATATTTCACAGATCGGAACAAAACTTGATGCACTTGCAGCACAGGAGAATGGTGAGTAAGGTGGCGAAAAATTGCAGCGCTATCAGGGTACTGTTTTTGCACAAATTTAAAAACAACGCAAACTGGAAGAGAACAAGATGAGGGTTTTATAAGTATATATAGATATATAAATATAGATATAGATAACATTCTTTCCATCTGTGCTTTCTCACATTATCCGGTATTATTTGTCAACAAGTTGCCTTTGAGGCAGCAACTACCATCTGATAATGCCACATCCACCAGATGGCTGGGTATTGAGTAAAACAGAGTGCTGGAGGAACTCAATGAGCCAGGCAGCACCTGTGGAGGGAAAGGCCACATGATATTTTGGGGCAGGTCCCTTCTTCAATCTGTATTCTGATTCAGACCAGAATTTGTCCCGAAACTGTCCATTACCTCCACAGATTTACCTGATCTTCCAGCACTTTGTGTTTTGCTCAAGGTTCCAGCATTTGCAGTTTCTTGTCTCTACATGGTTGCATTTGGTATGTTATCCATCTACACTGATCTCTCATAGAGTCACAGAGTCATACAGTATGGAAACAGGCCCTTCAGCCTAACTTTCCCACACCGACCAACTTGTCCTATCTACACTAGTCCCACCTGCCTGCATTTGGCCCACATGCCTCTAAATCTCTCCTATCCATGTACCTGTCTAAATGTTTGTTAGACGTTGCCATATTCCCTGCCTCAACTACATCCTCCGGCAGCTCATTCCGTAAACCTACCAACCTTTGTGTAAAGAATTTACCCCTCTGGTTCCTATTAAATGTCAGAGGTCATTGGAAGAATGCCAGAGAATGGGGTTAGGAGGAGGAGATAGATCAGCCATGATTGAATGGCGAAGTTGACCTGATGGGCTGAATGGCCTAATTCTGCTCCAATCACTTACATATGATCTTATGATATTATAATCTTTATAATGATATTATGATCATAAATCTTTCTTCCCTCATCTTAAATCTACCTTAAATCTGGCTGTTAATTCCCCTACTCTGGGCAAGAGATTGTGCATCTACCCGACCTATTCCTCTCATGATTTTGTACACCTATATAAGATCCCCCCTCATCTTCTTGCACTCCAGGGATTAGAGTCCCACCTGCTCAATCTCTCCCTGTAGCTCAGACCTTCGAATCCTGGCAACATCCTTGCAAATCTACTCTGCACCCTTCCCAGCCTACTGTTGGTTTTCTTTAAACCGAATACTTTATAAAATGATCTAAATTGAGGTGGTTTGGTCAGGAAATTGCATTGGCTGATTTCAATCTATAAATAGGCAGAACATTTGGCAGAGAATGCCTTATGCCTGTGTCACGCAGCAGGGATATGTCTAAACTAAACAACACTGTAGCATTTGCAACGATTGATTTTCACAATCAATAATACACAATGAACAATTGTTAAGAGGAGTCATTCCAAGTGCTTACAAAGTCCTCAGATTAACTGCTTGGTGCGGTGTGAGTCAGTGCAGAGAATTTGCTTCCTTTAAAGTTCATTTAGTTTAGTTTAAGGTGCAAAGCGGGAACAGGCTCTTTGCCCCACCGTGTCCGCGGCGACCAGCGATCCCCGCACACTAACACTAGTTCTACACACACTAAGGACAATTTACAATTTTACCAAAGCCAATTCACCTACAAACACGTATGTCTTTGGAGTATGGGAGGAAACCGGAGATCCCGGAGAAAACCCACGAGGGTAACCGGGAGAATGTACAAGCTCCGTACAGACAGCACCCATGGTCAGAATCTAACCCGGATCTTTGTAAGGCAGCAACTCTATCGCTGCGCCACCATGCCGCCCTTATCACAAGAGGATTGGTGTGAAAATTTTCACTGCCTTTCCTTGCTCAGAACTTTAGAAGTCTAAAGTTGGCCAAAAAGATGGCCATCCTAACTAACCTAGAATTCATGAAAAGTGCTAATGTGATCCCCCTCCTTGAGGTGTGCACATCTTGTAACAAATAAATAATGATTACATTCAGTGAACGACAGAAACTCAGCACATATTAAATGAAAGCATCCCAGAAATTCAAAGGTACATTACCCATAGGCCGCACGGTGGCGTAGTGGAAGAGCTGCTGCCTTACAACGCCAGAGACCCGAGTTCAATCCTGATTACGGTTGCTTGTCTATATGTAGTTTGTATGTTCCCCCCATGACTGCATGGGTTTTCTCTGAGATCTCAATTTCCTCCCCCACTCCAAAGACGCACAGGTTTGTAGGTTAATTGGCTTGGTATAATTGTAAATTGTAAATTGTACCTAGTGTGTGTAGGATAGTGTTAGTGTGCGGGGATCGCTGGTCGGGTGCGGACTCGGTGGGCATGTTTCTGCGCTGTATTTCTAAAACTAAAACACTAAAACATTACCCATGTGTAAAACAGTGGATAAGATAAAAGTAATGGTAACTTTGACATCAGACAATGGACAATAGGTGTAGTAGTAGGCCATTCGGCCCTTCGAGCCAGCACCGCCATTCACAATCAGTACCCCGTTGCTGCCTTCTCCCCATATTCCCTGACCGCTAATTTTAAGAGCTCTATCTAACTCTCTCTTGAAAGCATCCAGAGAATTGGCCTCCACTACCTTCTGAGGCAGAGAATTTCATAGATTCACAACCGTGTGAAAAAGATTTTCCTCATCTCCGTTCTAAATGGCTTACCCCTTATTCTTAAACTGTGGCCCCTGGTTCTGGACTCCCCTAACATCGGGAACATGTTTCCTGCTTCTAGCGTGTCCAAACCCTTAATAATCTTATATGTTTCAATAAGAAACCCTCTCATCCTTCTAAACTCCAGAGTACACAAGCCCAGCCGCTCCATTCTATCAACATACGACAGTCCCGCCCTCTTTTACCATCACTTTTCACAATAGTGTGATTCTTACAGGGGTGGGACATTTGTCAACTCAAGGTCTCAGATCCTCTGGTTCTCAATTCCCCTGCACTGGGCAAGAGACTGTGCATTAGTTTAGCATGGCTTCTGTTTACTAACCTCAAGGAGCATTGTCATACCAATTAAACTTGTTTCAGTATTATAATCTGTATCTACAAACATTGTTTAGGTGCCCATCTCACTGATTACAGAGAGGAAATATGACCAAAGATAGACACAAAATGCTGGAGTAACTCAGTGGGACAGACAGCATCTCTGGAGAAAAGGAATAGGTGACGTTATGGGTCGAGGCCGATCAACAGACTCACAGGACCAGATGACCTGAACTTGCCGTTTCCAAGGAATTTAAATTAGATTGTTGGCCTCTGAATGATGTTTGATTCAGGCAGAGAGCCATTCAGCCTCACTTTTCATTGAAATATTGAAAAGAAGTTAAATAACTTAACGGCTTTGGTATTTCTCAACTGTGTTTTGCATCAGGCTTTGGTCATGCCACAGAAGGTGTGAAGCCAAAAAACAGTTTGCTCTCACACCTTTCGTCTGAATCCTTTGGAGGATACATCACACTCAAGTGGTTTTCCATGGTCTTCCTGAATGGAACACGTCAGTGCAACCTGTGTGGTAAAACCATTGTTCACCTTTCCATTTGCAGTTCAAATTCCAATCGCATCTTATGTGCAGTTTTTATAATGCCACAGAGGGCTGTGGAGGCCAAGCCATAAGTTCATAAGTGTTAGGAGCAGAAGTAGGCCATTTGGCCCATCAAGTCTACTCCGTCATTCAATCATGGCTGAACTATCTTTCCCTCTCAACCCCATTCTCCTGCCTTCGCCCCACAGCCTTCTGTGGTAATGAAGTTCACAGATTCACCACAAAATGACTAAAAATTAATTCCTCCTCATTTCCTTTCTAAAGGTACGCCTTTTAATCTGAGGCTATGACCTCTAGTCCTACTCTCCCACTAGTGGAACCATCCTCTCCACATCCACTCTATCCAGGTCTTGCACTATTTTGTAAGTTTCAATGAGGTTCTCCCTCATCCTTCTTAGACTCCAGCGAGTACAGGCCCAGTGCCGTCAAACGCTCACAATATGTTAACCTACTCATTCCTGAGATCCCTCTCATAAACCTCCTCTGGCCCCCTCTCCAGAGCCAGCACATCCTTCCTCAGATATGGGGCCCAAAACTGCTCACGATACTCCAAATGCAGTCTGTTTTATATTTTCGAGTCCTCTTGAGATGAATGAGAATAAATCATTGCCAATTTTTTAAGGATGAAATAAATCGAAAGAAATCATTGGGAACTTTTGAAGTGGAGATTGACAGGTTCTTGATTACTACGGGTGTCAGTGGTAATGGGGAGAAGGTAGGAGAATGCGGTTAGGAGGGAAAGATAGATCAGCCATGATTGAATGGCGGAGTAGACTTGATGGGCCGAATTGCCTAATTCTACCCCTTTGGCATGAGCTTATGATGGGCCAAGTATGTTGGAAGCCTACTCATTCCCTACATTTTGCTTTGCCAGATAGATGGAATGTTGAAAGGAAACGTAGACCTTACTGTTCAAGTATTAGTCATATCTGCACAGTGTGAGGTATGCAAAGAATGCCTTTGCATCCCGGATATAGTTTAGTTTAGTTTCGTTCAGTTCAGTTTAGTTTAGTTTAGTTTAGTTTAGAGATACAAAGCAGAAACAGGCCCTTCAGCCCACTGAGTCCGCACCTACCAGGGATCCCCCACACTATCACTACTCTACACACACTAGGGACAATTTTTCATTTACACCAAGCCCAATTAACCCACAAACCTGTACGTCTTTGGAGTGTGGGAGGAAACCGAAGGCCCGTGGTCAGGATCGAACCTGGGTCTCTGGCGCTGTAAGGCAGCAACTCTACCGCTGCGCCACTGTGCCGTTCCATTAATCCAGTTTGCTCTGGTCTCCCTGCATTTTTAATTGGTAAAATTGGCAAAACCGACACTGCAACGATTGCCATGAAAACAAAACTGACGGACAACATTTGAAATGGCATGGAAAATAAAGCTCATTACAATATTTTTTAAATCTATTTTATCCCATTAGACAGGTACAAGTAGTATAGGGCAGGTTTGGAGGGATATGGACCAAGTGCAAGCAGGTGGGACTAGTGTAGCTGGAACATGTTGGTCGGTGTGGGCTAGTTGGGCCAAAGGGCCTGTGTCCACACTGTATTACTCTATGACTCTATAAGTGAATGATAAAATATATTTAAAAGAACTCCATGATAGTCCTACTGAAAATCACTGTAGATTTTAGACTTTAGAGATACAGCGTGGAATCAGGCCCTTTGACTGGGGTGGGAGATTGCAACCTTCACGTGGTCCGCCCTGTTTCGATGAATGCAATCAACCTGGCGTGCACAATCAGAAGATCAAACAGAACAAGTTGCCTTACAACTTTAGGCTGTGCACACCATACGCAAGATGAAGAAGGCCCTTTGGCCCACAGTGACTGTGCTGACCAGCATAAACAATCCTACGCTCACTAGGGACAATGTTTTACAACTTACCGAAGTCAATTAACCTACAAACCTGTACATCTTTGGAATTGGGGCGGCAACCAGAGCTCCCAGAGAAAACCCACGCGGTCTCAAGGAGAACGTACAAACTCCGTACAGACAGCACCCATAGTCAGGATCGAACACGGGTCTCTGGCGCTGTAAGGCAGCAATACTACAGTTGTGTCACTATGCTGCCTCTTTGCTACACTGTGCCGCACCTTAACTTCTATTTCTGACTGGCACATGATTGCCACAATACTTGCTTATGAGTCATCAGTAGTCACAGTTGAAGTAGAGGCCTTGGAGACAGTGGAGCATCTGTTAGCTTGTAGCCATCTCATTTAAACTGCTCACATAGATTATGAGATTCTCCACAGGATCCAGTGTCTAAATACTTCCACTGGGAAACTGTTCTTATTGGCTTTCACCGTCATGACGGAGCAAGGTGTGTGTATAGTGGAAAACGATTTACACCAGTGATAGACACACAAAGTGCCGGAGTAACTCAGCCGGTCAGCCAGCATCTCTGGAGAAACGGAATAGGTGACGTTTCGGGTCGAGACCCTTCTTCGGACTGATTATTGGGGAAAGGAATTGGGGTGGGGGGAGGAGAAAAAAAACCCTTCCATAAACAGTCTGAGGAAGGATTCCCACCCAAAACATCACCAATCCATGAGTTCCAGAGATGCTGCCTGACCCGTTGAGTTACTCCAACACTTTGTGTCTTTTGTTTTGTAAACCCGCATCTGCAGTTTAGTTTATAGATACAGCATGGAAACAGGCCCTTCGGCCCACCGTGTCCACACCAACCAGCGACCCCTGCACATTAACACTATCCCACACACACCAGGGGCAATTTACACTTATACCAAGCCAATTCATCTACATACCTGTGTGCCTTTGGAGTGTGGGAGGAAACCGAAGATCTCGGGGGGGAAACGCATGCGGTCACGGGTAAAACATACAATTTCCGTCTAGACAGCACCCGTAGTCGGGATCAAACCCGGGTCTCCGGTGCTGCAAGCGCTGTAAGGCACCGACTCCTCTGCTGCGCCACTGCGCCGCCCTTGGAACTACACTAAGAATTAGACGTAGAATGTTATTGCCTACTCAGCACATCTCCTTGGAGACTAAATCGGAATGACCTACATCCCATCTGTTATCAGGTAACTGAACCATTCTATCAATATGGTACACAAAAAAGCTGGAGAAACTCAGCGGGTGCAGCAGCATCTATGGAGCGAAGGAAATAGGCAACGTTTCGGGCCGAAACCCTTCTTAAACATTCTATCAATAACTTGTCCTGAGCTACTATCTACCTCATTGGAGACTACCTTTAATCAGACTATACTGGACTTTATCTTTCACTAAATGTTATTCCCTTATCATGTATCTATAAACTGTGGATGGCTAGATTGCAATCATGTATTGTCTTTCCACTGACTGGCTTGCGCACAACAAAATCTTTTCACTGTACTTCGGTACACATGACAATAAACTAAACTGAACTGAACTAAACTACTGACGACAGCTCAAGAATCTGAAGATATGACACACCAGTGATGTCTCCAGCAGATCCAACACATCGTGTCATAAAGTCATACCATTGAACAGGCCATTTGGCCCAACTCATCCATGCTGACTAGGGTACACACCTGAGCCAGTTCTCTTTGCCTGCATTTGACCCATATCGTTCTATAGACAACACCTGGATCCTTCAGCCTTACATATCAATCTGACGCCCAGACTCGTCGGCGCCATCCACAGCCTGTACATTTCCACTGACAAAGGTTAAGCAATTCTGACAAATGCAGAGATCCTCCATTTGATGGTGTCTTTAATTTGGTCAATATTAACATCGGTATACAAAGTCCGCGCCAAACACTCACACTATCCTAAATACTAGGGACAATTTACAATGATACCAAGCCAATTAGCCTGCAAACCTGCACGTCTTTGGAGTGTGGGAGGAGACCGGATCCTATAGAAAACTCACGCAGGTCACGGGGAAAAAGTACAAACTCCGTACAGACTGCACCCGCAGTCAGGATTGAACCCGGGTCTCTGGCGCTGTTAGGCAGCAACTCTACCACTGTGCCACCGAGCCACCCTTCAGAACAGGCAGCTCGATATAAGGCATTGATTTAATTATGCATATCAGTGAATGTTTGTTGTTTTAATCATGCATTATTCTGTACCTTGATCTTTATTTGTTCAATAGTGAATCTAATAAAATCTAAAGATCCAATTAATCACTTTGCACGAGAAGTCTCTTTGAGAGGGTCATTTGATAGCCCCACATTTTTTTCCCCACTCTCCAGCCAGAAGATTTTATTATGTTATAATGAGACACTGTAGGTCATCTATGCAGTATTTTTATTACATTTATTGTTTCTTCACAAGGGGATAAAGCCTTGTACATCCAAAAATAACAGAATGCCACTTCTAAATTCAGAGAAATTATAGCAAATTTTCCATAATATGGATGCCATTTATATCTGGTCTATAAATCAATTTTATTATCAATAGGTTTTATTGTGTGGCAGTGTGCTACAAAGGCCCAGCAAAAACCAGCAGACAGTTTGGTAAATCTACTCTCTGTAAGGGTGGTGGTAGAATTGCTGCCTTAAAGCGCTTTCTCACGGGGCGACTTGACGCAAGAGTTAACCAGAGTTGAACATCGTGGGAACCTCTTGCGATAACCGTACGGCATTCGTTGACCACCGTGGACCACCGTGGCGCTAACGGCAGGTACTCGTGTAACTTGGTGACTCGGGAGAAAATTCAAACAAGCTTGAATTTCTCCAAGAGTGACTTGTACACTTGTGGTTGAACATTGCAACATTATATGCACGTAGTGGCCAGTGCGATATCCGTAATAACTCTTGCGTTTACCGTGGGAACTCCTGCAAACGGTGAACCCGGAAGCTGGACAGAGGGGACAGAAGGTGAGTAAAAATTGTCTTCTGTGGGATTGAATTTAAAAAATAAAGATTTGCATCCGCATATGGACATCAACTTATTCATGAGTTATGTTAATGAGATTCAAGAAAATAACTATAATCTTTAAAAGGGACTTTAAAAGGGACTTTACTGAAAGGTCCCGCATTTTTATGGTCCGTGAGAAATTTTTCACATGTACTTCTTTGAGAGATACAGCTCGGAGTCCTCGCCGACTAGCGATCAATGCCTTTCCGAAGCAGGGTCCGGAACGCTACCAATCAATGTTCTCCAGAGACCCGTGTAAAGAAGTGAACTGCACATGCTGGTTTAAACCGAAGACAGACACAAAAAGTTGGAGTAACTCAGCGAGTCAAGCAGCATCTCTGGAGAAAAATAGGTGATGTTTCGGGACGAGACACATCTTCAGACTCAATTCCGTTTAGGATGTCTGAAGAAGGGTTCCGATTCGAATCGCCACCTATACTTTTTCTCCAGAGATGCTGCCTGACCCGCTGACTTACTCCAGCTTTTTATGTTTTTCTTCCCACATCTGACTTACCTGCTGAGTTACACCAACATTTTGTGTCCTTTTGTGCGTATTAACCAGCATCTGCAGTTCCTTTAGACATTACCTAACTTCAGATTTTAGAGATATAGCGCGGAAACAGGCCCTTCGGCCCACCGAGTCCGCGCCGACCACCTATTCTTATACACTCCAGGGACAATTTTACAATGTTACCGAAGCCGATTAACTTTACAAACCTGTAATCTCTGGAGTGTGAGAGGAAACCGGTGCACCCATGGTCAGGATCGAACCCCGGTCTCTGGGGCTGTGAGGCAGCAACTCTACCACTGTGCCGCATGTAGTCAGATTTAATAAATTGCTGGTGTTGCTTCCAAAGACAGAGGCATTGATAATATTAGATCAGAATTACATCTTTCCGCTAATAGAGTCAATTATTAGTCAATTAATAATAGAATCAATTATTGTTGGTGACATTTCACCTACGAATATCAGACTATTTTCGCAGAGGTAAGGGCCAATTAGGCATAGCAAAAGGTATGAACACTTTTAAACATTTTTTTCCGACTATTTTGTCAAATGCAAATACAGGGAGAATGATCAAAGAGCTCACATGGCTCACTCTGTTAGAAGCGTTCTGAGTTTAAATGTTCCGTGTATTCCTTCTTAAAGTATAAATTTTTGTGTGGCCAGGGGTGCGATTGAGAACAGCTGGGAAAGGGCGGAGGTGGCATCACGAATAACAGCGTTTCCCTGGCCATATTATGGCCCATTCCCCAACCGTAACATTAATTAAGCTCTGTCTAACTCCGCCTTCACACCATCCCCCTGTGACATGGGCTAGTCATCGCTGGGCGGGCTGTGGGCCGAATGGCCTGCCAACGGGAGTCAGAGACTTGACACTGAGATCCATTGTGCAGGAAGGAACTGCGGATGCTGGTTTTTACCGAAGATAGACACAAACGCCACCTGTTCATTTTCTCCAGATATGTTGCCTGACCCATTGAGTTACTCCAACATTTTGTGTCTGTATTCACTATGAACATTGAATAATTTAATTTTAGGTAACTTACACTCTCTCTCTCTCCCCCGCCCACCCCCTCCTGCCCCCCCCCCCCCCCCCCCCCCATGCAGTAAATGTCGGTTAACCAGTCCAAGGTTTGCAACGATGGTTCCCTCTTGGGATCACACTATCCCTAGCCAACAATTGGCCTATCAGGGAACCAAATATAGACATAAAGTGCTGGAGTGGCTCAGTGGGTCAGGCAGCATCTCTGGAGGAAAGGGCTAGGCGACATTTCGGGTCGGGACCCCTCTTCAAAATACCCTGCTGAGGTCATCTGTTGTTGGCCCTGATTTGTCCCGGTCTTTTCTTGCTTCCATTCCCCCCTACAATCATCCCGAAGAAGTGTCCCGACCAAAAAAGGAATCTATTCCTTTTCTCCAGAGATGCTGCTTGGCCCGCTGAGTTACTCCAGCATTTTGTGTCTAACTTGCTGATTCAGACAGTTTTTGATTATCAAGGATTCTGCGCTGACTCTTTATTCTGAAACACACGTTGGAAATTTAAACTTGGGCGCAACTAACATCGTCTTACTACCGTGGGAACTCTTTAACTCAGCGGGCAGGCAGCAGTTGATTGTTGCTCCCTTCAGTTTCCCAGGGGGTCGGGACGGGACTGGAGTTGGGAGGGAAAGGTGTGTGCCTCTCTCTCTCTCCCTCCCTCCCTCTCACACAGGCTGAGAGACTCTGCCTCTGTGAGTGTACGTCTCTTTCTCCCCCTCTCCCACACACAGTAAGACCGAGGTACTGTGCTCAGTCCATCTGTCTCCCACATACACAGTAAAACTCTGCTTTGTGTGTGTATATACGTCTCCCCTCTTTTCTCTTTCTCCCCCTCCCCCACCCCCTTTCTCCCCCTCCCCCAACTCTCTCTTTCTCCCCCTCCCCCACCTCTCTCTTTCTCCCCCCACACACAATATGACCGATGTATTCTGCTTAGTCTCTCTTCGCTCCCACACACACAGATAGACCAAGGTCATGTGCGCTCTTTCTCTTCCGCCAGTCACCCCGAAGTACATCACACTGCCTCTGTGCCTCTCTCTCTGTCTCTCTCCCCCTCTCTCCTAAGTAATGTGGCATCTTCCTGCAGTAAAGCCACGGCATTAGTACAGGCATGTCTCCAAATGAGCCAATTCAACCAAGGGAGGATATTTATAGTGTGTGAAAAAAAAAGTGACATCATTTGTGCCACGTGATGATTTAACTACACTTCACAGTTCACAATGTTCATTCAAGATTTAACGGGAAAGCTCGGGAGACGGACAAGTCACTCGCACAAATAACAGAAATGCCGAGTACCGTGGGAACTCTTTATCTACCCCCCCGTTACATCGTGTGATATCGTGCTTGACCACGACCACTTCACTCTGGTTACATCTTGCGTCAAGTCGCCCCGTGAGAAAGATCTATTACAGCGCCAGAGACCCGGGGCTCGATCTCGACTATGGGTGCTTGTCTGTACAGAGTTTGTACGTTCTCACCGTGACATGCGTGGGTTTTTCTCTGAGATCTTCGGTTTCCATCCACTCTCCAAAGACGTACAGGTTTATAGGTTAATTGGCTTGGTGTAAATGTAAAATTGTCCCTATTGTGTGTAGGGTCGTGTTAATGTGCGGGGAGCACTGGTCGGTGCAGACTCGGTGGGCTGGAGGGCCTGTTTCCACCCTGTACATCAAAACTGAACTGAAAATGACTGACAACTGAGTGATCAGAAAGAGCATGTATTAACCAACCCTGTAAAATTTTATGAGACAAAGGTTTGACGTGTTGGGCAATAATTATGCAATATTATTGCCAGATGGCTATTGTGGTCGGCGTTAGGAACCTTTTGTGGAGTAATAATGCAAGATTTCTAATGGTGGTTTAACACTGCATTAATCAAGTAGTTCAGAGGGCTTGAATAAAGTTTAGTTAACTCTTTACCTCATGAGTTTTCATAAATTCATGTTCATAAGTTCTAGGAGCAGAATTAGGCCATTTGGCCCATCAAGTCTACGCCATTCAATCATGGCTGATCTATCTCTCCCTCCTAATCTCATTCTCCTGCCTTCTTCCCATAACCCTTGACATCTGTACCAATCAAGAATCTATCTATCTCCAGCTTAAAAATACCCACTGACTTAGAAACATAGAAACATAGAAACTAGGTGCAGGAGGAGGCCATTCAGCCCTTTGAGCCAGCACCGCCATTCGTTGTGATCATGGCCGATCATCCCCTATCAATAACCCGTGCCTGCCTTCTCCCCATATCCCTTGACTCCACTAGCCCTTAGAGCTCTATCTAACTCTCTTAAATCCATCCAGTGACTTGGCCTCCACTGCCCTCTGTGGCAGGGAATTCCATAAATTCACAACTCTCTGGGTGAAAAAGATTTTTCTCACCTCAGTCTTAAATGACCTCCCCTTTATTCTAAGACTGTGACCCCGGTTCTGAACTTGGCCTCCACAGCCGTACGTGGCAATGAATTCCACAGATTTATCAACCTCTGACTAAAGAACCTTATTAGAGTTTAGTTAAGTTTGGACTTGACGGGTGAGGTGCAAGGCCGGTGAGAGAGGGAATCGGGGTCTGGCCTACCAAGCCCTCAAGCTCAGCTGCGGGATGTGCCCCTGGGACACAAAGGGGGATGGGCGAGGGGAGGGACATTGCGTCCAAGGAAGATGATGGCTGGAGGGATGCAGCTGCCTGGGGCTTGTCTGGATCGGGCACCACTCACAAGAACTAGAGCGTGGACTGGACTTTGAAAATGGAACCAAGACATGCCATCTCTTGCAGCGGGATCAGTGGACTATTTCTATACATTTGCTAATCGAGGATGTGCTTAGGTATGGGAATACTGTACTGGACTGTATGGAAGAAAATAATTTCACTGTGTGTTTGCACACGTGACAATAAAAGCACCATTGAACCATTAAACCATTACTGATGTCACATTCATCGAGGTACAGTGAAAAGCATTTGTGTTGCATGCTATCCAGTCAGCTAAAATACTATACATGCTTGCAACCAAGCCATCCACAGTGTACAGACACAGGACAAAGGGAATAATGTTTGGTGCACGATAAAGTCCAGAAAAGTCTAATTAAAGATATTTCAGATATGCTGCCTGACCGGCTGAGTTACTCTCACAATTTGTGTCTATCTTTGGTATAAACCAGCATCTGCAGTTCCCTTTTATTACATATAACCTGGTCAGCTGTCCTTCTGGAAGGAAAAGCCTGGCGATGCCATAGTGACAGAGTTATATAATCATACAGCGTGGAAACAGCCCCAACAGCCCAACTTGCCCACGCCGACCAACATGACCCATCTACACTAGTCCCACCTGCCTGTGTTTGGCCCATATCCCGCTAAATCTATCCTATCCCTGTACCTGTCTGAATGTTTCTTAAACATTGCAATAGTACCTGCCTCAACTACCTCCTCTGGCAACTCGTTCCATACACCCACAACTATTTGTGTGAAAATGTTATCCCTCAGGTTCCTATTAAATCTTTTTCCCCCTCACCTTAAATCTATG
Organism: Amblyraja radiata; assembly: GCF_010909765.2. NCBI lineage: Eukaryota > Metazoa > Chordata > Chondrichthyes > Rajiformes > Rajidae > Amblyraja > Amblyraja radiata. The sequence continues at coordinate 26,085,939 of NC_045960.1, read as the reverse complement.
TCCTCAGGTTCTCAGTCCGCCAATTCTCTACACCTCCATAAGATAGAAACATAGAAACATAGAAATTAGGTGCAGGAGTAGGCCATTCGGCCCTTCGAGCCTGCACCGCCATTCAATATGATCATGGCTGATCATCCAACTCAGTATCCCGTACCTGCCTTCTCTCCATACCCTCTGATCCCCTTAGCCACAAGGGCCACATCTAACTCCCTCTTAAATATAGCCAATGAACTGGCCTCGACTACCCTCTGTGGCAGGGAGTTCCAGAGATTCACCACTCTCTGTGTGAAAAAAGTTCTTCTCATCTCGGTTTTAAAGGATTTCCCCCTTATCCTTAAGCTGTGACCCCTTGTCCTGGACTTCCCCAACATCGGGAGCAATCTTCCTGCATCTAGCCTGTCCAACCCCTTAGAATTTGTAAGTTTCTATAAGATCCCCTCTCAATCTCCTAAATTCTAGAGAGTATAAACCAAGTCTATCCAGTCTTTCTTCATAAGACAGTCCTGACATCCCAGGAATCAGTCTGGTGAACCTTCTCTGCACTCCCTCTATGGCAATAATGTCTTTCCTCAGATTTGGAGACCAAAACTGTACGCAATACTCCAGGTGTGGTCTCACCAAGACCCTGTACAACTGCAGTAGAACCTCCCTGCCTCCTATACTCAAATCCTTTTGCTATGAAAGCTAACATACCATTCACTTTCTTCACTGCCTGCTGCACCTGCATGCCCACTTTCAATGACTGGTGTACCATGACACCCAGGTCTCGCTGCATCTCCCCTTTTCCTAGTCGGCCACCATTTAGATAATAGTCTGCTTTCCTGTTTTTGCCACCAAAATGGATAACCTCACATTTATCCTACATTATACTGCATCTGCCAAACATTTGCCCACTCACCCAGCCTATCCAAGTCACCTTGCAGTCTCCTAGCATCCTCCTCACAGCTAACACTGCCCCCCAGCTTAGTGTCATTCGCAAACTTGGAGATATTGCCTTCAATTCCCTCATCCAGATCATTAACATATATTGTAAATAGCTGGGGTCCCAGCACTGAGCCTTGCGGTACCCCACTAGTCACTGCCTGCCATTGTGAAAAGGACCCGTTTACTCCTACTCTTTGCTTCCTGTTTGCCAGCCAGTTCTCTATCCACATCAATACTGAACCCCCAATGCCGTGTGCTTTAAGTTTGTAAACTAATCTCTTATGTGGGACCTTGTCGAAAGCCTTCTGGAAGTCCAGATACACCACATCCACTGGTTCTCCCCTATCCACGCTACTAGTTACATCCTCGAAAAATTCTATAAGATTCGTCAGACATGATTTACCATGATATCACTCCTCATCTTCCTGTGCTCCAAGGAATAGAGTACTAGCCTGTTCAACCTCTCCCTATAGCTCAGGCCCTTGAATCCTGACACCATCCTTGTGAATCCTCTCTGCACTCTTTCCAGCTTGACAACATCTTTCCTATAACACAGACCCCAGAACTGAACACAATACCCTAAATGCAGCCTCACCAATGTCTTATACAACTGCATCATGATCTCCCAATTCAATGGATGCACAGTATTTTGTTCATCGATTTCATCTGCAGAAACTGTAGCCGTCTAATGCATGTGTGATGTACCTTTACTCAAGGGAGGAAAGGCGTCAATGGAGCATTGGAGAGAGAGAAATACACCTTAACGTGTGGTAAGTGCACCCATTACTTCAGTGAAACTTCATGTAGTGCTTCTTCATGGTGTGAATCAGATCTAGTCATGCACTTTCATTACCTAAATATCTGTCTGCAATTCCCAAAGGTGGGTAGTTTATGGGTCAAATGGCCTAATTCTGCTCCTAAGACTTATGAACTTATGATTTCTATTGGAGTATCTCTAACATACCTCCCACTATCCCAGTGACTAAAGATTACCCGGGATCAATTTTAGCCAAGGTGATTCACTTAACAAATGAATTACATATCAATGGTAACACAGGCATTTTTAGTAGAATGGAAAGAAACAAAATGCTGGAGTAACTTTTTCACACAAAGGGTGGCTGGTGTATTGAACAAGTTGCCAGAGGAGGTGGTTGAGGCTGGGACTATCCCAACATTTAAGAAACAGTTAGACAGGTACATGGATAGGACAGGTTTGGAGGGGTGTGGACCAAGCGCAGGCAGGTGGGACTAGTGTAGCTGGGACACGTTGGTCGGTGTGGGCAAGTTGGGCCGAAGGGCCTGTTTCCACACTGTATCGCTCTATGACTCAATGACTCGGTGACTTTCTGTCTCCGTCCCTACATACTACAACCGCGGTGGGCGAGTCCATGGTCGTCGGTCCGTGGCTGTGGGTTTTCCCGGTGCTAATATTTGCCGGGTCCTACTATGGGTCTCCCACAAGTGCACGACACAGCAGCTCTGCAAGCTCAGATATATTGGGCGGGACGGTGAACCTTGCAGTAGCAAAGCCCGGGGCGAACAAACGTCTCCACAAGGAGGGGAAATATAGAGAGACACAGAACATAAACATGGTTAGACTTTTCTCTTTCCAGATGTCATCAGAGCATTTTCCATCATAAAAAGAATTTCCAGCCACATGTCACATTGGAATTATTCCTTTTTCCTCATTTGTTTCTTTTCTCATCCAAAGGAAATGAAAAGCTGGAATGCTCATCCCTAGATTTCACCTCGTCCAACCCATACATCCACCCATCCCCGAGGGTCTGAGTGAGATGATAGAGTTTCACAGCAGGCACAGTTGCCGAGCAACGTGGTTTTCTGCCACTTCGAAGGTTTTCCTTTCAATGAGTGTAGACAGTGCCATGGAAATTCCTCCACACTCCTTGCAGCGCTCAGATGTCTCATTCCAGGAACCCTGTAACCGGAGCAGCCCGTTGAGAAACTAATGGCTGCCACAGTATCCTCGCTGGAAACTGCTCTCACAACTGCCGACAAACTACCATTTGCTTCTTGCCGTAGCCATGCACTTTCAGTACGGAGTCAGCATCGTACATGGTGGAAAATGATTTGCACCAGTGTTAAAGAAGATAGACACACAAAGTGCCAGAGTGACTCAGCCAGTCAGGCAGCATCTCTGGAGAAAAGGAATAGGTGATGTTTCGTGTTGGAACCCTTCTTCAGACTCGAACCCTCACCTATTCTTTAATCAGAGGGTGGTGAATCTGTGGAATTTTTAGTCACAGAAGGCTGCAGGGGGCGTCAATTGATATTTTTAAAGCGGACATAGATAGATTCTTGATTAGTACAGGTGTCAGGGGTTATGGGGAGAAGGCTGGAGAGTGGGGTTAAAAGGGAGAGATAGATTAACCATAGGTACACAAAAATGCTGGAGAAACTCAGCGGGTGCAGCAGCATCTATGGAGCGAAGGAGATAGGTAAGGTTTCGGGCCGAAACCCTTCTTCAGATGTTTGATCCAATCTATCTAATCAGAGTAGTGATGGGCCATATGGCCTAATTCTGCTCCTATCACTTATGAACATTCTTTTTCTCCAGAGATGCTGCCTGACCCGCTGAGTTTTAGTTCCAGCGATACAGTGCGGAAACAGGCCCTCCAGCCCAACTTGCCTACGCCAACCAGCATGCTCCATCTACATGTCCCACCTGTCTGCATTTGGCCCATATCACTCTAAACCTATCTTATCCAGGTGTAATTAGCTCGCTCTAAGCTTCCCCCAGTCTAGTTTCAGTCAATAAAATACTGAGTCAAGCGCTTGTGCATCTAAACTTTATTTTGGAAAAACACAATAACAGTTCCCACTACTATACATAATCATCGCGGGTTCGATCCTTGTATCTGCTTTTACAAGCCTTTCTAGCCTCGTGCAAGCAGAGACACTCCAGAAGGTCACGCAGCCCTAAGCGTTCTTTTAAAGGCCCCCGATTCTTGAGGGGCCGAATCATGTGGGGGTGGTCTCTATACAGTCCAATAACATTTCAATTAACACAGTACATGATCGACATTTCCCTAACCCAATAATACAGTAACTAATACAGTAACTAATTGTATTCAAATGGAGCTTCTGGAAGGAAGCATACATAGCAACATTTGCCCAGATATTCAAGAAACCCAGACAAGGCTGAACACTTAACCCAATCAACATCTAGCAAAGTAACGCTTTGCAACAATATTTACAATGTGTATGTCTGGTTTGCATTCACCCAATCCGTTTCATGCAATTTACACCTAATTGTAAGAATCTGCAGATGTCCCATTCTTTCCCTGCAACTCTTATCTAGGCTTCAGACAAGCTGGCACCATTCTGCAGCTTGTCTCGTTTCTGCAGAAGGCACATTTAAATTTACCAAATGGCCTAGCAGCCCAGAAGCCTTTTCTCAATTTTAGTTTCCTGGCATCTCCAATTTGGCCAGAATTAACACAGGTACCTGCCAACATATTTTATAAACGTTGCAATAGTACCTGCCTCGACGACGTCCTTCGGTAGCGCGTTCCAAACACCTACCACCATTGTGTAAAAAAGGTACCTCTCGTGTTCCCATTAAATCTTTCCCCCCTCACCTTAAACCTATACCCTCTGGTTTTTGAAGAGTTGCTGAAGGAAAGGTAATGGCTGTGGTATTGTTATAGGGAACTAATATTGCTTCATGTGTAGTAGATGGTATTAGGTATCCAGACTAACTGGAACATAGTTTACCATCCAGCGGTATGAATATTGATTTCTCGAACTTCAAGTAATCCTTGCAACTCTCTCTCTTCCTCCCTCCCCCACCCGTCATTGTACTGACTTCAAAGTCGTCCTGTGGAGTCTCGTTGTCTGTAACTCCTTTTCACCTCGCCCACAGCTAACAATGGCCTGTCCCCTTTATCATCGTTACTTGTTTGCATATCTTTCATAGATTTCTTCCATATCTCTTTATATCCATCTATATCTCTTGTTTAGGAAAGACCTGCAGATGCTGGTTTAAATCTAAGGTAGACACAGAATGCTGGAGTAATTCAGTGGGGCAGCCAGCATCTCTAGAGAGAAGGAATGGGTGACGTTTCGAGTCGAAACCCTTCTTCATAATAATAATAATAATAATAATGGATGGGATTTATATAGCGCCTTTCTAATACTCAAGGCGCTTTACATCGCATTATTCATTCACTCCTCAGTCACACTCAGTGGTGATAAGCTACTTTTGTAGCCACAGCTGCCCTGGGGCAGACTGACGGAAGCGTGGCTGCCAATCAGCGCCTATGGCCCCTCCGACCACCACCAATCACTCACACACATTCACACACATTCACACACAGGCAAAGGTGGGTGAAGTGTCTTGCCCAAGGACACAACGACAGTATGCACTCCAAGCGGGATTCGAACCGGCTACCTTCCGGTTGCCAGCCGAACACTTAGCCCATTGTGCCATCTGTCGTCCCGACATTCTTCAGACATCTCTGTCCCGCCCACTCCCCTGACATTAGTCTAAAGAAGGTCTCGCCCCGAAACGTCACCCATTCCTTCTCTCCAGAGATGCTGCCTGTCCTGCTGAGTTACTCCAGCATTTTGTGTATATCTCTTGTTTCCCTTGCCCCTAAGACCCTATTTCTTTGTCAACCAGTATTTGCAGTTCCCTGTGATGACAATGAATCACGTGGAATTTATGGTCAGGTACAGATTATTGGATGGAAACTCAAGATCAGATCATCTTAACTCATTACCGGCATTGGGGTTGTGTTGGAAAAATACATCACCAGGGGTTACTGGCAGAAACCATGCCACTTGGGGTAATTGGGTTTAGTTTAGTGTAGTTGAACTTCTTCCCCTTTGATGTCTCGTTTTCACACCTTATACTTCCACATCTTTGTGTCTCCCTCTGCCCTGACTTTCAGTCTGAAGAAGGGTCTCGACCCGAGATGTCACCCATCCCTTCTTTCCTGAGATGCTGCCTGTCCCACTGAGTTACTCCAGCTTTTTGTGCCTATCTTCGGTTTAAACCAGCATCTGCAGTTCCTTCCTACACATGAAAATCTGTGCATGCTGAATTGTACTTTAGACTTTGGGCTGGTTTTACTTTAAATGAAGTAGCGGACACAGAATGATCTGGCTGAGATAAATGGGTCATACGACACATGGGGTGCATTACAGTTAATGTTAACTGTGATCAAAAACAGCATTGAATCGCTGCCCAAGGACTCTTGCAAAACGTGTTTGACAGATACTGAGGATGGCTTCAGGTCCTCAAAATCTCACGCTGCCATCAGATTAGTTTACTTTGGAGATATGGAAAAAAAATCAGTCCCTTCGGCCCACCGAGTCCACCCTGACCATTGATCTCCCGTTCACACTAGTTTAATATAGTTTAATGATACAGGCCCCTCAGCCCACCGAGTCCGCACAGACCAGCGATCCCCGCACGTGACATTGACGCTATCCTACGCACACTAGGGACAATTTTATATTTATACCAAGCCAATTAAATCACAAATCTGTACGCCTTTGGAGAGGGGGACACCGAAGATATCGGAGGAAACCCACGCAATCATGGGGAGAACGTACAGACAAGCACCTGTAGTCAGGATCGAACCCATGTCTCTGGCGCTGTAAGGAAATAGCTCTACCACTATGCCACCGTGCCACCCTGGAACTAGTTCCATGTTATCTCTCTTTCACATCCTCTCCCGATGCACTAGTGGCCAATAACTGAGGCCAATTAAACCTGGACAGTTGCATGTCTTTGGGATGTTGGAGGAAACCGGAGCACCCGGAGGAAACCCACACAGTCACAGGGAGAACATCCAATGTCAGGATCGAACCCAGGTCACTGCCGCTGCGACACAGCAGCTCCAACAGCTGCCCCAATGGTTAGCTAAAAAGCTGAAAACATAAGCAACAATCTGGCTGTTAATATTGTCAGTGGGGTTCCATTTGGCTTTCCAAGCACCTCTGTTAGTTTTCTACCATAAATATCACTTGCCAATAGCAGCATATCACCATTAGATACAAATTGCTATTTCTCCTCATCCTTGGAACTGCATGAATCTGTTTAGTTTAGTTTAAGATACAGCGTGGAAACAGGCCCTTCAGCCCATCAACACTATCCTACACACACAAGGGACAATATACAATGATACCAAAGCCAATTAACCTACAAACCTGCATGTCTTTGAAGTGTGGGAGGAAACTGGAGCACCTAAAGGAAACCCACGCAGGCCACGGGGAGAGCGCACAAACTCCCTACACACCGCACCCTTCGTCAGGATCAAACCCGGGTCTCTGGCACTGTAAGGTAGCAACTCTACCGCTGTGCCATGAAAAATAACAAACGCAGTCCCCCTCTACCACAGTCGAGTCTCTTGTATTTGGGGACATCATGGGCATCAGCGCAGCTGAAGTGCAATGGGATAGTCTCATCCTGGGAGATCGGCCATCGTGTGCACCGATTCTCACGTGCCGTGTAAGCACTGTACGTTTTCTCATGTTCTTCAATAATATTCTTCAATACGTTTCAAAGGATGTACACTTTTGGAGCTTTACTTCATATTCTGGGATATAGTCTGATGATCTGCTCTTTGCAGTTGTCCTAACATTGTGCATATTGATGCAAGGCTTCCCGCCAGGCCGCGGCTGCGGACCGGGAATGTGGCCGGTGGTCTTTATAGAGGCGCCGTGGTCTCGTCATCTCCCGGAAGGATGGCTGCGGAGAAGCCCGGGTTGGTGCCTGTCGGGTCCGGGGAGCCTCACGGGTCGGTGGAGCCCGTGGCTGACGGAGCCGGCTGCTGGGGTCTGGGCCAGTGCCACGGAGGAATCCGGGGAGGACCCAGCATGGAGGGGCCGCCGTGAGGGAGATGGAGGGTGGAGAGAACAAAGAGGGGCTTGGCACAGGGGTACTTTGTAACTTTGTAACTTTGTAACTTTGTCAGCGGCGTATGTGCTGATTACTTGCATACCTTGGATTAAAATATATCCCATCGTTATCAAAATTCCAATTAGTTTCAGATGTAGTCTTTTAAAAAAAACGAAGCTTGAGTCAAGATGATGATGATGCTGACAAAGTATTCATTCATTACAAAGGATATATGTGCCTCGGTTGAAGTCATTATGAATGTTGAAAGAAGCCCAGCCTTCAAGGACCCTAAAGGGGCTGTCCCACTGTACGAGCTAATTCAAGAGTTCTCCCGAGTTTCCCCTGTTTAGAACTCGGAGAATTACAGTAATAGCCGCTCGTAGGTACTCGGGGCTCTCGTGGAAAATTTTCAACATGTTGAAAAATCTTCACGAGTTTTCCCGAGCTAACCGCGTTTCCCGAGTACCTGCCGTTAGCGTTACAAGCCGCTAAAAGACGTCCTGATTTTTAAGACGATTCCCGACGTACCCGCGACATACATTCTACGTGCTTACCACGAGTTCGATTTTATTTTAAACTCGGGAGAGCTCTTGAATTAGCTCGTACAGTGGGACAGGCCCTTTACCATGATAGGTGAGGTGGCACGGTGGCGCTGGGGTAGAGTTGCTGCCTTACAGCGCCAGAGACACGGGTTCCATCCTGATTCTGGGTGCTTGTCTGTACGTTCTCCCCGTGACCTCGTGGGTTTTCTCCAGGTGCTCCGGTTTCCTCCCACACTCCAAAGACGTACAGGTTTGTAGGTTTGTTGGCTTCTGTAAAAAATTGTCCCTGGTGGATAAAACTGGTGTACGGGCGATCGTGGTCGGCACGGTCTCGGTGGGCCGAAGGGCCTGTTTCCACACTGTAGCTCTAAAACTAAAACTATAACCTTGAAGCCGATAACATTCCTGAGATGCCTATTTTATTCTTAATTAGCCCCCTGACTGTCCACCTGGGCGGTCATGATGATGCTTCAGGCATGTTACAGCCTTCCAGCAGTACCTTTTAGAAGGAGGCTCGGAACATCAGTGATGAATATTTCCCCATAGTACGCTCCATCAGGTCCACTACATACAGATAGCACCCGATTCACAGCTTTTACATCTTAAATTTATAATGAGCAGTCCTTTCGAAAATCCATTAAGAAATCTTCAAATTCTTACTCTATCAGGTCAAACACTAAAGGCCCTGAATCAATGGTTCTATCAGTGAACAAACGCTGATAAGCATGGCCCTTGAGCAACGTCAGCCTAATCTCTTCCAGATACAAATGGAAGTAAAGTTTATCTCGGTAAAGCCTTGTGTTGCAGAATAAATATTTGATGTTGGTGTGATACCTTCCCAATCGGCATTTGGTATTGGAATGTGTATGTTATTGATGTTATGCAGGAATTGCTTGAAGTTTCCTAATCATTCCTCCCATACCTACCCAATCTTAAAATGGACTAATGCAGTATTAGAAGAGAAAACACCTCTAATTATCAGTCTTACCTTTGTCCTCAGCTCACAGTCATAGAGTCATAGAGTGATACAGTGTGGAAACAGGCCCTATGGCCCAACTTGGCCACACCGCCCAACATTGTCCCAGCTACACATGTCCCACTTGTCTGCGCTTGGTCCATACCCTTCTAAACCTGTTCTATCCATGTACCTGTCTAACTGTTGGGATAGTCCCAGCCTCAACTACCTCCTCTGGCAGCTTGTTCCAGACACCCACCACCCTTTGTGTGAAAATGTTACCCCTCGGATTCCTATTAAATCTTTTCCCCTTCACCTTGAACCGATGTCCTCGATTCCCCTACTCTGGGCAAGAGACTCTGGGCATCTACCCGATCTATTCCTCTCATGATTTTGTACACCTCTATAAGATCACCCCTCATCCTCCTGCGCTCCATGGAATAGAGACCCAGCCTACTCAACCTCTCCCTATAGCTCACACTCTCTAGTCCTGACAACATCTTCGTAAATCGTTTCTGAACCCTTTCAAGCTTGACAATATCTTTCCCATAACATGGTGCCCAGAACTGAACACAATATTCTAAATGCGGTCTCACCAACATCTTATACACCTGCAACATGACCTCCCAACTTCTATACTCAATGCTCTGACTGAAGAAGGCCAAAGTGCCAAAAGCCTTTTTGGCCACCTTATCTACCTGCGACTCGACCTCCAAGGAACCATGCACCTGTAGTCCTAGATCCCTCTGTTCTACAACATTTCCCAGAGGCCTACCATTTACTGTGTAGGTCCTGCCCTTATTCGATGTCCCAAAATGCAACACCTCACACTTCTCTGTATTAAATTCCATCAACTATTCCTCCCTCCACCTGGCCAATCGATCCAGATCCTGCTGCAATCGTTCACAATTATCTTCACTATCTGCAAAACCACTCACTTTTGTATCAACCTTTTTATTCAACACACCTTGCCATAGAGGAGCAAAGCACAAAGTGCTGGAGTAACTCAGTGGGTCTAGTTTAGTTGAGTTTAGAGATACAGCATGGAAACAGGCCCTTCGGCCCACTGATTCTGCACTGACCTGCGATCTCCGTACACTAACACTATCGCACACACACTTGGGACAATTTTACATTTGTACCAAACCAATTAAAATACAAACCTATACGTCTTTGGAGTGTGGGAGGAAACCGAAGATCTCAGATAAAACCCACGTGGTCATGGGGAGAACATACAAACTCCGTACAGGCAGCACCTGTATTCAGGATCGAACGCGGGTCTGTGGTGCTGTAACGCAGTAGCTCTCCCAATACGCCACCATGCAGCCCTATTCTTGGTTTGCATTCTTGTATGAGTGGCAACAGTTGGAATAAAGTTCATAAGGCCATCAGTTCTCGGAGCAGAATAGGGCCATTGGGCCCATCAAGTCTACTCTCTCATAATTGGGCCCAATCATGGTTGATCTATCTTTCCCTCTCAACCCCATTCTCCTGCCTTCTCCCCATAACCCCTGACACACATACTAATCGAGAATTCGTCAATTTCCACCTTAAAAATGTCCTTAAAAGCATGTTCTGTACAGACAGCACCCGTAGTCATATAGAATCTGGGTCTTTGGCGCTGTAAGGCAGCAACTCTACCGCTGCACCACCCTGGCAGCATCTGTGGAGGAAATACAGTGTGCTAGATTAAGAGTCTCACAGCGAGGGTACTGCAGCTTAGAATGTGCTAAAGTGAGCAGCTGAATGGATATCTGCCCTTGGAGCTTCAAGTTACAAGAATAGGGACCCATCAGAGTTGCTCCACTGTTGGTTCCCTATTCTTCTAACTTGGAGCTCCAAGTGTAGGTATCCATTCAGCTGATCTCTTCAGCACATTCTAAGCCACTGTACACTCGCTGTGAGGCACTAAATGTGGGCAACAGAGATGCTGCCTTACAGCTACAGAGACCCGGGTTCGATCCTGACTGTGGGTGCTATCTGTGTGGAGTTTGTACCTTCTCCCCGTGACCATGTGGGTTTGCCCCGGGTGCTCTGGTTTCCTCCCATACTCCAAAGATGTACATGTTTGTAGGTTAATTGGCTTCGGTAAAATTGTAAATTGTCCCTAGTGCAGGGGTTCCCAACCTTTTTCGTCCCGTTTACCCCTGGCAACTTTAATAGCACATGACAATGTTATTTCACTTATTTAGGAACAACTAATGATGAGCAGATACCAGAACCAAACACAGTCAGTTAATGAGAAAAAATGTTGCTTCTTTGAATGCAGTTCCTTTCTCCACAATTATTGCATTCCCTCACATTTTTTCCTTTAAATTCAGAGTTCCACAATTCACGATATTTAACTTTGTTTAGAGACACAGCGCGGAAACAAACCCTTCAGCCCACCGAGTCCATGCCGACCAGCGATCCCCGCCACTAACACTATCCTACACGCACTGGGGCCACTTTTACATTTATACAAAGCCAATTAACCTACAAACCTGTACGCCTTTGGAGTGTGGAAGGAAACCGGAGATCCCGGAGAAAACCCACGCAGGTCACGGGGAGAATGTACAAACTCCGTGCAGACAGCACCCATAGTCAGGATCGAACCCGGGTCTCTGGCGCTGTAAGGCAGCAACTCTACCGCTGTATCACCGTGCCGCCAGAGAGTTAAACTTCTGAGATTAAAATACAATACAATACAATACAATACAATACAATACCTTTTATTTGTCATTTGAACCTCACATGAGGTTCAAACGAAATTTGGTTTCTGCAGCCATACAAAAAAAGAACCAAGACACACACCAACACAATTCAATTCACATAAACATCCATCACAGCGAGTCCTCCTCACTGTGATGGAAGGCAAAACTTAAACATATCTCTCCCCTGCACTCCCCTCTCCCCCCCATGTCAGAGTCAAAGACAGAGTCAAAGCCCCCGGCGGGCGATGTTAAATGTCCCGCAGCCATTAAAGCCACGCCGGGTGATGCAAGGCCACGCACCGGGTCTTGGTGTTGGAGCCCCGGCAGGCGCTCACAAAGTCCCGCGGCCATTCCAAGCCGCGCGGGGCGGTGATGTATGGCCCCGCTCCAGGTAATCTTCAACCCCGCAACTCGGGCGGGAGAAGTCGCCGTTGCGGAAGCCCCTAAAAGCGGTCTCCCACCAGGGACACGCGGGCTCCCGGTATTACTGTCCACAGACCTGCGGTAGGAGCTTCCGAATCTCCGGGTGTCGGGTCACAGCAGCGCTCCACCATAGCTCCACCCGCTCCGGACTCGGCCAGCTCCGTGATGGTGAGTAGATCCGCAGCTCCGCGACTGGAGCCCCAGGTCATTCCTGTTGGAGGCCGCTCCACGTTCCAGCCCCAACGACAACGGATACCCGACAAAGAAAAGGTCGGGTCTCCCGTGCAGGGGAAAGACCTTAAAGTTCCCCCACCCCACCCCACCCCCACACACATACCCCGACAAAAAACAAAACAATAAAAACTACATAGAACAAGACAGAAAACAATAAAAAGACAGACGGACTGCAGAGGCCGCTGCTGACAAGAGTCGCGCCGCCCGCAAAAGGAGTTACATCTGCTGAATGTTTAAATTATCCCTTGAATAAATCAGTCTTACCAAAGAAAAGTCAAATTTGCCTCTATCTATTCTAAAATTTTCAATTGACCCAGTCTCAAAAGGTTTTTCAACATAATTTCCATCAGTTTTATATGAAAATGTGGTGCTTTCTGCTATCACCCATCAAAGGCCAAGCTCTAATTTAAAATATTATCTATTTCTGTCCCATCAGATGAAATATTTTGTCTGCATTTGCCCTTAATTGAATTCTTCAGTAACTTTCCATAATCATAGGAAGACTCGTGGACCAGACGGGTTGTCATTATAATGGAAGCTTTTTGGTGTCATTCTGTGGATTTGTGTGTAAAATCATGAGAGGAATAGGTTGGATAAATGCAGTGTCTTAACCAGAGTAGGTGAATCGAGGTCCAGAGGACATAGGTTTAAGGTGAAGGGGAAACAATTTAATCGGAATCTGAGGGGTAACCTTTTCACACAAAGGGTGGTGGGTGTATAGAACAAGCTGCCAGAGGATGTAGTTGAGGCAGGGACTACCCCATCATTTAAGAAACAATTAGACAGGTACATGAATAGGACAGATTTGGAGTGATATGGACCAAGCACAGGCACGTGGGACTAGTGCAGCGAGAACAAGTTGGCTGGCGTGGGCAAGTTGGGCCGAAGGGCTTGTTTCCACGCTGTATCATTCTATGACTCTTCTGATAATTCAGTGTTAGAACGTAAAGACCCTACTGTCTATATGTTCTAACTGAGCGGCAGTGTTCAATATATGAACATAACAACATTGGCACGGTGGTGCAGCGGTAGAGTTGCTGCCTTGCAGCACCAGAAACCCAGGTTCGATCCCGACTCTGGGTGCTGTCTTTACGGAGTTTGTACGTTTTCCCTGTGACCACGTGGTTTTTCTTCGGAGGGTTTCCTGGCCTCCAAAGACGTACAGGTTTCTAGGTCAATTGGCTTCAATAATTCGGTATTTATAAAATTGTCCCTAGTGTGTAGGATAGTGTTGCTGTACGGGGGGGATCGCTGGTCGGTGAGGACTTGGTGGGCCGAGTCTAAACTGAACTAAACAAAACAACTGTCCAAATCCAATTTAAGTAGTTAGCTATTGTCTTTCCTCTGACTGGTTAGCACGCAACAAAAGCTTTTCACTGTACCTCAGTACACGTGACAATAAACTAAACTCAACTAAACTGTACTGTCCTTCTTACAGTCTAAATAAAGCCTTGTTTGTATTAATGTCATTTTGCTACTAAGGTTGTTTGATATTTTGGACCGTAATCTTTGGAAAATAAGTAAAGAAACAATTATGTGGATTCAGATATCCTTGCATTGAAGTCTGTAAAAATGTAAAATTTGCCAGCTGTTCCAGTCAAGGTTAATAAATATGAAGCAAATTCCAATTCCAAGGAAGGATAATAACATTTAAGCCTCAGAATACCCCCTGACTACTTTGTGCTTGAGATCGTAAAGAATGCTGTTACTTTATGCATTTAGTCAATGTTGATGACTGCATGTGTATGAAGGAACTGCAGGTGCTGGTTTAAACCGAAGATAGACACAAAAAGCTGGAGTAACTGGAGAAAAGGAATAGGTGAAGTTTTGGATGGAGTCCAAAGAAGGGTCTCTACTCGAAACACCACCTATTCCTTTTCTTCCGAGATGCTGCCTGTCCTGCTAAAGTTACTCTAGCTTTTTGTGTCTATCTTCAATGTTGATGATTGTTGAGATAACAAAGTATGCAAAGAATACCAGATAATTGCAAACTAATGAAGTGTGCAATTCTGTCCATACATCTAAATAACGTGTCAATAGACAATAAACAATAGGTGCAGGAGTAGGCCATTCAGCCCTGCGAGCCAGCACTGCCATTCACTGTGATCATGGCTGATCATCCCCAATTAGTACCCCGCTCCTGCCTTCTCCCCATATCCCTTGACTCTGCTATCTTTAAGAGCTCTATCTAACTCTCTCTTGAACGCGTCCAGAGAATTGGCCTCCACTGCCTTCTGAGGCAGAGAATTCCACAGATTCCACAGTGCCATCAGCAACAACTTTGTGTTGCCCATTGGAGCAGAGTTTAGTTATTTTTGGCTGATTTAAACGATTGCCAGAACTAAACTATGGTGTTTTGAGTGGCAAAGGATGTATTATAAACCCAAGATACCAATAGTAACATAGATACATCTGGAATAAGGAACAGAAAAATAAAACTTATATATTATAAAGGTCACTGGTTGGGTTAAAATTAATGGACTGAAACCATGCACAAAAAAAGCAATGAAAAATATTACTTTATGAAAAAAAGGAAAAATTCATTTTTGTTATCATAAGGTCATGAGTGATAGGAGTAGAATAGTAAGATTAAACGAGAACTTACCAGTTTGAAGTTTGATCTTTATTTTATGAGTTACGATGAGCGATTACGTGAAGAACCCCGCCAGTCCGCATGCGCGTCAATCTTCAAAGCAACGGTGTGAAATCACAGATAATAATAACTGAAGTAACATAGTAAGATTATAAACCAGACCTTCCAGTTGACCTTTATGATATTGAGGGCCGGGAGCGGAGGGCACGTAATCGCTCATCGTAACTCCTCATAAAAATAAAGATCAAACTTCAAACTGGTAAGTTCTCGTTTAATCTTACTATTTTACTTCGGAGTCACGTGAGTGATTCCATGAAGATTTCAAAGCTCTGTGATTTCATGCCGTAGATACGAATCCAGGTGCATCAGTTGACTCAGGAGGAGTGAATAATGAGCAATACATTGAAACATGGTACAGATTAACATGGTGATGCTTTAATTCACAAACAAAATAAAGAAAACACAATAGCGACCCCTCTCTCCCAGAGGGAAGCTATGAAACAGAACTTAAAATGGAATGGGCGAACACCCCGGGTTCGTTAAGTGGTTTATTATAAAACCTCTGAAAAGTCAGTTCATTTGACCATCCTGCGGCCACGAGGATATGGTCTAGAGGGCGTCCATTGCCGTCGCTGCTGACGTTGATACCGCCCTGGTTGAGTGAGATTTAAAATTGTCAGTATTAACTCCTGCACAAACCAGCACTTGTTTCAGCCATCTGAAAATGGTCTGAACCGACACTTTCATATGTGGCTTTTTGTGGGTAATAAACAATGATACTTCCGAACCTCTGAGGCTCTTGGTGACCTCGATATAACATCGCAAGTGCGCCACTACACACAGTCGTAAATCCATGGGATATGCTGATAGTACAAGCTTGAATCCTGACACCCCTGGTCTGCTCTGTTTTATTAGATCATAGATGTAAAACATAACGTCATTCCCAGATGGCACCATCCTGTCCAGTCGCAACTTCTGCAAAGTCTGAACCCTTTGCGCTGACACCAGTGCCATGAGCATGACCAACTTCAGGGTAATCTTCACCAAAGACAAGTATGTGGCTGGAGCCCACTGACGAAGCAGCGTGAGTACCATGCTCACATCCCAGATTTCTGAATATCTAGGCCTGGAGGGATTGGAATTAAAAACGCCCTTCATAAACCTGGATATTAACGGATGAGATCCTACAGACTGTAGTTCTGACCCCAAGCATAAGTACGATGACAGAGCACTCCTGGCACTATTGATAGCACTATAGCTCAACCCTTCATCAAAATACAACTTGGACAGAAACTCTAACACATCTGGGATGGATGCTGTGTGGTAACTAATGTTCCCTTGTGCGCAAAACTCCTCCCATTTCCTGACATGAGAGATTTACTGCTTTTTGGTACTATCCCTCCAGGACGATGTGATGATATCCACAGTATGATTGGATAGTCCCAGACCCAGGTATGGCCTCCTTAG
This sequence comes from Amblyraja radiata, assembly GCF_010909765.2. Lineage (NCBI taxonomy): Eukaryota > Metazoa > Chordata > Chondrichthyes > Rajiformes > Rajidae > Amblyraja > Amblyraja radiata. The sequence goes on along the minus strand of NC_045960.1, from coordinate 26,069,240 downwards.
AATCTGCAAATTAACAAATTAATACGATCATACAACGGGAGTTGATCCCCAGTCACAGGGTGCACCAATAGGTTATTATGTTTTGGAACCACCATAATAGGCTGTGTTATAATGTCCAAAATGAGAGGGAACCATGGCTGTGTAGGCCAGTCTGGTACCACCAAAACCCCTGAAGCGGAGTCCTGCTTGATCTTGGTCAAGCACCGACTGATGAGGCAGAATGGGGAAAATGCATATATAAACACTCCGCCCCAGTGTAGCGAGAACGCGTCTACCGCTACTGCCCCTGGGTCTGGTTCCCATGAAACATACTTCGGTACCTGGTGATTGAGTCTGGATGCAAACAAATCGATATCTGGCATCCCATACCGAACAACAATATCATTAAATACATCATGATTCAACATCCATTCTGTGCTGTCATTGAATGTGCGTGACCTGGTGTCTGCCACCATGTTGAATCTGCCTGGCAAGTAGACAGCTGAAACCCTAATGTTTCTTTTAATGCACCAGTGCCAAATAAGGTTAGCCAACCTGTCACAAGATTCCAACTTGATTCCACCCATATGATTCACATACGCCACTGCCGTGGTGTTGTCAATCTGAAGTTGAACATGTAAGTGATGATTGGTGGTACAATAAGCCTTAAGCCCATAAAATGCTCCCAATAGCTCTAAATAATTAATTCCATGTGATTGGAGAATAAATGCCTTATGCACATTCCACAGCTACAGATGGTATCAGTAGCACCCCAACCTAGGGCACTAACATCAGTCTGTAAAACAACTGAAGGTGCTTCAATCAGAATTTTGCTGGAACAATTTGAAATGTTTCTTATCCACCACTCTACTTCAGCAATGGCTCCAGCTGGTAATTGCATGGGTCTGTTGAAATGACCTGCATGTATCCTGAGTGCCTGTACCTTTGCCCTCTGTAAATGTTGGTAATGCAAAGGTCCATACTGTGCAACTGGAAAGGCAGCTACCAATTTGCCATTCAAACTGGCCACATGTCTAATTGAAGATGATTGCTCCCCCATGTGCTTGTTACAGCCTTCAATTAAATCTAATCTCTTGCCCTTGGGCAGAGTCACAGACATGTGAGTTGAATTAACTGTGAATCCCAGAGAATCAATAACTTTAACCGGTATCAATTTTGATTTAGTTGGATGAATGAGAAACCCCAATCTCTCAAATATGAGTTTAACAGCTGAAACAAATAACTCCCGTGTTTTTCCAATTATTAAGATATCATCCAAATAAGCCATTACAATATGACCCTGAACCCGGAGTAGCCCCAGTACTGGTTTTAGCAGCTTTGTAAATAATCTAGGGGCTGAGGTTAATCATTAGGCAGCGCTTTAAATTGCCACTATTGCCTCATCCAGCTAAATTTCAAATATCTCGGATGATCTTTATGAACAGGCACTGAGGAATATGCATCCTTTAGATCTATACATGCCATATAACACCTTCTGGAAACCAATTGCTTGGCAGTAGCAAATATTTCCATTTTAAAATGTTTGTACTACACAAACGGATTAAGTTCTGTCAGGTCCAAAATAATCTGACTCCCACCATCTTTCTTTGGTCTAGGAAAAATATTAGATACGAATTGGTGAGTTTGACAAACTGTCTTCTCAATTACACCTTTTATATATAGTTTTTCAATTTCAGCTTGAACCACCAAATCTCTTTTTGTGAGAAAATGAGTGCCCACCTTTGTGTATGCTGTGTAGGTGGACACAAATTGGGAATGAATTCAATTCGAAACCCTTGTATACTTTGCAGTATAAACAACTCTGATGTTATCCCATACCATTCTTTCAGAAACCAGTGTAACCTCCCCCAAACTGGTAGGTAATTCTCACTGAATATGTTTCGACAAGCACCAGACCCACCTACCTCCATGGTTACCGAGAGTTTTTTGTCCCCTGGTTCTGGTGGGAAAAAGCATGTTTGCCCGTGCTCCTGCTGGAGTGCGCCAGCTGCACACATTGAATGGCCGGCTTGGTCCTTGACCGGACCCGGTTTCAGCAAACCGCTTGTAGGGGTACTGCCTCCGAAGGGTTCTGCTGGTCATTGGCGCCTTAATGAGCCCGACGGTTCTTGCCTCGTCGTCCAGCTCCTTCACCCGTTTCGCGAGGTCTTCCCCGAACAGCAGATTCGGTGGCTGGATGTTACTAGGCTTACACAGGGCAGCGAACTTCGGGTTGATTGTACAATGGCGCTCTTTCTAAGGCAGTTTATCTCAAAGTGCACATTGCACATGAGAGCCAGGTCATCCTGCTGAACCTCAGTCAGGTGCCCACCATCCACCGACCTCCCGAATGCCGTAATGACCGAAGCAAGTAGCTTCAGCACCCTTTGCAGCTTCATCTCCTGCGCCCTGATGCCTACTCCCATATGGCCCCAGATGGCATGATTTACGGCCGGCACTTTAAGCAGGATACAATGAGTCGGGGTGTCATACTACTTGGCCGTTGCATCCATGGTCAGCTCCTGAAGCTGGTGTGAGGCCAAGTGATTTATGCTGGCAGCCAATTCTTCACCCAGAGGTTCTCCGGAATCGGTCGGGATGGCAAATCTTGCTGCCATGAATGGATCCTCCGGCTCGTGCCCTTCATCCCTTGGGGTAGCCTCCACTGCTAAGCCCACAGATTCGGCATCAGACTCATACTGACCCGTTATGCTCTCCTCCTCCAAGAGGGAGACATTAAGCAGCACTGTAGTAGGTGATGCTGGCGCGGGCTCTTGGAGAGGCCGGCACTGACACAATTCCTCCTGCTGGAGCGTGTCTTGATGGAGCATCCTTTCCATTAGGAGCTCCATCCTGGATACCCGACCAAACACGGTATCCATTCTCGGAGGGGAACCCTCCCGACCGGACTCGTCCGAGTCTATCGGCCGTGCAGACTTCCTGGTGGCTTTACGCCCCACCGGCGCAGCCACAGTGCCCTCAGACACCAAGTCTGCAGTCGCTGGTCTTACTATTAGCGACTCGGTAGATGAACTAGGCGGCCACCCGCTACCCGCACTCCCGCGGTCTTTGGTTACTTTTGCAATGGCTCGCCTTGCTCTCAACGATTTCTCCATGCTTGGACTTGCCCTCCTGTAACAAGATTTAACAAGCGCAGAAACGACCTCCAACTAAGTTTGACACTTACCTGAGGCTTTTTAAACTTACTACTGGAGGAGCGCTGCACCTCCCAGCCAATCGCTGCACCATGCATCAGACGTAATGATGCGCATGCGGACTGGCGGGGTTCTTCACGGAATCACTCACGTGACTCCGAAGTAAAATTAGGCCATTCAGCCCATGAAGTCTACTTCGCCATTCAATCATGGCTGATCTATCTCTCCCTCATAATCCTATTCTTCCTTCTCCCCATAACCTCTGACACACCCACACAAATCAAGAATCTATCTATCTCTGCCTTAAAACTATCCACTGGCAGCCTCCACAGCCTTCTGTGGCAAAGAATTCCACTGATTCACCACCCTTTGATTAAAGAAATGTTACCCTATCTCCTTCCTAAAAGAACGTCCTTTAATTCTGAGGCTATGACTTCTAGTCCTAGACTCTCCCACTCATATAGTCTGTTAAATGATCAGCACAAATGGAAGACAAAAGCAAAAACCAAAAATGTTGGAAATACTCAGCTGGTCAAGCAGCATTTGTAAAAAGATTTAGGGCGGCACAGTGGCGCAGCGGTAGATTTGCTGCCTAATAGCGCCAGGGACCCAAGTTTGATCCTGACTATGAGTGCTGGTCTCCCCGTGACCTGTCTGAGTTTTCCCTGGGATCTCCGGTTTCCTCCCACACTCCAAAGATGTACAGGCTTGGCTTTGCTAAATTTGTAATGCCCCTAGTGTGCTTAGAATAGTGTTAATGTGCGGGGATCGCTGGTCGACGGGGACTCGGAGCGGCCGAAGGTCCTGTTTCCGCACTGTATCTCTAAACTAAACTAAACTAAACTAAACTAAACTAAACTTAACTAAACTAAACAAAAAAATTAGTTTGGGGCAGTTAATTATTTTTTGGTCCTTTCCACAAATGCTGCCTGAACAACTGAGTGCTTCCAACATTTTCTGTTTTTGTTGCAGAATTCCAGCATCTGCATTAGTTTATATTCATTTACTGTTGAAGGATGTCATGCAAACTCAAACCCCTCTGCTAGGGCCCTGAGAAAATGACAAACTTGGTTCTGGTTATTTCCAAGATAATTTTGCTTTAAGATCCATTTCCTATGTAAATATAAATGCAGATTTTATTTGTTCTTCCTGCACACTTTTGGTAGGGTTGTCATAACCTCAGAATGCAAGGAAATCTTCAACCTCACCAACGGCATGGCAGTGCAGCGGTAAAGTTGCTGCAAAAAGCGCCTAAGACCCAGGTTCGATCCTGACTACGTTTGCCTACAGTGTGGAAACAGGCCCTTCGGCCCAACTTGCCCACACTGGCACAACATGTCCCTGCAACAATAGTCCCACATGCCTGCGCTTGGACCATATACCTCCAAGCCTATCTATCCATGTACCTGTCTAACTGCTTCTGAAATGTTGGGATAGTCCCAGCCTCAACTACCTCCTCTGGCAGCTTGTTCCATACACCCAACACAGTTTGTGTGAAAAAGTTACCCCTCAGATTCTGAACTAAACTAAACTAAACTTAATCTTTTCCCCTTCACCTTGTCCTCTGGTCCTCGATTCCCCTACTCTGGGCAAGAGATTCTGTGCATCTACCCAATCTATTCCTCTCATGATTTTATGCACCTCTATAAGATCACCCCTCATCCTCCTGCGCTCCAAGGAATAGAGACCCAGCCTACTCAACCTCTCCCTATAACTCAGACCCTCTAGGCCAGGCAACATACTCGTAAATCTTCCCTGAACCCTTTCAAACTTCTTTTCTATAACATGGTGCCCATTATTGAACACAATACTCTAAATGCGGTCTCATCAACGTCTTGTGCAATTGCAACATGACCTCCCAACTTGTATACTCAACTCCACACAGACAGCGTCCAGAGCTCAGGATCGAACAAGGAACTCTGGCATTTGAGGCCGTGACTCTATCATCTAAGCCACAGTGCCACTTACAACTCAACTTAGTTACACCTCCACTTTTTTGTGTCCAATTTTGGGAAACACATTTTTGGAAGTTCAGAGTGAATAAGCCTGATGTTATTCAATTTTATACAATCTGTGAAAACAATTCTGAATATCTTAATAGTTGCGAGAGAATAGGAATTTTGAGGAGAAGGAGAGTTGGTTGGCTGGGTATGGGAATGTATAAGGATTGTATAAAACTGAAAACTAATAAAGAGCATTTTAGGAAAGATGTTGCCAAGCTGGAAAGGGTTCAGAGAAGATTTACGAGAGTCTTGCCAGGACTAGAGGGTGTGAGCTTTAGGCAGAGGTTGAGTAGGCTGGGACACCTTGGAGTGCAGGAGGATGAGGGGTGGTCTTATAGATGTGTGCACAATCATGAAAGGAATACATCGGATAGATGCACAGAGTCTCTTGCCCAGAGTAGGTGAATTGAGGACCAGAGGACATAGGTTTAAGGTGAAGGGAAAAACATTTAATGGGAATCTGAGGGGTAACCTTTTCACACAAAGGGTGGTAGATGCATGGAACAAGCAGCCAGAGGAGGTAGTTGAGCCTGGGACTATCCCAACATTTCAGAAGCAGTTAGACAGGTACATGGATGGACAGGTTTGGAGGGATATGGGCCAAGCACGGGCATGTGGGATTATTGTAGCTGGGACATGTTGGCCGGAGTGGGCAAGTTGGGCCTAGAAAATAGGTACGAGTCCAGGAGAGGCAGATAAGCGTGTGGGGGGGGGGCCTGTAAGTGAAGAATGTGGAGAAGAAAGTGGAGGGGGGGGGGGGGGGGTTGGGGGGGGGGGGAGAGTGTTGGAAGATATCTAAAATTGGAGAATTTAAGATGAAGAAACAAAACCTGCAGTTGCTGGTTTATACCAAAGATAGACACAAAGGAGAGGCAGAACAAAGGAGGACCCGGCATGGGGGGACCACTGAGAACTAAGGGGGACCACAATGGAAAGTGTTAAAAATGGTTTGTGTTAAAATGGGATACTTTAACTTTGTTGACTTCCTTTATGTGGCAACTCTTTGCATACCTTTGGTGCCTCACGTGACAATAAAGCATAATTTTTTATTCATTCATTCATTCAAGTGCTGGAGTAACTTAGCAAATAAATCTTGCGTAAACCAACATCTGCAGTTCCTTGTTTCTACAAAAAATTACTTCACTTGTCCAAATTCTCGGTCAATTCCCACCTGGGTTCAATTTGGGGCTCTGCACTTCAGGAGTGCAAGAGAGGTTTCCCCTTGGTAAGAAACATGCAGGTGGATGCAACCAATGACAATTGGTAATGACAACATAGACGCAAAGTGCTGGAGTAACTCAGCGGGTCAGGCAGCATCTCTGGAGGAAAAGGATTTGGGTCGGGACCCTTCTTCAGACAGACATCTTCGGTATGCACCAGCATCAGCACCAGCATCTTCAGTTCCTTTCTACACATCAGTAATAACTAACCAGCTCCAAGATCTGTAAGGGCTTTCTCCTCTTTATAGACTTCTGTTTAGTTTAGTTTAGTTTAGAGATACAGCGAGGAAACAGGCCCTTCGGCCGACCGAGTCCGTGCTGACCAACAATCCCCACACACTAACATTGACACTAACACTAACACTATCCTACACACACTGGGGACAATTTACATTTACACCAAGCCAATTAACCCGTGTCCGATGCTGACTACAGGTGCTCTCTGTACGGAGTTTGTACATTCTACCCGTGATCTGCGTGGGTTTTCACCGAGATTTTCGGATTCCTCCAACACTCCAGACGTACAGATTTGTAGGTTAATTGGCTTGATATAAATGTGAATTGTCCCCAGTGTGTGTAGGATAGTGCAAGTGTGCTAATAATCCTAGCCCGCTCAACCTTAATTTAGTTTAAGTTAGACACAAAACTCATCGGGACAGGCAGCATCTCTGGAGAGAAGGAAGGGGCGACGTTTTGGGTCGGGATCCTTCTTCAGACCCTTAGTTTAGTTTAGTTAAGTTTAGGGAACAGGCTCTTCAGCCCACCGAGTCTGCACCGACCAGTGACCCCCACACACTAACACTAACATTGTCCTACACACACAATAGGGACAATTTGCATTAATACCAAGCCAATTAACCTACAAACCCATATGTTTAGTTTGATGAAAGGGATATCGCCATTTTTGTACATCAAGCTGAAGGTGTTTACATTTTCTATTCCACAATTTATGAGTTTATAAGTCAGGGAAAATATGTATTCACATTGAGATCAGGATTGTATTGTTATTTTTGGCAATATATGGGAGATACCTTTAAGTTCCCTTGCAATCTCAGGAAGCTATTAATGAGATCCGATGTGGATGAAAGAACTTCTTGAAACTAAATGCAAATCCAAAAAAACAAAGGAAATTGAAATCCCACATGTATGGAACGCTTTCCAATTCCTTGAATCAAACGCGAAACTCACCAAGAGCCAAAGAGCCTGAAGATTAATTCCAAAATAACTGTAGATAGCATGGAGCTTCATGTACGAAGGAATGCATTGCCAGAAGGGACTGTGAGGGTTTTGGCAAGACTCTCTCAACGGCTGCATTCCACGTGTTAATCTGTCGTCTGTAATCTCTTCAACTCCAATGTGTACAACTCTGGAAAATTATTCCACTTGGCAGTCAGCTAAGCCCCATTTGGATATGATAATGAAAGAAAATAAATTGCAAAACAGGGATGGTGGTACATATATATTGTACAGAAACACAATATTTCTGCTTGAGAAGAAGCAAGCTGTTTAGTTCAGTGTAGCGATACAGCGCGGAAACAGGCCCTTCGACCCACGAGTCCACATCGACCAGCGATCCCCGCACATTAACACTATCCTGCACACACAAGGGACAATTTACATTTTTATACCAAACCGATTAACCTACAAACCTGTACGTCTTTGGAGTGTGGGAGTAAGCCAAAGATCTCGGAGAAAACCCACGTGGTCACGGGGAGAATGCAGAAACTCTGTATAGACAGCAGCCGTAGTCCGGATCGAACCTGGGTCTCCGGAACTGCAAACGGTGCAAGGCAGCAACTCTGCCTCTGCGCCACCATGCAGCCCTGTGTGCAGTTAAGACTTCTTGAAACATCACCATTCCAAGCCTCCAAAGTTACAGATCTGGTTTAAACAGTTGCCCGATACTGTAAAGGCTTAAGAAACAGTTCAAAAACTATTAATGTAAGAAAGACCTGCAGATGCTGGTTTAAATCGAAGGTAGATGCAAAATGCTGGAGTAACTCAGCGGGCCAGGCAGCATCACTGGAGAGAAGGAATGGGTGATGTTTCAGGTCGAGATGCCTGAAGAAGGGTCTCGACCCGAAACAACACCCATTCCTTCTCTCCAGTGATGCTGCCTGTCCCGCTGAGTTACTCCAACATTTTGTGTCTACCTTCAAAAACTATTAAAATCCTCATCAAGTCTTTAAGTGTATAACTAGACCAAGCGGGACCCATTGGGTCCCGTCCTTTCAACGCACGTTTGCGCGGGGGGAGGGGGAGGGGCAGCCTGCAGCGTTACACACACACCCTAACCACCCCCACACACTAACCCCCCCTTGATATTATATTAATATTATTAATTCACTCCTTTTACCCCACCCCCCGCCCTATCCACTCACGCATACCCGCCAACTGCGCAGGCACGGCTAGAGAGAGAGTGGGAGGGGGGTAGAGAGGGAGAGGGTAAGGGGGTAGAGAGAGAGGGGGAGGGGGGTAGAGTGAGGGTAGAGGGGAGGGGGGGTGGGGTTATGTGGGAGAGGGGGGTAGAGTTTGAGGGGTGGGGGGGGGGCGCGGCGTCACAGGGGAGGGCTGGTTCCTGAATGCAATACTCCACCACTCACCCATAGATCCCAATACTCTCCACTCCCTAGAGAGGGAGGGGGTGCAGAGAGGGAGGGGGGGGTTAGAGAGTGTGGACAGAGAGGGAATGGGGGGCAGAGAGGGAGGGGGGCAGAGAGGGAGGGGGGCAGAGAGGGAGGGCGTGGGAGAGAGGGAGGGGGGGCAGAGAGGGAGAGGTGAGCAGAGAGGGAGGGGGGAAGAGAGAGAGGGGAGGATCAGAGAGGGAGGGGGCAGAGAGGGAGGGGGGCAGAGAGGGAGGGCGTGGGAGAGAGGGAGGGGGGGCAGAGAGGGAGGGGGGCAGAGAGGGAGGGGGGGCAGAGAGGGAGGGGGGCGGGGCAGAGAGGGATGGAGGCCTCCCCACCAGGCGCTGGGCGCAGGTGGATGGGTGTCGACCCGAGGACCAAGGACTGCGAGTTTGGCCGCCCCAGTACAGGGGCCAACCATCTCCGGGCTTATTCTTTCTGCTTCTTTTGAATGCGGTGGGGAGGGGTTGTGGGGGGATGGGGTTGTGGGAGGGGGCAGGAGTTTGGGGGGGCAGAGGTTGTGGGGGGAAGGGGGTGTGGGGGGGAGGGGTTGGGGGGGAGGGGGGGGTTGTGGGGGAGAGGAGTTGTGTGGGGGGAGGGGTTGTGTGGGGGGAGGGATTGTGTGGGGGGAGGGGTTGTGGGGGGGGGGGTTGTGTGGGGGGAGAGGGGTTGTGTGGGGGGAGGGATTGTGTGGGGGGAGGGGGGTGGGAGAGGGTGGGGGGGAGGGTGGTGGTGTGAGGTGGGGGGTTGTGGGGGGGAGGGGGGGGGTGGAGGGGTGGGGGGGGGGGGGGGTGGTGGGGGGGGGGAGGGTGGTGTGGGGGGGGAGGGGGTGTGTGGGGGGAGGGGTTGTGGGGGGGGGAGGGGTTGGGTGGGGGAGGGGTGGTGTGGGGGTGGGGGGAGGGGTGGGGGGAGGGTTGTGTGGGGGGAGGGAGTTGTGTGGGGGGAGGGGTTGTGTGGGGGAGAGGTTGTGTGAGGGGAGGGAGTTGTGTGGGGGGAGGGGTTGTGTGGGGGAGAGGTTGTGTGAGGGGATCTCGTGCTGGGAGGCTGGGCGGCTCTCGGGCTGGGCGTAAGGATTGAAGCTCTGTAGTCAGGATTGAACCTGGGTCCCTAACGCTGTTAGACAGCAACTTTACCATTGCGCCACTGTGCTGCCATTCTTTGGTTGTTGAAGAAATTTGAGCAATTGAACGCAGGAATATTGACCTGTGCCTGCAAGACGGGGACTGGGAGGGTGGATCCTCCCAATGCAAACTTTTCAATGTACCTCATTACATCTGACAATAAATGAAACTGAACCAAAAGTTTGATGCAAAATGGGATTTGAAGATTAGCCTTCAGGCAAAAGGAGGAATTTAAGTTTCGGTTAATTATTATTATCAGGCGTACCGAGGTACAGTGGAAAGCTTTGTTTTGCATGCTACTCAATTAGGTCAGATAATACCATAAATAAACACAATTGTGGTACATGGATAGGACAGGTTTGGAGGGGTATGGACCAAGCACGAGCAAGTGGAACTAGTATAACTGGGACATTGTTGTGTGGGCGAGTTGGGCCGAAGGGCCTGTTTCCACACTGTATCACTCCTTGACTCTATGATTGTACCTCAGTACATGTGACCATAAACTAATTTGAAACCATTTCTCTGCCCATTCATGTAACTGATCTAAATCCTACTGTATAACTTAACAGCCACCCTCACAGTCCAGCAATTTTGGTGCCATCTACAAACTTATTCGCTGGCTGCTTTTCCAGGGCAGCGTGAAGTGTAGATGGAGTCAATGGCGGGGAGTCTAGCCTGTGTGATGGACTAGGTTACATCTACAACTCTGCAATTTCTTGCGGTCTTGGGCAGAGCTGTCTCCAAACCAAGCTGCGATACAACCTGACAATATAGACAATTGTGACAATAGGTGCAGGAGTAGGCCATTCGGCCCTTCGAGCCAGCACCGCCATTCAATGGGATCATGGCTGATCATCCCCAATCAGTACCCCGTTCCTGCCTTCTCCCCATATCCCCTGACCCCACTATTTTTAAGAGCCCTATCTAGCTCTCTCTTGAAAGCATCCAGAGAACCTGCGTCCACCGCCCTCTGAGGCAGAGAATTCTACAGACTGAGGCAGAGAATTCCACAGACTGAGGCAAAGAATTCCACAATATGCTTTCTAACATGTATTTTTAGAAGTTTGTCAGAACGCAGAAAGGATCTGAAGATGCTGCTATACACCGTAGATAGAAACAGAGTGCAGTAGTAACTCCGTGGGTCAGGCAGCATCTCTGGAGAAAATGGATGGGTGACGAATTGGGTCAAGATCCTTCTTCGCCTTTTTCTCCAGAGATGCTGCCTGACCCTAATAGGAATCTGAGGGGTAACCTTTTCACACAGCGGGTGGTGGGTGTACGGAATAGGCTGCCAGAGGAGGGAGTTGAGGCTGGGACTATCCCAACGTTTAACAAACAGTTAGACAGGTACATGGATAGGATAGGTTTGGATGGATTTTGGACCAAGCACAGGCAGGTGGGACTAGTATAGCTGGGTCATGTTGGCCGGTGTGGGCAAGTTGGGCCGAAGGGCCTGTTTCCACACCGTATGATTCTGTGACTCTATGACACCCCCCCCCCCCCCTCGAGTAACTCCAGCAATTTGTGTCTATCTTCGGAATAAACCAGCAACTGCGGATTCCCCTCAAGATATGCCTGCTTCCAAAAAGTTCTCCTCTTCTCTCCAACAAGAGTTCTGTGAGACCCTCTCTTACTGTTCCCCCCTCTGGAGTCTGAGGAAGGATCCCGGCCATCCTACTTCTCCAGAGATATGCTGCCTAACCCGCGGAGTTACTGCAGCACTTTGTGTCCATCTTCAGCTGGTAAGTGTCATTGGAGACATGCAGAATACCCTCAGTTTCCTCATGAGGTCGGGGCGTTGGTTTGCTATCTTGGCTGTCAGATGCAAATGATATAGGGTGGAAATTACATAATCACGGGTTGCACCGCGATGTATGTGAAGTGAAAGAGTCAAGAGCCTATTGTCAGACATCTATGAATTACCCCTCGGGAAACATTTGAAAAACTGGATGTGGTTATATGGAAAAGGGACATTAAAGTACTTTGACATGGACATTTAAAATTTAAGACACGACGGCATCAGAAGCCAAAACGAAATCACTTGAGGAATGAAAGGAAAATGGAGTCTGAGCTAAAATAAATAACTGTAAAAGTGAAGAGGAAATGAAAGTAAATTGAACCTTGACAATTGTGGACACAGTATTCAGAAAGGAGGGAAGAGAATTTGAAAGTCAAACATAAATGAAAAGGAGATGCAAGGAACCTAACTCCAAGGAAACTTCAATCAGTTGGAGACCGAAGTCATGAATTCATGGAAAATTAGATCAAGTTAGTTCTCCATCTCAGTTCCACCCCAACCTCTCTGTCTCAGGCATCCAGCACTGTTACAAGAACTGTGTAAGAAAGAACTGCAGATGCTGGTTTAAATCGCAGATAGACACAAAATTCTGGAGTAACTCAGCGGCTAAGGCAGCATCTCTGGAGAGAAGGAATGGGTGATGTTTCGGGTCGAGACCTTTCTTCAGACTGATGTCAGGGGAGGGGGTGGGACAAAGATAGAATGTAGTCGGAGACAGTAAGACTGGTGGGAGAACGGGGGAGGGGATGGAGAGAGAAAGCAAGGGCTATCTGAAGTTAGAGAAGTGAATGTTTATACCACTGGGGTGTAAACTGCCCAAGCGAAATATGAGGTGCTGTTCCTCCAATTTGCGCTGGGCCTCACTCTGACAATGGAGGAGACCCAGGACAGAAAGGTCAGATTGGGAATGGGAGGGGGAGTTGAAGTGCGGAGGAAACTGGAGGTCAGGCAGGTTATAACGGACTGAGCGGAAAAGTTCAGTGAAACGATCGCCGAGCCTGTGCTTGGAGTTAGAGTTGCCAGGCTCGGCAATCCTGGCTTGGGTCCATCCTGACTACGGGTGCTGTCTGTAGGGAGTCTGTATGCTTCCTCCCGTAACCTGCGTGGGTTTTCTCCGAGATCTTTGGTTTCCTCCCACACTCCAAAGACCTTGGTTGGCTTGGTGTAAATGTATATATGTTAAATTGTCCCCAGTGTGTGTAGGGATCGCTAGTTGGTGCGGACTCCATGGGCCGAAGGGTCTGTTTCCATACTGTATCTCGAGGGTGAATTTCTTACAACTGAATGAAATTCACATTGGACAGGAAATTGTGTTGGGTAGACTGATGGGACTGAAGGCAGATAGATCCTCAGGGCCTGATGGTCTGCATCCCAGTGTACTTAGGAAGTGGCTCTAGAAATTGTAGATGCATTGGTGATCATTTTCCAATGTTCTATAGATTCAGGATCAGTTCCTGTGCATTGGACGGTAGCTAATGTTATCCCACTTTTTAAGAAAGGCAGTAGAGAGAAAACAAGGAATTATAGGCCAATAAGCCTGATATCGGTGGTGGGGAAGATGCTGGAGTCAATTATAAAAGATGAAATAGCGGCACATTTGTATAGCAGTAACTGGGTCGGTCCGAGTCAGCATGGATTTATGAAGGGGAAATCATGCTTGACTAATCTTATGGAATTTTTGAGGATGTAACTAGGAAAATGGACAAGGGGGAGCCAGTAGATGTAGTGTACCTGGACTTTCAGAAAGCATTTGATAAGGTCCCACATAGAAGATTAATGGGCAAAATTAGGGCACATGGAATTGGGGGTAGAGTACTCACATGGATCGAAAATTAGTTGGCAGACAGGAAACAAAGAGTAGGGATTAATGGGTCCCTTTCAGAATGGCTGGCAGTGACTAATGGGGTACCGCTAGGCCCGGTGCTGGGACCGCAGCTATTTACAATATACATTAATGATTTAGATGAAGGGATTAAAAGTAACATTAGCAAATTTCCAGATAACACAAAGCTGGGTGGCAGTGTGAACTGTAAGGAGGATGCTATGAGGATGCAGGGCGACTTGGACTGTTTGGGTGAGTGGGCAGATGCATGGCAGATGCAGTTTAATGTGGATAAATGTGAGGTTATCCACTTTGGTGGCAAGAACAGGAAGGCAGATTATTATCTAAAAGGAGTCAAGTTGGGAAAAGGGGAAGTACAACGGGATCTGGGGGTCCTTCTTCATCAGTCTTGCAGGTACAGCAGGCAGTGAAGAAAGGAAATGGCATGTTGGCATTCATAACAAGAGGAGTAGAGTGTAGGAGCAAAGAGGTCCTTCTGCAGTTGTACAGGGCCCTAGTGAGGCCACACCTGGAGTATTGTGTGCAGTTTTGGTCTCCCAATTTGAGGAAGGACATTCTTGCTATTGAAAGAGTGCAGCGTAAATTCATCAGGTTAATTCCTGGGATATCGGGACTGTCATATGCCGATAGAATGGAGAGGCTGGGCTTGTATACTCTAGAATTTAGAAGGATGAGAGGGAATCTTATTAAAACATATAAGATTATTAAGGGTTGGGACATGCTAGAGGAAGGAAACATGTTCCTGATGTTGGGGGAGGCCATAACCAGGGGGCCACAGATTAAGAATAAGGGGTAAGCCATTTAGAACGGAGATGAGGAGAAACATTTTCACACAGAGAATTGTGAGTATGGAATTCTCTGCCTCAGAGGGTGGTGGAGGCTGGTTCTCTGGATGCTTTCAAGAGAGAGCTAGACAGATCTCTTAAAGATAGCAGAGTCAAGGGATATGGGGAGAAGGCAGAAACAGGGTACTGATTGTGGATGATCAGCGATGATCACATTGAATGGCGGTGCTGGCTCGAAGGGCCGAATGGCCTACTCCTGCACCTATTGTCTATACTAAACTAAAACTAAAAAATCTCCTCTCCTGAAGCCATCTAAAAATTAAAGCATATTCAATTCTAATGTTAATTCAGTTTCACTCTCCAAAAATGCAACCTTACCTAGTCATATATTTCCAACATTTTCTGTTTTTAGAGCCATAGAGTCATATAGCATGGAAACAGGCCCATCTCATCCATGCTGTCCAAGATACCTATCTAAGCTAGTCCCATGTAGGAATGAATTGCAGATGCTGGTTTACACCGAAGATAGACACAAAATGCTGGAGTAACTCAATGGGTTAGGCAGCATCTCTGGAGAGAAGGAATAGGTAATATTTCAGAACAAGACCCTTCTTTGGAGTGAAGAAGGATGTCAACCCGAAACATCACCCATTCCTTTTTCTCCAGAGATGCTGCCTGTCCCGCTGAGTTACTCCAGTATTTTGTGCCTATTCCCTTTTAACCCTATCCATGCATTTGTCCAAATATCTTTGTAAGTGCTATGATAGAACCTGCCTCAATTATGCCCTCTGGCAGCTCATTCCATATACCACACTCTGAGTGAAAAACCTGCCCCTCTGGTTGCTGTTCCATCTTGCCCCCCTCACCTTATTTTATTTTCACATTTCCACCATTCTTCATCCGCGGATTTTGCTTTCTTTTATTTCCATTACAAGCCAGCCCTTCCTTTCCCTGGCATTCAGGATCTTCCTCGTCAAAACCTGAGCTCCTTTATTTCCCATTAACGTCCTCGTCATCGTCCAGATAGATCTCCCAGACACTCTCTCCCTGGAGTAGCTGTTAAAATATTCCACCCAGTCCAGCTTTACAATTTGAACTGCAACAATTTATTTAAAAAAAAAAAAATCAGATTTCTAATTTATTGTTGCGTGGGCCATTAATTAGTTGCTAGCTGATGAAAATATTAGATCAATTTCCTTACCTACTTAATCACCGCACAGTTACACTGAACTCAAGGACTCTTTATTAACCTAATGCAAGCGTCCTAGCTGCAGCTGGTTTCAATATCAGATGGAATTTGCAGAGATATTATGGTTCCTAGAACTGAACCTTTTGATCTCTTTCATTATATAATCACAGCACCACGTGTTGACAGCTACATCGTCTGATCTGATTCCAGCAGAACTGCTCCCATTTATTTGTGAGACCATTTTCATTTAACCCTTTCATTTTTCGTTCCCTTGAGTTCTTTTCTATTAAGAGATTTGGTTCGTCTAGAATGAATTGGAGTTATAATTGTTTCGGATCAGTTCATCTCTCACCCGACAGGGAGGTAAAATAGGAAGAGTTTGGTCAATAAATATTGACAAGTTCGAAACAGATTGTTTTGTACATTTTTATTCAAGGTTCTTTTGTATTTCAGTTTTAGGTATACAGCGCGGAAACAGGCCCGTTTGTCCACCAAGTCCACACCAACCAGCGATCCCCACACATTAACACTACCCTACACATGTTAGGGACAATTTTACATTAATGCAATTATACCAAACCAATTAACCTACAAACCTGTACGTCTTTGGAGTGTGCGAGGAAAACGAAGATCTCGGAGAAAACCCATGCAGGTCACGGGGAGCATGTACAAACTCCGTACAGACAGCACCCTTGGTCGGGATCGAAACCAGGTCACTGGTGCTGTAAGTCGGGAACTCTACCGCTGTGCCACCATGCTATCTGGAGTATCAACCGCTCAGGTTTAGCCGGCCCACCACCAAGGCTTGAGGACGTCAACAGTGGTAGATAAGGGTCTCAATCCAATAAGCTTTTAAACAAGTGCTTCCCTCAAAGATATAAATATAAACTCTAGAATGATAATATTTTTACCATTACAGTTTATGAGAATGATCCTGGGTAAGATGAGCATTGGGCCTGTACTCACTGGAGATGAGAAGAATGAGAGGGAACCTCATCAAAGCTTACCAAGTAATGAAAGGCTTGGATAGAGTGGAAATGGAGAGGATGTCTCCACTAGTGGGAGAGTCTAGGACCAGAGGGCCTCAGAATAAAAAGACGGGGTACTGATTTTGGATGATCAGCCATGATCATATTGAATGGCAGTGCTGGCTCGAAGGGAAGAATGGCCTACTGCTGCACCTATTGTCTATGTTTCTATGTCGTCACACAGTGTGTCGTGCTGATCTGAGGTTCACAGTCTGAATTTTGATGGCAGTAGATCTAACATGCCTTAGTAAAATAATAAAATACTTGAAAGAATACGTCTCAGGGTTGGTCAATGGGACTAACGAGAGTGAGCTGTCAAAAGAGTGGCACAAGCTTGATAATATTAGAGTGATATGATACGATAGAACGTTATTTATCCCAGAGGTAAATTGATCTGCCAACAGTCATAAAAAGTTACTCCTCAGATTCCTATTAAATAATTTCCTCCTCACCTTAAACCTATGTCCTCTGATCCTCAATTCACCTATTCTGGGCAAAAGACTCTGATCCATTCCTCTCATAAAGGAAAAGTTTAAAGGAGATTTGTGGGGCGAGTTTTGTTTTACACAGAGGGTAGTGGGTGCCTGGAACACATTGCCTAGGTTGGTGGTGATGGCAAATACAATAGTGAAATTTAAGAAGCTTTTAGACAGACAATTAGATATGCAGGGATGGAAGGATGTGGATCACATGCAGGCACAGGAGATTAGTTTAGCCTGGAAACATGTTCGGCACAGACATTCTGATGAAGGGTTTCGGCCCGAAACGTCGCCTATTTCCTTCGCTCCATAGATGCTGCTGCACCCGCTGAGTTTCCCCAGCAATTTTGTGTACCTTCGGCACAGACATTGTTGGTCATCGGGTCTGTTCCTATGCTGTACTTTTCTATGTATAGAAAGGAACTGCAGATGCTGGTATTTACCGAAGATAGACGCAAAGTGCTGGAGTAATTCAGTGGGTCAGGCAGCTTCTTCGGAGAAAAAGATGGGTGACGTTTCGGGTCGGTACCCTTCTTCAGACTGAAAGTAGAGGGGCGGAAACTGGAGGTAAGAGAAGGCATACATTAAATATGTATGTATAGGACGGAACTGCAGATGCTGGTTTAAACTGAAGATAGACACAAAATGCAGGAGTAACTCAGCAGCATCTCTGGAGAGAAGGAATAGTTGACATTTTGAGTCGAGCCCCTTCTTAGAAGATGAAGGGTCTTCAGAAATGTCATAAACAAGCCAAAGTATGATGGGCCAATAGCCTTGCACCATGCTGTTTCAATCTCTGATTCTAGGAAGTGTTTGAGCATCTTTTACTTCAGTTTTATTTCTCCATCTTGTGGTATGTACAGTTTATTAAAACTAAAACTTGCTGGCAATTAGCTCACGTTGTGGTTTTGTTGAGCCTTCATGATGCCTCGAGTTGTTTCTCTAGCCACTGGCACCAATGCTACACAATGAACCCATGGTTTTACCAACTACCAGCTCAACAATCTGCCTTGGATAGAAACATTGTGGTTTGACAAGGCAATCATTGGAAAGCAGCGCGATAATCATTTGGGATTTTAATACTAAGGTTGCCTTCCAGGTGATGGATAAAACTCGTTGGCATTTTGCATTGCCATTTCCAATGAGGTTGCAATCTTGCCTGCCAGATCTAAGGGAGGCACGGTGGCACAGCGATAGAGTTGCTGTCTTACAGTGCCGGAGACTACGGAAGCTTGTCTGTACGTTCTCCCTGTATGTTTTCTCCAAGATCTTCAGTTTCCTCCCACACTCCAAAGACGTACATGTTTGTAGCCTAATTGGCTTGGTATACATGTAAATTGTCCCTAGTGTGTTTAGGATAGTATTAGTGTGCGGGTCGACTCTGACTCAGTGGGCTGAGGGGCCTGTTTCTGCACTGTATCTCTAAATTCGAACACTAAAAAAATTGGATGGCTCTTTATCCTTATCCTAACTCATTATTATTAATCATTAAAGTGAAACATAAATCAGTCTAGCAATGCATGGTTCAAACCTCATCATGGTTGCAGTGTTTGAAGAGGCCTTAATATGTCACAAACCATTTCTTCCAATTCCTATGTAGGAAGGAACTGCAGATGCTGGTTTAAATCGAATATAGACACAAAACGCTCGAGTAACTCAGCGGGTCAGACAGCTCCCCACCCCAGTCATTGTACTAGTTTCAAAGTCGTCTTGTTGAGTCTCATTGTCTGTAACATGTTTTCCCCTATCCCACAGCGAACATGGCCTGTTTCCTTTAAAACCATTACTTTTTTGCATATTTTTCATTCATTTGTTCAATATCTCTCTATTTCACCATCTATATCTCTCGTTTCCCTTTCCCCTGACTCTTGGTCTGAAAAAGGGTCTCGACCCGAAACGTTACCTATTCCTTTTCTCCAGAGATGCTGCCTAACCCGCTGAGTTACTCCAGCTTTTTGTGTCTATCTTCCATTCCCCGATTCCACATGCCAAATTTATACCTCATCGCGATCTCACAAATAATCCTCTAGTTTCTGTTCCACTATGATGAAAGAAACATGTTTGTCATTTCGGAGACTAATGGGATTAATAAGTATGTGTTGGATCTCGAAGCAAAACTCTGCCAATAAAATCACTTTCTTCCATTCTCTCACAGCGCCATTCAGTCACCACACCTTCTCAACTTGGCCTTTCACCTCACAGATATTGTGAATCATAAAAAAACATTTCCATCAGTCCCATGCATTTTTTTTTACTTCACATGCTGCTCTTATAACCTCCTCAACACTCTCTCAAAATGAAAAGATTCTTGTTTTGTGCTCAATACTGTCAAATGATAAAGAGTCAAGATGCTACACCAAGTGGGACCCGTTGGTTCCCTGTCACACGGGAGATCTGGTCCCCCAATGCAAACCATTCCAGCAACGCAATATTCAACCACTCACCCATAGCCCTCACGGAAGGCCTGGTCCCCCAACGTAACCCGTTCCCCCAATCTGAACAAAACTTTGATACATCACACCACAGAACAATGGTGAGTAAGGTGGTCCAAAAATAGTAGCGCTATTGTGTACCATTTTGGCATCATTCGGGGCGTGACGGACACGTATGCACACACACACACACACACACACACACACACACACACACACACACACACACACACACACACACACACACACACACACACACACAGACAAGATGAGAGTTTTGGTAGTATATAGATGTCCCGAAAGGGAACAATGAAATTCTTACTTGCAGCAGTACAGCAGATATGTGAACATGTGTAGGAAGGAACTGCAGATGCAGGTTTACACCAAAGATAGACACAATATCCTGGGGTAACTCAGCAGGACAGGCAGCATCTCTGGAGGGAAGGAATGGGTGACGTTTCAGATCAAGACACTTTTTCAAGCATTGTACTCGGTTAAAACCATAATAAACAACAAATAAGTGCAGTATAAATATAACATAGTTTTTGTCTTTTCACTATCACTATTTGTTATATATAACAGCACATATATAAAGAAAATAGACACAAAATGCTGGTCAGGCAGCATCTGTGAAGATGAGCACATCTTCGTGCTGCTGAGTTTTAAGGGTGGCACAGTGGCGCCGTGGTAGAGTTGCTGCCTTACAGCACTTGCAGCACCGGAGATCCAGGTTCGATCCTGATTAGGGGTGCTGTCTGTACGGAGTTTATAGGTTCTCCCTGTGACTGCGTGGGTTTCCTCCGGGTGCTCCGGTTTCCTCCCACACTCCGAAGACGTATAGGTTTGCAGGATAATTGGCTTCGGTAAGATTGTAAATTGTCCATGGTGTGTAGGATAGTGCTAGTCTATGAGATGATGGATGGTCAGCGTCAACTCGGTGGGCCAAAGGCCCTGGATTTCTAAAGTCCAAAGTAAAAGTAAAACCCAAGTAGACAGGCAACATGAGTAAAAGGGATTTATGGGTCATTGTATTATTAATATAATGCATGTATATTTTCTTGGTTTCTAAGTGAACGGAGAATGGGACTCCCAAAGCATCTTCTGTTTCTCAGAAGCCTGACCTCCAGCAAGGAGAATAAACAAGATTTAGATGAGAACCTGACAGGGCCCAGCAGAAACGTTTACAGTCTTTGTTCTACTGGATTATTGCCACAGACGTGGTGACCTTAACCTCTGGAAGTTGGAATGTGAAGTAGCTTTATTCCCAACCTCTCCGCAGTGTGACTGGGTTGAGCCACAGTCTAAAACCTTGATGGATGGCTGGTAAATGGAAGCTGCCTGCTGCAGCCAAGCTAACTGGGACAGAATAGTCTGTTTATTCTTATGCCAGATGCACCGCCCCAGTAAACTTTCGTTTTTCCACATGCTTGAATTGAATTCCAGTGCTTGAATTGAATTCAGTTTAGTTTAGTTTAGCTTAGTTCAGAGATACGGCGTGGAAACGGGTTCTTCGGCCCACCGAGTCCGTGCCGGCCAGCAATTGACACTATCTTATACACACTCGCAACAATGTTTACATTTTTTTATACCGATCCAATTAACCTACAAACCTGTACGTCTTTGGAGTGTGGGAGGAAACCGAACATCTGGGAGAAAACCCATGAGGTCAGGGGGAGAATGGACAAACTCTGTACAGACAGTGCCCGTAGTCAGGAAAGAACCCGGGTCTCTGGCGCTGTGAGGCAGTAACTCTACCATGTGGTGATTTATGATATATTGGCACAGATGTTTTTATTGGAGACAGGTCTGACTGACCATCCTCAGATATTGACCATGCTGAAATGAATTCATCTTCTCCCTTGTGGCTTGACTTATATTGTTCTGCAATCGTAAATCCCATCTTAACAACTTTTGAATCATCATCTTTCAGCAGCAATGCGGTGAAATGCAGATTTTTCATTCACTCCTGTATTCCTGTAGATAGGTTCATAAGTGGTAGGAGCTGAATTAGGCCATTCGGCCCATTAAGTCTACTCCTCCATTCAATCTGCTGGAAACCACATATAAACCACGTCAAAGCAAAACTGGCAAAGTCTATAGCAATATTGGGAAAATCAAGACACATTCTGGACCACAAATCATTACATACTCTGTCATATTGCCATATCTGAGTTACTGTGTGGAAATATGGGGTAACACCTACAAAACCAACCTACAGCTGTTGTGCACATTACAAAAAAGAGCAATAAGAATTATCAGTAAATTGGTGGTGTTGCAACTGTCACTGCTGCCCAAGGTCTTTTAGTTTAGTTTAGAGATATAGTGTGGGAACAGGCCCTTCGGCCCACCGAGTCCGCATCAACCAGTGATCCCACACATTAACACTACCCTACACACACTATGGGACAATTTACACTTATAACAAGTCAATTAACCCACAAACCTGTACGTCTTTGGAGTGTGGGAGGAAACCAAATATCTCTGAGAAAACCCACATGGTTATGGGGAGAACGTACAAACTTTGTGCAGACAGCACCCATAGTCGGGATCAAACCTGGGTCACTGGTGCTGTAAGGCAGCAACTCCACCGCTGCAACACCGTGCTGCCCCCATGAAGCGATAAGTATTTATCTTTGTCAAATGATAGTGCAGCAGGCTTATAGTAATGGACTTGCAGTTAGCTGTAGACACACCAACACCAGGGTGAAACATATAAAGGTTCACAGGATCCAACAAAGCTGGGAAAGGTTACAGGGGCCAACCTCACATCATTGTTGAATTCCTTTCACTCTGATAGTCATGACTTCTTCTGCAGGGGTGAGTCAGCAGAGGAATCCTTCAATGAATGGCCAGTGTGATTTGAAATTCACCAGGGCTGCAATAGGAGGGGTTTCTTTAATGATCAGAATATCTGTTTGCATGAAAGGACTTGAACTGTTATTTGAAGTTTCTCAAAAAATAAGAGCATTAAATGGCAGGGTGGCACAGCGGTAGAGTGGCTGCCTTACAGCGCCAAAGACCCGGGTTCGATCCCGACTAAGGGTGCTGTCTGTATGGAGTTTATTTGTTCTCCCCGTGACCGCTTGGGTTTTCTCCGAGATATTTTTCCTCTCACACTCCAAAAACATACAGGTTTGCAGGTTACTTGGCTTGGTATAAATATAAATTGTCCCCAGTGTGTTGGATGGTGTTAATTTGCGGGGATCGCTGGTCGATTCGGCCTTGGTAGGCCAAAGGGCCGGTTTCCGCACTGTATCTTGAAACTAAACTAAACTAAACAGGGGTGGTGATGGAGGCAGATATGACAATGATATTTAAGAGCCTTTTAGATAGGTGCATGGATATGCAGAAAATGAAGAGATATGCATCATGTGCAGACGGAGGATGTTTGGTAAAGACGATATAGGCCGAAGAGCCTGTTCCTGAGCTGTACTTTTCTCTGCTCTATATTCAATCAATTGTCTCTGTGGCTTCCTTTATTTACTCCAGATAAACATTACATACTTTACAATCTTTGGTCACTCCTTCTTCTCCCCTCTCCCATCATTTGATTAGGGAACATGAGGTTAAGGAGCCATTAGGAGGTAGTGACCATAATATGATAAGTTTTAATTTACAATTTGAGAGGGTAAATCGGAGGTGTAGGTATTACAGTTGAACAAAGGGGACCCCAACCGATCCGCAATTCCGTGTCCCTCACCATCTTCCAGTCCTGCCTCAAGACCCATCTCTTCACCTCTGCCTATCCTTAGCCCCACGTCCCCCTCCCTTTTCATCTGTGCATTAATTGCCTCATATTGTGTTTTGAATTGAATTCTGTCTTTACTTTGTGTACTAGTCATGTCTCTACTATTTATTTCATTCCCCTTACATGTTTTTCCTCTACCTGCTAAATTTTTGTAAGGTGTCCTTGAGACTCTCGAAAGGCGCCCATAAATAAAATGTATTATTATTATTATTATGGAGCCATGAGTGAGGAGCTGGCCAAAGTTGACTGGAAAGATACCCTCACAGGGATAAAAGTGGAACAACAATGGCAGGTATTTCTGGGAATAATACAGAAGGTGCAGGATCGGTTCATTCGAAAGAGGAAGAAAGATTCCAACGGGAGTAAGGGGCAACCGTGGCTGACAAGGGGAGTCAAGGACAGTATAAAAATAAAAGAGAAGTACAACGTAACAAGGATGAGCGGTAAGCCAGAGGATTTGGTAACGTTTAAAGAGCAACAGAAGAGAACTAAAAAGGCAATACAGGGAGAAAAGATGAGGTACGAAGGTAAGCTAGCCAAGAATATAAAGGAGGATAGTAAAAGCTTCTTTAGGTATGTGAAGAGGAAAAAAATAGTTAAGACCAAAGTTGAAGACTGAAAAAGTGAATTTATTATGGGGAACAAGGAAATAGCAGATGAGTTGAACAGGTAGTTTGGATCCGTATTCACTTAGGAAGATACAACAATCTTCCAGATGTACTTGTGGCCAGAGGATCTGGGGAGACGGAGCAACTGAAGCAAATCTCCATTAGGCAGAAAATGGTATTGGGTAGACTGAAGGCTGATAAATCCCCAGGGCATGATGGTCTGCATCCCAGGGTACTTTAGGAAGTGGCTCTAGAAATTGTGGATGCATTGATGATCATTTTCCAATGTTCTATAAGTTCAGGATCAGTTCCTGTGGATTGGAGGGTAGCTAATGTTATCCCACTTTTTAAGAAAGGTAGGAGAGAGAAACCAGGGAATTATAGACCAGTTAGCCTGACATCGGTGGTGGGGAAGATGCTGGAGTCAATCATAAAAAATGAAATAGCGGCACATTTGGATAGCAGTAACAGGATCGGTTTGAGTCATAATGAATTTACGAAGGGGAAGTCATGCTTGACTAATCTTCTGGAATTTTTTGAGGATGTAACTGGGAAAATAGACAAGGGAGAGCCAGTAGATGCAGTCTACCTGGACTTTCAGAAAGCATTTGATAAGGTCCCACTTAGGGGATTGGTGGGCAAAATTAGGACACATGGTATTGGAGGTAGAGTGCTGATATGGATAGAAAATTGGTTGGCAGGCAGCTCGGCGCTCCGGTGAGGGTGGACGGCGCGGAGCTGAGACATTCCCGTGCGGGCGGCACGGCTACCGGCTGGAAGGCGCTCTTGTGTGGGCGGACCGACTCCCGGCTGGAAGGTGCTCCCGTGTGAGCAGCCCGGTGCGGGGCTGAGACGCTGCCGTGTGAGTGGCCTGGCTACCGGCTGGAAGGCGCTCTGGTGGGGGCGGACCGGCTCCCGGCTGGAAGGTGCTCCCGTGGGGGCAGCCCGGTGCGGGGCTGAGACGCTGCCTTGTGGGCGGCCCGGTGCGGGGCGGAGACGGTGCTACGGCGGCTGAGGTGGCGTTCTGGCGGCGGCGACCTGGATCCGGGGCTCGGCCGCGGGCCAGTGAAGGACAATGTCGGGAGCTCGCAGGTCACAGGCTGGTGCCTGTTTTCCGGAGCACCCGTTGCAACAGCTGCGTCCGCTGGACTGGATGGCGGCAGCTTCGACCACCTCCCGGGCCGCGGAGCTTGAACCGCGGGACTGACTTACCATCGCCCGGTGGGGTATCGCCTCGGCGCAGAGGGAGAAGAGGAGGGAAGAGACAGTAACTCTAAGACTTTTGCCTCCATCACAGTGAGGAGGTGTTTGGTGAACTCACTGTGGTGGATGTTAATTTGTGTTTATTGTGTTTTGTTATTATTACATGTATGGCTGCAGGCAACAGCATTTCGTTCAGACCGAAAGGTCTGAATGACAAATAAAGGATTCAATTCAATTCAAACAAAGAGTAGGGATTAAGAGCAGGCAGTGACTAGTGGGATACCACAAGGCTCGGTGCTGGGACCGCAGCTATTTACAATATACATCAATGAATTAGATGAAGGGATTCAAAGTAACATTAGCAAATTTGCAGATGACACAAAGCTGTGTGGCAGTGTGAACTGTGAGGAGGATGCTGTGAGAATGCAAGGCGACTTGGACAGGTAGGATGAGTGGGTAGATGCATGGCAGATGCAGTTTAATGTGGATAAATGTATGGTTATCCACTTTGGTAGCAAAAACAAAAAGGCAGATTGTTATCTAAATGGTGTCAAGTTGGGAAAAGAGGAAGTACAACAGGAGATGGGGGACCTTGTTCATCAGTCAATGAAAGTAACCATGCAGGTTCAGCAGGCAGTGAAGAAAACAAATAGCATGTTGGCCTTCATAACAAGAGGAGTTGAGTATAGGAGCAAAGAGGTCCTCCTGCAGTTGTAGAGGGCCCTAGTGAGACCGCACCTGGAGTATTGTGTGCAGTTTTGGTCTCCAAATTTGAGGAAGGACATTCTTGCTATTGAGGGAGTGCAGCATAGGTTCATAAGATTATTTCGCGGGATGGCTGTCATATGCTGAGAGAATGGAGCGGGGCTTGTATACTCTGGAATTTAGAAGGGTGAGAGGGGATCTTATTAAAACATATAAGATTATTAAGGATTTGGACACGCTAGAGGTAGGAAACATGTTCCTGATGTTGGGGGAGTCCATAACCAGGGGCCACAGTTTAAGAATAAGGGGTAGGCCATTTAGAACGGAGATGAGGAAACACTTTTTCACCCAGAGAGTTGTGAGTCTGTGGAATTCTCTGCCTCAGAGGGCGGTGGAGGCGGGTTCTCTGGATACATTCAAGAGAGAGCTAGATGGGGCTGTTAAACATAGCAGAGTCAGGGGATATGGGGAGAAGGCAGGAACGGGGTATTGATTGTGGATGATCAGCCATGATCACATTGAATGGTGGTGCAGATACGAGGGGCCGAATGGCCTACTCCTGCACCTTTTGTCTATTGTCTATCAGGCAAGAGATACAGAAGTGTGAAAACGCACACCTCCAGATTAAGGGACAGTTTCTTCCCAGCTGTTATCAGGCCAAGTAAACCATCCTACCACAACTAGAGAGCACTCCTGGGCTACTATCAACCTCATTGGGGACCCTCGGACAATCTTTAACTGGACTTTACTGGACTTTACCTTGCATTGAATGTTATTCCCATATCATGGATCTGTACACTGTAGACGGCTCGATTGTAATCATGTATCGTCTATTCGCAAGCAACAAAAAGCTTTTCACTGTACCTCGGTACACGTGACAAACTAAACTAGCTCCTTCTAGAGATTCCCCTTGCCTTCACCTTGTGCTCGCATATTTCTCCCCCATGACCATGTGGGTTTTCTCTGAGATCTTCGGTTTCCTCCCACACCCCAAACATGTACAGGTTTGTAGGTTAATTGCCTTAAACCCCTGTCTCACGGTGCGAGTCCACCCACGAGTGATCCAGAGTTTAAAACAAATCAAACTCGTGGTGATCACGTGGAATTAACGTAGCGGGAACGTCGGAACTCGTGGATGTAACAACGACTCGTAACGCTGACGGCAGGTACTCGGGAAACTTGTTAACTCGTGAAAATCTTTCAACATGATGAAAGATTTCCACGAGTCAAATTTACTCTTGAAGTAAAAATGTTAAACTTTTAAACACGTTGTGAGAACGTGGTAGCCCGTGAGTTTACCGTAGTGACTCGTGAGTCTACCGTGGGCACTCTTTAACTCAGTGGGACAGGCAGCATCTCTGGAGAGAAAGAATGGGTGACGGGATGACATTTCCAAAATTCTGCTGCGTCTTTGTGTTACTCCAGCACTGTGTGTTCACTTTGTGTGGCAACGTCATCCCGTCACCCATTCCTTCTCTCCAGAGATGCTGCCTGTCCCGCTGAGTTCAAAACTAAACTAACAGGGGAGAACACTGGACCTTCTTGGTCAGTTTATTATTTTACACTTATACACATTACACAGATCAAGGAATGTGAAATAAAGCTGGCAAGCCGAGGTCATGCAAGAAATGGAGGAAAACGGGAGACGATTTTATTCAGCAACTCCGTTCTAGCACAGAACATCTATCCTGTGTTAAGAAACCTAACTTTCAGGGGATTTAAATCTTGAGTTCAACTTCTACCTGAATTTAATTGATTTACAAAAGCTTTGAAGTTCTCCCTGCGGTCCGTTTCTTAAACACCTTTACGTTTTGCGCTTTTATGACAGCCAAGTACTTTAAATGCCATTTATTGCATTGTAGCAATGATAGGCAACGATTTTATCAAACACACAGCGGTTAATTACATGACAAGAGAAGCATGCAGCTACATAAGAGACACAGAGAAGCTGATCACCGGGGCAGTTCTGTTCATGGTCATGGGAGGCTTTTTATAGCAAAAAAAACTGCATGACATTATTTCTACCATGTGATGATTTTTCCACACGTCAGTAGTCATTGTTGGCTCAAGAGTAACTTGGGAGAGGAACTTGGTAACTCGGGAGAGGAACTTGGTACATCGCAGAAATGAGAAATAAACGGCAAACTTAGACATACACTCGGGAACTCGTTTAAACTCGTGAACATAAACTTGGAATCTCAGATTCAGATTCAGATTCAACTTTAATTGTCATTGTCAGTGTACAGTACAGAGACAACGAAATGCAGTTAGCATCTCCCTGGAAGAGCGACATAGAATATGATTTCAATAAATAAATCTATTTACATGCATACAGTCATAGTGTTTTTCCTGTGGGAGGAGTGTCCGGGGGGGGATGGGGGGGGGATTGGCAGTCACCGAGGTACAGTGTTGAGTAGTGTGATAGCCGCAGGGAAGAAGCTGTTCCTGGACCTGCTGGTCCGGCAACGGAGAGACCTGTAGCGCCTCCCGGATGGTAGGAGGGTAAACAGTCCATGGTTGGGGTGAGAGCAGTCCTTGGCGATGCTGAGCGCCCTTCGCAGACAACGCTTGCTTTGGACAGACTCAATGGAGGGGAGCGAGGAACCGGTGATGCGTTGGGCAATTTTCACCACCCTCTGCAGTGCTTTCCGGTCGGAGACAGAGCAGTTGCCATACCATACTGTGATGCAGTTGGTAAGGATGCTCTCGATGGTGCAGCGGTGGAAGTTCACCAGAATCTGAGGAGACAGATGGACCTTCTTCAGTCTCCTCAGGAAGTGAGCCTTCTTGACCAGAGTTGAGGTATTGTGGGTCCAAGAGAGGTCATCGGAGATGTTGACCCCCAGGAACCTGAAGCTGGAAACACGTTCCACCTCCGTCCCGTTGATGTAGATGGGGGTGTGCGTGCCGCCCCTAAACTTCCTGAAGTCTACAATGAGCTCCTTGGTCTTCTTGGAGTTAAGGGCCAGGTTGTTGTCAGCGCACCATGCTGCTAGGAGCTGGACCTCCTCCCTATAGGCCGACTCATCGTTGTTGCTGATGAGGCCAATCACCGTTGTATCATCTGCATATTTGAATTTGGTGTTAGTACCATGTACAGGTGTGCAGTCATAGGTGAAGAGGGAGTAGAGGAGGGGGCTCAGCACACAGCCCTGTGGAACGCCGGTGTTCAGGGTGAGGGTTGAAGAGGTGTGCTTGTCTAACCTAACAGACTGGAGTCTGTTGGTTAGAAAGTCCAGTATCCAGTTGCAGAGGGAGGGGTCGATGCCCAGGTTACCGAGTTTGGTGATCAGTTTAGAGGGTATAATGGTGTTGAATGCTGAGCTGTAATCGATGAACAGCATTCTTACGTAAGTGTCTCTGTTGTCGAGGTGGGAGAGGGCCCGGAGTGAAGTGCCGTTGAGATGGCATCCTCCGTACTCCTGTTCTTGCGGTAGGCAAACTGATAGGGATCCAATGTGGGGGGTAGGCAGCCTTTGAGGTGTGCCAGGACCAGCCTCTCGAAGCACTTGGTGATGATGGGGGTAAGTGCAACTGGGCGGAAGTCGTTGAGGCTTGCCGCAGTGGAGTGTTTTGGCACCGGCACGATGGAGGTGGTTTTAAGGCACGTGGGGACAACTGCTTGGGCAAGTGACAGGTTGAAGATGTCAGTCCAGACGTCTGTCAACTGCGCAGCACAGGCCCTGCGCACGCGCCCGGGGATGCCGTCAGGGCCAGCAGCTTTACGTGCATTAGTCCTACTCAGTGCCACGTATACGTCGTAGGGGGTGAGTGTGAGGGGTTGGTGATCAGCAGGGAGCACAGCCTTGATGGCTGTCTCTAGATTGTCCCTGTCGAAGCAGCCATAGAAGTGGTTAAGTTCCTCAAGGAAGGAGGCGTCGCTGGATGTGGTGTTGGTGGGTCTATAGTCCGTGATGGCCTGGATGCCTTGCCACATGCGTCGGGGGTCGGAGTTGTTGTTGAAGTGCTCCTCAATCCTGAGCTTATGGCAGTGCTTGGCCTTCTTGATGCCCCTCTTCAGGTTAGCCCTGGCTGAACTGTAGGCTCGAGCATCGCCTGACCTGAAAGCGGTGTCGCGTGCTTTCAGCAGTAGCCTGACCTCGCTGTTCATCCATGGCTTCTGATTTGGGAATATGGCCACCTGTTTGAGGGAGGTGACACTATTGATGGTGGAGTTTATAAAGTCCAGAACAGAGGATGTGCAGGAATCAATGTCCGTGTGGGAGGCAAGGGTGGCCTGGGCTGCAAACGCCTTCCAGTCAGTGTTTCCAAAGTTTCAGTAATCTCGTAGACAACCTCGAGTTTGATTTTTTCTTTCACTCGGGATCACTCGTTGGTGAACGCGCACCATGAGACAGGGCCATTAGGTTTGTATACTCTGTATAAGTATAAATTGTCCCTAGTGTGTGTAGGATAGTGTTAATGTGTGGGGATCGCTGGGCGGCATGGACTCTGGGCCAATCTGTGCAGTATCTCTAAAATAAACTAAGTTGGTGCATTTAATAGTCTACTCACTTTGGGATGTCCTGAAAGATATGAGAACAGCACTTAATTAATGCAAGTCTTTATTTCATTGCCCACATGCCGTCTGATGTGGAAAAATCCAGCTTGGCCTTACAGTGCATGACTGCGAGAGCAGGAATTATGAGGTAGGCTTATATAACATATAATTTCCTAGAGCAAGTTTGCTAAGAATTACGAGCCTCACCTACACGCCAACATAGTGAAATGTTAGACTTAAAAAGCTCAAGGGAAACAAAAATTGCTTGACAAACATGGTTATTTATTTCACAAGTGGGAACTCATGTACAGAGACTGGACGACATTGTCTCTGGGCAGCCCTTCACAAATACTGCAGAATGGTGGCACGGTGGTAGAGCTACTGCCTCACAGCGCCAGAGACTCAAGTTCAATACCGACTATGGGTACTTGTCTGTATGGAGTTTGTACGTTCTCCCCGTGACCTGCATGGGTTTTCTCCGAGATCTTCGGTTTCCTCCCACACTCCAAAGGCCTACATGTTTGTAGGTAACTTGGCTTGGTGTAAAATTGTCCCTATTGTGTGTAGGGTAGTGTTAATATGCGGGGATCACTGGTCAGTGCGGACTCTGTGGGCTGAAGAGTATGTTTCCTCACTATCTCTAAACTAAACTAAAACTAAAAATATTACAGGCACTATTTTCAAAGCTTAATGTTAGCGATGATCCTACATTTTCTCATGTCCAGAGATGCAAATAATGACATTTTAAATCATTCAAAGGACTTTTATTCACGGACCAATGAAGGTAGTGATATGCGAATTACCATAAAGCCATACGAAAAAAAGCAACGACACACAATTATAAGGTTAACATAAACATCCACCCACAGCAGATTCCCCACATTCCTTACTGTGATGGAAGGCAAACTCTTACTCTCCAGCGGTCGAGGCAATTGAAGCTCCCGCACCCGGCGGTCGAAGCCCCTGCTTCGGGGCGATCAAAACCCTGATTGATTGAAGCTGCTCGGGCCATTAATAAACTATTTTACATCAAAGTAAATAGTTATTTTGTTTACAGGTCTTCTCTTTGTGCCAGTGCACGAAAAATACAAGTAATTATTGTAAGGAGAGAGGGGCTATTTTTTATCTTAAATAATTGGGTCTCTGACTAGAGAACGCAGTTGAAGCTCCGAAGTCGATCCCCGGCAAAGGGATCGTCGAAAGGGAACTCTCGTCGATCTGCATCAAAGGCCGCCAACTCCTTGATGTTAGGCCACAGCACGAATGGAGATACAATACGGAAAAAAATCCCATCTGTCGACGTAAAGAGGTTAGAAAAATAATTCCCCCAACCCCCAGCCCCACCCCCCACATAAAACAAGCTAATGAACACTAAAAACATTTATTTAACACATACTATTAAACACAAAGGAAAGAAAGGACAGACAGACTGCTGGCGAGGCAGACATTTGCTTGTGACACCCGGTTTTGGAAGTATGGAACATTTGTTAGGAACTGGTATTGGGAAATAGGTTAAGGGTCGTCTTAACTGGAAGTGCATGTGTGGATGGTAAAGGGATAACACTGTAAAAAATGAAAGGATTGCTTTGACAGCTCAATTAATTTGTAACATGAAGACATGTATTTACGATTTATGCTATTAGCATAAATATTAAATTTAAACTAATCTTTAATAATATGTTATAGAAAATAATTGCTTTAATGGACAATTTCTATCTGCTTTCACAAAAGGGAATAAACTAATCAATCTTTAGACTTTAGAGATACAGTGCGGCAACAAATCTTTCGGCCCAATGAGTCCACGCCGCCCAATGATCCCATATACTAGCATTATCCTACACGCTCGGGACAATTTACAACTTTACTGAAGCCAATTAACCTACAAACCTGAAGATAGACACAAGTACTGGAGTAAGTCAGCGGGTCAGGCAGCATCTCTGTAGGTAAAGGATGGGTGACACTTCAGGTCGGGACTGCAAGTTCTACAAACCTACAAATCTTTGGAGTGTGGAAGGAAACCAGAGCACCTGGAAAAAACCCACGCAGTCACAGGAAGAATGTACTAACTCCACAAAACAGCATCCGTAGTCAGGAGCGAACCCGGATCTCTGGCGCTGTAAGGCAGCAAAGCAGCCTTTGCGCCACTGCACCACCCCTATTCAGCGAAGTAAAATATTGAGAGTGATAGGAATAAAAAGAAATGGTACTTATTTAAGATGTAGAAAGTGTTCTATCATCAAAAGAGTAAATAATTAGCTAAATTCTGTCTTTCAATTGTGTTTACCCGACTCCTGAGCAAGTCGCCTCTTTCACACCCTATTCCCCGAGATGCTGCCATGTATTCTTACTCCAACGTCTACCTCTTTCAGCCATTCTCTAACCCTTGTATCCCCTCTCTCTCCATCCTTCCCCCACCCAAGTCTTTGTACTAACTTCAAAGTCATCTTGTGTAGGAAAGAACAACAGATGCTGGTTTAAATCGAAGATACTGTGGATACAAAATGCGGGAGTAATTCAGTGGAGAGAAGGAATGGGTGACGTTTCGGGTCGAGACCCTTCAATTCATCTGAGAGCATGCAGAAACAAAGTAACATAGATTTTTAGTTCTTGTACGTTTCATACAATACCAAACATATAGACTCCGTGTGTAGGAAGGAACTGCAGATTCTGGTTTACACCGAATATAGACACAAAATGCTGAAGTAACTCAGCGGGGCAGGCGGCAACTCTGGAGAGAAGGAATGGGTGACATTTTGGGTTGTGACAACTTCTTCAGACAGTAGCCGAAACATCACCCATTCCTTCGATCCAGAGATGCTGCCTGTCCAGCTCATATAGATTCCTCGATGAACAAAAGTAATGGTGACATTTGACAATTCAAAATGTACCTGAGCTGTTTGCCTTCCGAGGAGCAATGGGCAATATCCTGGCAGCATTGTTTCACAGGTTTGCCATTACTAAAATTTGTTTCTGAAACATAATGCATGAGTTCAAATGGATGTTAATGGAAGACACATCGAATGGGGGAAAAAAAAAGAAAAGAAAAATCAACTCTTGGCAACTCAAAGTTCGCCTGATAATAAAATTATAGTACACTACAGGGACAGAGAAGAAAATAAATTGTAATCCCAAAGTTTGTGTTGCCAAAAATGGTTTGTACACTTATCAATCCCCATGGTGAACATTAAAAAATATTTAAGATAAAAAAATACTTTGACTTTTCAATAGCCTCTCTCTCCTTACAATAATAGCTTGTATTTATAGTGTACTGGAACAATGAGAAGACCTGTAAACAAAATAACTATTTACTTTGATGTAAAATAGTTTATTAATGGCCCGAGCAGCTTTAATCAATCAGGAAAATAAGAAATTTACGTGCAGTAAATTGCAGCAGTGAATTTGTTTTTCTGTTCCTTATTACCACAGGAAAATTACTTTATCTCTGCTTTTCTCTTTAAGTGATGACATTTTATAAGAAAAACAGTGGTGAATCTGTACAATTCATTGCCACAGAAGACTGTGGAGGCCAAGTCAATGGATAGATTTAAGGCAGAGATAGATATATTCTTGATTAGTACGGGTGTCACAGGTAATGAGGAGAAGGCAGGAGAATGGCGTTGAGAGGGAGAGTTAGATCAGCCAAGATTGAATGGTGGTGTAGACTTGATGGGCCGAATGGCCCAATTGTGCTCCTATCACTAATGAAATATGAAAAAGACACAAAGTGCTGGATTACTTCACAGATCAGGCAGCATCTCTGGAGAACAAGGATCGGCAATGTTTTGGGACAGGTCCCTTCTTCAGACTGATTGTGGGGTGGTGGGGGAAGGAAAGAAGGTAACAAGAGAGGAGGGGTAGGACAAAGTGTGGCAGGTGAAGGGCACTTTGACTGGAAGATGGTTGGACAAAGACCAGAGTTGAAAGAAAAGGAGTGAGACAAAAGTTTTAAAGAGGAAGGGAAGAGGGAGGAGATAAATAAGTGTGATTCCAGGTAGGGGACAGGTGGGGGGGAAAGAAAAGGTGGTGTGAGGGAGTAAGGGCAGGGAGAGTGTGGGGTGAGGGGTTACCTAAATTTGGAGAATTTATGATTTTGTAATTAATTTGTTATAAATGTTATAAATTTATAACAGGTACGAGGTGCTGTTCCTCCAATGTGTCACTCTGGCAATGACAATAGACAATAGGTGCAGTAGGCCATTCGGCCCTTCGAGCCAGCACCGCCATTCACAGTGATCATGGGTGATCATCCACAATCTGTACCCCATTCGTGCTTCAACCCATATCCCCCGACTCCCCTATCTTTAAGAGCTCTATCTAACTCTCGCTTGAAAGCATCCAGAGAATTGGCCTCCACTGCCTTCTGAGGCAGAGAATTCCACAGATTCACAACTCTCTGGGTGAAAAAGTGTTTCCTCATCTCTGTTCTCAATGGCTTACCCCTTTTTCTTAAACTGTGGCCCCTGGTTCTGGACTTCCCCAACATCGGGAACATGTTTCTTGCCTCTAGCGTGTCCAAACCCTTAATAATCTTATATGTTTCAATAAGATCCCCTCTCATCCTAAATTCCAATATACAAGTCCAGCCACTCCATTCTATCAACATATGACAGTCATCCCGGGAATTAACCTCGTGAACCTACACTGCACTCCCTCAATAGCAAGAATGTCCTTCCTCAAATTTGGAGACCAAAACTGCAAACAATACTCCAGGTGTGGTCTCTCTAGGGCTCCAGGTTCTGTACAACTACAGAAGGACCTCTTTGCTCCTATAGTCAACTCCTCTTGTTATGAAGGTCAACATGCCATTTGCTTTCTTCACTGCCTGCTGTACCTGCATGCTTACTTTAATTGGCTGATGAACAAGGACCCCCAGATCTCGTTGTACTTCCCCTTTTCCCAGATTGACACCATTCAGATAATAATCTGTCTTCCTGCTTTTGCTACCAAAGTGGAAAACCTCACATTTATCCACTTTAAACTGCTTCTGCCAACTCATCCAATCTGTCCAAGTCACCCTGCATCCTCATAGCATCTTCCTCACAGTGGTAATGACCAATTTGCTAATGTTACTTTTAATCTACAAATTTGCTAATGTTACTTTTAATCTGCAAATCTGCTAACGGAGGAGGCCCATGACAGAAAGGTCAGTATGGGAATGGGAAGGGGAGTTAAAATGGTTGGCAACCAGGAGATCCCTGCATTCTACCTTGACTCACTCCTATTTTTCCCCTTGCCCTCCCCTTCCACCTAATTAAAGTGGGTGTTGTCATAGATAGTGAAGATGGTTATCAGAAATTACAGCAAGATTTTGATCAGTTGGGCAAGTGGGCTGAGGAATGGTTAATGGGGTTCAATTCAGATAAGTGTGAGGTGTTGCATTGTGGGAAATCAAACCAGGGCAGGGCCTGGACAGTGAATGACAGGGCCCCTGGTGGGTGCTTTTAGAGCAGAGGGCTCCAAGTGTGCAGGTATATAGTTCCCTAAATTTGACATCAGATAGATAGGGTGGTCATCGGCTTTCAGTACATTGGCCTTAATCAGTCAGGGTACTGCATATAGAAGTTGGGATGTTATGTTACAATTGTACAAGACATTGGCGAGGCTGCATTTAGAGTATTGTGTTTAGTTTTATAACATTTAAAAGACATTTGGACAGGTACATAGATAGGGTAGTTTAGAGGGCTATGGGCAAACTTGGCCCATAGGTGTCAGATGGGACTAGTGTAGTTGGGGCATCTTGGTTGGCATGAGCAAGTTGGGCTGAAGGGCCTGTTTCTGTGCTGTACCATTCCATGTATCACTCTATGACTCTATTAAGTCAATTCTGTATGCAGTTAGATAGATCTCCCTGGATCTTCTGTGATCCAACCTCCCATAGCAGCCTGCCACAGGGAACCTTATCAAAAGTCTTGCTCAAGTCCACATAGACAACATCTATAGCTCTGCCTCAACCTCTTTGTTACTTCTTCAAAAAATTCAATCAAAATATTATTAAGGAAGAGATAGATAGATTCTTGATTCGTACAGGTGTCTATTGTGTCAGGGGTTAAGGGGAGAAGGCAGGAGAATGGGGTTAGGAGGGACAGATAGATCAGCCATTATTGACTGGGGGAGTAGACTTGATGGGTCAACTGGCCTAATTCTGCTCCTATCACTTATGATACAAGTCGCGAGATACCATCTACCATGCAGAAAACCGTACGGACTATCCCTCATCAACCCTCGACTTGCTTGTATATTTTAGCCTTTAGAATCCTCTGCGGTAACTTTGTTTAGGATTCAACACAGAAAAGTATTCAAAGGCCAATATGTGGTATTTATTACCCACACATGTTTGGAAAATAAATGCTATCAAACCCTTTGAACACAGCTGCAAAGCAGCCCGCACTCTGGCCTGGAATTTAATATGTACTTTAAAAAAAATAAATAAGCATGTTCAGCATTCATAAACACGCTTCACGCAAAGTGTTTGGTGAAATCATATAGGGTAATTGGATGCGTGTAAAAATAACATAATTGACCTTAAGATGGCACGGTGGTGCAGCAGTAAAGTTGCTGTCCCACCTACACGCTTTTGTCGGCGACTGCCGGCAATCTGTCATAGACGTAACAGATCGCCGAAAATGTACAAAAAATTAAAAATCCAGCGGTTACCAGAAAAAGGTACTACTCTTTGGGGGACTACTCATGACCTTACAGGCGTCACCCCGTGACATGCCCAAAGAGTCGTACCTTTTTCTGGTCGCCGCTGGATTTTCAACATTTTGAAATTTTTCGCGCAAGTGGGACAGGCCCTTTACAGCGCCAGAGACCCGGCTTCCATCCCGACTGTGGGTGCTGACTGTACCTTCTCCCCATGACCATGTGGGTTTTCTCCGGGATCTCCGGTTTCCACCACGCTCCCAAGGATGTACAGGGTTTTAGCTTAATTGGCGGGTAACATTGTCCCGAGTGTGTGTAGAATAGTGTTAGTATATGGAGTGATCGCTGGTCGGCACAGATTCACACGTATTTAACACCGAAGGGCCTGTTTCCACACTAATCTTTCAGACTCGTAATCTCTCACTCCTCAGACCTGTATATACCATGCAGCTGTGGACTTTCAGCGGCTTATTTAGACCAATTGCCTATCCATTCCCCCCCCCCCCCCCCCCCCATGTATGTAACTTCATCCTCAATCATTTCCTTTTTTTATTTCTTATTTTATGATCACTACTTCCTAAAGGCTCGTCTCCCCTACTTCTTCAACATTGTTCCTTTGAACAAAGTTCTTAATATTCTTGTTAGTTTAGTTTAGAGATACAGTGCAGAAACAGGTCCTTTGGCACATCGATTCCACACCAACCAGTGATCCCCGCACATTAGGGACACTTTACATTTATACCAAGCCAATTAGCCTATAAACCTGTGCGTCTTTGGAATGTGGGAGGAAACCGGAAATCTCGGAGAAAACCCACGCAGGTCACGGGGAGAACATTGAAACTCCATACAGACAGCACCCGTAGTCATGATCGAACCCGGGTCTCTGGCGCTGTAAGGTAGTAGCTTTACTCTACGCCACCGTGCCACCCTGACCCATCTACAGACTTGAAACCTTACTAAATAGACACACCTCTTTTTCACTTTAATTTTCTCCCAGGGGAGGTAGTTAAGGCAGGTACTATAACAGCATTTAAAATGCTCTTGGGCAGGTACATGGATAGGAAGGTTTAGAGGGAAATGAGTCAAAAGCAGGCAAATGGAATCAGCTGAGATGGAACATCTTGGTCAACAAGGTCAAATTGGGCAGAATAGCTTGTTTCCATACTACTTCATCAGTTCATAAGTGACAGGAGCAGAATTAGGCCATTCAGACTATCAGGTCAACCCTGCTATTCAATTGCAGCTGATCTATCTTTTCCTCCTAACCCCATTCTCCTGCCTTCTCCCCATAACCCTTGACACCGTGCTAATCAAACATCTATCTATCACTACCTTAAAAATATCCAATAACCTGGCCCCCTCAGCCTTCTGTGGCAATGAATTCCACAGTTTCACCACCCTCTGACTAAATAAATTCCCCCTCATCTCCTTCAATTCTGAGGCTATGATCTGTGGTCCTAGATTCTGAGGCTATGATCTCTGGTCCTATACCTGCCTGTAAATAGCTCGTTCTAAACTTCCCCACAGTCTAGTTTCAGTCAATTAAATACTGTCAAGCACTTGCGTATCTAAACTTTATTTTGGGAAAACACAATAACAGTTCCCATAGTAGAACCTATAACCTATAATTCCTGAACAACTTGGGACAAAACAACTTACCACTCATGCACCAATGCTTTCCCATACATTCACTGTAATTCTGCAATAATATCCCTTTTCCATTTCACTATTACTATCCTATTATATACTATTCTGTCACTGTACTCCTATTACTATTCTGTAATATGCTCTTCACTATCCTAAGATCAACACTAATCAGCTCTCTCTGTATTCACACGATGTTACAATATTATATCTGATGATGGTTTCTCATATAAATTTCAGCTGGGTTCAGTCCAGATTTCCCTACAGGCGTGACTCTTATTTAAACCATGGTGAATGTTCCAATTTAATCAAATTCAGTCTCAGCCTTCAATTTACTAATTTAAATTTCAGTGTCCATCTAATCCTTCTCATTCCACAGTTTTGTGGCCGATAACACAATTCCATTCCAATTCCTGTGGAATTCCCAGCTGTTCAAATTTAATCAATCAATTTGTATATGTTGTCAATTTCATCATAAATCCAATTAAGAATGCCAAATTAGGGACAATTTCTTTCCACCTTGATAATAGAAGCCGCTTTACTATCAAGAGTTAAACAAATTAGATCCACCGGTCAAATACATCGATTCTGATATCTCAACACCCATTTCTTTATTTCTCCTTCTAAGACAATAGATTTCTCCTCCAATATGTTGGCTTGGCTCTCAGTCCATAGAGGTTCTCTCTCATAACTAATTTCCTAACCACTAAGTAATTTGTAGATGGTTAGTATTGACTTTCCAAGGGGAAGTCATAAATTTTCAGTCTACCTCATCATTCTATACTACCACCTTCCATTTCCAGAGTAGGTCTTAATTCCTGATATCCGCTAGGGTCTGTCCCTTTCTTGATAGCAATAAATAGTCCTGTCCCATCTTCGATTATCCTCCTATGGGTGAGACAAGTGAAGAATGCCAAGTCATCAGTCAATTCTCAAACAATTTTTAAGACTATATCCCATAAGCCCTTTTCAAATCAAATTATTTATAACTAAATTTAAGCACAAAGTGAAGTATTTTGCCCCGAACCACAGAGGGATGTCTATTTTCAAATTCAAATTCAGTTCTTCAAAGTAAAGATCGCCCCAATAATCATCATAGGTTGTCTGTGTTGTTTCTTTAGGAAAGATTGGATAGCGTTACTTTCCTTTCTTTCACTGGTGTCAAAAGCTAGATGATGTTAAAGTTGGGCACTAGGACAGGCATCCTCTTCTTCTCCCTTGATGTCAGTTTCAAAGGAGTAGGGATACTGAAGAGCAGCTTTCTCTATCTGTTGGCCTTCCCAGATTTGTCTTAAAGGGACAGGACAGTATCATTTCCTCCTTGTTGTTGGTCCCTGTTTCTGGGGAGCTACA
Source organism: Amblyraja radiata (assembly GCF_010909765.2). Taxonomy (NCBI): domain Eukaryota; kingdom Metazoa; phylum Chordata; class Chondrichthyes; order Rajiformes; family Rajidae; genus Amblyraja; species Amblyraja radiata. The sequence goes on along the minus strand of NC_045960.1, from coordinate 26,029,180 downwards.
TTACCCGAGCTGTCTTCTGCCCATTCTCAAGGGGTCAGTATATTCTTTACCTCACTCCCCAGATAGTACGTTGTTAATTATACTGTCCTGCAAGCACAAACTTAGTAACAAGTTAGTACAATCGCTCCTTTCCCCACTCCCGTACCTCCTGCACAATACGTTTGTTTCTTCTCTCCCTAGTGCCATTTCAGTTCTCCTTAGTTCACATTCCTTCTGACACCAGCTACTGGGTTCCTTTTCTTACTTTCTTTATTGCCCCTTGATTTACCTTCCAGTCTGCTATATTCTGTCTTCTCGTTGGGCACTCCTTGCTCCAATGACCTAATTGTGTACAGATATGACAAGCTCCTTGATTTACAATGTTCATTGCTTGAAGGGGTTTTCTTGGGCAAATTGTTTACAATTTTCTTTTATGTGATCTTCAGTTTTTACTACGATAGTACATTCAATTCGTTCATTCTGGTAAATTACATGAGGGGGTTCTAGAGTAGGGGTCATGTCTCCACGTCCACAATTCCGGGACGGGTTGGTAACTCAGGACTGAGAAAATGGGTTGACTTGAGTGAACGGTGTGTGACTTCTTAGTTCCTGACATTTGGGCCATCTCTCTGTTCTCTCAGGTCCCAATAGTCTCTTGAATTAAATGACCTCCCATAATTCCTGGGATCTCGGATATTTCTATATTCTCTAGGATCTCTAATTTCTTCATAATCCTGGAAATCCCTTCTTTGACCCCTCTCTCTCACTCGCTCCCTTGTTGGGCAGGCTCGACTCCAGTGTCCCATTCCCATTGATGAGGCAATATGGTTGGCTTTATTCGACCCCTTAGTTCCATTGGAATGGGTTCTAAATTGGGAGTGCAATTGTAATAATAATCTGAGTAATCTGGAACACTTATTTATCCCAATCCGTAATTTGCTGATACTCTGGGGGTCCATGGATCAGTTAGATTTTGGCATGTCTTTCTTGGCTATACGTTCACGCCCTCATCTAGTTACAGGATAATTTTTCTATTTCCTACCATCCTTACAATAATGCCTCACAGCTCTGGCTATTTGACTGGCTCGGTTCTCTGACCGGTCCCTGTTATCAGTCTTAATTGAGTCCGCTAATTTAGTGAGGAGACAATTCAATAAGATATCACAATACTGAGGGGAACTTGCTCCATTCTGATAGTCCAAGTCACCTGATTGGTCCATATATAATTTTGAAAAACGGTCTAAAAATGTGTCTGCTCCTTCACCCTTTTCTGGTTTTATTTCCAGAATTAGTTTTAAAATCACTTGGTTTCTGGAACATTTTAGCAAGGGCCGTTAAAACAGCCTCTTCTCTTGCATGGTCATCCACTACTACATTTGCCAATGCCTCTAGTGTCCTAGGGCTACTAGAAATCTGGTATTTTCAGCTAGAGTAATTATCTGTTGTATGGTCTCCCACAAATCCTGGGAATCTGCATGATATGCACATTGTGGTTCTTAAATAATCTATAAAAGCAGCAGGTGACTTCTTTCTATCAGGGATTCTGTTTAGCACTGCTATTATTTCATGGGGCTTTCACGGAGTATGGACGTCTGTGGCATGGGGATTATTCATACTTACTGCTCTGGTCGAATCTGCAGTACCCAGCTCTTCCCTTACTGGGAACCGCCTATGGGATATCTGATTAATTTGTAAACTTTCAGTTACATCAAAATCTATCAAAATTTAAGCACCTTGAGTATTAGAAAGGCGCTATATAAATCCCATCCATTATTATTATTATTATTATTATTATCTCAGTATCTTCAATCACTGTCTCACCCTCAGATGAATCTTTCCGTTCGCTAGGGGTTTCCTGATACTGTCCAAATAAATCGTTCCTCTTTCTTACTATTCGTGTAATCTGTCTAGGTTGTGGCTCACTCACTCACTCATTCATTTATTATACTGTACTGATAAATCACTAATAAATCCTCCTCGTGGCATACTCGGTCACGGAACAACTCCTCCCCCGACACTGCGATCAAAAGAATACGAACCCTGATCGAACCACCACAAATCGGATTTTAACAATACTACATTCCCGATTTAAACAAATATTTAATTCAAACGCACTTTTACTCCAATTATCTAACACCCAAAAATCCTTAAGCACTCACACAGGCAATACAAATAGCGGTCTGCAAAATTAACATACTCTAAATCTTAATTTTCTAATTCTTAATACACGTTAAATCTTTTTACATACACAAAGTATTTATATAATTCGGATCCAATAAAGATGCTAAAAAAGACAATGCTGGATTTCTACAATTTACAATAATACACTCTCTTGTAGGGGGCGCTCCTCTGTGTGCAGCCATGTCAGCAGCGCGTTAGTTTTTCCAGCTTTTTTTATTTTTTAGTATGTTTTAAAGTGTGTATTTTGTGTTTCTTCGTGTGTTTTGTGTGGGGGGTGGTGTGGGGGGGTAAGGGGGAAACCGCTTCGGTCGCCTCCTCCATGGAGAGGCTACTTTTTCCAGGTCGCCTCCCCCGTGGCCTAACATCAAGGATCGACGCGGCCTTTCCCGGAGACACGCCCGGGGCTTCAGTGGCGGGCGCAGCGTGGACTCTCGGCGTGGAGCGGGCGACCCTCGCTGGGGCTCGCTGGAGGGGAGCGCTCCGTTTCGTGGCCCGGGGCAGCCGGCAGCCTGAAGTCGCAGCCTGAAGCCGCGGTCTGCAGAGCTCCAGCTGGTGCGGCATCTACAGCCCGGGATCCCTCGTGGGGGACCCGGGGGAAGAAGAAGCCATCACTGCCGGCCCGCGGCCAACTTCTACCGCGGGTGCGGCATGGACTTACCATCACCCCTGGAGGGGAGCTTCGACCACCGGCCCTGCAGTCTACGGTGCTTCTGGCTGCGGCAGGGACTTTAAATCTCGACCGCCGGCCTGCGGCCTACAACAATCTAAAGCCGCGGTCTCTGGTGAGGAAGAGCCGATCCTGGACTGACTGGACTCTGGTCCTGTACACGGGGGGGGGAAATGGAGGAGGACTGGCCAAATGTTTGTGCCTTCCACCACAGTGATGAATGCTGTGGTGGATGTTTGTGTTACAGTTTTATTGTGTGTTCTTTATTATTGTACTGCTGCTGACAACCCAAATTTCCACCAACCCTGGTTGTGTGGCAATAAATTATATCTATCTATCTATCTATCTATCTATCTAATAATTTAACACGCTAGCGCAGAGTTTACAAACACTCGATCTCAATTCCTGCGTCGTACTGTTATCAATCAGTGAACCTCTCCCTCTGATACTGAATATTTTCTCTTTCCTAAGGTACTCTTTGCCGAGGGGTACTACTTCTTAAATGACTACTTTTCCTCCTAAATGTTACTTTCCAAGCCCATGAACGATCAATCTGCTCCGCTTAGCAAAGTGCCGAAAATCAATGCAAATCCGGCACAATGGGCCCCGATTTTTGCACTCGCGATCGAAACAGCTCAACACCCTTGATTGCGAACTTGTTTTTGGGGGTCCGTTGAGATCCCGGATGAGCACCCAATGTAAATAGCCCATTCTAAGCTTCCACCCAGTCTAGTTTCAGTCAAAAAAAATACTGAGTCAAGCACTTGTGCATCTAAACTGAATTTTGGAAAAAACACAATAACAGTTCCCCTCTACTATACCTAGCCACCGCGGGTTCAATCCTAGTATCTGCCTGGCCAAATCCTCTTATCCTCATTCATGCAGAGACACTCCAGAAGGTCACGCAGTCCCATGTGTTCTCCCAGAAGATCGACACAGGACCTCGTGGGAGCTACCTTTTATAGGTCCCCGAACATTGAGGGTCCGAACCGCATGGGGGCGGTCTCTTTACAGTCCAATAACAGATATTGATTAACCCAGTACATAGACATAGACATTTCCCTAATCCAATAATACAGTAACCAATACAATGTATTCAAACAGAGCTTCTGAAAGGAAGCAAACATCGCAACATGTGCCTTGATATTCAAGAAACCAAGACAAGGTTCAATACTTAATCCAATCAACATCTAGCAAAGTAAAGCTTTGCAACAATATTTACAATGTGTATGTCTTGTTTGCATTCATCCAATCCATTCCATGCAATTTGCACCTAATTTTCAGAATCTGCAGATGTTCCATTCTCTTCCTGCAATTCTTATCTAGGCTCTAGATAAACTGGCATCATTCTGCAGCTTGTCCCATTTCTGCAGAAGGCACATTTAAATTGACCAAATAGCCTAGCAGCCCAGAAGCCGTTACTTAATTTTAGTGTCCTGGCCTCTCCAATTTGGCCAGAATTAATGCTCCCACTAGTGGCAACATCCTCTCCACGTTCACTCTATCCAGGCCTTCCTATATGTTATATGTCTCTGTGACTGTGGTTCTAAGCTGCAATGAGGAAACAACCAAGATTGATTTGACTGGAGTCACATTTAGAGGAAGGTTGGGCAAGGATTGGAAATTTCGTTCACATTAGTGCACCAGATAGATCTTATGAAAGTCTGTCTGTTGCATGATCCAGTATAATTGGCACCAGCTTTTTATTCCATATTTTTTAAATTATCCATATTTCTTTAATTGCTTCAATATAAATTTCAATTTTTTCATTCCAGCGAGAGCAGCACAGCAGTAGAGCAACTGCCTTACAGCGCCAGAGACCCAAGTTCAATCCTGAATGCGTGTGTTTGTATGTATGGTGTTTGTACCGTCTCCAAGTGACCTGCATGGGCTTTCTCCGAGATCTTTGGTTTCCACCCACACCTCAAAGATGTACTAGGTTAATTGGCTTGGTATAAATGTAAAACATTGTCCCCAGAGTGCGTACGGAATTGTTAATGTGCGGGGATCGTTAGTCGGTGCGGACTTGGAGGCTGAATGGCCCGTTTCCTCGCTATATCTCGAAACTAATCCAAATTTGTGGAGGAAGAACTGCAGATGCTGGTTTACACCAAATATAGACACAGAATACTGGAGGACCTCAGCTGGACAGGCAGCATCTCTGGAATGAAGGAATGGGTGATGTTTCGGAGTCGAGACTCATCTTCAGACTAATTGTCAGAGGAGAGGGAGTTACAGAGATAAGGAAGTGTAAGAGATCAAAGGAGGTGCAGATCAAGGAAAATATTGAATTGTTAGCCAGGAGAAGGGGACAACGAAGCAGACAGAGATACAATGTAATCACAGGAATAGTCAGACTGGTCAGAGAAATGGGAAGGGGGAGGGATGGAGAAAGAGAGATAGAAAGCAAGGGTTACTTGGAGTTAGAGACGTGTCTTTGTCAACAGAATAACTATATTCTTTTATAGGTCCCCGAACATTGAGGGTCCGAACCGCATGGTCTGAAGAAGGGTTTCGGCCCGAAACGTCACCTATTTCCTTCGCTCCATAGATGCTGCTGCACCCGCTGAGTTTCTCCAGCATTTTTGTGTACCTTCGATCTTCCAGCATCGGCAGTTCCTTCTTGAAAACGATATTCTTTCTATTGTTCTCCTTTAATCAGATAGTTTGTGCTTTCCCATTTCCAACCCTGCTGCCATAGAACTTAACGGTTAAATGGGGCACTACTTCGCTTAGGAAATTGGCAATATGCAACAAAAGCATTTTTCCTGCAGATTTCATTTAATATACTTTGTGCCTCACTTGTCTGCATTTCAATTCAACTTCGTTCCAACTCAGCCTGTTTTTATGAAATGTAATAAAGCCTTTCATTGATAAAGCATCGATGATAATGCCAAAAAACAGTGGTTTGCAACCTTTGAAGTATTATTTGAAGTATGGTCTTGTAAGATATGAAATATGATAGAAAATGTACTTAAGGCAGGCTGCCAAAATCAATTCTATGCACGCTTTGATAAGGAGAACACTGATGTGCCCTCCCAGGCCTCCATAGCCCCTGATGACATTGCAATCTCAGTCATAGATGCAGAGGTGAGAAGATCCTTCAGGAGGGTGAACCCTCGACAAGTGGCTGGACCTGATGATATACCCGGTCAAGTTCTCAAAATCCGTGCAGACCAACTGGCTGGAGTTTTTGCAGACATTTTCAACCTCTCATTACTGAGGTCAGAGTTTGCCACCTGCTTTACGAGGGCATCGATAATACTGATGCCCAAGAAGAGCAAGATGATGTGCCTCGACGATTATCGACTGGTGACACTAATGTCCATGGTGATGAAGTGCTTTGAGAGGTTGTTTATGATGTATATCAACTCCTACCTCAACAAGAACCTCGACCCATTACAGTTTGCCTCCCGCCACAACAGGTCAATGGAGGATGCGGTCTCACTGGCTCTCCACTCTGCACTGGACCACTTGGACAATAAAAACACATACGTCAGGCTGTTGTTTATAGACTACAGCTCGGCATTCAACATCATCATCCGCTCCAAGTTGGTTGTCAAGCTCATGGAACTGAGCCTCTGCGCATCTCTCTGTAACTGGATCCTCGACTTCCTCATCAACTATTCCAATTGACAAAAACACTTCTTCCTCAATAACAATCAGTACGGGAGCACCTCAAGGCTGTGTGCTCAGCCCCCTGCTCTACTCATTCTATACTCATGATTGTGTAGCCGGACATAGTGGCAACTCCCTCCTCAAGTCTGCCTACGACACCACCTTTGTTGGATGAATTACAGATGGTGCCGAGTCAGAGTATAGAAGTGGATCGATAGACTGACCAAACGGTGCCAGCACAACAACCTGGCTCTCAATGTTAGGAAGACAAAGGAACTGATTGTGGACTTTGGAAGAGGAAGAGTGAGGACTCATAAACCTGTCTATATCGACGGGACGATGGTTGAGAGAGTCAAAAGCTTCAAATTCTTGGGTGTGCATATCTCGCAAGATTTGTCCTGGACCCACAAAGAAACCCCATCAATCTGTTTACTTCCTCAGAAAATTGAAAAGGTTTGGTGGAACAACAAATACTCTCTTGAATTTCTACAGGTGTAGTGGAAAAAGCATATAGACTGGTTGCATCGTGGCCTGGTTTAACAACTCGAACACCCAGGAATGAAGAAGATTGCAAAAAGTTGTGTACGCTGCCCAGCCCAGTCCATCACAGGTACTGACCTTCCCCACATTCGAAGGATCTACACGAGTTGCTGCCTCAAAAAAGGCATTTATTTGTTATGGGGTTGACAATGAGCTAAGTTTACATATTGTTGGGCTGCCACAAGTAAGCATTTCATTGTTCCATTTTGGGAAATATCACAATAAAGCACTCTTGACTCTAATGTTGACCAGGCTTTTAGTAATATTTGTGAGGAATTTACCTTTGCATGGGGATGAGGGATAACATTCTTGCTCCTCTTTGAAATATCTCCAGTGGATACATTACATTCACCTGGGATTGCTGACCAGAACATCGTTAAAAGGACAAAGCATTAGAATGGAGATGAGGAATTTATTTGGCCAGAGTGTGGTAAATCTGCGGAATTCATTGCCACAGATGATTGTGGAGGCCAAGTCATTGGGTATTTTGAAAGCAAAGATTGAAAGGTTCTTAATTAGTAAGTACGTCAAAGGTTGCAGGGAGAAGGAAAGAGAATGGGGTTGAAAGGGAAAAATAGATCATAAGATCACAATATCATGTGATAGGCATAGATTTAGGTCTATTGGCCCATCAAGTCTACACTGTCATTCAATCATGGCCGATCTAACTCTCCCACCTAATCCCATTCTCCTGCTTTCTCCCCATAACGTCGATCAACCTCGATCAACCATAGTGGAACAGACCCAATGGGTTGCATGGCCTAATTCAGCTCTTACAGTATGTCTTATAAAAAGGTACCTCCCTCAGAAATGCATTGGATAAATTACCCGAGATTAACTTCTTGCCCAAGTTTTTGGAGTGAGTTTTGCCTAAAGAGCTTTGTAACTCAGAGGCAGGAGTGCCATCAATTGAATCAGACCTGCCTCTCTGTGGACGATTTGGTTTTCTTTCTCCCCCTCTTCCTTGGGACGTCTTTCCACGTTCTCTCTTGTCCTTGGTGCTTTTGTTGCTAGTTTCATTGTTTAATTCCTCTTTTAATTTATGTGCCGGAACTCCCACTTGTGAAGAACAATTTAGCAAGGGTCAACATGTCAAAGAATACTGATACCGGTAGAATCAAAGGTAAAAGCAATCAGAACATTGCTACATAAAGAATACCCGTCCCACTATCAGTGAGGGGGATGAGAACATTTTGATTCTGATAGCCTGCGTGATCATTGTTTGCAAAGAGATTTTTTTCATTTAGTTTAGAGATACAGCACGGAAACAGGCCTTTCTGCCCACCGAGTCCACACCGATCACTGATCCGTGCACATTAACACCATCCTACACACATTAGGGACAATTTAAAAAAAACATTCATACCAAGCCAATTAACTTACAAACTTGTACGTCTTTGAAGTGTGGAAGGAAATCGAAGTTCTCGGAAAAAAACCCACACAGGTCACGGGGAGAATGTGCAAACTCCGTACAGACAACACCCGTCAGGATCGAAGCCGGGTCTCTGGCGCTGTACGACAGCAACTCCACCACTGCGCCACCCTAATAGAATCGATTAAGCCATGAGCAAGGTTAATTTTCCAAAAGGGAATCATTTAAGGCTAATATTCCTCTCAACAATTGGATAAATGATTGGTTTAATAATCCCATTAGTCAATTCAAATTAATGGAACGTTGGTCCCCCTCCAGTTAAGGTGCAACCCGTCCCTTTTGTACAAGTCACCCCTGCCCCAGAAGAGATGCCAATGATCCAGAAATGGAAATCCCTGTCACAACTCCTCAACCAACATCTTCCTGTTCTTACCTTCACTTGCACGAGGTACTGGAAGATCACAACCCTGCTGGTCCTGCTTTTCAGTCTTCTACCCAATTCCATAAAATCGTGTTATAGGACTTCTTTCCTCTTCCTACCTGTATTCCTCGTCCCAACATGCACAACAACCTCCAGCTGCTCCCCCTCACTCTCGAGGATGCCGTGCAGCTGCTCTGAGACGTCCTGGACCCAGGGAGACAACACACCATGCTGGAGTCCTGCCTGCTGCCGCAGAATCTCCTGTCCGCACCTCTGATGATGGAGTCCCCCACCACTGCGGCTCTGCCTGACGTCACTCTTCCCCATTGAGCCTCAGACCCAGGGCTGGAATCACAGCCCTGGCTGCCAGTCAATCTTGTCGTGTCGTCCGTTCCGACAGCTCCCAAGAGGGTGTACCTGTTTTCAGTAGGTCCAGCCACCGGGGGCTCCTGCACTCCATGTTTACTCCTGTTCCTTGTTGTCACCCACCTTCACTCTTCCTGTATCCTCAGTGTGACAATCTCACTGTAGGTCTTGCCCAGGAAACACTAGTTTTCCTGGACATCAAGTCACCCAGCTGCTGCTCCAGTTCCCCAACATGTTCATTCAGGAGCAGCTCCGGGACACACTTTCTGCAGGTGTAATTGTCAGAAACACCAGCAGTGCCCCTGACTTCCCACATCCTGCAGGAGAGACACTGTCACAACTGGCCATCCGTTACTTCAGTGGACAAAAATCACAAATGAGACACACTCAGAGTTGAGTGAAACCTATTCCCTTCTCTGCTGTCGATAGCCTCCTTCTGTACTACAATAAGTCACAATTTTAAAATATCAGACACACACACAGAACCAATTCAAGTGTAGCCTCCTTGCCAAAGACTCACACTTCACCTCCCAAGGCACTCTTGAGCCAAAGACTCACACTTTACCTCCCAAGCCCTACTTTTATTTGCTGATCAATTAACTAATTTACTGATTAACTAACTTACCAATAAACTATTTTAGATTTTGCAGCCAATCCACACACTTGCTTCTTCAATTGCTGCTCCTCTGCTGACCTTGTAGGTATGTGTTGCAGGCTGGCCTTTGTGTGAAAATGTTACCTCTCAGATTCCTATTAAATCTCCCCCTCCCCCTCCCCCTCCCCCTCCCCCTCCCCCTCCCCCCCCCCATCCCCCCCCCCCTCCCCCCCCCCCTCCCCCTCCCCTTCCCCCTCCCCTTCCCCTTCCCCTACCCCTTCCCCCTCCCCTTCCCCTTCCCCTTCCCCTTCCCCCTCCCCCTCCCCCTCCCCCTCCCCATTAACTTGGCATCATGTACGGCACAAACATTATGGGCTGAAGGGCCTCTTCCTTTGCTGTGTTATTCCATGTTCTGTGTTCCATGGAAACAGAGAGCTCTTTTCTTTTACGGAAAACACAGGCCCCTCACGAGTGAGAAAGAAATCCAACTAACATAACTGTTCCAACTTTCAGCCCTGAGCAACGCGTTAAATTATATATGAATCTAAATCACAAAGGTCTGCAGAAGTACCTATTTATGGACTGAAATTAAACCTTTGGATACTTGCATCTGTAATTGTTTTAAATTCTTCAAGCTGCTACTATAAACGAGACTTCAATCTCTGGCCTACTGAGGACATAACATCTTCTGTAAGTTTCCACAATGCAGTACCAGGCCAAGGAAACTCTGGATTTCTAAGGAATTGGATTATATTCATTGGAAAGCCTTCCGTGACTTCAGATTTGCTCCTTCGCTTGTTTCTCTGTTCCAATTTTTCAAACCCAAACACCCTGCAAGAACTCTTGAACCAATATTTTATCATTCATGTGGTTAAAGGTATGTTATAAATTATATTGTATTCTTCAAGCAACTACCCTCTGACTTAGACACAAAAAGCTGGAGTAACTCAGTGGGTCAGATAGCATCTCTGGAGAGAAGGAATAGGTGCCGTTTCATAAAGTCATAAGGTCATAAGTGATAGAAGCGGAATTAAGCCAATCGGCCCATCTAGTCTGCTCCACCATTCATTCATTCATGGTTGAAGAAGGGTCTCAACCCGAAATGTCGCCTATTCTTCGCTCCATCGATGCTGCCTCACCTGCTGAGTTTCTCCAGCATTTTTGTTTACATTCAATCATGGCTAATCTATCTCTCCTAGCCCCATTGTCCTGCCTTTTCCCCATAACCCCTGACATCCACCCGCACTAATCAAGAATCTACCTACTGTATCTCTGCTTTAAAAATATCAATTTACTTGGCCTCCACAGCCTTCTGTGGCAAAGGGTCGGGACCCTTCTTCGGACTCTGATTTATCTCCTAATATAAATATCTCCTAACATAAATAATGCACAGGAGTTTGGCTTGCTTCTTTTTTCTTGAATACTGTATATGGAGTTAAGTGCTTTATCAAATGCAACACTCAAGTGTAAATACATTGTTGAAACTTGCACAATGATAGGAAATCAGTCAATTTATAATTGTCTTTGAGAATCTGTCTTTGTAAAGAGAATGTGGGAAAGTAGGCACTTGATCATAAACCGTAGTAATCGGTAGCAATTTAAAATCATGAACAATGTTTTTGTCAACATCGTACAACATTTGAAAAGATTACAGGGGAATAATGTAGCATATTTCATGCAGTTAATGGAACAAAAATGCTGAGGTGCCCTCCAGTCGGTCCACATCAGTCACTGCTACCTCTCCCGTAAAGGTGCACTCTGATCAAGGTCTGGCCCCACAGAAGTTCAAGGTCACCCTCCAAGGTCACTGGCAAACTCATCAATGGAAGATCAACACTGAGGGGAAGCAAAGGAAGGGTGAAGGCACATGGGACAAAGGCAATAACTTCTTGACACCTGCAACCTCAATTTTAATAGCAGGCATATATCAGCATACGGGCTGGGCGGTAGATCTGGAAATGATGAAGGCTCCATATCTTCCCGGGCGAAAACGTGTTGAAATTGGTTTGCAAGAACTTCTGCTTTCGCCTGGTCCTCAGTGATCAGACAGTTGTTCACTTTAAGCAACTGGTTGTCTGTCCGTCTGGATTTCACATATCTCCAAAAAGCCTTGGGTTGCTCTCCCCCAAGAATAGAAACTAAGAAACCAAGACAAAGGCAGCAAGGGCAGTGGGAGTGGATGAACTTTCAATGCATGATATATTGAAAGTGTTTATAGAACTGGTATTGATTTATTACCGTTACATGTACCGAGATAGTGTGCAAAAATATTTTGTTTGCTATCCAATTAAATCTGAGCAAACGAAACATGAATAAAACCAAGCCATACAGAAGTACAACAGGTAGTGCAAAGAGACACATGTCATAGAGTCATACAGCGTGGAACCAGGTCCTTCGGCCCAACTTGCCCGCACCAGCCAACATTGCCCAGCTACCCTCGTCTCACCTTGGAGGGGAAATGCTGGATTCAATGTTCATACCACTGGGTTCTTGATTAGAACGGGTGTCAACGGTTATGGGGAGAAGGCAGGAAAATGGGATAAGGGCGTAAAGATCAGACATGATTGAATGGCAGGGTGGACTCAATGGGCCAAATGGCCTAATTCTACTCCCATAACTTGTGAACTTATGAAGTTGTGGGTCGTAAGCTGGCCAAGCAAAACATGAGGTGATGTTCCTCCAATTTGAGCTGGGCCTCACTCTGACAGTGGAGGAGGCCCAGGACTGAAAGGTCAGTGTGGGGATGGGAGGGGGAATTAGAATATTTGGCCACAGTTGAGATCACATAGGTCAAGGCGTCTAAGCGTAGGTGTTCAGCGTAACAATCGACAGGTCTATACTGGAGTTGTATGGTCCTGCAAGGAGGACTTTAGGTACAGGGCAACCAGAGCTGGACTTGTTGTTTCTGGGTCAAATGCAGGTGGTGGAGTGGAAGGCAGCAGAATAAAGGAACGATGATGATTCCTGCCAGGAATACAAGCATTTTCTACCTGTCCTCACACATCCACTCCATGTTATTGGTGTAGATTTCTTCTGTCACCTGAAATTAGGCAAACACACATGAATTGCAGACAAGAGTGGCCAGCACGGTGGCGCAGCAGCAGACCTGCAGCCTTACAGCGCCAGAGTTCGATTCTGACTATGGACGCTTGTCTGTAGGGAGTTTGTACGTTCTCCCCGTGACCTGCGTGGGTTTTCCCCAGGTACTCGGGATTCCTCCCACACTTCAAAGACGTACAGGTTTGTAGGTTAATTGGCTTCTATAAATTGTAAATTGTCCCTGGTGTGTGTAGGATAGTGTTGGTCTGTGGGGATTGTGAGTCGGCGTGGGCTCGGTGGGCCGAAGGGCCAATTTCCGCGCTGTGACTCTAAACTTTAAAAAAAGACAATACTGGATGTCTGCATGCAAATCTGTGGTGCTTGCTATATCTACCAAGACAAAATAAAATGGATGCTTTTCTCTGGGTGCAGATTTCCTCAGTGACATCCCTTCTTGCTGTTTTGCACTGCAAACTGCTTGGTGGTACATATATTCAGCAGCCAATTGGAAGGAAACGTGCATCATAATTAAGAGCTATTTTTACCTTAACAGATGCTGCCAACCCTGTCCCAGCCCAACAGCAAGGTTGTAGTTATGGGTAGATCAACGGGCAAGTGAAATCAAGTGCAGTTTATTGTCATATGCACAAGGGCAGTGAGCTACAGGAAAATTCACGTTCACAAGTTATAGGAGTAGAATTAGGCCATTGGCTGATCTCTGCCTCCTAATCCCATTTTCCTGCCTTCTCCCCATAACCCTTGACACCCGTTCTAATCAAGAATATGTCTATCTCTGCCTTAAATATATCCACTGACTTGGCCTGCACAGCCCTCTGTGGCAATAGTTCCACAGATTAACTATCCTCTGACTAAAGAAGTTCCTCCTCATCTCCTTCACCCCTCCCATCAATGGAAACATCCTCGTTACATCCATTCTATCCATGTCACTCATGATTCTATAAGTTTCAATGAGGTCCCCCCTCAACCTTCTAAACTCCAACAAGTAGAGCCCCAGTGCTGTCAAACGCTCATCATATGCTGACCCACTCAATCCTGGGATCATTCTTGTTAACCTCCTCTGGACCCTCTCCACAGCCAGCACATCTTTCCTCAGATATGGGGCCCAAATTTGCTCACAGTACTCCAAATGCCGTCTGACCAGTGTCTTATAGAGCCTCAGCATTACATCCTGTATTCCAATCCTCTTGATATCAATGCTAGCATTGAAATTGTCTTCCTTACTACCGATTCGACTTGCAGATTACTTTTTGGGAGTCCATTTGCACCTCCGATTTCTGGATTCTCTCTCCATTTGGAAAATAATCTTTGCATTTATTCCTACTACCAAAATGCATGACTCCAATGTTACACAAAATTTAATCTGGCACTTCTCTGCCCACTCTCCTAACCTGTTCAAGTCCTTTTGCAGAGCCCTTGCTTTCTCTACATTGGCTGCCCCTCACCCCCCACCTATCTTCGCACCATCTGCAAACTTGGCCACAAAGCCTCGTCCAAATCATTAATATACAACGTGAAGAGTAGCGACCCCAGCACCGACACTTGCGGAACTCCACTAGTCACTGGCAGCCAACTAGAAAAAGCGCATTTTATTGCAACTCTTTGCCTTCTGCCATCCAGCCGACCCGATATCCATGCTAGTATCTTCCCTTTAATACCATGGGCTTTCATCTTCCCTAGCAGCCTGACGTGCAGCACCTTACCGAAGGCCTGCTAAAATTCGAGGTAAACAACATCTACAGCCTCCCCTCCGTCTGTCCTGCTATTAACTTCCTCAAAAATCTCCAGCAGATTCGTCAGGCAAGATCTTCTCTTCACAATCCATGCTGACCAGCCTATTTTATCGTGAACTTCCAAGTACTGCATAACCTCATCCTATATAATGGACTCTAAAATCTTACTAACCACCAAAGTCAGGCTAACCGGCCTATAATTTCCACTCTTCTGCTTTGCTCCCTTTTAGTACAGCGGGGTGATATTCACAATTTTCAAATCTTCTGGAACCACTCCTAACTTAAAATATTTTGTGAGTCTTGAAATATCACAACTGGCACCTTCTCCTCAATAATCACCTTCTCCTTAGTAATCGCCACTCCACTCACTTCCACCCCTGACTCTCTAGGATTTCAGGCACGTTGCTGGTGTCTTCCACTGTGAAGACTGATGCAAAAAGTTATTCAATTCCTCTTCCATTTCTTGATTTCCCGCTATGACTTCTCTTGCATCATTCTCCAGCGGTCCAACGTCCACTCTTGCCTCTTTCTTACTCTTTATATATCCGTAGACCATCTTGCTATCCTCTTATATATTGTTGGCCAGCTTATTGGCACGACACAACAAAAAATCTTGCTTGCAACAGCATTACAGGCATATAAACGTGGACAAACACATACAGTAAATACATAAATTACACTTAGAGTCATAGTGTTGCTGTGTGGAAACAGACCCTTCAGCCCAACTTGCCCACACCGACCAACATGTCCCATCTACTAATCCCACCTGCCTGCATTTGGCCCATATCCCTCTAAACCTGTCCTAGCCATGTACCTGTCTAAATATTTCTTAAACATAGCGATAGTCCCAGCCTCAACTACCACCTCCGGCAGCTTGGTCTATACACCCACCACCCTTTGTGTGAAAAAGTTACCTCTCAGTTTCCTATTAAATCTTTCCCCTCCTCACCTTACACCCATGCCCTCTGTTTCTCGATTCCCCTACTCTGGGCAAGAGACTCTATGCGTCTACCCGATCTATCTCTCTCATGATTTTGTACACAATCCACATAAACCCTGCAAGACCACAGTGCATCAGAAGTTTAGAATAAAAAATACGTGTCATTCTCAGGGCAAGATGTGGTCATAGTGTTCTTTTGCAACGTAGGATTAGGGTTCTGCAGGTCGGTTCAAGAACCTGATGGCTGTAGGAAAGTAACTACTACTGAAACTGGTTCTATGGGTCTTCAGGTTTCATGACCCTGTTTTGTGAAGCAAAGTTATCTCAGGCATTGTTTCTTGTTTTGTGAAGCAAATATTTTCCATCCTTCAATCTGCAAAGACCGTTCCACAACCGATTGAAAATTATTCCGTGTTATTCCATAGTTTCTTTATGAAAGTGAGGGATCGACATGGTGGCAGAGTTGCTGCCTTACTACGCTTGCAGCGCCGGAGGCCCGGGTTCAATCCTGACTACGGGTGCTGTCTGTACGGAGTTTGTACATTCTCCCCATGACCTGCATGGGTTTTCTCCGAGATCTTCAGTTTCCTCCTACACTCCAAAGACGTACAGGTTTATAGGGTAATTGATTTGGTATAAGTGTAAATTGTCCCTAGTGTGTGTAGGATAGTGTTAATGTGCGGGGATCGCTGGACTCGGTGGGACTAAGGGCCAATTCCCACGCTGTATCTCTAAATTAAACTGCTCCCTCGGTGAACCTCAGCATGCCTTGCGTCCCTTTTCTTCCTATTCCAGCAGTTGGGTTCCCTTTATTCTTTTCGTCGAGCTCAATTCCCACAGGGAGCAACACCAGAGCAATCTATGTCTGGAAACTGCTTCTTTCATTCTAAAACATTTCATGTCCATACTCATGCTGCAAAGCCTGCCAGAGCCCTCTCTTCTGAGTTCTCAGATTATTGGAATAATTCATAGGCACTGGATCATTGCCCCAGAAGAGATAATGCAGCACATAATGGTCCTGGATACAGTAGATGTGGAGAGGATGTTTCCACTAGTGGGAGAGTCTAGGACCAGAGGTCATAGCCACAGAATTAAAGGACGTTCCTTTACGAAGGAGACGAGGAAGAATTTCTTTAATCAGAGGGTGGTGAATCTGTGGAATTCATCGCCTCAGAAGGCTGTGGAGGCCAAGTCATTGGATATTTGTAAGGCAGAGATAGATAGATTCTTGATCAGTACGGGTGTCAGAGGTTATGTTGAGAATGCAGAATGGGGTTGAGAGGAAAAGATAGATCAGCCATGATTGAATGGCAGAGTAGACTTGATGGGCCGAATAGTCTAATTCTGCTCCTGAACATGAATTTATGAATTAAACTCCAGAATTCTGCAGATTAAATCAATGGGTTATGGAAGAGTCTAAGCAAACTGAAGGGTGGAAAATATAACCTAAGTTATAAAAATTGGAGAGAAAGATTAAAAAAAAGAGCTGCAGATTAGATAGCCTGACATCAATAGTTGGGAAATATGAGAGTCTGATATAAAGGATGTGTCTCGGGAACGGTTGCGCTACAATGCTGAGAACTATATTCTGTACTCTGGGCACCAATTGTAATATTGTTAAGGGCCTGTCCCACTAACGCAACTTTTCAGCATCTGTCTTCGACCTTCAAGCTCGAGGGCACTCGCCTGAAAAACCTCGAGCTGGATCGGCCGTCTGTCCCTTATTTTGACCTTTTGTCCCTTATTTGGGAGTGAGAAAGTTGGCAACCCTAAGTACAGTATTTCCATAGCTGAACACATCCTTTGTGTACCTTCGATCTTCCAGCATCTGCAGTTCCTTCTTGATTAACAAGTGTCCAGTTGGTCTACTGAGCCCACTTGCAAGAAACACCATGTTTTGGCGCCATTTTCAAAGTCCAGTGCATGTTCTGGTTCTTATAAGCGGTGCCCGATCCAGGCAAGCCCCAAGCTGCTGCAGGGCCTCCAGCCATCGCCTTCCTTGGACGTGATTTCCCCTTCATAAATCCATGCTGACTTTGACCGATCCTGTCACTGCTTTCCAAATGCTCTGCTGTAACATCGTTAATAATCGACTCAAGCAACTTCCCCACTACAGATGCAAGGCTAACTGGTCTATAATTCACGGTTCTCTCTCTCCTCCTTTCTTAAAAAGTGGGGTTACATTGGCTGCCCTCCAGTCCACAGGAACTGATCCAGAGTCAAGAGAACAGTGGAAAATGATCACCAATGCATCCACGATTTCTAGGGCCACCCCCTTGAGTACTCTAGGATGCAGACAATCAGGCCTTGGGGATTTAACTGCCTTCAGTCCCAACAGTTTACCTAACACCATTTCCTGACTAATGTGGATTCCCTTCAGTTCCTCCCTCCCACTAGATCCTCTGTCCCCTACAATTTCTGGGAGATTGTTTGTGGCTTCCTTAGTGAAGACAGAAGCAAAATACTTGTTTAACTGTTCTGCCATTTCCTTATTTCCCATTATTAATTCACCTGTCTCTAACTGTAAAGGACTTACATTTGTCTTCACTAATCTTTTCCTTTTTACATAACTAAAGAAGCTTTTACTGTCAGTTTTTATATTCCCTGCAAGCTTTCTTTCGCGCTCTTCCCCCCCACCCCCTTAATTAACCGCTTTGTCCTCCTCTTGTCTTTTAGTTTATTTTAGTTTAATTTAGAGATATAGCATGGAAACAGGCCCTTTGTCACAGTCCATGACGACCAGCGATCTCCGCACCCTAACGCTATGCTACACACACTAGGGACAATTTACAATTTTTACTGAAGCCAATTAACCTACAAACTGTACGTCTTTGGAGTGTGGGAGGAAACTGGAGATCCCAGCAAAAACCCACGCATGTCACGGGGATAACGTCCAAACCCCGTACAGATAAGCGCCCGCAGTCAGTATTGAACCCGAGTCTCTGGCGTGCCGGCCCTCTGTTCACAGATGTTGATGGACCTCTCAATGAATCACTGTGCTCTGGATGTGAACTCAGATCCCCAGGGTATCGTAACAGCGAAAACCACTGGCTACACATCCTCCTTGCATATCTCACACAGTTATTTCTGGACTGCAATATAATCTTGTCAAGAGAATGACTGTCATGAACTCCCAAAGCAGTGCTCTTCCATTTATGAAGTCATGTGGATTCCTTAATTAATTTTCAACTTTGTTCACTGCCAGGTGTCCAATCTCCAGACATATTGCAGCTGTTCTCATGTTTTCCACACCATTAATCCAACAGCTGCAAGAAATGGCACTACTTCCCTCCATATCTCTCAGCTCCAGCTACTACCAGTAAGACATTTGCCTTGTTTTAACTAAAGGATCTTGTGTTTAAGAGATATCGATGGTTTGAGCTATAGGCCGAGGTTGAGTAAGCTGGGATTCTGTTCCCTGGAGCGCAGGAGGATGAGGGGTGATCTTATAGAGCAGTATAAGATGCACAGATTCTCTTGCCTATAGTAGGGGAATCGAGAACTAGGTTTAAGGCGAGGGGGGAAAGGTTTTATGGGAATCTGAGGGGTGACTTTATCACACCAAGGGTGGTGGGTGTATGGAACGAGCTGCCGGAGCAGATAGTTGAGGCTGGCACTATCGCAACGTTTAAGAAACAATTAGACAGATACATGGATAGGACAGATTTGGAGGGATGTGGGCCAACGTAGGCAGGTGGGACTATTGTAGCTGGGACATGTTGGCCAGTGTGGGCAAGTTTGGCCTTTGGGCCTCTTTCCGTGCTGTGGGACTGTGAATCTATATTTGTGAAACAGAGTCTGAAAGAATTCAATCTTTCACATCGCTCAATGTAAGGAGGATGATTATGCACTTGTTTACACTGTTGACCTTTTGTGGAACTCTGAATCCGGTTTCATGAACCTACTGCACTCTGCGACATCTAGAGAGGACGTCCACCCTTTACTGAAACTTACCGAATGGTGAAAGGCCTGGATAGAGTGGATGTGGAGAGGATGTTTCCTCTAGTGGGAGAGTCCAGGACCAGTGGATTTACTCCAGGTGCCCCAGCTTTCTCCCACATACCTAAGACCTACAGATTTGCAGGTTAATTAGCTTTAGCAAAATTTGTAAATTGTCCTTAGTTTATAGGATAGTGCTAGTCGTAGAGTGATATAGTGTGGAAACAGACCCTTCGGCCTAACTTGCTCACACCGGCCAACATGTCCCAGCTATACTAATCCCACATACCTGCATTTGGTCCATATCCCTCCAAATTTATCCTATCCTGTCTAACTGTTTCTTAAACTTTGGGATAGTCCCAGCCTCAAATACCTCCTCCAGCAGATTGTTCCATACACCCACCACCCTATGTGTGAAAAAATTACCTCTAAGATTCCTATTAAATCTTTTTGCCTTTACCTTGAACCTATGTCCTCTGGTTCTCAATTCTCCAAGTCTGGGCAAGAGATTCTGTGCATCCACCCGATCCATTCCTCTCATGAGTTTGTACACCTCTAGAAGATCCCCCCTCATTCTCCTGCACTCCATGGAATAGAGACCTAGCCTACTCAACCTCTCCCTATAGCTCACACCCTCTCGCCTAGATTACTGCAACTCCCTTTACACTGGCATCAGCCAATCTTCCCTGTCCCGCCTGCAACTGGTCCAAAACGCCGCAGCGAGACTCCTGTCGGGCACCCGAAAAATATCCAATACAATTATAATACAATACAATACAATTCAATTTATTTGTCATTTGGACCCCTTGAGGTCCAAACGAAATGTCGTTTCTGCAGCCATACATTACAAAACAAAAAGACCCGAGACACAACACAGTTTACACAAACATCCATCACATCGTTGTGATGGAAGGCAAAAAAAACTTATCTCTCCACTGCACTCTCCCCCCTGATGTCAGAGTCAGAGTCAAAGTCAAAGCCCCCGGCTGGCGATGGCGATTGTCCCGCGGCCATTAAAGCCACGCCGGGTGATGCAAGGTCGCGCACCGGGTCTTGGTGTTAGAGCCCCCGGCGTGCGCTCGCAGAGTCCCGCGGCCATTCCAAGCCGCGCGGGACGATGATGTAAGGCCCCGCTCAGGTAATCTTCAACCCCGCAACTCGGGCGGGAGAAGTCGCCGTTGCGGAAGCCCCGAAAAGCGGTCTCCCAGCAGGGACCCGCGGGCTCCCGGTGCCGCCGTCCGCCAAACCCGCAGTTGCAGCCTCCGAATCTCCGGGAGTCGGGTGGCAGCAGCGTCCACCACCGCTCCACCCGCTCCGGACTCGGCCAGCCCCGTGACGGTGAGTAGTCGGCAGCTCCGCAGCTGGAACCCCAGGTCGTTCCTGTTGGAGACCGCTCCACGTTGCAGCCCCAACGGCAACGGAGACCCGACAAAGAAAAGGTCGGGTCTCCTGTGCAGGGGAAAGATTTTAAAGTTACCCCCTCCCCCCCACCCCACCCCCCCACACACATACCCCAACAAAAAAAATAACAAAAACTACATAAAAACGAGACAAAAAATAATAAAACACAGACGGGGACCACATCACCCCGATCCTGGCCTCTCTCCACTGGCTCCCTGTGCGGTTGCGAATAAATTTCAAGATCCTCCTTTATGTCTACAAAGCCCTCAATGCGCTTGCCTCCACCTACATTAAAAGTCTGCTTACCCACCACACCACCTCCAGGTCCCTCAGATCGGCCGACTTGGGGTTGCTGAATATCCCGCGGTCTAGGCATAAGCTCATGGGCGACCGTGCCTTTGCGGTTGCAGCTCCTAGACTGTGGAACAGCATCCCTCTTCCCATCAGAACTGCCCCCTCCATCGACTCCTTTAAGTCGAGACTAAAAAGTCATCTCGACTCCCAAGCCTTTCTTGACGTTCTCTGTGATGTTTGTATTTAATCTGTGAACCGCTGTTGTTTGTTATACCCAGAACTGAACACAATACTCTAAGTGTGGTCTCACCAACATCTTATACAACTGCACCATGACCTCCCATCTTCTATACTCAAAACTCTGACTGATCAAGGCCAATGCTCAAAAGCTTTTTTGACCACCTTATCTACCTGTGATGACCTTCAAGGAACCTTGTACCTGCGCTTCTAGATCCCTCTG
The DNA here is from genome assembly GCF_010909765.2 of Amblyraja radiata. Classification (NCBI taxonomy): domain Eukaryota; kingdom Metazoa; phylum Chordata; class Chondrichthyes; order Rajiformes; family Rajidae; genus Amblyraja; species Amblyraja radiata. The sequence continues at coordinate 26,007,617 of NC_045960.1, read as the reverse complement.
CTCCACAACACTCCACAGAGCCCTACCATTTATTGTATAGATCAGGGGCCTCCAAACCTTTCAGCATGAAGGCCACATTATATATTTGGCACATTTTTGCAAGCCGTAGGAAAAAAAAAAAGAAATTTCAGTTTTATAGATTTAATGAACTCAAAAAAGAACTTAAGTAAAACAAATGGAAGAAATTCAAAACAAAACTTGTAGCCATCAATCAAGGTTAACCAACAAAATCATAAAGTTTTAAATAACCACATTAATGGGAAGGATGGAACAGCTTTCTTTAATTTCAAAATTTCATTGGATTGAGGATCCAATTTATGAAGGACCTCAAATGCTCAAGTGAATAATTCATTAAGAATTCTATGTTACTGCACAAATACATTGACGAGCTAAAATAAGAGTCAAGAATCAAGAGTGTTTTATTGTCATATATCCCAGATAGAATAATGAAATTCCAGAGGTGCTGCCTAATCTGCTGGGCTACTCCAGCACTTTGTGTCCTTTTTGTTGTAAACCTGCATCTGCAGTTCCTGGTCTAGACTTTGGACTTTAGAAATACAGCATGGAAACAGGCCCTTCAGCCCACCGAGTTCGCACTGACCAGCGATCACCCTGTACACTAGGGACAATTTATAAATTGTACTAAAGCCAATTAACCTACAAAGTGGGAGGGGTGTGTGGGAGGAAACCGGAGCACCCGGAGGAAACTCATGAGGTCACAGGGAGAACGTACAAACTGTACAGATAGCATGTGGTCTCGGTCGCTGCGCCACCGTGCTGCCCCATAAGTGTGTTTAATCGCTTTTGTGCTGGATCTTAATCCAAGATAAAAGTGTCTCAGATAAAAGAATAGTTGTGGATAGAAGAAGAAAATAAGTTGTGGCGATGACTGTCGGAGAAGGAATGGAATGAGGAGAGTGTGGTCCTACCAAAGTGGACAACAGGAGAGACATTGAAGGGAGATCTCATTTCATAACCTGTAGGCAGCCTGTGAACACTGAGGTGGGGCAGATCACCTGACCACAAAATTAAAGATGTTATTAGTGTGGTTCAAAGGTGGGGCAGAAACCTAATCAGAAAGTTCCAAACCTAAATGTTAACGTCAAAGCACCAAATGTAGGAAGAACTCAGTGTGTGAGGCAGAATCTGTGGAGGGAAGGATAGGTGATGAGAGAGGGTTATAGGTGAAACTGGTCAGAGGGGAGGGGAATGAGGGGGAGTAAAGGGAAATGAGGGACTCGGGATCATCTCACCTTTATTCCCCCCTTTTGCTCCTCCCCTGTCCTCTTCCATTTATATACCTCTCTGGCTTTACATTTCACTCCTCCTGTTTCCTTATCTGACATCACTCACGAAGAGTCCACCAGGGACTATACTGGGAGTTGCGTCTGCGTCGACCAGCGATCCCCCAGAGAGCCGAGCTGGAGCCAGCGCCTCCCACTCGTGCCGGCTGCAAGCTTGGGTCGACACCTCTGGCCACCACCGGACAGGGACGGCCCAGTAGTAACTCAACAGCGCCCGCAACACCGGAGACACGAGCCCCGACCCCACGCAGCAGCACGATCTCGCTCACTCACTGGATGAAACGAAGGTCTGATAACAGCAGATCCGCTCCCGACAATGGTTATGGCGGGTGCCCGATGACCTGAGCATACGCAGTTGGAATACCGAACTTGCTTACAGCCCGCTACACGGAACGTGTTAAGAGCTTACTGCGGGCTGGATAAAATCTCCTGGCGGGCCGGATGTGGCCCGCGGGCCATAGTTTGGAGACTCCTGGTATAGATCCTGCCCTTGTTCGATGTCCCAAAATGTAACACCTCACATTTCTCGGTATTAAATTCCATCAACCATTCCTCAGCCCACCTGGCCAATCGATCAAGATCCTGCTGCAATCTTTCAAAACCATCTTCACTATCTGCAAAACCACCCACTTTTCTATCTTCAGCAATCTTGCTGAACTAAACTAAAGTAAACTTGCTAAACTAGTGTACGGGGATCGCTGGTCAGTGTGGACATGGTGGGCTGAAGGGCCTGTTTCTGACCTGTATCTCTAAAGTAACCTAAACAAAACCATATCATGATCCCTCTAATGATTAATTCCAATTGAATATTAAATTAGGCTAAATTATGTTTATCTATGTATCTAATGCATTAATAAAACAATATTCAGAAAACTCTGAAAATACACATCTAGTCCAGCAGCATGTGACAAAGCTGTTACACTGATCATAGGTTTCTCCTGTTTAATGAATGAGATCCTTATTTCTAATCAATAATATTTTGGTTAATTCATGAAGTTGGGCCTTGGTTCACTATAATTTATCTCTTGGCTCTGATACACACAATGATTCCTCCAATTAAATTAATTAAAAGGTTAGAGTTTTGAGACTTGAATATAATCAGAAATATGACTGGCTTCATGTCTGCAATGTGAGTCATTAATTTAGAGTAAAAAAAGACTGAGAAAATAGTTTGGAAATAGTTTAGTTTAGTTTAAGAGATATAGAGCGGACACAGACCCTTCGGCCCACCGAGTCCGAGCCAACCAGCGATCCCCGTACTCTAGCACTATCCTATACACTCTGGGGACAATTATTACCAAAGCTAATTAACCTATAAACCTGTACATCTTTGGAGTGTGGGAGGAAACCGGAGCATGAGGTCACAGGGAGAACGTACAAACTCCGTACAGACAGCACCCGTAGTCAGGATCGAACCAGAGTCTCTGGCGCTGTAGGTTAGCGACTCTACTACTGTGCTACCATGCCACCAGGAAATAGGGGAACAGAGTTACCATCATAAGACTACAAGATCATGAGATAGACGAGCAGAATTAGGCCATTAAGGCCATCGAGTCTGCTCCGCCATTCGCTCATGGCTGATCCATTTTTCCCTCTCAAATCCATTCACCTGCCATCCAATAACATGTCACAAAAGTGGTATTTCATCTTGTGTTGCATCTGAAGGCACAAGTACCCAGGCCTCACTAATATAATGGGTTGGTGGGGTGGGGGAAGTAAACATGATTGCATGAATTCCACAGTGAGTCCATTAATGTTGAATGGAACGGAAGGGCAATAGTCCTCTCTTGATTTAAAGGTTTGGGTGTGAAAGCAGAGTCAGGCAACAGGACTCGCAGCTCTCTGTGGGGTCAATGGAGTAAGAAAATCTAACCATCATTCTTTGCGAATTTATGCTCAAATGCTGTGCTGCTGGAATGGTGTTAAATATACAGGGTTTTCCTTGTTTTCGGTGTCTATGCCACCCTCTACTGTTCACAAGGCTAAAAGCTGCTTAATCATGTGTAAAATTATCTTGGAAGTTGCTATTCCAAGTATTTTATGCAATGGCCTGGATTTTCCCAGGAAACTTCTGTGAGGTTGATGTATTTTTAAGAGGCCTTTGGATATGCACATGGATGTGCAGGTAATGGAGGGATGTGAATTCTGTGCAGGCAGATAAGAGTTGGTCTTGGCATCATGTTCAGCACAGATATCTGTGCAATGAAGTCCTGAGCTACCAGTTTCAAATTCAGTTTAGTTTAATGTCACTCGTATCGAGGTACAGTGAAAAGCTTTGGTTGTGTGCTAACCATCTACCTCATTGGAGACCCTCAGGCGACCTTTAATTGGACTCTACTGGACTTTACCTTGCACTAAACATTATTCCCTTTATACTGTATCTGAACACTGTGGAAGGCTTGATTGTAATCGTGTACAGTGCATTCAGAAAATATTCAGACCCCTTCACTTTTTCCACATTTTGTTGCGTTACAGCCTTATTCTAAAATGGATTAAATTCTTATTTTTTTTATCATCAATCTCCGCACAATATCCCATAATAAAAAAACAAAAACAAGTGTTTAGAAATTTTTGCAAAGTAATTCAAAAGAAATAAGTGAAATATCACATTTAGGTAAGTATTCAGACCCTTCACTCAGTACTTTGTTGAGGCAGCTTTGGCAGCGATTACAGCCTCAAGTCTTCTTGGGTATGACGCTACAAGCTTGGCACACCTATATTTGGGTAATTTCTTCCATTCTTCTTTGCAGATCCTCTCAAGCTCTGTCAGGTTGGATGGGGAGCGTCGATGCACAGCTATTTTCAGGTCCCTCCAGAGATGTTCGATCGGGTTCAAGTCCGGGCTCTGGCTGGGCCACTCAAGGACATTCACAGATTTGTCACAAAGCCACTACTGCATTGTCTTGGCTGTTTTTCTCAGGGTCGTTGTCCTGTTGTAAGGTGAACCTCCGCCCCAGTCTGAGGTCCAGGACGCTCTGGAGCATGTTTTCATCAAGGATCTCTCTATACTTTGTTCCATTCACCTTTCCCTCGATCCTGACTAGTCTCCCAGTTCCTGCCGCTGAAAAACATCCCCACAGCATGATGCTGCCACCACCATGCTTCACCGTAGGTATGGTATTGGCCAGGTGATGAGCGGTGCCTGGTTTCCTCCAGAGGTGACACCTGGCATTCAGGCCAAAGAGTTCAATCTTGGTTTCATCAGATAGAGAATCTTGTTTAGGTGCCTTTTGGCAAACTCCAAGCGGTCTGTCAAGCATGTTTTACTGAGGAGTGGCTTCCATCTAGCCACTCTACCGTAAAGGTCTGATTGGTGGAGTGCTGCAGATATAGTTGACCATCTGGAAGCTTCTCCCAACTCCACAGAGGAACACTGGAGCTCTGTCAGAGTGACCATCGGGTTCTTGCTCACCTCCCTGACCAAGGTCCTTCTCCACCGATTGCTCAGTTTGGCCGGGCGGCCAGCTCTATGAAGAGTCCTGATGATTCCAAAGTTCTTCCATTTAAGAATGACGGAGGCCCCTGTGCTCTTCAGAACCTGAAATGCTGCAGAAATTGTTTTATACCCTTCCCCAGATCTATGTCTCGACACAATCCTGTCTCGGAGGTCTACGGACAATTCATTCGTCTTCATGGCTTGGTTTTTGCTCTGACATGCACTGTCAACTGTGGGACCTTATATAGACAGGTGTGTGCCTTTCCAAATCTAGTCCAATCAATTTAATTTAACACTGGTGCTCCAATCAAGTTGTAGAAACATCTCAAGGATAATCAATGGAAACAGGATGAACCTAAGCTCAATTTTGAGGGTCATAGCAAAGGGTCTGTATACTTATGTAAATGTGATATTTCAGTTATTTATTTTTAATTACTTTGCAAAAATGTCTAAACACCTGTTTTTGCGTCTTCATTCTGGGGTATTGTGTGTAGATTGATGATTAAAAAAAAAGAATCCAATCCATTTTAAAATAAGGCTGTAACATAACCAAATGTGGGAAAAGTGAAGGGATCTGAATACTTTCTGAATGCCCTGTATAGTCTTTCTGTTTAAGAAGGAACTGCAGATGCTGAACAATCGAAGGTAGATAAAAATGCTGGAGAAACTCAGTGGGTGAGGCAGCATCAATAGAGCAAAGGTAACGTTTTGGGTCGAGACCTTTCCCCAGACTGATGTGGGGGTGGTGGGGGCGGGATGAAGAAAGGAAGATGCGGAGACAGTGGGTTGTGGGAGAGCTGGGAAGGGATGGGGAAAGAGGGAGAAAGCAAGGACTACCTGACGTTGTAGAAGTCAATGTTCATACCGCTGGGGTGTAAACTACCCAAGTGAAATGTGAGGCACTGCTACTCCTATTTACAGTGGAACTCACTCTGGCCATGGAGGAGACCCAGGAACGAAAGGCCAATTTCGGAATGGGTGGGGGAGTTGAAGTGCTGAGCCAACGGGAGATCGGGTTAGCTATTGCGAACTGAGAGAGAACTGAGTCTGGAGAGGTCTGCAAGGGTCCCTGTCAAGGGTTTATTCCGAACATCTTCGTCACATAGGACTCTGTGATTTACGGACTATTCCCAGGGACGCATTCAGACACTGACATCGAGTGCTGCTGGAAGGTCATCAACTTGGTGAAAGACGCTCTTTGGTCTGCCCGAGTGTTGTTCACCACCCAGCGGAGCGAGATGTCCGTCGGAGAATGTTGCCAGCTGGCCCGCTGCAGACTGCAGGAGTACGTGCTGAGGGACGCACTGAAGCTCGGTGCCTCCAACGCCAAGGCTCCGTGGGGGAGGACCACAGTCAAGGTTCCTTCTGCTGCTGGACATGGGGGACAGGGTGTGGTGGAGACGCCCCTCAAAATAAGGGAAGGGACCCATGCCAGTGGGCCACATGTGGTAAGAGTGGGGGATAAATTTGTGAAATTTGAGCAATGTATGTAGACTGTATTGAATATTTTGTATAGCCTCCGAATATGTCAGATGAATTTTTTGCACGGTTCATGTATTGTATATATTTATTACCTGAATAAAGTCTATTTTGAAATAAAAAAGAACTGAGCGAAGGTGTTGGGCGAAGCGATCGCCAAGCCTCCGCTTGGTCTCACCGATGTAGAGCAGCTGACATCTAGAGCAGCGGATGCAATAGATGAGGTTGGAGGAGGTGCAGGTGAATCTCTGCCTCACCTGGAAAGACTGCTTGGGTCCTTGAATGGAGTCAAGTGGGGAGGTAAAGCGACAAGTGTAGCATTTCCTGCGGTTATGTCTTTCTCAGTCAGTCTGAAAAAGGGTCCCGGCCCGAAAAGTTACCCATCCTTTTTCTGCAGAGCTGCTGCTTGACCCATTGAGTTACTCATGCACTTTGTGTTTATCTTTGGTGTAAGCCAGCATCTGCAGTTCCTTGTTTCTTCATTATTTTATAGGGATTGTCTTATTTTTATTAATATACACATGTATGCATATTTATATGATGAAATTCGTTTAAACATTTTTCACACAACACTTTTATTGCTTTGAATTCGCGCTCGACGCATCATTCGGGGGTTTCCTTTATAACTTGACTCGATGTTAGGATTTTAGTTGGAGGCAGGTTTCATGCATGGTCAGGTGAGGACCTGTGAATAGGACTAAAAGCTCGGCGGACAATGGAACCGAGGGAACCCGCCCGGAGGACCTGAAGGCTTGGCGGACCATGGAACCGGGAGGGAGCCGCTGAAGACGTCAGACGTGAGGAACGAGGAGGATTAACTGGGGTCGTGCCTGCAGCGTCTTCAAAGTCAGCTGCAGGAGGTTGCCCCAGGACACAAAGATGGCCGGGCGAGGAGTGGGACGTCAGTTCACGGGCCGATCGGTCGAGGGCGACGGAGGGAGGCCCTGCAGGAGCCTGGGGCTTTCCTGGATTGGTAACCGCTTCAGTAGACTGAGCGCACAGGCAGACCGAGCCTTGGACTTGTGGAAATGGTGCCAAAACATGGCGGCACCGGAAAGTGTAAATATGCAAACCATCACCATCCAGTTGCACGTGTGACAAATATAACACCATTGAACTATCAAAACAACAAGCTTCCAAAAGGACGGTGCGCTTTCACAACTCTGGACCTCCTTTAAGCGATGTTCCTCCTCTCACTTGAAAGGTTAATTGACCGTCGGAAGTATAAGAAAGTAAACTTGCTTCACAAGAAGAAAGGATTCGGCCCGAAACGTTGCCTATTTCCTTCGCTCCATAGATGCTGCTGCACCCGCTGAGTTTCTCCAGCTTTTTTGTGTAACTTGCTTCACAATACTGGAGCCTCCGAGAGCAGATAGGAATTAGATGAGATAGAGTGGAAACCGGGGTTGGCTGGGAAAGTGGATACTTGGGCCCGATCCCTGGGTTGGGGATACAGATCACATCAGGAACGCAAGACTTCCAGGAACTGAAGTACTTGGGAAGTCGTTGGATCCAAGAGCCTCTGGGGCCTCCTTAAAATCTCTACAATACAAAAACTCTTTGTCTTGTTTGCGGCTGTGTGTGTGTGCCATCAGGGCACAATCTGGTTAATTCCTATTTTCGTCCAAACGCTAGTCCACAACCATCCCATTTTCACACATCCTACTCACATATTCCCTCTGGAGGTGATAAACATCTTCCTGTCACATTTCCATCTATATTTCTGAACTTTTTGATCCTTGAAATTTTAAAAACAGCTCCAACACACCCATTTTGAGAGAAACAAAAATCCGGCTGACGTCACAATGCACTCGGAAGGCAGGACGGGACACTCTGGGAGGGAGGGAGGGAGGGGGCGCTCCAGCGCTGGTGGTGAACAAGGAGTGGCGGCGGCTGCTGGCCGTCCGGTACCCAACGGCCGCCCGGTCCCTGGTGGGGAGGCTGCTGCCCGCGGGCTGAGCCCGACGACTGGGCCTGGGCTGGAGCAGAGCCTGGAGCTGGAGTGAGGGCTGAGCCCGGGGCTTGGGAAAGGGCCGTGACCGGGGCCGAGAAAGAAGCAGCCGGTGGAACCAAGGAGGAGCCTGGGCCCATGGTCAGGGACGGTGAAGTTGGAACCTGCACTGGAGCCCAGGCGGCGGCTAAGCTGACAGCTGTAGGCTGCTGCTGGAACCAAGGACGAACCAAGGACTCCCCCTTCCTCTTTAACCCCCTCCCCCTCTGCCGCCCCTCTTCCTCTCTACCCCCCTCCCTCTCCAGGGAATAATGAGTATTGGGACCTATGGGTGAGTGGTGGAATATTGCATTCGGGGACCAGCCCTTCCCTGTGATGCCATCTTGGACTAGACTTTAGAGATACAGCATGGAAACAGGCCCTTCACACCACCTAGTCCGCACCGACTAGCGATCACCCGTACACTAACACTATTCTACACACATGACGGACAATTATTACAACTTACCAGAGCCCAATGCATCCACAAACCTATATGGGTTTGGAGTGTAGAAGGAAACCGGAGCACCTGGGGGAAATCTACGCATGTCATGGGGAGAACGTGCAAACTCCGTACAGACAGCACCTGTGGTCAGGATCAAACCCGGTCTCTGGTACTATGGCAAAAGTTTACTTGTGAAAACAGTGATCAACATTTTATTTTCCTTGGATTGTGGGTAGAAACCGCTGTTGCATTAAGGAATTTAAATTATAGCAAATGTTCTTAAATTAATTTAAATGTTTAAGAACATTTAACATTAAGAGCCATCCACAGTGTACATAGATACAAAAAGCTGGAGTAACTCAGCGGGGCAGGCAGCATATGTGAGGTTATCCACTTTGGTAGCAAAAATAGGAAGGCAGATTATTATCTAAATAGTTGGGGAAAGGGGAAGTACAACAGGATCTGAGGGTCCTTGTTCATCAGAATGAAAGTAAGCACGCAGGTACAGCAGGCAGTGAAGAATGCGAATGGCACGCTGGCCTTCATAATGAGAGGAGTTGAGTATAGGAGCAAAGAGGTTCTTCCGCAGTTGTATAGGGCCCCAGTGAGACCATACCTGGAGTATTGTGTGCAATTGCGGTCCCCTAATTATGGGAAGGATATTCTTGCTATTGAGGGAGTGCAGCATAGGTTTACAAGGTTAATTCCCGGGATGGAGGGACTGTCATATGCTGAGAGAATGGAGCGGCTGGGCTTGTACACTCTGGAGTTTAGAAGGATGAGAGGGCATCTTATTGAAACATATAAGATTATTAAGGGTTTGGACACATTAGAGGCAGGAAACATGTTCCCAATATTGGGGGAGTTCAGAACCAGGGGCCACAGTTTAAGAATAAGGAGTAAGCCATTTAGAACGGAGATGAGGAAACACCTTTTCACACAGAGAGTTGTGAGTCTGTGGAATTCTCTGCCTCAGAGAGCGATGGAGGCTGGTTCTCTGGATGCTTTCATAGAGAAAGCTAGATAGGGCTCTTAAAGATAACGGAGTCAGGGGATATGGGGAGAAAGCTGGAATGGGTTACTGATTGGGGATGATCAGCCATGATCACATTGAATGGTGATGCTGGCTCGAAGGGCAGAATGGCCTACTCCTGCACCTATTGTCTATTGTCTATTGATTGGAATTACTCTTTAGCTACCCATGTAAATCCTGTAGACCTAACTTTTATCGTGCCTAATATAACATTCTGGCTGCTGTAAATTGTGTGAAAGACTCTAGTTCCAGGTGTGAGAATTATTGTACAAAATTGAATTCATAACCATTGCTAAAGGTTGGGATTACGTTAATTTAATCTTCCTACTGGTACAGGTACAGCAGCGTATTACTTGGAAAGTTCGATGGTATTGAAGGATTAAAAAATGAACTTGCCCTGTTAAATACAGATCAGAAAATATTAGCTAAAACCCTGGCAAGAGGATTAAGTAAATACGTTAATAAATTAATACATTCTGATCAAACGGGGTTTATACCCAAGAGACACTCGTTCAACAATTTGAGACGTCTTTTTAATATAATGTACTCACACAGAACGATAAAGGAAGACATCAATTATTTCCTTAGACGCAGAAAAAGCATTTGGCCAAGTAGAATGGAAATATCTTTTTACAGTATTGCAAAAATTCCAGTTGGGAGAAAATTTGATCTCATGGATAAAGTTGCTATATGACAAGCCGACTGCCAGAATACTGACTAATCATGTACTCTCACCTAAATTTCAGCTATCCAGGGGCAATAGACAGAGATGTGCATTATCACCACTGTTATTTGCCCTCACGATTGAACCTTTAGCAGAAAGTATGAGAGTACACCCGAATATTCACGGCTATAACACTAAATACTCCAATCATAAAATATCATTATATGCAGATGATGTAATACTTTATATCACCAATTCCCAAGTTAGCATTCCAAGTATACTAAATCTTATAGAGGAATTCGGTTCCTTTTCAGGATATAGAATAAATTGGAACAAAAGTGAAATCATGTCAATAAAACCTCAAGATCCGACACACCTTCTAAAACTCCCTTTTAGAATTGCTACGGAAAAATTTAAATATCTTGGAGTTCACGTAACTAGAAAATACACTTCTCTATTTCAAGCAAACTTTCCTCCATTAATTACCTAACTAGTCTCTCATAGGCAGAATAAATGCCATAAAGATGATCTTCCTTCCACAAATCCTGTACTTATTTCAATCAATACCGATTTATCTTCCTAAAATTTTTTTTTTTAAACTTGACTCTCTGATCACAAACTTTATTTGGGATTATAAAACACATAAACTCCATAAATGACATCTATGTAAACCTAAAGAAATTGGTGGACTGGCTCTCCCCAATTTTTTATACTATTACTAGGCAACGAATATTAAAAGCGTAATCTATAGGATGGACAACACATGCCAACAGGGAAAATGGTTAATAATGGAGAGAGAGGATTGTTCGCCTTTTAATATAGGCGCAATTCTTCTCTCTCCAATAAATTTGAAGAAAACACTATATGAGAAAAATCCGATTATCCACAGTACCCGACGAATCTGGAAACGAGTGAAGTCAACCTTTAAACTGAGAAATGTATCTCTTCTCTCACCAATTGCCAACAACCTTTCGTTCAAGCCGTCTATTTTAGACAAAACATTCACACATTGGGAAAGAATAGAAATTAAAAAACTGGGAGATCTTTATGAGATGGGAACTCTTCTCTCATTTCAAGAATTACAGTCGAAATATCATCTGAAAGGTAGCCAATATTTTAGATATCTTCAAATACGATACTATCTGAAAAAATATACCTAAGACTATCAATCTTTGTTTTCAGACACACTAGACAAATGTATGAATAGAAACTCTGATTCAAACAAGTTAATATCATATTTGTATAACACCCTTTTAAATATACAAACCTCATCGTCAGAAGTAATTAGAAGAGCTTGGGAAGATGAGCTAGGCCTAAACATTTTTAAAGACAGATGGGAAGAAAACATTTTATATATACACAACTGTTCTCTTAACATTAGGCATTCGTTAATTCAATTTAAAGTACTGCACAGACTCTATTATTCAAAGTCTAAACTGAATAAGATCTTTCCAAATGTATCTCCTATTTGTGATAAATGTCTCCTTCAGGAAGCAACTATAACCCATTCCTTTGCCTCTTGTATAAAGTTACATAATTTCTGGAGAGGAATTTTTGAAATTTTATCTAAAACACTAAAAATAAAATTGGATCCCGACACGGAACTGATTATTCTAGGCACTTCAGAAGCCTGTTCTGAGCTTTCACTATTTCAAAGACGTTTCCTTAATTATGGCCTGATAACGGCGAAAAAACTAATACTTACATTTTGGAAACCTACTTCAGTCCCTACTCTTAAGATGTGGATTATAAACATGTCCGAGACGCTACAGCTGGAAAATATTAGACTTGGCTTGGCAGAAAAACCAGATCATTTTTCCAAGACATGGACACCCTTCACTGATTTCTTACAAGGATAGTATGGCGCAACACAACTTTGGATTTAAATCTAACTATGGGTTTGGTGAGTGGGTGGGGAGGGATGAGAGGCAGGTGTACCACCACTTTTCTTTCTCTTTTTCTTTTTGTCCTTTTATTTTTTTTCTATCCCTCTCTTCTTTCTTTCTTTCTTTCTTTTATTCACTCTTTGGCTACACCACTAGGGGTCCTATCTTTGCACATCTCACTTTACCTCTTTCTTGCTTTTTCTCCTTTCTTTTCTTCTAATTCAAAGCTAAAAAGTTAAAATTGAAGCTGTACAATAACAATAATTTATATGCCCTTGGTTCTACTCTTGTACATTTTCTTCTAATATATATTTTTTGAAATAAATAAATAAATAAACAAATAAATAAAATATTGACTGCCGCATTATTTCACAAAAGCAATATTCCTTGAAAGTGGTGTCAAAGGTAGATCGGGAGGGCAAGGTGGCTTTTGGTACATTGACCTTCAACAGTCAGAGTATTGAGTATAGAAGGAATAGGTGAAGATTCGCGTCGAGACCCTTCTTCACCTTCTTCAACCCGAAACACCACCTATTCCTTTTCTCCAGAGATGCTGCCTGACCCGCTGTGTTACTCCAACTTTTTGTGTCTATCTTCAGTTTAAACCAGCATCTGCAGTTCCTTCCGACACATATTGAGTATAATAGAAGTTGGGAGGACCTGTAGTTATATAAGACGTTGGCGAGGCCATATTTAGAGCAATGTGTTCAGCTTTGGTCACCGTGTTAGTGAAAAGGTCACAGGGAGAATGTAGAAACTCCACACAGACACCACACAGATAGCACCCATAGTCAGGGTCGAACACGGGCCTCTGCCACTGTAACAGTTGTGGGGGTGTTGAAATTCAAGGGGCAATGAAACTGAAGCACAGCCTACATTTTTTCTCATTGCTCTGACTAAACTGTTTCTCAACTAAATCCATTGTAACATTACTTCAAAGGTAACCTGCGGCTGTTAAGTGTTTTAGGGTTTAAGGAAGCAGCTTTACTTCAAAGGTAACATCGGCTGTCAAATACCCTGAGACCATGAGAGGTGTTCTCAAAGTACTGGTCTCCCTTCTCTCTTTCTCCAACTCTGGGGGCTAATATTGCACTTACTTATCCTGAGCCATAAACAAATTCACTATTGGAACTCATTTATTTTTCAAGAAAATGTACAAGCAGTAAAGTGAGATGAATTAGCACTCCGCTGGTTGTTATATCTGAGAGAGAGTGAGAGAGATTTGTGTGTGATCGGATTGCCGAGTAATAGGTTGCAGATGTCCTTCCATTGGCAGCGGCTAAGTGAATCAGAGGCTCGCTCCAAGGCCATATGGGAAGGAATGCCTCTTGGAAAGAACGAATTCTCGGCTTCAGGAGCTCCAATTAATCCATGGGTCAACACATTGAGCGAGAACTCTGGCACTGGTCACCAGTGCACGATGTCTGCAAGATAATCAGCTGCTGATTGAACTCGGCTCCACTAATTCACTTCCATTGTGGTCAAGAGGAATAAAAGATCCGACGAAACCCTTGCACGCTTATTGCCACCAACTTCATCCAGTGGAACAGCTTTTTCATGGCGGAGTAAAATGCATCGACACTACACAAGATGGAGCCCAACCCAGGCGACTCTTTGCGTGCCAGCCACAGAAGCTGATCTGCAAACTCAGATTACATTCGCTCCACACGCTTAAATCTCTACTCCCTCAGCAACATTTCTTACTTTAACTATGTTCTTAAACACTGTAAATGGCTCGATTGTAATCAAGTATTGTCTTTCGGCTGACTGGATAGCACGCAACAAAAGCTTTTCACGTGACAACAAACTTAACTGAACTGAACTTTAGTTGACAAAAATGCTGGAGAAACTCAGCGGGTGAGGCAGCATCTATGGAGCGAAGGAATAGGTGACATTTCGGGTCTCGACCTATTCCTTTGTTCCATAGATGCTGCCTCACCCGCTGAGTTTCTCCAGCATTTTTGTCTACCTTCGATTTTTCCAGCATCTGCAGTTCTTTCTTGAACTTTAGTTGAGTTCAGTTTGGATGGAAATTGCTGGTCGGCGCGGAGGGCCTTTTTCCACGCTGTATCTTTAAACTAAACTACGATATGGTATATTTTCCATCTTCACATCCCGAATGCTAAAACTTGTAGAATCCAGTAAACCTACAAACCTGTGAGAAAACACCCAGTGAAAACCCACATGATCACAGGGAGAACGTACACACTCTGTACGGACAGCACCCGTAGTCAGGATCGAACCCGGGTCTCTGGCGCCGTAAGGCACCACCTACATTTTATTTATTTGTGGATGCTAAGACCTGTGGATACTGAAAATTAAAGTTTGTACACGATGATTTAGAAACTCATCACCAATTCTGTTTAATCTGTAATCTTACAATCTGAACACAGACACTGACAAGCAAATGAATGAATGGAGCAAAACATAAAGTGTTGGAGGAAGTTGGCAGATCAGGAAGGCTCTGTGGAGAGAATGAATAGGTGAAATTTAGGGTCATGATCCTCTTCAATCTGAAGAGGGGTGTCAAGCTGAAACGTCATTGTCACTCCAGAGGTGGGAGGAGAACATTTGCTGACATCTGTACATTCTCCCTGTGACCTGCGTGGGTTTTCTCCGGGTGTTCCGGTTTCCTTCCACACTCCAAAGGCTTTGATAAAATTATAAATTGTCCCCAGTGTGTAAGGTATTGCTAGTGTACGGGGGGGAGGGGGTGATCGCTGGTCGGCGCGTACTCGGTGGGCCAAAGGGCCTATTTCTGTGCTGTAACTCTAAAGTCTAAAGAATTGAACCCGGGTCTCTAGTGGAGTGAGGCGGTAGCTCTACATAGAATAAGTTGCATACCGTAATTTGAGTAGGTGCCCAGGAAACTTTTTCCAGTCAAAGAATGAAACTTTCATCTTTACTCTGTCTCCTACCACCCAATCAATTATGAAACCACCATAAATTCAGTGCATTGTCAACTTTGCCAACAATTTTCTTCCATGGAACTTATCAAATCCCTTTAGACTTCGGACTTTAGACTTTAGAGATGCACCGCAGAAACAGGCACTGCCCATCCCCCCCCTCCTCCCCCCCCCCCCCCCCCCCCCCCCCCCAGTCCATGCCAACCAGGGATCACCCCGTACACTAGCGCTATCCTACACACTAGGGACAATTTACAATTACTGGAGCCAATTGACTTACAAACCTGCATGTTTTTGGAGTGTGGAGGCAACTGGAGCACCCAGAGAAAATCCACGCTGTGAAAGGGAGAGAGTACAAACTCCGTACAGACAGCCCCCGTAGTCAGGATCGAAGCCGGGTCTCTGGCGCTGTAAGGCAGCAACTCTACCGCTATGCCACCGTGCCTCCCCTGAAGCCCCAACCTTTCTGGAGCCCATATAAACATCATCCACAGACACTGGTATCCACAACACCAGTGAACTCATAAAAGTCATGTTGATTTCTCGGATGTAACCTGCCCGTCACAAGGCTGAGCTCAGTGCATTTGGCCCGCTTGTGCTGTTCATATTCCAGTCATCTCCTTGAAGTTGATTCAAACTGACGGCTCTGTGGTCACCTGGCTCTCTCCACTACTTCTCCTTAAATAATGGAGGGACAACGATAATTTTCCAATGCTCGGGCATGAATTCAGAATCTGGATGCGTTCTGGAAGGTGATGACTCATGGTCCTGCACTTTCCCCATCTAATTTGAAAGGATAGATTGCCCTTGACAAGAATAAATTCTTGGATTAATGTATTTATTTTATTTCAGCCATTACTCCAGAATGTTGTCATGCCTTTTGCTCACTGTTGGTTGGGCTAAGGCCTCCCCTTGATTGTGTTTGCACAAAAAAATAATTTTTAAAGTATAAGAAAGGCTACACCCGTACTAATCAAGCATCTATTTATCTCTGGGGGCCAAGTCAATGGATATTTTTAAGGCAAAGATTGATAGGTTCTTGATTAGGTCGGGTGTCAGGGGTTATGGGGAGAAGGCAAGACAATTGGGTTGAGAGGGAGAGATAGATCATTGAATGGTGGAGTAGTCTTGATGGGCCGAATGGCCTAAATCTGCTCCAATCACTTATGAATTTATGAACATAAATTTATTTTTTCAGAGAGCAGTGATGAACCCCACACATTTCCATTGCACTATGCTCCTCTCACCTTAGAGCTCTGCCCATTAGTCTCTATTTAGACAGGTACATGGATAAGACATGTTTAGAGGGATATGGGCCAAATGCAGGTAGGTGTAGATGGGACATGTTGGCCGGTGTGGGCAAGTCGAACTGAAGGGCCTGTTTCCGTATTCAATCCTTTTATTTCAGACCTTCTGTCGTTTCATCTCCGGCCTTTGTCCAACCATCTGCATGCCAAGAAATCCTCCTCACCTGTATCGGTCTATTACCCACCAGTCTTTCCACTCTTCCAGCTTTCCTTTCCACCATTCTACAATTAGTCTGAAGAAGGGTCCCAACCTGAAATATCTATGTTTTCCTGAGAAGCTACTTGACCTGCTGAGCTACTCCAGCACTCTTTGTCTCCTTTTATAAACCAGCATCTGCAGTTCCTTGTTTCTACAGACTCTGTACCTGTCTGATTTACATCGGTAGTTGCTGCCTTACAGCGCCAGAGACCCGGAATTGATCCTGACTACAAGCACTGTCTGTATGGAGTTTGTACATTCTCCCCATGACCACGTGGCTTTTCCCTGGGTGCCCCGGTTTCCTGTACGGGGAAGTGTACGGGGATCGCTGGTCGGCGCAGACTCAATGGGCCGAAGGGCCTGTTTCCTCACTGTATCTCTAAACTAAACTTAAACTGAACTAAACCAATAATCTAAAAGAACCAAGTGAGATTAGTTTCTTTAAATTCAGTTTCTGTAGCTGCCAGAGGAATATGTAGAACGTGGATACAATTATGACTTTTAAAAGACATTTGGACAGATGTATGGATAGGAAGAGTCTGGGCCATGTAGAGGCAAATTAATATTCTGAAGAAGGGTTTCAACCCGAAAGCATTTTGTGCCTATCTGTAGATTGATGATGCATGTGAACCAATCACACACAAGCCAGCATCACTAACTCCACCCCACTATAACACTTATACTAACACCCGTTCCCAACACTTCAGTTCGAGCAGCTAGGATGCACTGACAACCTGTTGTCCTCAACGCTGCTAAGTTTTAAGTGCTCATTAAAGATGTGTTTAAATCACACACTGACTCTGGCTCTTCACACTATCTACAGGCAAATGGGACCAGCTGTTATGCCATTTGGCTGGCATGGACAAGGAGGGCTGAAGGGCCTGTTTCCGTGCTGTAGAGGTCTATGAGTCCATGAGAGATTCTATTAGCCAGGGAAATACTACTTGTAAATGCTATAAATGGAAAGCGAAGGAGGAAGGAACAAGAGAGTGCAGGCCAATTAGCTTGACATCAGTCACAGGGAAAACGTTAGAAGCAATTATTAAAGGTGTTATGGCAGGGCAGTTAGAAAAATCAAGGTAATTAGGCAAAGTCAAACATTGTTTAGTGAACACAGAAATCATGTTTGACCAATTTATCCTTCGAGGAAGTAGCATAGATTGTGGATAAATGCAAACCACAATATATTCTAAAATTAGATTTGCAGGAGGTATTCTTTAAAGTTTGTTTCAGAAAATAAAAGTTCATGATTTAGGAGGGAACATTTGGTGCAGACAGCAGAACGGCGGGCCGCCTGGAATCAGAGTGTCAGTTTTAGTTTAGTTATTTTAATATTGTCACATATACCGAGGTACAATGAGAAGCTGTTTGTTGCGTGCTAACCAGGCAATGAAAAGAGTGTACATGAATACGATCAAGCCGTCCACAGTGTACAGTTACAGCATAAAGAGAATAGCGTTGAGTGCAGGATAAAGTCCAATAAAGTCCGATTAAAGATAGTTGAAAGATCTCCAATGAGGTAGATGGGAGGTAAAGGCCCCATTCTAACTGGTGAGAGAACAGAACAGTTGATGATAACAGCTGGGAAGAAACTATGCCTGAATCAGGAGTTATGTGATTTCAAACTTCTATACCCCTTGCCCGATGGGAGAGGGGAGAAGAGGGAGTGATCGGGGTGAGACAAGTCCCTGATTATAATGGTAGCCTTGCCGAGCAAGTACAGATGGAATCCACGAAAGGGAGGTTGGCTTGCGTGATGGTCTGGACTTTGTCCACAACTCTCTGCAATTTCACACTCCAAAGCCATACAAGTTTTACAGGTTAATTGGCTTTGGTAAAATTTGTAAATTGTCCCTCGTGTGTAGAATAGCATTAGTGTTACAGGGTGGTCATCATCCTTTATCGTCATCTTGCAAAGCAACAGTTGTACAGTGCACAATGAGAAGACATTTCCCGGGGAATACCGGAGCATCGCACATAAAACTGAAACATTTCACGCATAAAAATAAAAAACAATTAAAAATAATCCAGTTCCTGATAAAACAGTACGAATAGTTTTTTAAAAGTGCAGGTAAAACAGCAACATTAAGTAAAAACAGTCATAAAATGTCCAGGGCATCTGATTTAAGTGGCCAGAGCCAGTGCCAGAGTTATTACTCAGTGCCAGTTATTAAATCGCTGGTCAGCGCAGGCCACTGTTTCCGTGTTGTAACTCTAAAGTCTAAAATCTAAAATGGGAGTGAATATAATGCAATGGGGATATCAGATAATATTTGCAAAACACCCTGTGTGTAGCTTACAGGAGTTTTCTGTGGAGGACTTACTTCATAATGAAGTCCACTCCATTCTATATCCAGTGGGATGTGAGGCAGGTTCACCATTGCTTTAACTTCAAAGGCTACAGATTAGAAACAGGTGCTCCACAGATAAAGTCACCTCATCAGAGATTTTAGAAATGATTATCTAATCGGCCAGTTATTAAATCAGCAATAAGCAAGCTGTCATCTTTCTATTTAATTTCCTGCGGTCTTTTGAACTCTGTGTATATTTCATTGGTGCTTTTGCTTGGAGCTGCTGTCAGAATTAAAATTAGGACTGTAAAAAAATTTCCTTTCTATTTAACGAATGAGAATTCTGTAACTGAGCAATAAAGAACAGGAAATTAATTTTTCAAGGACTTAATTTTTGGAGTTACCAATGTTGAGCAAGGCTTAATTCTAGGAGCTGTGAAATTAGTTGTACTCTGAAACCTTTGAACACTGTCATTGTAGCTTATATAAAAATTAAGCTTATTTTAACCTTTCTTTTGGGAGCAAGAACACATTCCTCCAACCTCATCTACTGTATCCGGTGTTCCAGGTGTTGATTCCTGTATATCGGCGAGATCAAGCGCAGGCTCGGTGATTGGTTTGTTGCACACCTCCGCTCAGTCTGCCTTAACCTACCTGATCTCCCGGTTGCTCAGCACTTTAACTCCCCAACCCATACCCAATCTGACCTTTCTGTCCTGGGCCTCCTCCATTGTCAGAGTGAGGCCCAACGCAAATAGGAGGAACAGCGCCTCATATTCCGATTGAGCAGCTTACATCCCAGCGGTATGAACATTCACATCTAACTTCAAATAGCCCTTGCTTACCCTCCTTCTCCCACCATTATTATTGTCTCCGACTACACTTTATCTCTGTACCGCCCACTCCCCTGACATAAACCTGAAGAAGGGTCTCAGCCCGAAACGTCACCCATTCCTTCCCTCCAGAGATACTGCCTGTCCCGCTGAGTTTCTCCAACATTTTGTGCCCATCTTTGAATCCCACTCTTGTCTCTATGTGGGGATAAATGCTACATTTCTATTATCAGTCTGCTTTCTCTGGTTCTCTGGTATGTAGGAAGGAACTGCAGATGCTGGTTTGCTCAAAAGATAGACACAAAATGCTGAAGTAATCAGGCAGCATTTCTGGAGAGAAGGAATGCGCGACGTTTCAGATCGAGACTCTTCTTCAAACTCGACCCGAAACATCACCCATTCTTTCTCTCCAGAGATGCTGCCTTCAACCCGTAACCCCTAACACCCACACTGGTTGGCGTCGACTCGGTGGGTTGAAGAGCCTGTTTCCACGCTGTATTTATAAAGTCTAAAATCCATAGAGATGAGTCCAAACCTAGTTGAGGCAGATTTTTAAAAAAGTCTAAAAGGGGAAGAAAGATTTGATAAAATTAGAGACTTGGGGATTAAAAATATCCAGTGACTTGGCCTCCACAGCCTTCTGTGGTAAAGAATTCCACAGGTTCACCACTCACAAACTGAAGAAATTCCTCCTTGTCTCCTTCCTAAAAGAATACCCATTAATTCTGGTGCTATGACCTCTAGTCCAAGACTTTCCCACTAGAGGAAAGGTCCTCTTCACATCCACTCTATCCAAGCCTTTCACTATTCTATACATTTCAATGAGGTCCCTCCTCATTCCTCTAATCATCAGCGAGTACAGGCCCAGTCAAACGGTCATCATTCCTGGGATCATTTATGTAAACCTGCTCTGGACCCTCTCCAGAGCCAGCACGTCCTTCCTCAGATATGGGGCCCAAAATTGCTCACTGGTGTTAATGTGCGGGGATCGCTGGTCGGTGCAGGCTCGGTGGGCTGAAGGGCCAGTTTCCGTGCTGTATCTCTAAACTAAACTAAACTAAACTAAACTAAATACTCTGTTCTCTTTACATTAATATAGTTGGAATTTGCATCCAGTTCAATAAATTATTACCATTCATAAATACAATCCCAGGTTAAGTACAAATTTTTGATTTGATTGTTGATAAATGATATCAATTGTTTTGTGTACCCACTGGAACATTCCTCTCACTCTCACGCACCTCTTGTTTTTGGTTTTATTTAGGTTCAGTCGAACTGCCCAACACCCTCTGAATCACTATAATTCTGAAAGTGCAATTTCACTTGAGGAAAAATTGCCAATTCAGTTTTGACCCCATCTTAACTCTTATGCCATTCATCTCTTTTCCACATGTTTTGTTTACCAGTTAATTGAGTCTGATATATTTGGCATATATATACTCATGTGAGTCGGCGGTATAGTTTACT
The DNA here is from genome assembly GCF_010909765.2 of Amblyraja radiata. Lineage (NCBI taxonomy): Eukaryota > Metazoa > Chordata > Chondrichthyes > Rajiformes > Rajidae > Amblyraja > Amblyraja radiata. The sequence continues at coordinate 25,986,377 of NC_045960.1, read as the reverse complement.
GTTGCCAGTTCAGAGGTAGTTTGAAGTCAGGGATTGGGATATGGACACAAGGATACCCTATTAATAACATTGCCTTCCCGAAGCCACATTAAATTGGGTTCTGGGGGAACTAGATTGCCTAAGGGTTAGGTTTAAGTTTAGTTTTATTGTTACTGTCAAGTGTACCTAGATACAGTAAATACTTTCCTTTAAATGCTATCTAATGAGATCAGATAATATTGTACATAAATACAAGCAAGCCAAACACGTGTGATAGATAGAGCAAAGGGGAACAGATGCTGCACCATGGCTCAACGGCAGAGTTGCTGTCTTTCAGCGCCAGAGACCCGGGTTCGATCCTGACTACGGGTCCTGTCCGTACGGATTTTGTACTTTCTCCCTGTAACCTGTGTGGGTTTTCTCCGAGAGCACCAGTTCCTCCCACACTCCAAATTTTTAGGGGAATGATCCCAGGAATGAGTGGGTTAACATTTGATCAGCGTTTGATGGCACTGGGCCTTCACTCGCTGGAGTTTCGAAGAATGAGGGGGGACCTCATTGAAACAAACAGTGAAATGTGTGTAGGCTAATTGGCTTGGTAAAATTATAAATTGTCCCGAGTGTGTGAAGGATAGTGTTTGTGTATGGAGATCAGGAATTAGTAGGTTAACCATGAATTAGTAGGTTAACCTATGATGAGCGGTTGATGGCACAGACCCTGTACTCACTGGAGTTTCGAAGAATGAGGAGCCACAGTTTAAGAATAAGTGGTAAGGTATTTAGAACACAGATGAGGAAACACAGAGAGTTGTGTGTGTAACTCTCTGCCTCAGAGGGCGATGGAGGCCGGTTCTCTGGATACTTTCAAGAGAAAGATTGATAGGGCTCTTAAAGTTAGCGGAGTCAGGGGATATGGGGAAAAGGCAGGAACGGGATACTGATTGTGGATGATCAGCCATGATCACATTGAATGGCGGTGCTGGCTCGAAGGGCCGAATGGCCTATTTTTGCATCTATTGTCTATTTTCTATTGTCCATAATGAGGGGGGATCTCATTGAAACATGCAGAATAGTGAAAGGCTTGGATAGAGTGGCAAGGATGTTTCCACTAGTGGGAGAGTCTAGGACTGGAGGTCATAGCCTCAGAATTAAAGGACGTTCTTTCACGAAGGAGATGAGGAGAAATGTATTTAGTCGGTGTGTGGTGAATCTGTGGAATGCATTGCCACAGAAGGCTGTGGAGGCCGCCAATGGATATTTTTAAGGCAGAGATAGATACATTGTTGATTAGTATGGGTCAGAGATTAAGGGGTGAAAGCAGGAGAATGGGGTTGAGAGGGAGATATAGATCAGCCATGATTGAATGGCAGAGCAGACTTGATCGGCCGAGTGGCATAATTCTGCTCCAATCACTTATTAACATGAACTTATGAACAAAGACATAGGTTAATTGGCTTTGGTAAATTGTAACTTATCCCTAGTGCACAGGATAGTGCTAGTGTACAGGGATTGCTTGTTGGCACAGACTCGGTGGGCTGAAGGGTTGTTTCTACGTTGTATCTCTAAAGACGGAGTACAGAATATAGTTCTTGGGATTGTAGCGCATAACTTCTCTCACACATTGTTCAAAATGCACAATGAAGTAGAGGAGAATTGACCTGTGCCTTATGGAAGGACCTTTCACTAGCCTGATAACAGAGGAGAGGACGTTGTTCCTGAGTCTGGTCTTCTGCCCAACGGGAGCTTGGAGAGAAGGAATGACTGTGGTAGGAAAGGTTCATGATTAGGAAGGAACTGTAGGTGCTGGTTTATACCAAAGATAGACACAAAATGCTGGAGTAACTCAGCGGGCCTGGCAGCATCTCTAGGGAAAAGGATTTGATGGCGTTTCGAGTCGGAACACTTCAGGTCAATGATTATGTTGGCTGCTGTCCCAAGGCAGAGTGGAGTGTAGTTGGAATCAATGTTGAGGGACCTGGTCTGTGTGATGGACTGGGTTACATCAACAACTCTCTGCAGTTTACCTATGTATGTAAATCTTCAATGTGAGTTCAGATGACAAGATTGAATGATTATCATTATTTTACCTCCAGACCACAATTCCAAGAATTAATCGATGGAGAAACTGATCCATTAGTGCCTGCTTTTTTTTAATGCACATATTATGCGTAAATCAGGTTGACTTGCACTTGCGATCATTCCCTTCAGTAAATCATGGCCTTCAAGAAATGAGACTGGTTTCTTCTGCACACTATTTGCAGCACCGTGTTTTCTGCTGATTCAACATTATTATTGACTTGACTTGGCTTATTATCCACCACACACGATTGTTCACACAATGCCAACTCCTACTCTTACCTGAAAATGAGGAACGGAGGGGGACCCGGCATGGGGCCACCAAGAACAAATGGGGGACCTAGCGTGGGGGTCACCGCGAATAATGCATGGACACAGCATGGGGTCACTGTGAATAATGCATGGACCCAGCGTGGGGTCACCGCGAATAATGCATGGACACAGCGTGGGGTCACTGTGAATAATGCATGGACACAGCATGGGGTCACTGTGAATAATGCATGGACCCAGCGTGGGGACACTGTGAATAATGCATGGGCCTAGAATGGGGTCACTGTGAGCAATGCATGGACCTAGAATGGGGTCACTGTGAATAATGCATGGACCTAGAATGGGGTCACCGAGAATAATGCATGGACCCAGCATGGGGTCACTGTGAATAATGCGTGGACCTAGAATGGGGTCACTGTGAGCAATGCATGGACACAGCATGGGGTCACCGAGAATAATGCATGGACACAGCATGGGGTCACTGTGAATAATGCATGGACCTAGAATGGGGTCACCGAGAATAATGCATGGACCCAGCGTGGGGTCACCGCGAATAATGCATGGACACAGCGTGGGGTCACTGTGAATAATGTGTGGACACAGCATGGGGTCACTGTGAATAATGCATGGACCTAGAATGGGGTCACTGTGAGCAATGCATGGACACAGCATGGGGTCACTGTGAATAATACATGGACCTAGAATGGGGTCACCGAGAACAAAGGGGGGGCCCAGTGGTGGGCCGCTGAGAATGAAGGGGGACCCAGCGAGGGGCCGCATGTTGCCACATGCGGCGGCAGTTCTGATTCGCTGCTGCGAGCAGGGTATAAAACTGTTTGTTTAACTTTTTGTAACGTGCCGACTCTCGTGTGCTCCCTCGGTGAGGTCTGCTGTATGATTTTACCGTGTCATACGCAAAACAATGCATCTCACTGCACCTGGGTACAAATGACAATAAAGTATCACTGAATCGTGTGGGGACGGAACTGCAGATGCTGGTTTGTGCCGAAGGTAAACACAAACTGCTGGAGTAACTCAGCGGAATGTTTTGGTTCGAGACCATTTCTTCAGACTTCTTCTTCAGTCTGAAGTGGGGTCGCGACCCGAAACGCCACACGTTCCTTCTCTCCAGAGATGTTGCCTGGTCCGCTGAGTTACTCCAGCATTTTGTGTCTATCTTAAGTATCATTGAATCATTGAATTGAATTGAATCATTGAATCATGCTGAACACATCAGGTGGGACCTAAGGGGGAAAGCAAAGTTGATATTTTAGTTTAATAATCTTTCATCGGAGTAGGAAAAGTTGGAAATTAAGCAGAGTTTAAGAGCAGAGAAGTGGGAAAGGTGGATTCAACAAAGGGAACGTCTGTTCTAAGGCGGATGCCAGGAAAGAATGAGTGACACATTAGGTGGTAGATCCAACTGAGGGAGGGTGGTGAAGGCTTGGTAAAAGTAATGACCTGCCTGGAAGAATTACAAGCTGAGGGAGGTGACTGAGGAGAAAGACAAATACAGTGCTGGCACAAAGTAGGTGCTGACATTTGAAAATAAAAGAGGATATTGAAGGTAACTGGCAGGTCAGACACGTTTCACGGAAATAAAATGCACTGATTTAACCTTTCTCCATCTACAGATGCTGTCTGACTTGCGGGATATTTTGGATATGTAGGAAGGAACTGCAGATGCTGGTTTACACCGAAGATAGACACAAAATGCAGGAGTAACTCAGCGGGACAGGCAACATCTCTGGATAGAAGGAATGGGTGACATTTCGGGTCGAGACCCTTCTTCAGACTCGGAAGATCTGAAAAAAGGGTCTGGACCCGAAACGTCAACCAGTCCTTCTCTCCAGAGATGTGGCCTGTCCCGTAGAGTCACTCCAGCATTTTGTGTCTATCTTCTCAGATTCAGATTCAATTTTAATTGTCATTGTCAGTGTACAGTACAGAGACAACGAAATGCAACGTGAACACATAGGTTAATTGGCCACTTTTAATTTCCCCTCAAGTCTATATACTGGCTATCTCCCATTTGTCCACTGTCCTGATCCAGAGTCCAGGCCTAAAATGCCCACCCCTTTGGCTCTGCAGATGCTGCCTGATCCACTGAGCTCTTCTGTCAGCTCTTTTTTTTCATGCTCCAGATTCTTTCATCTGCAGTCTGTTGTGTCTGCACTTTGCCCTTAATGGAAGGTAGAATTAGACTAATCCATGGTGATTTTAATTCTCCTGTTATGCATCAAAGCTTTCTCCTAGACTGTAGAAAGGAACTGCAGATGCTGGTTCATACTGAAGATAGAAGCGTCTGATGAAGGGTCCCGACCCGAAACGTACCCGACCCGAGAGAGTACAGAGGAGATTTACTAGAATGTTGCCTGGGTTTCAGCAACTAAGTTACAGAGAAAGGTTGAACAAGTTAGGGCTTTATTCTTTGGAGCGCAGAAGGTTAAGGGGGGACTTGATAGAGGTTTTTAAAATGATGAGAGGGATAGACAGAGTTGACGTGGAAAAGCTTTTCCCACTGAGAGTAGGGAAGATTCAAACAAGGGGACATGACTTGAGAATTAAGGGACTGAAGTTTAGGGGTAACATGAGGGGGAACTTCTTTACTCAGAGAGTGGTAGCTGTGTGGAATGAGCTTCCAGTGAAGGTGGTGGAGGCAGGTTCGTTTTTATCATTAAAAATAAATTGGATAGTTATATGGATGGGAAAGGAATGGAGGGTTATGGTCTGAGCGCAGGTATATGGGACTAGGGGAGTTTATGTGTTCGGCACGGACTAGAGGGGTCGAGATGGCCTGTTTCCGTGCTGTAATTGTTATATGGTTATATGGTTATATGGTCACGCATCCTTTTTTGTCCAGAAGGATATGGTTGCGATCTCCCAACCTACCTCATTTCATCGCCTACATTTTCTCTGTAACTTAGTGCTACAAAACTGTAACGGTATACTCTGCCGTCTGGTATTTGTCTCTTTGCGCTATCTGTTGTACTTATGTGTGGCTCAATTGTACAATGTGATTTGACTGAATAGTGCACAAAGTTATTCACAAGTGACAATAACAAACCCATATCAAGAGCGCAAGATCTATTGCTCCACCTTGTATGGGATTTTCAAGGAGGTTTGTATGTGTCGCAACGTGGACGCAGCCTAGACCATCACACATACCGTTGACTCCCTTCCATTGACTCCATTTATACATCACGCTGCCTCGTCAAGGCCAGCAGCATAATCAAGGACGAGTCACACCCTGGCCACTCCCTCTTCTCTCCTCTTGCATCGGGCAAAAGGTACAGAAGTGTGAAAACGCACACCTCCAGATTCAGGAACAGTTTCTTCCCAGCTGTTATCAGGCAACTGAATCTTCCTACCACAACCAGAGAGCAGCCCTGAACTAACTATCTATCTTATCAGTGACCCTTGGACTATCCTTGTTCAGACTTTACTTTACTGGCTTTACCTTGCATGAAATGTTATTCCCTTATCACGTATCTACACACTGTAAATGGCTCGATTGTAATCATGTATTGTCTTTTCACTGACACGCAACAAAAGCTTTTCACTGTACCACGGTACAGGTGACAATAAACTAAACTAAACTAAACCTTTCTCCAGCACATCTGTTATTAAGAGAGGTTTTTTTTTTAGTACTGAGCTACAAAACAGCAGTGCTAATGTCATTTTAGTGCATGCATGCTATGAATATGTTCTGCTTTCTTACAGTAAATGGCGAATACGCATGCCATAACCCCCCGCAACAATCTGGTGAGTTATGCAACCCGCTATTCAAATGCGCTTGCATGCATCAGATTTCATCTTCAAACAGAAGGAACAAAGTGTGATTGCAGTGGAACCCTAGGTTTTACATCGAGCGTTAGGAAGCACTGCTTTCCGCCAGTGAGCACATCTCCTCTCCCCAGTAAATGGAAAGTGTAAACGTGTAAGCACGGGGACGAACGGTATCCCGTCGCTGTTAACTTTGATTATGGCAGCAGGACTGACGACTGGTTCTGTGCCAACATGGGTGTGGTTGGTTGGAACAATGGGCCAAATCCAACACATAGTCTTTCACAGCAGCTGAGCTGCAATGTGACTGGAGCCCTGGGCACCCGTTGGAATAGCAAATGATGTTTTGGTTGAAAATAAAGTAATAGACTATAAAGTATTACAATAATATCAGGGGTCATTGCTTTGGTTGAAATAGCAGCCAGAAGTATGTCATGTATACTCATTTGTGCTTGCTCGGCAGTGCTGCCAACAGTTGTTTCCAGCTTAATAATCATACAGCATAAAAATTCTGAACTAATTATGTTGGAGGTCATGGGTTTATCCCTTGGTCATCAACAAAACCATCCATCTCCATATGGCGACATATGGAAGATGTCTGTACTTTCCCCAATCTCCAGAAGGGTCTCAACCTGAAACATCACCCATTCCTTCTTTCCAGAGATGCTGTCTGTCCCGCTGAGTTACACGGGCATTTTGTGTCTATAATCCAGATTTTGCTTTATCTGTTTGCAGAATGTGAAGATGATTGCTTCCACAGATTCACAATTCTCTGGATGAAAATGTTTTAACTCATCTCTGTTCTAAATGGCCTACCCCTATTCTTAAACTGTGGCCCTGGTTCTGGACTCCCCCAACATTGGAAACATATTTCCTGCCTCTAATGTGTCCAATCTCTTAATAATCTAAAGCCTCTGTCCCACTTTCACGACCTAATTGGCGACCTTGACTCATACGAGCAGCATGGTCGCCACGAGGTCGTAGGAGGTCGTTGGAGGTCTTCGTAACTCTTCCTCATGTTCATGAGTGGTCTCCGCGTACTCGTGACCTCAAGTAGGTCGCGGCGTTTTTTTCCAGCCTGATAGAAAATGTCCACGAGTGAAAAAAAAAAGGTCGGCATGGAAAAAATGGATACTTTTTACTCGTAGGTTGGTCGTAGGTAGGTCGTAGTATGTCGTGATGGTAGTCGTAGGTAGTTGTAGATAGTCGTAGGTCATCGAAGGTAGTCGTAGGTCGGTAACTGGCCCGAGAAAAAAATGCAAACATGACATCATTTTATCATATGATCATTTTCCACTTGTAGCTAGTCATTGTTGGTCTTAGGTGTGGAAGACTGAGGTCACTGGGGGGGTCGTAGGAGGTTGTAGACATAGTCGTAGGAGGTCGTAGGAGGTCTTTTACTTCGGCGAGTCAACATGGCTTTGACATTTTGTTTCAACTCGTCTAAGGTCTTCTAAATTCGTGGATTAGGTCGTCCAAGTGGGACAGACCCTTACGTTTCAATAAGATTCCCTCTCATCCTTCTAAATTCCAGAGTACACAAGCCCAGCCACTCCATTCAATCAACATTTGATAGTCCCACCATCCCGGGAACTAACCTCGTGAACCTACGCTGCACTCCCTCAATAGCAAGAATGTCCTTCCTCAAATTCGGAGACCAAAACTACACACAAAACTCCAGATGTGGTCTCATTAGGGCCCTGTACAACTGCAGAAGGATCTCTTTGCTCCTACAGTATACTCAACTCCTCTTGTTATGAGACAGAGACAGAGAATGGGACAGGGAGTGTGAGAGGGGGAGTGTAAGAGAGGGTGTGAAAGGAGGAATGTGAGAGGGAGTGTGAGAGAGTGAGAGGGTAAGAGAGTGAGTGAGTGAGAGAGTATGAGAAAGAGTGAGAGAGAGAGATATAGACAGTGTGAGAGTAAGTGAGAGTGATTGTGAGAGAGAAAAAGTGAAAGTGTGGGAGAGTGTATGTGAGACTATAACAGAGTGAGAGAGAGTGAGAGTGTGTGAGATAGTGTGAGAGAGAGTGTGTGCAAGAATGAGAGAGACAGAATAGGAGAAAGAAAGAGGGAGAGTGATCATACTTCCCATGTGAAAAGATTGTAAGTAAATGGTTCTCCATGCTGACATTGGAGTTAAAGTAGTTACCTTGTGCAATCTTCAAATATGCATGTTGAGAGAATTGTACATAAGTCCATATGAGCATAAATCCATACTGATTTAGATGCATGGGGGAATGGGCCAAATTCTGTCAAATTCCATTTAACCCCCTAGATAAATATAGTGTTATAACTGAGTTATGGGTGTTGGGGGAATTGTGCATGTTAAAATGAACATTTGTTCAAATTTAGAAGTGTAGAAGAAACCAAATCTCTGCGGATTTACTTCTGGGCACCACAGCTGAGGAGGGATTATATCGATTCTGGAAGGAATCCAGATTACATTCACCAGCATAATACTCGGGCTCTAAAGGGAGGATGCACAAACTAATATTGTATCCCGTAGACTTTACATGATTAAAGGATGATTTGATTGAAGTTTTCAAGCTACTAAGAAGAACTGATGGGCTAATGGATAGAGAAGCATTCAATCATGGCTAATCTACCTTTCCCTCTCAACCCCATTCTCCTGCCTTCTCTCCGTAACCCCTGACACCCGCACTAATCAAGAATTTGTCAACCTCCGCCTTAAAAATATCCATTGACTTGGCCTCCACAGCCTTCTGAATTCCACAGATTCACCACCCTCTGATTAAAGAAATTCCTCCTCATCTTTCCAAACTTTTTATTCTGAGGCCATGGCCTCTGGTCCTAGATTCTCCCACTAGTGGAAACAGCCTCTCCACATTCACTCTATCCAGGACTTTAACCATTTGACTGCAATGCCAAGGTTTTAACCCTCCAGCAATCAAAGGCAACAGTCAGGGCCTTACAACATTCTACCGTACACTCCATAAACACAGAGTCTTTTGCCCAGAGTGGGGGAATTGAGAATCAAAGGGCATAGGTTTAAGGTGAGGGGGGAAAGGTTTAATATGAATCTGAGGGGTAACCTTTTTATACAAAAGGTGGTGGGTGTATGGTACAAGCTGCTGGAGGAGGTAGTTGAGTCAGGTACTATCACAATGTTTGAGAAGCATTTAACAGGTACATGGATAGGACAGGTTTAGAGGGATATGGGCCGAACGCAGGCAGGTGGAACTAGTGTAGATGGGACATGTTGGTCAGCGTGGGCCAGTTGAGCCAAAGGGTCTGTTTCCACACTGTATGACTCAATGACTCTCTTACACTATATAAATATATTAATTAGAAAACCATGCAGCCTGCTCCACCATTGAATGAGATCGCAACTGTCCTGATTGTAATCTCTATTGTGCGTTCCCAATTGTGATAACCTCTGATCTCCTGGCTTATTAAATATCTATCTACCTTTTACCATAAAGACATTCAAAGACACTGCTCACATTGACCTGAGAGATAAATGTCTAGATCAATATCTCAGCTACTATATTTTGTTTTTTATTTGTGTGTTATCAAGTCAGTGGCACTGCCCCACCCAAGATGGCGTCCAACCCAGGTGACTCTTTGTGTGCCAGCCACAGAAGTGGACCTGCAGTCCGGCATTACAATTGGTCCACTCTTTTATCTGTACACTGTGGATGGTTCAATTGTAATCATGTATTGTCTTTCCACTGAGCACACGACAAAAGCTTTGCGCTGTACCTCGGTACACTGGACAATAAACTAAACTCAAACACAAACTGTGGCGTAGATGCAGAGTTGCTGCCTCACAGCGTCAGAGACCTGAGTTCGATCCCGACTATGGGTGCTGTCTGTGCGGAGTTTGTACGTTCTCTCTGTGACCATGTGGGATTTCTTAAATTTCTGTAAATTGTCCCTAGTGTGTAGGATTGTGCTGGTGTACTGGTGATCATTGGCTGGCACAGACTTGGTGGGCTGAAGGGCCTGTTTAGGAATAGGAAGGATTAGGAATACTTTATTGTCACATGTGACTAGGCACAGTGAGATTTTTGCTTGCGTACCCAATGCATACAAATAGCAGCCACCTACGGTGATGACAAAGATACAAAGCATGTCGGCTCCTCCTTTTGTCCCCCCCCCCCCCCTCTCCCCAGGAGCTCCCCCATGCCGGGTCCTCCATTGTCCTTCCCCTCCCCCCCCTCATGCTGGTCCTCCACGCTCTCATCGACCATGGGTTGACCCGCGAGGCATCATCGCCGCTGCGAGGCTTCACTACCACCAAGGCCCCATCACTGCGAGGCTTCACCCCTGTCAACGCCCCACTTCACGCCTCCGTGGTGCGTACCCGGGCCCCAGCCGCGGGCTGCGTCGGCCGCTTCACCCGACCCAGGCTTCTACCCACAAGGCCCCGACTGGGCCCTGACCCGGGCTTCCAAGCGGCGATCTGGGAGGCATCGAGACCAAGGCACCTTGATAAAGGCCTCCGGCTGCGTTCCAAGTCCACAGCCACGGCCCGTCGGGAAGCCTTCTGGCCGCGCGGCCCGTCGTTACAAGATGTATCTCTAAAAAAAAGTCATTATGAATTATTCAATAAAAATGTTACAACATAATTCTCCAAGTCAACATCTTGTGCTTCACTGAGGCTGTTCCCTTGACTATTTAAAGGCGTAAACAGTAACATCTCATGTATTTGATACAGATTTTCACAAGGGAGAGTTTAACAGGCAGTAAAGTATAAATATGCAGCTTTGAGACCAGATTGATGCTGTGCAGCTGGGCATAACACACATTTTACAGAGACCGCATGTCCAGCAAACTGACAAACCACCCTTTGTCATACATATGAGATGATATATTGAACCACCCATGCCCATGCAGCCAGTTACATGGAAAGTTGGGATATGAGAGCATGATAAGAAAGAAATCTCCACACCAACCTACATCAGAGGAATAGCCTACAAATAATGGCAGTATGGTGGCGCAGTGGTAGTGTTGCTGCCTTACAGCACCAGAGGCCCGGGTTCAATCCTGACTTTGGGTCCTGTCTGTACAGAATTTGTATGTTTTCCCGGGAGCTCCTGTTTCATCCCACACTCCAAAGGTGTACAGGTTTGTAGGTTAAATGGCTTTGGTAAAAAATATATATCCCCTGTGTGTATATACAGTATAGGGGATAGTGCTAGTGCTAGTGTATGGGGTAATCGCTGGTCGTCATGGACTCGGTGGGCCAAAGGGCCTGTTTCGGCGCTGTCTACACTAAACTAAGCTAAATGAATTCCACTGATTCCACAGATTCACCACCCTCTGACTGAATAAGTTCCTCCTCATCTTCTTCCTAAAGGTACATCCTTTCATTCAGAGTATCACCCCTGGTCCTAGCCTCTCCCACTTGTGGAAACATCCTCTCCACATCCACTCTATCCACATATTTTAAGTGCACAATTTAAGTGCATGATTACTTGGGTAAAATAGGCCACACATGAATGTCATAAAGATTACTTGTTCCAATTTGCAGTTCAACACCTGGAGGTTTTGACCTCAATATATTAGGCATGTGTGTGAACATCTGTGGGATTTCCTGTATCATACAGAAAAGGCAATCCAAAATAAATACACAGCAATAAAAAATAATTGTCAAAACAGTCCACCCCCAATTCTGCATTCCTCCAACTGTGGCCTCTTGTGCATCTTCCATTCACTTCCACCAATCAGTCATCCAGGCCAAAGCCTCAGTATTTAATCCCCAAGTCTTCTCATTTTATCAAGTCTTCCTCCCCCTTTTAGACTTTCTGAAAAATCTGCCTCAACTAGGTTTGAACACCTGGACATTAGACTTTATAAATGCAGCATGGAAACAAGGCCTTCGGCCTATCAAGTCAAAGCCAACCAGTGGGCACCTCATACACGAGCAATATCCTACACACTAGAGATAGATAGATCCTTGATTAGTACGGATGTCAGGGGTTATGGGGAGAAGGCAGGAGGTTTGGGTTAGGAGAGAGAGATAGATCAGCCATGATTGAATGGTGGAGTAGACGATGGGCCGAATGGCCTAATTCTGCTCCTCCCACTTATGACCTTGTGACACTCGGGACAATTTACAATTTTTACCAAAGCCAATTAACCTAACAAGTTGTCCTACAAAAGGAGGAGGAGGAGGAGGAGGAGGAGGAGGAGGAGGAGGAGGAGGAGGAGGAGGAGGAGGAGGAGGAGGAGGAGGAGGAGGAGGAGGAGGAGGCAATTAACCTACAAATCTTTGGAGTGGGGGAGGAAACCAGAGCTCCTGGAGAAAATCCACATGGTCACAGGGTGACCATACAAACTCTGTACAGACAGTACCCGTAGTCAGGATCGAACCCGGATCTCTTACTCTGTAAAGCAGCAGCTCTACTGCAGCGCCACCGTGCTACCCCAAACTCTTTTCTTTCTTTGGCTCATTGGCCAATTCAACTAGGATGGCCTGGTGGTACAGCAGTATAGTTGGTGCCTTACAGCATCAGAGACCCGGGTTCGATCCTGACTACAGGTGCTGTCTGTACGGAATTTGTACATTGTCCCCTTGACCAGCGTGGGATTTCTCCGGTCGCTCTTGTTTCAACCCACACTCCAAAGCCATGCAGGTTTGTAGGCTAATTGGCCCAGTTAAATTGTAAATTGTCCCTAGTGTGTGTAGGATTGTGTTAGTGTGCGGTGATTGCTGGTCGGTGCAGAATTGGTGGGCCGAAAGGCCTGTTTCTGCGCTGTATCTCTAAACTCTGGGAAAGCGCCACTGCCTGTTTTACTGTGATAAAATTCTGAAGTACATGCAAATTATTGAATTAAAAGTATAATACAGAGGGAGAACTCTGGCTGCACATGATGAGTTTACCGAGAGCTCCAATCTATGCCAAACCTTAGCTTCAGCAAAGGCACAATTGAGAAATACAAATACTGCGCCTGTGCTGTTTTAGAAAAATAAAAACAAAGACAATAGGTGCAGGAGTAGGCCATTCAGCCCTTCGAGCCAGCACCGCCATTCACTGTGATCATAGCTGATCATCCACAATCAGTACCCCATTCCGGCCTTCTCCCTATATCTCTTGACTCTGCTATCTTTAAGAGCTCTATCTAACTTTTAGATAGATAGATAAATACTTTATTAATCCCCCTATTCAGGGGAAATTCTGATGTCCATGCAGCACACCAACAAAAAAATACAACACAGTATTCGCAAAGAAATTCAACACCAAAACATCCCCCCACAGCGATTCCCACTGTGGGGGAAGGCACAAAGTCCAGTCCCCATCCCCCTGTCCACCTTGTCCACCCAAAGTCGGGCCCAACTGAGGCCTCCACAGTCGCCGCCACGGCGCCCGATGTTCTCGCCGGGCGATGGCACTCCGGCGTCGGGAGAACCCCCAGCAGCTTTTTACTCTAATTACTCTAGCCCTAAGAGCTCTATCTAAAAAGGCCTGTCCCACTTATGCAATTTTTTTCGACGACATCCCGACACCCGTCATAGTCGCAGCAGGACGCCGAAAATTTTCAAAATGTCGAAATGACATGTCGAGGGGTGACGTCTGTATGGTCGTGAGTAGTGGCCCAAACCGTCATATTTCTTTCTGGTCGCCGTTGGATTTTCAACATTTTGAATATTTTCGGTGACCTGCTATGTTTATTATGGGTGCCCGCAAGTCGCCGAAACAATCGAGTAAGTGGGACAGGCCCTTAACTGTCTTTTGAATGCATCCAGTGAATCGGCCTCCACTGACTTCTGAGGCAGAGAATTTCACAAATTCACAACTCTCTGGGTGAAAAAGTTTTTCCTCATCTCAGTTCAAAATGGCCTACCCCTTATTCTTAAACTGTGGCCCCTGTTTCTGGACTCCCCCAACACTGGGGAAATGTTTCCTGCATCCAGCTTGTCCAATCCCTTAATAATTTTATTTATTTCTATAAGATATCCTCTCATTCTTCTAAATTCCAGTGAATACAAGCCCAGCCGCTCCATTCTCTCAGCCTATGACAGTACCGCCATCCCAGGAATTAACCTCGTGAAACTACGCTACACTACGTCAACAGCAAGAATGTCCTTCCTCAAATTTGGAGACCAAAACTGCACACAATACTCCGGGTGTGTTCTCACCAGGGCCCTGTACAACTGCAGAAGGACCTCTTTGCTCCTGAACTCAAATCTGATTTTGATCTGTCATGTGAAATATTTCATTAAACCTTTGAGGTTTGCCTTAAATATTCTTCCCTAGACTGATGCCTTTTGGAGCACATGGGAATTGCTTTAATGATCTTTCCAGTGGTTGCAGATTCAATCTTTTTTATTCCGAGTCCGACTAGATTTACGAAATATTTACTTCTCACTGAAGTCTTAGTCATAGGGGGATACAGTGTGGAAATAGGCCCTTCGGCCCAACTTGCCCACACCGACCAACATGTCCCAGCTACAAAAGTCCCACTTGCCCTTGTTTGGCACATATCCCTCTAAACCTGTCCTATCCATTTGCCTGTTTAAATGTTTCGTAAATGTTGCGATAGTCCCTGCCTCGATAGGGCTCGATAGGGCTCTTGAAGATAGCGGTGTCAGGAGATTTGGGGAGAAGGCAAGAACGGGGTACTGATTTTGGATGATCAGCCATGACCACATTGAATGGAGGTGCTGGCTTAAAGGGCCGAATAGCCTACTCCTGCACCTATTGTCTATTGTCTCAACCACTTCCTGTGCAGCTTGTTTCATACACCCACCACACTTTGTGTGAAAAAGTTACCCCTCAGAATCCTATTTAACCTTTTCCTCTTCACCTTAAACTTATGTCCTCTGGTCCTCAATTCACCTACTCAAGGCAAGCGACTCTGTGCTTCTCATGATCCAATCTATTCCTCTCATGATTTTACACCCTCTATCTGATCTATTCATATCAGAGATTTGAACTTTTTTTCGCCTTCCATCACAGTGAGGAATGTGTAGGAGTCACTGTGGTGGATGTTTATGTTAAAATGTATTTTGTATGTTCTGTTGCTTTTTATTTGTATGGCTGACTTGGCAAATGAAATTCCTCGTATGTTGCAAAATGTACTTGGCTGATAAAATATTAAGGGCCTGTCCCACATGTGTACTTGGCACGCAAATTACGCGACCTCTTCGTCGCGTTGAGGCGCACGGGCATCGTGTGGCCGTGCGGGGCCAGTCCCACTGAGAAGCGCGGAGGGGTATGGAGTTGTGCACGACATCGGGCGGGTCTCTGAAATGGTTGTAGCGAACAAAATCTTGTTGCGCGCGCCAATGGCCTGTCGTGGAACTGACGGCCAAAGTGGGACAGGTCTCACCTTCAACAGCAGCAGAAGCAGGCAAACGATCGCTGAACTCGGCCTGGGGCTCACGGCCATTGTGGTCCGGATCCGCCCCACTCCTACTCCCAGAGCGGGGCCAAGAAAATTGAAGATAGATACAAAATGCAGGAGTAACTCAGCGGGACCGGCAGCATCTCTGGAGAGAAGCAATGGGTGACGTTTCGGGTCAAGACCCTTCTTTCAGACTGAAGAAGAGTCTCGACATGAAACATCATCCATTCCTTCTCTCCAGAGATGCTGCCGGTCCCGATGAGTTACTCCTGCATTTTGTGTCCATCTTCAAATGACTTCTCACGCTCCAGACGGCTGTGCGGACGCATGAAATCGTGCGCGACTTTCGCGGGACCGTCGCGCCTCAACGCGACCACGAGGTCGGGTAATTAGCATTCCAAGGACACGTAAGTGGGACAGGGACTTTATTGTATTTATTGATTTTACCCGATCTATTCCTCTCATGATTTCAGATGCACAATTGCTGAAAGCTAGGACCATTAATGGTTCCAGTACACTACGGTGTTCCAATTGCCTGTGGAATTTTCCATCTCATTTTTGTGTGAGTGTTGGTTAACTCTATGTCCAAACTCTAAATCTAGGCTCAGAATTCAGTCTGGAAGAGGTCCACATGTAGCAAAACAAGAGGCTGACTATTTACTGCAAATCTCAGCACCGCAAGACTTGGAACGTCTGTTCTCGGAACGATCCAGGACTTTGTCTGGATTGGGCTCTGCTCCATAAGACCTGGAGCGTGGATCGGACTCTAACAATTGCACCAAATATGGCGACTTGAAAATAATTTCACTGTGTTTTGTACGTGTCAATAAAGCATTACTGTATTGTATTGGAATTTGGGGAGCAGCAGCAAACATTGCCTTGAGCAATTTAGTTTTAGTTTACGATGGAACTGCAGATGCTGATAGACACAAAATGCTGGTCAGAGAAGTCTGAAGAAGGGTCTTGAGTAAAAACGTCACTCATTCCTTCTCTCCACAGATGCTGCTTGTCCCGCTGAGTTACTCCAGCTTTTTGCCCCTCTCACCTTAAAGCTATACCCTCTTGCCCTCTAGCCTTTGACATTTCCATCCTGGGAGAAAGGTTTAGCGGTCTCTGCCTGTTTTTAGACTTTACAGATACAGTGCGGAAACAGGCCATTCGCCCACCAAATCTGCACCAACCAGCGATCACCCTGTACACTAACCTACACACAATAGGAACAATTTTTACAACTTACCGATGCCAATTAACATACCAAACTGTATGTCTTTGGAATGTGGGAATTGGAATATAGGAATCTGCCTTGGAGCGCCAGAGATCCGGGTTCGATCCTGACCATGGGTGCTGTCTGTACAGTGTTTGTACATTCTCCCAGTGACCACGTGGGGTTTCTCCGTAGACGTACAGGTTTGTAGGTTAATTGGCATTGGTAAATTTGTTAAATTGTCCCTCGTGTGCAGGATAGTTTTAGTGTGCGGGGTGATCGCTGATTGGCTCGGATTCAGTGGGCCGAAGGGTCTGTTTCCACGCTGCATCTCTAAAGTCTAAAGTAACCCAAAATGTTGGCAATACTCAATGGACAAGGTATGTCTGTGAACAGAAGAACAAGGTTCACATTTCATGTCAGGAATTCCAGCAAGTTAGAAATAGAACAACCTTTATGTTGCAGAGAAGAACAAAATGGGAGAATTATTATAATGTGAGTCTGAATGATAACTTTGATAATGGTACTGATTAAAAGAAAGTGAAAACGGTTGGTTATTAAAATGTATGTCATAGTCATAGAGTCAGGAAACAGGTCCTTCGGCCCTCAACGACCAACATGGGAACGACCAACATGTTTCATCTACACTAGTGTTTTTGGCCAATATCCCTCGAAACCTATCCTATCCATGTACCTGTCTAATTGCCTCTTCATATTTGCGATAGTCCCTGCCTCAATTCCCTCCTCTGGCAGCTCATTCCATACACCCACCACCCTTTATGTGAAATAGTCACCCCTCAGATTCCTATTAAATCTTTTCCCCCTCACCTTAAACCTATGCTCTCTGGTCCTCGATTCCCCTACCTGATCTATCTCTCTCACAGTTTTATTTATATGGGGAGGGAGGAATTGGTTGAGGACAAATTCAATTAGACATTTTTGGAAGAAGGGGGGAAAATTGGAGGTCTACAGGACTGAAATGGCATGCAGGGTACTGATTTTGGATGATAAGCCATGATCATATTGAATGGCAGTGCTGGTTTGAAGTGCCCAATGCCCTACTCCTGCACCTATTTACTACGTTTCTAAGCGGTTGACAGGGAGAAATGCACCCTTCAGCCCACAAAGCCACTGCTGAAAGCGATGGCAAGTTAAATTGGTCTGCTCTTCCTACACGTGATCCATATCCCACCATGCCCTGCATAGGCCTGTCTAAAATCCTCTTAAATGCCACTACTTACCTGTGAGATAACGTTGAACTAGTGTGAACGGGTGATTGATGGTCGGCGCGGACTTGGTGGGCCGAAGGGCCTGGTTCCATGCTGTATCTCTTAACTAATCTGAACTGAACTAAGAAGGGGGAAAACTTGGATGTCTGTAGGACTGAAATGGCAGAGTATCTGAAAGCATTGACTTCAATGTTGAGTCAGGAACATCTGGTAGGCTGTATATGTTTCATTTCTTCGGGGCATGCCTGACATCTGTAACTCCTTGTGTTCGTCAGTCTCCTCCAATTTTACTCGGCTTTGCTGCTGTGATAGTTGGAATGCTTTCTTGAGCTAACCCCGTGCGTGAGTAATTTCATCCTACACATGGCAGAACATAATGCAAACACAAGAGAGGATGGTGAAAAACGTCCATCAGAATGCCACAGCTTGTGTTCTGACATAGTCGAGGGAATGTTAAACCCGATCAAAGGCTGCCGGGCGGCCACGGTGGAGCAGCAGTACAGTTGCGACTACGAATGTTGTCTGTATAGAGTTTGTACGTTCTCCCCATGGGTTTTCTCCGAGATCTTCGGTTTCCTCCCACATTCCAAAGATGTACAGATTTGTAGGTGCATTGGATTGGTGTTGGTGTAAATGATCCCTAGTGTGTGTAGGATAGTGTTGGTGTGCGGGGATCGCTGGTCGGTGCGGACTCGGTGGGCCGAAGGGCCTGTTTCCACGCTGCATCTCTAAACTAAACTAAACTAAACTAAGCTAACCTGTATGTGTAGAAAGGAACTGCAGACGCTGGTTATACGCCGAAGGCAGACACAAAGTGCTGGAGTAACTCAGCGGGTCAGGCGGCATCTGTGGAGAAACGGTGAAGTTTCGGGTCGGGACCCTTCTTCGGACAGAAAATAGAGGGGAGGGAACTGGAGGTAAGAACAAAGCAGGGCCGGCAACAGATGACCAAGGAAGGGTGGGGCCCACAATGGCCAATTGTTGGCTGGGGAAGAGATGATACCGATAGGATGTAAGGTTGTGAACAGTGGAGCTGGTAGGACAAATTGTGCAGGAGAAAGAGGAGGAAGTGGAGGGGAGAAATAGAAGTCCAGGTGGGAAACAGAGAGGGAGGGTTGTAGGGGAGAAAGAGCAGAGGGTTGTTAGAGGTTATCTAAAATTGTAAAATTCCCAACTAAAATTGTAGTTGGGAGGTCATGTTTCAGTTGTATAAGACGTTGGTGAGACCGCATTTAGAGTACAGTATTGTGTTCAGTTCTGGGCACCATGTTGTTCGAAAGATGTTGTCAAGCTGGAAAGGGTTCAGAGACGATTTACGAGGATGTTGCCAGGACTAGAGGGTGTGAGCTATACGGAGAGGTTGAGTAGGCTGGGTCTCTATTCCTTGGAGCGCAGGAGAATGAGTGGTGATCTTATAGAAGTGTATAAAATCATGAGAGGAATAGATCGGGTAGATGCACGGAGTCTCTTGCCCAGAGTAGGGGAATCGAGGACCAGAGGATATAGGTTTAAGGTGAAGGCAAAAAGATTTAATAGGAATCTGAGGGGTACATTTTTCACACAAAATGTGGTGGGGGTGTGGAACAAGCTGCCGGAGGAGGTTCTTGAGGCAGGGACTATCCCAACATTTAAGATACAGTTAGACAGGTACATGGATAGGTTTAGAGGGAAAGGGACCAAATGCTGGCAGGTGGGACTGATGTAGCTGAGACATGTTGGCTGGTGTGGGCAAGTTGGGCTGAAGGGCCTGTTTCCATGCTGAAACATTCTAATTGAATGTTCATACCATTGGGTTGTAAGCTGCCCAAGCAGAATATGAGATGTTGTTCTTTCAGTTTGCACGTGGCCTTGCTCTGGCAATGGAGGAGGCCCTGGACAGAAAGGTCATTGTGGGAATGGGAAGGGGAGTTAAAATGGTTAACATTTGGTAGATCCAGTTTTTCTTGGGAATGATCCTTCTTCCACACAATGCTCAAGTTATATACTTTATGATGAATAAACTGGGTACCAAGTCAAAGAAATGAACACTTGTATCTATCAGAGGTTTAATATGTTTCTTTTGGAGGATATCAGTGATCATTTTTAGTTTAGTTCAGTTTAGTTAAGAGATACAGCATGGAAACAGGCCCTTCGGCCCACCAAGCCTGCGCCGACCATCAATCACCCGTTCACACCAGTTCGACGTTCTCACGTTTTTGCATCCACTCCCTACACGCTAAGGGCAATTTACAGAGACTATTTAACCTCGAAACCCGCACGTCTTTGCGATGTGGGCAGAAACACGGAGGGAACCCGTGCCGGGGTACAGATTGTGGATGATCAGCCATAATCATATTGAATGGCGGTGCTGGCTTGAAGTGCCCAATGGCCTACTCCTGCACCTATTTACTAAGTTTCTATGCACACAGACAGCAACCAAAGGTCAGGGTCGAACTGGGGTCTCCAGCGCTGTGAGGCAGCTGCTTTACTAGCTGCTCCACTGTGTATATCTGGGGTATAATTTAGTTAACAAACAAAGTTCCATTACTCTTTACTAGAATGTTGCCTGGGTTTCAGCAACTAAGTTACAGAGAAAGGTTGAACAAGTTAGGGCTTTATTCTTTGGAGCGCAGAAGGTTAAGGGGGGACTTGATAGAGGTCTTTAAAATGATGACAGGGATAGACAGAGTTGACGTGGATAAGCTTTTCCCACTGAGAGTAGGGAAGATTCAAACTAGGGGACATGACTTGAGAATTATGGGACAGAAGTTTAGGGGTAACATGAGGGGGAACTTCTTTACTCAGAGAGTGGTGGCTGTGTGGAATGAGCTTCCAGGGAAGGTGGTGGAGGCAGGTTCGTTTTTATAATTTAAAAATAAATTGGATAGTTATATGGACGGGAAAGGAATGGAGGGTTATGGTCTGAGCGCAGGTATATGGGACTAGGGGAGAATACGTGTTCGGCACAGACTAGAAGGGTCGAGATGGCCTGTTTCTGTGCTGTAATTGTTATATGGTTATATGGTTATATGAAATCCTCAAGTATCCTCGAGAGCTTCCTAATCTCAAAATCTGCCTTTGGTCTGCTTCTTTTGGCTTTAGCTTTGACCACAATATTAAATGTAACAATGCTCTAACAAGCTCCAGGTGACTAACTAGCTGCAATGAATCACTAGGAGCACCAAAGCCAGTAAATCTTTGCTGTCGTTGCCTGTTTCTCGTGTCTCAAGAGCAAGTGGAGAAAGTTGTGTGCGGTTGACTCTTAGATCACGACTCAGCACTTTGTGCTTAGCGGTAGACAGCATTCCTTTGCCGACAAAGTGCCTGACACAATTGAAGTCCAGCTTAAGGCATTGTCTCCCCACCTATGGCCCAAACCTTTAAATGCATTCTGCTCGAATCCCGGGGCGTTTGTGCTCTTATGTTATTCTAAATATTATTCCCTTACCATATATCTAAACACCGTAAATGGCTCTATTGTAATGATGTATAGTCTTTCTACTGAATGGTTAGCATGCAGCAAAATGTTTTCATTGTACCTCGGTAACAGAATCAAGGGATATGGGAAGAGAGCAGGAATGGGATACTGATTCTGGATGATCGTAATGCATGACGGTGCTGGCTCAAAGGCCGAATGACCCACTTGCACCTATTTTCTATGTTTGTATTTTTCAATGTTTATCAACTAATCGTGTCTCGGGGGTGAGATTATGCGAGTGCCACAGTCCATTCTGACCCACAGCATTGCCACAATTTGGACATTTCGTTCACAGTTTTAAAAAAAGAGCATAATGGCAAGCGGGTATTTGTTTATGGAAAATGAAGGCAGCCAAAACCATTGTAATTCTTTTGATCTATTCCTCATGCTTGTTATTCCACTTCATTGAATTGTTTTGTTTGGAATAATGAGCAAGTAATTATAGAACCCATACATTCGAGGAATGTCGTCAAAAAAAAAAGTGAAAAATAAAACGCTGTCTTTCCCCCATAATTTTAAGGCCTTCCCTTATTGGTGTTGATTTAACTCACCAGCACCAAATCTGTGATTTCCACACCTTAACCTCCCATATCTCTAGTCTCCCTCTCCCCCGACTCTCAGTCTGAAGAAGGGTCTCCACCCAAAACATCACCCATTCCCTCTCTCCAGAGATGCTGCCTGTCACGTTCACAAGTTGTAGGAGTAGAATTAGGCCATTCGGCCCATCAAGTCTACTCCGCCATTCAATCATGGCTGATCTCTGCCTCCTATTCCCATTTTCCTGCCTTCTTCCCATAATAGAAAATAGGTGCAGGAGTAGGCCATTCGTCCCCACGAGCCAGCACCGCCATTCAATGTGATCATGGCTGATCATCCACAATCAGTACCCCGTTCCTGCCTTCTCCCAATATCCCTTGACTCTGCTATCTTTAAGACCTCTGTCTAGCTCTCTCTTGAAAGTATCCAGAGAGCCAGCCTCCACCGCCCTCCGAGGTAGAGACTTCCACAGACTCACAACTCTCTGGGTGAAAAAGTTTTTCCTCATCTCCGTTCTAAATGACTTACCTCTTATTCTAAAACTGTGGCCCCTGGTTCTGGACTCCCCCAACATCGGGAACATGTTTCCTGTCCAATCCCTTAATAATCTTATATGTTTCAATAAGATCCTTGACACCCGTTCTAATCAAGAATATGTCTATCTCTGGCTTAAAAATATCCACTGCCTTGGTCTCCACAGCCCTCTGCGCCAATGAGTTCCACAGAGTAACTACCTTCTGCCCCGCTGCGTTACGCCAGCATTTTGTGTCTATCCTCATAATCCATTTTTTCCTGCTTCTGAGAACGACGAAGAGAGAAATTTGGTTATGATCATCTGTAAACATTTCACAAGGTGCAAATGCTTTTCGGGATCCAGCCAAGATGCGAACACTGGTTTTCTGAGAGGAATAAAACTATCCCTGCCGGTCACTATTGTATGATCCGTACATTTCCATGTATTTGTTTCCAGTGTTATAAACGCATGTAAATTGTTTGCTTCACGCAGCATGGGAACGAGTATGTGAGATCACCATAGATGCTGCTGCACCCGCTGAGTTTCCCCAGCAATTTTGTGTCACCTCAAGCTGTGTATGTTGGGGTTGAGGGATTTGTTTGCCTTGTTTCTCCGACGGATAAATGAGATAGCAAAGTGCTTAATAACTACTGTGTGGATGCCATATGTCTATATACTTTTGGATCAGGCACTGCGGGTTTCAGCAGGAGCAGGGAGGGGAAGGAGAGTGCAATAAAAAGCGAAGAAAGAAAATCTACACATGTCCTAATATTCCAAGCTCTCAACGGCTTTTCAAATTGTGGTTCTCAGATACTTTTCTCTGGAACTGCTGAAGACACTCTAGTTTAGTCTAGTTTAGTTTAGTTTAGAGATACAGCATGGAAACAGGGCCTTTGGCCTACCGAGACCGCACCGACCAGTGATCCCTGCACATTAACACTACCCTACACACACTAGGAACAATTTACATTTATACCAAAACAATTAGCCTACAACCCTGTATGTCTTTGGGTGGGAATCGAAGCACCCGGAGAAAATTCACGCTGGTCTCGGGGAGAACGTACAAATTCCTACCGACAGCACCCGCAGTCAGGATCGAGCCTGGGTGTCTGGCGTTGTAAGGCAGCATCTCTACCGCTGCGAAACTGTGCCATCCTAGTGTACATTTTATCCAAAAAGAATATGTACGGAAAATACACTACGATCGGTACGTCTTTCCTTCCAGTTATTGTGTCTTCAAATCAACACATTCTAATTACAATGCACCAATGTCACTGACGTTTTGTCTTTACAGAACAAAAGCAAAAATAGCCTCAGACACATGGTCTGTAGCTTGTCGAGCTGCAAACTTGTCACCAATAGATTGATAATGGGTGCTGAGAAAAGATTGAATCGCAGTGGTTTTAAATGGGTGTTAGTTTGGCACACTGGAATTTTATTTTAGCACCTGCAAAGACCATTTTATTAAAGCAATTTAATTTAAATAATAGCTGGTCTTTAGTGAGAGGGTGGTGAATCTGTGGAATTCTTTGCCACAGAAGGCTGTGGAGGCTGTCAATGGATATTTTTAATGCAGAGATAGATAGGTTTCCGGATTAGTATGGGTGTCAGGGTTTATGGGGAGAAGGCAGGAGAATGGGGTTAGGAGGGAGAGATAGATCAGCCACGATTGAATGATGGAGAAGACTTGTGTAATGAAGTATATGCAGGATTCAAGGATTTGGATCAATGAATGGAAGCACATGGTGAAGACCACAAATAACTATTTATTCCAGCAAAATACAAGTAAAACACAGAAAAACTATCAATAAAGAAACAGTCCAAAACGACTCTCACACCCCTCTGCGTATTCGAGTTTCGTCTCTGCTGTCTCCAAGCTCGCTCTCTCTCTCTTTCTCTCTCCTTGGTGAAGCTCTTTTCTCTCCCCGAAGATGAAGCTCATGCTCTCATGGTAGAAGCATGTATTTATATCATAATTTTATCTCTAAGAACAGCAGATGATTATGGTCAAGCTAGCTATCCTACTTGGCACCAATATGGTGTGAGTTATGTGTCCTATCAGACACTGAGCTAGTCTCGGATGTCTCTGGGAAAGCAAAACCTATCCTAGTGACCTCACAGGTGGCCTCATGATCGACTGATCCCTTTGAATTAGCCCAAGCATTTTTCAAAAACATCTACTTGTTTTCCTAAGCAGGATTCGAAATGCAGTGCTGTTAATTTAGCTGACAACTCATTTCAGCGTCACATAGTCTGTTTAACCCTTACATTGCAACTTGATGGGCCGAATGGTCTAATTCTACTCCTATCACATATGACCTTATGACCTGATAGTGGCATGAAAGGATGTTGATCAGGACGTTTTACATTCCACAGTTCTGTTTTCAGGGAGTAAACTTGATCTCTCAGGAAACAAGTTGCTGGCAAATGGCAGCATACTCCCTCTCCACATTTTCTGGCAGATGCAAATTATTTCAGAAAGGCAATCTTTGACGAGCTTCGTAAAGTGATCATTCTGCATGCAAAACCTGTCTGCACTTTTCACAAAGGTATCCAAAAAGTCGATGAATTAAAATTTTTAAGACATGCGACTGAGAGATGCTTAGTTTAAGTTTGAGATTTTTGATTAAATAACATCCAATTTTACATGGCGAGAAAATAGAAGTGGCCCCTCGAGTCTGATAAGGACTTTTATTTTTAGTTTAGTTGAGCTTATTGTTGCATGTACCAAGGTACAGTGAAAAGCTTTTCTTGTACGTTATCCAGTCAGCGGAAAGACAATACATGATTACAATCGAGCCTTTCACAGTGTGGTAAAGAGAATCACAGTGTACAGATACATGATAAAGGGAATAACGTTTAGTGCAAGATAAAGCCAGTAAAGTCTGAACAAAGATAGTCAGAGGGTCACCATTGAGGTAGATAGTTGTTCAGCACAGCTCTCTAGTTGTGGTTGGATAGTTCAGTTGCCTGATAACAGCTGAGAAGAAACCGTCCCTGAATCTGGCGGTGTACGTTTTCATACTTCTATACCTTATGACCGATGGGAGAGGGGAGAACAGGGAGTGACCAGGGTGCGAGTCATCCTTAATTATGCTGCTGGTCTTGCCGAGGTAGCGTGAGGTGTATATGGAGACAATGGAAGGGAGGTTGTTTTGTGTGATGGTCTGGGCTGCGTCCACAATGGAAGCAGGAAATGGAAAAATAGTTTGTGACATATTAAGGCCTCTCCAAACACTGCAACCTTGGTGAGGTTTCAACCATCCATTGCAAGACATGTTTCACTTTAACAATGAATAATCATTAGTTATTAAGGACAAAGAGCCTCACAAATGAACTGGCAGGCAAGATGGCAACCTCAATGGAAATGGAAATGAAAAATGGGGGATGTAGGGAGAAGGCAGGAGAATGGGGTTAGGAGGGAGAGACAGATCAGCCATGATTGATCAGACAGATCAGCCATGACAGGCAGAGTATACTCGATGGGCCGAATGGCCAAATTCTACTCCTATCATTTATGAACATGAAATGTCAAAGAATTTTATCTAGGCTGCGTCCACAATTCGCTGCAATTTCTTGTGGTCTTCGACTAAGCTGTTCCCAAAGTAAGCTATGATGCATCCCAATAAAATGCTTTCCATGGAGTGCACTCTATGAAGTTTGTGAACACAGGAGATCAGAACTGAGAGCCATTGTCAGAAATGACCTATTCGCGTAAGCAATATCATGCGCTTGTAGACCACAGGGTAATCTACAGTATATTCAGAAATAATGAAAAGAGTTTCATTTCAATCCACTATTCATTTGTACCTGAATAGAGTCCCCCTCTTTTTGACAAATGTACTACAGTCATAGAGTCATAGAGTCTTAGCGTCATCGAGCAGGGAAACAGGCCCTTCGGCCCAAGCTGCCCACACCAGTCAATGTCATAATCATAATCATACTTTATCAGCCAAGTATGTTTTGCAACTTACAAGGAATTTGTATTGCCATACAGTCATACTGATAAAAAGCAACAAGACACATAAAATACATTTTAATATAAACATCCACTACAGTGACTCCTCCACATTCCTCACTGATGGAAGGCGAAAAAAAGTTCAATTTCTTCCCTTCTTTGCCCTCCAACGGTGGGGGCCTCTAACCTTCTGTTGACGGGTCATAGAAACATAAAAAATTGGTGCAGGAGGAGGCCATTTGGCCCTTCGAGCCAGCACCGCCATTCATTGTGATCATGGCTGATCGTCCCCTATCAATAACCCGTGCCTGCCTTCTCCCCGCATCCCTTGACTTCACTAGCCCCTAGAGCTCTATCTAACTCTCTCTTAATTCCATCCAGTGACTTGGCCTCCACTGCCCTCTATGGCAGGGAATTCCATAAATTCACAACTCTCTGGGTGAAAAAGTTTTTTCTCATCTCAGTCTTAAATGATCTCCCCTTTATTCTAAGACTGTGGCCCCTGGTTCTGGACTCGCCCAACATTGGGAACATTGTTCCTGCATCTAGCTTGTCCAGCCCTTTTATAATTTTATATGTTTTATATAGGTCGATCTTACTCCCGTAGCCGGCAGCTGGCCTTGCTCGTTGGGACGATCAAGCTCCTTCATCGGGGGGGGGGGGGGGAATATCAGCTCCCCCGTGCTGAGCGATCTACCCCGGGTCGGGGCTAGTTGAACGTTGTGTGGCTTTTGGAGCTTCCCCATCTACACTAGTCACACTTGCTCACATCTAACAGAGAAGAAAGGAATTCTGATCGGTTGTTATTATTAAATCCCTTGATGGTTTCCTTGAACAGAGGATGGTAGTTTAGTTTAGTTTAGTTTAGTTTAGTTTAGTTTCGTTTAGAGATATAGCGCAGAAATAGGCCCTTTGGCGGAAAGCGTCAACCTGCGATCCCCGCACACTAACACTACCTATAGATACAAGGGACGATTTAAATTTTACCAAAGCCAATTAGTCTACACACCTGTACACCTTTGGAATGTGGGAGGAAACTGGATATCCCGAAGAAATCCCATGCAGGTCAGGGGAAAAATGTACAATCTCCATACAACGGTGATTGGCCTCATCAGCAACAACGATGAGTCGGCCTATAGGGAGGAGGTCCAGCTCCTAGCAGCATGGTGCGCTGACAATAACCTGGCCCTTAACGCCAAGAAGTCCAAGGAGCTCATTGTAGACTTCAGGAAGTCTAGGGGCGGCACGCACACCCCCATCCACATCAACGGGACGGAGGTGGAACGTGTTTCCAGCTTCAGGTTCCTGGGGGTCAACATCTCCGATGACCTCTCTTGGACCCACAATACCTCAACTCTGGTCAAGAAGGCTCACCAGCGTCTCTTCTTCCTGAGGAGACTGAAGAAGGTCCATCTGTCTCCTCAGATTCTGGTGAACTTCTACCACTGCACCATCGAGAGCATCCTTACCAACTGTATCACAGTATGGTATGGCAACTGCTCTGTCTCCGACCGGAAAGCACTGCAGAGGGTGGTGAAAATTGCCCAACGCATCACCGGTTCCTCGCTCCCCTCCATTGAGTCTGTCCAAAGCAAGCGTTGTCTGCGAAGGGCGCTCAGCATCGCCAAGGACTGCTCTCACCCCAACCATGCACTGTTTACCCTCCTACCATCCGGGAGGCGCTACAGGTCTCTCCGTTGCCGGACCAGCAGGTCCAGGAACAGCTTCTTCCCTGCGGCTGTCACACTACTCAACAATGTACCTCGGTGACTGCCAATCACCCCCCCCCCCCCCCGGACACTCCTCCCACAGGAAAAACACTATGACTGTATGCATATAAATAGATTTATTTATTGAAATCATATTCTATGTCGCTCTTCCAGAAAGATGCTAACTGCATTTCGTTGTCACTTTACTGTACACCGACAATGACAATTAAAGTTGAATCTGGAATCTGGAATCTGGACCCGTAGTCAGGATCAAACCCGGGTCTCTGGCGCTATAAGGCAGCAACTCTACCGCTGCGCCACCATGCCACCGTAGACCCAGCCCATTGTAAATATAGGTCGGTAAGTGAAAATACCAGTCGGAAAGGGCTCCCAATGGGTTGTCTTTGTTTCATGTCTGACGAAAATATGGAGGCATGAGAAACTGCAGATGCTGGAAACTTGAGCAAACACAAAGTGCTGGAGGAACTCAACGAATCAGGCAGCATCTGTGGAGGGTATGGTTCCAAGCAAAGCATTGTCTGTCCTATCCCAC
This sequence comes from Amblyraja radiata, assembly GCF_010909765.2. Classification (NCBI taxonomy): domain Eukaryota; kingdom Metazoa; phylum Chordata; class Chondrichthyes; order Rajiformes; family Rajidae; genus Amblyraja; species Amblyraja radiata. Next base: position 25,957,787 of record NC_045960.1, on the reverse strand, counting down.
CGACTTCCTCCAGCACGTTGTGCTTTGCTGATGACCTTGTACCTTGTTGTGTCACTCTACCTGTTAGTGAACACATCATTATTTCTTTCTGATATTGGACCAGATTAGGTTGGTCTCGACCTACATGCTAACGCCACTGCCTGTGCTAATCGTTCAGTTGCAGTAATTTTTTACAGTCTTGTCAGTATGTTCTTTACTCAGTTTCATGACCACAGCTAAATGGCCTGTCCCACTTTGACGACCTAATTCACGACCTTTTTTACTCGTGGACATTTTTCATCATGTTGAAAAAATGCCCTGACCTACTTCATGCCACGAGTACCTACGACTAGCATCACGGCCTGCTACGACCTACCTACGATCTGCTACGACCTCCTAATACCTCGTGACGACCATGCTGCAAGTATGAGTCAAGGGCAAACTCGGCAGAGGTCGTGAATTAGGTCGTGAAAGTGGGACAGGCCCTTTAGTCAGCTGCTTGTCATAGAGCCAGAGAGCCATACAGAGTGGAAACAGGCCCTTTGGCCCAACTTGCCCACACCCACCAACGTGTCCCATCTACACTATTCCTACCTGCCCGCGTTTGGCCCATATCCTTCTAACCCTGTCCTATCCATGTACCTGTCTAAATGCTACTTAAACATTGCAATTGTATCTGCTTCAACTACCCCCTCTGGCAGCTCGTTCCATACACCCACCACCCTTTGTGTGGAAAAGTTGCCATTCAGGTTCCTATTAAATCATTCCCCCCTCCCCTTAAACCTATGTTCTCTGGTTCTCGATTTCCCTACTCTGGGCAAGAGACCCTTTGCATCTACCCGATTTACCTCTCATGTTTTTGTACACCACTATAAGATCACCCCTCATCCTCCTGTGCTCCAAGGAATAGAATCCCAGCTTGTGATGGGTGAAATTCTCAAGTACTCTTAGCTTCCTTTTCCAATGACACGCACATCTGAACGTTAGGTTTGATGTGCTCAACAACTGTGACAGCAGCTGCGCAACCATGGACCACATGCAAACCTATCGCAAAAGGCATGACTGATGTAAAAGGATACTACATTTGCAACAAAGGGGTCGTTACTGAAACAACAAACTCACTAATCTTTTCACTCTAGTTCTGGCTCCTGTCCTGTTGCTTCCAGCTCCTTCTAATGGCTTCAAATTAATCATCCGATTTATACACGCAATCTTACATAATGTGAGAAGATCTGTCAGTATCCCTTATACTTTTGTCCCAATCTCAATCAGGAGTATCTCTTTTCTAATGAATGCATATTGCATCATTTTAACCCATACTTTACAAACTTCTCCTCCAACCTCCTGTTCACTTTAAAGAGCTTTTTTAGTTTAGTTTAGTTTAGTTTAGTTTAGAGATACAGTGCAGAAACAAGCCCTTCGGCCCACCGGGTCCGCGCCGACCAGCGATCCCCGCACATTAACAATATCCTACACCCACTAAGGACAAATTTTTACATTTACCAAGCCAATTAACCTACAAATCTGTACGTCTTATGAGTGTGGGAGGAAACTGATGATCACGGAAAAAACCCACGCAGGTCACGTGGAGAACGTACAAAGTCCATACAGACAGCACCCGTAGTCGGGATCGAACCAGGGTCTCTGGCGTGGCATTTGTTATAAGGCGGCAACTCTACCACCGTACCACAGTGACCGCCCTTGTCTGAGTATTTAGAAACAAAGAACTGCGAATGCGGGTTTACACCAAAGATTGGCACAAACCGGTGGAGTTGCTAACCGGGTCAGGCAGCATCTCTGGAGAAAAAGGGTGAGTGATGTTTCAGGTCGGGACTCTGCATCAGACGAAGGATCCGACCCCAAAACGTCAACAGTCCTTTATCTCCAGAGATGCTGCCTGACCCGCTGACCTACTCCAGCACTTTGCAACTATCTTTTGTCTGAATATTTGGTGCACTACCTGACGAATTCTCGAGCTCAGTCATTCATAGTCATAGAGTGATACAGCATGGAAAATGTCCCGTCGGCCCAACTTGCCCACACCGACACTATTGACACTAATCCCACCCGCTTGCGTTTGGCCCATATTCCTTTAAACTTAACCTATTCATGTACCTATCTAAATGTTTCTTAAACGTTGGCATAATCCCAGCCTCAACTACCTCCTCCAGCATCTCGTTCCATACACCCACCACCCTTTGTGTGAAAGAGTCACCCCTTCAGATTCCTATTAAATGTTTCCCCCTCACCTTAAACCTATGTCCTCTGTCCTTGATGTTGAAGTTTCCTTTGCAGCCATGGTGTCCCTTACCTGAGTGCAATTCCATACACCAATGACAACTCACCAGTCCTTTGGCACTGCACTTTGATCGGGACATGAAAACCCCTTCAAGAAAAATGATCCCTTGCAGAACATGCCACAAAATATCATGAACAGAAACTAAGGCTCGACAAGCAAACATCACAATTCTTGACGAGGTAACCAAAAATGGCCATTGTCTCTATGGGCCACAGCAAGGTCTTTGATAAGGTTTCGGTTAGTAGAATACTCTGGAAGGTAAGCATATGGGATCCATGGAAAAGCTAGCAATCCAGAGACATAAGAGACACAAAAAGCTGGAGTAACGCAGCGGGTCAGGCAGCATCTCTGGAGAAAAGGAATAGGTGATGTTTTGGGTCGAGACCCTTCTTCAGACAGAGAGTCAGGGGAGAGGGAAATGAGAGATAAAGATGGTGATATAGATATGGAACAAATTAATGAAAAAAAAATGCAAAACAGTAACAAAGATAAAGGAAACATGCCATTGTGAACTGTGGACTAGGTGAAATAGAGTTACAGTCAATGAAACTCAGCCACCAGTTAGTATACAAGTGGTTTCATTAGGGACAAGGAACCGCAGACACTGGTTTGCCAAGGAAAGACACAAAATGGTGGAGCAACTCAGCAGGTTGGGCTGCATCCCTGGAGAGGAACATGGATAGTTGATGGGTCACCACACCATGAGGTGAGTTTGGTACATGTGCAATGTTCCAAGAACCCCTCTTGCCTGTATGATCTCCCATACTTGTCCAGCCCCTTTAGCTTTATTCCTCCCACCCCTACAATCAGTCTGAACAAGGGTCCTGCCTCAAAAGGTCACCTCTCCATGTTCTTCATGGATGCTGCTTAACTGGGTGTGTTGCTCTAGCATGTTGAGTCTTTCCTTTGTAAAGCAGTTCCTTATTTCTAAATGATAGTTGGAGGGGGGATAGGAGGGTGGGGGTTAGATTGGCATGTAGGTGGACAAAACAAGGGATGGAAAGGAGATAAATGGGTGACAAAAGTGGACAAACTAGAGACAAAGGATGTGTAGGAAGGAACTGCAGATGCTGGTTTATACCAAAGATAGACACAAAATGCTGGATCAACTCAGCGGGTCAGGCAGATCTCTGGAGAAAAAGGGTGAATGACATTTTAGATCGGAACCCTTCTTCAGACTGAAAGTAGAAGGGGGAAACCCATCTCCCTCTACTTCGCTCTCCCATCCCCCCCCCCCCCCCTCCCATTGATCCCCATCTCCTTTCAGTCTGAAGAAGAGTTCCAACCCAAAACATCAGCCACACTTTTTCTCCAGAAATGCTGCATGACGCGTTATGTTAACACAACGGCCCACTTTGTGCTTATCTTCAGGACACAAAGGATGCCAGATCAGGAGGGGAAGAGAGGTAAAAGACGAGTGAAATGCAAAGCCTAATTAATTTAGGTTCCCTCCTAATAGGAACATATTGTTGTACGTGTGTCATTAATCTAGCTGAACAAAATCCATGTCCTGCAGAAGTATGGTGCAATTATTTTGCCTCTTTTGATCTCATTTGAACTTTTTGCAGTGGAAAATATTAACTTTTTATTCTATTACTTCAGGATGAGTCATGTTAAGTAAGCCAAGGAGACTTATTATAACTAGTTTAAATGCAATTGCTGCAGCCAAAATAGAAAATTTCCATGGGTTTAGGATGAATAGAACTTAACAATGAAGAGTTATCCTTTATTCCATGCTTTGTATTTTAAAGGTGGAATGGCCAACACGCCAGCAGCCTTCCAAACCATCTGTATCCAATGCATTTACTTTGGCATTTGTTACTTAGGTCTTTTTGATCTACTTGGAAATCAATAGAGGAAATAGAATTTTCAGCATTCTTAACATTAAATAATACATATACCCAGCAATGTATTTGCATTGGAAAGATAGTTGGCTTTTCAACGATGCAAATCAAAGTTTGACCTTTAAATATTTAAGAACTTTCTCATAGAAAATGGTTATTTGTAATAGGTTATCATCGAATGAGGGATTACGTGAAGAACCCGCTCAGTGCGCAGGCGCGGCATACTTCCAAGCAGCGGTGTGGAATCACAGATAGACACAGTTATTTGAAGTAAACATAGTAAAGATAAGGAGACATCAATTTATTAGTTTGATCCATATAATGAGGGTGGGAGCGGAGGGCACGTAATCCCTCATCGTAACTCCTCATAAAATACAGATCAAACTTCAAACTGGTAAGTTCTCGTTTAATCTTACTATTTTACTTCGGAGTCACGTGAGTGACTACGTGAAGACTTCAAAGCTCTGTGATTTCAAACCGTGTAACAGTTCATACTTCACTCGCTGCCGAAGTCATTCGAGGGAGGAAGTATGTTATCGTAATCAACCATGAATCTGTTTGTAAAAACAATAATGGTGTTATTAACAACAACAAGACCAATTGCTCCCCCGGGCTTAAATTATATATTTTTTGCAGATTCTTTTTCTGCAAACGATACAGGTTCTGTCAGTGGTTTGTTATAAAAGTTTGGAACGTATACTCCCTAGACCACCCTACAGTAGCCAGGATGTGGTCCATAGGCTCGTCCATCCTCTTAGTTACTGACGTGGAAGCTGTTCTGGTGGAATAAGATTTTATACACGTTAGTATTTACTCCAGCAACTCCCAGTACCTGCTTGAGCCACTAGAGATAGTTTAGCTCGTCACCCGACCATGAGGTTTCCTGTGGCTGACCCATAAGGCTTTTTCCTCTCCCTCGGTATTCCTTATTGTGTCGATCTCTAAGTGGGTCATGACACATAAAACGTGGTTCAGGTGGGTATGCCCGGAATTTCATGACTGGACCTGATGTTCCTGGTCTGTTCTGTTTGGCCAACCCTTGAATGGGCATGTGACACTATCTGGTGTTATAACCATGTTGTCCCATCGCAGTAGATGGGAGAGCTGGCTCTTTGTGTTGATGTAAGGCCACCAGCATGTCCATCTTCAGGGTAGGCTGTTCCAGGGTGAGTGACCTGGCTGGTGATCATCCCCTAAGGTATGTCAGGATTTCACTGACATCCCAATTTGGGTGTACCTATTTCTGGGGAATGGATTGATATACCTCTCCTGTATCTGATCACCAGTGAGCGGTACCCAAGTTGAGTAGGCTAACAGAACATGTCCTTCATTGTGGTGAAGACCTGCCAGGAGCTCCAGTACAGTTTTTTGTTATAGTTGAATGTGTAATTCCTGTTTTGGAAACAGTGTACCATTTCTTGATGCTCCTCAGGTATGTTCCCTAGGATATGCGACGGAATGCTGTCATCAGGTTGATAGTGCTCCTGATCCAAGCACAGCAATGGTCTTCCCAATTCTGCAATTCTTTTAATGACCATGTCGAGGATCACTGGGAACCATGCTTGTGGACTTGGTCCACTGTAATTTGCGTAGTACCCGACTGATGAAGCCGTAGTACCTATTGAAGAGGTAGAAGGAAAGGAAAACATAGAGATTAGGTTCCCCCCACCCCTCAATACGCGGGAATGTCTCCATTGCCGCTGCCTTGAGATTGGTTTCATGTGACGTAAGTTAGTACGTGGTGATTTAATTGGATATAAGGAATCGATATCTGGTGTCCATATTGCTTAGTGATTTCAGCAAATATTTTTGGTTTAAATGTATGTTTACAGTATTTAGCTCACCTGATAGGTGAGTTACTGATGGTCAAACATGTTTGACGACATACGGTTTCCAATTGTTAATAAATTGTCCCCTAATATCGATGTTCTCCGCCCAAGTGGTTTGGTATATGCCACCACTGATGTTGTTATCTTATAAACGAACATGCAAATTTGGTGGATTACTGAGCAAATGCTTCACTAGAATTAAGTAAGTTAATATATAACATGTTTAAGTCAATTCATATTGGCATTAAGTATTACAAGCTCAGTAACACATCAGGACACATAAGATGTTACTCAAAACAGGTGGAAGTGTACAACCATAATCCTTCCTGCCAATAAATTCCATGATAACACTACAGATTAATCCATTTGCCCCCATATTACAGGTATGGAGATAGTTTTGAACACTAGTATCTCAGCTCATAGGAAAGGTACAAAGTTCAGTAGCTGGTAATGCTGCTATATCCCAATTACTTTGCCACGTAGTTGATTGGTGGTTAATGCACCATGACTGATAGTCTTAATGAATACCAGATAACAACGTTGTGGATGGTCAACGTAAATATCTGGATATATATTTTGTGCACCGTTCCCAGAGGCACTGCAATACTGGGTCGATGCGTGGAGTGGACGGAGCAAGCCCCTATTCCATCTCCCTGTTCCAAAATTCAATTTAATATATGGTCCCTAGATAAGGGACGTATCAGATTATTAAACTGATAAGAACAGATACTACACTTGATCTTAGCCAAAAGGCCAAGAAGCGATGCAGCTAAAGCTGTATCCAAGGATAGTTTGTCGTTAATATATAGACATGCCATGACGGAATGTTTCTAAGTGTCAGGGCTAGTTGATTCTGGATAACTTTGACTTAAATGCCGCAACGCTCATCATGGTTACTCCATCCAGGTAATTGCGGTATATCCGAAACTTATATGAGAAGGTACTGAATAGTGTGCATCTTCAAGGTCGATGTCTACCATAAAGTATCCTTGGATCCATGGTAGTAGTTACAAATCCCATGAATGGGTATACCTGGTGAAATACTCAAGTGGTTTATCAACGATGGTGCGACATTCACCATCGTGGGAGGGTAGACCACTTGGGGTGCTTGCTGAATTGGTGGCAAGATATTAATTCTATTCCCCTTGTATTTATTTTTTGGTATATAACTACCAAGAGTGATAGCTTCCTAACCAGGCGTGATTCATCCACCCCTTGTTAGTACAACCCTTAACCTTTATGTGATGGTAGGAACCATACTTATCTGTCTTCATTGTTGTTTTCTTCAGTTTCTGGTTCCTTGTTCTTGTAGGGACGATGTTTGTTGGGGGGTGGCACATTTTCCCCTGGGGCCTGCTCTGGGCCGTGGCCTAAAATGCTACGGGTTTGGCATGCAGGCCCCGAGCTTTCACCAGTACCATGAGGTAGACGCCCCTGGTGGACACGTAGAGGTACTGCTGTCTGGTTTAGTGTGGTGCTCATTCCAGACTCTGCCCTCTTGTGCCGAATAGTTTGAACACTTCGTCCAGTTTTTTAGGACTGGTTTGGTAAGTGCCAGGTAGCAGGATCTGTGCTTATGAGGTCGGCGTTCTCATAGTCCTGTTAATTTCATAGATTGAGGGCAGGTTTGTGAGTTCATTTCAGAAGTTATGAGGTATACCGTTGAACAGTAGGGTCAGATGTTTTGCCATACTACCCTGCCCTTCTGGAATGAGCAGGTGGACATGATAGCCGACGTCAGGGTACCAAATGCATTTTTAAAATATTTAGGTTAAACGCGCTGCTCAATGTATCCCCCAATAATGGCGGGCACTTTGAGTAAATGCAATTTAGGGGAGGCGTGATAAAACCAACGCCTCATGGCTACCTGTCTTGGAGAGGTTTTTTGGAAAAGACAGGTAGTAAGCTGGCCATCAGTTGAGACTGAAAAGCCATCTCGCTAGTGGTGGAGCCACATAGCGGCCACACCCAGCAGCTCTTCCTGATCCTGTACCTCAAGCATACTCCCGATATTGTTCAGCCAGTGACCCCTCTTCATGACCAGCCCAGCCACTGGTCACCCCAAAGCTAACCACACTAAGGAGGAAGCGATGGGCAGTGCCTAGGCACTGTGGAGGGTATGCCTGAACCCTCCAGCGAGACTGCTCCTCACGTAGCGTGTCTCGCAGGAGCTCCTGCTCCAGGAGCCGCTCCAGCGGCTCAGGCGGCTGTCTCTCTCCCATGCGGGTGGAGAGACGTCCCCTCCGACAAGTCGGAAGCCACCGGCCGGATGCCTCTTCGGATGGCTAGACATCCAGCCCGCAGCTCAGGCACTAGCGGGACTGGCTTCGGCGCGGTGTGGGGATAGCGGAACGCCCGGTTAAATGTTCCTACCGCCTTCTTCTGGAGCTTTTGTGCCTTGTAGTAGCGAGAGCGCCCCTCAAGCAGCGCGTCTCGCAGGCACCTGCCCCGAGAGCCGCTCCAGCGGCTCAGGCGGCTCTCTCTCCCCCCGTGCGGGTGGAGAGACGTCCCGTCCCAAATCGGGAACACCTGCCGGATGCCTCTTCGGGTGGCTATACATCCAGCCCGCTAGCGGGCTGGGCTCGGCACGGTGTCGGGGAATAGAGGAACACCGGGTCGCTCCTACCGCCTGTTGCTGCCCCCCTTCCCCCCGACGGGAAACGTTCCTCCTCGAACGGGGGACAGTTTTGTTCCAGAGCCTTTTTCTCTGCCTGTAAAACACAAGCAGAAAAAGGGGCTCCCCTGTAAAAGAAACCCGACCTCAGGATACTCACCTGACGGTCCGTTTCATCTGTTGCGGGAGTGCCTAGCTCCCGCTGCCGCTGTTGCACTGCTGGCGTAATGCCGCGCCTGCGCACTGAGCGGGTTCTTCACGTAGTCACTCACGTGACTCCGAAGTAAAATTGAATATGTTTGTTTCCTAGAGTCTTTGATAGCACAGCATTCTTGAAATACTGTGAATGGTAGTTTAGTTTAAAGATCCAGCATGGAAACAGGCACTTTGGCCCATTGAGTCCATGCTGACCTTCGATCAGCCGTTCACGTTAGGTCTATCTTATCTACAGTGGTGCAGCGGTAGGGTTGCTGCCTTAGAGCGCCACCAACCTGGCTTCTGTCGTCAGTCAAACTTGGATGCTGTCTGAATGGAGTTTGTACGTTCTCCACGTGACCGCGTGGGTTTTCTCCAGGGATGCTCAGGTTTCCTCCCACACTCCAAAGACGTACAGGTTTGTAGGTTGATTGGCTTTTGTAAATTGTAAATTGTCCCCTAGTGTGTGGGATAGTGCTAATGTATGTGGTGATCGATCGCTGGTCGGCGCAAACTTGGTGGGACGAAGGGCCTGTGTCCACGCTGCTTCTCTTAAGTCGAAAGTCTAAATCTTTGGGATGTGGGAGGAAACTGGGGCACCTGGGGAGAGCCCATGCGATGACAGAGAGAACGTGCAAACTCCATGCAGACAGCATCCAAGTTTGACAGAAGATTTAAGAGAGAGTTAGATAGAGCTCTAGGGGCTATTGGAATCAAGAGATATGGGGAGAAGGCTATTATTGATTATTGGTTACGGGTTATTGATTGGGGACGATCAGCCATGATCACAATGAATGGCGGTGCTGGCTCGAAGGGACGAATGGCCTCCTCCTGCGCCTATTTTCTGTGTTTCTATGTTCCTATGTTTCTATTTTTAAGACAGAAGACAAGTTTGGTGCTGTCTCTGTGGAGTTTGCACTGTCAGGCAGTAGCTCTACCTGCTGCACCACGATCCCGCCCTTTCAACAGGTGTGAAATCATATTCATCCTCAAAACACTATAAATATTATTTGCTCCACTTCTGTGGATTAATGTCTAGTGGTTGTACCATAGATTCAAAGTCATACAGCACGGAAACATGTCCTTCACTCCTACTCATCCATGCCGACCAAGATGCCCCATTTAAGCTTGTCCCATTTTACCTCATTTGACCCATATCCCTCTAAACCTTTCCTATCCATGTCCAGATGTATTTTAAAAGCAGTTATAGTACCTGCCTCAAATACCTCCTCTGGCAGCTCGTCCTATATACCCACCACCCACCACAGGAGTGAAAGATTTGCTCCTCGGCTTCTTATTAAATCTTTCCCTTTCACCTTATAAGGTTACATGCTACTTACTGCTAAAAAGTGTTCAGATATGCAAAGCTGGAATTATCTTTCTTGCAACAGAGGCGGCTGAAGTCAAAATGTATTCAATTAAAGGAACCGAAATGCAGTAAATTAAAAGGTCAATTTTCCAGTGGGAGGCTATTGATTTGAAGTAATTGGTAGAAAGCTAAGAGAGGAGAAAGCTGAAAGAGGTCCAGGATGGCACAGTGGTGCAGCGGTAGAGTTGCTGACTTACATCGCCAGAGACCTGGGTTCGATCCCGACTACAGGTGCTGCCTTTACGGAGTTTGTACGTTCTCGCGTGACCTGCATGGGTTTTCTCCGAGATTTCGGGTTTCCTCCCATACTTCAAAGACGTACATGTTTGGAGGTTAATTAGCATGGTATAATTGGAAAATTGTCCCTAATGAGTGTAGGATAGTGTTAATGCGTGTGGATCACTGGTCAGCGCGGACTCGGTGGGCCGAAGGGCCTGTTTCCACGCTGTATTTCAAAACTAAACTAAACTAGCCTAAGTGAAATGAGATGAGGGTTGTGAAACTCAATGAACAGATGTTTGTACAAGATTGCCACATAGCATTAATTAACCCCAAAGTTTGCAATCTTTCTCAATTTGTAACACATAAAATTATATAGATTATTGTGATTAGCTAAATTGGGTAGGATTCTGCAACTTATTAGAAACAGCTTTGACATCTGGAATATATGATGAAACTTGAAATCTGGAACACAAGATCACCCGCAACGTTTTATTCCAAGAGTTTGCAAAGTTTATTGATCATTCTGTACAGGACGGGAAGGTTTGTTGTGATCTCTAACTTCAGTGAAGCCAAGTTTGTTTTCTGCCCTCGAACAACAATCACATTCAAAGTTGATAAAGTCCTTCTAACATCTCAATTCTCTTTCACTCTGCCAATAATGAAACCTGCCTCCGTCAGATCTTGCCTTGCCTTCATGCTGGTACATACAGGCTGAGCTGTCTGATTTTCTCTTCTTAACATCTGTATAGCAAATGGTGATTGTAGAATGGATCCAGTACATATGGAATATATTTATGAAAATGTCTAGAAAGCGCACGCATGTGATGGGGAGAACAAACAAACTCCATGCTGACAGCACCCATAGTCAAGATCGAACTCGGGTCTCTGGCACTGTAATGGGCCTGTCCCACTTAAGCGATTTTTAAGCGGACTGTCGGCGACTGTCAAGTTGCAGGCAGTCACCTGAAAAACTGGGAACTGGAACGGCGACTGTCAGATTGGAACACACACACATCGCTTCCTTCACCAGCCCGTTGTGAATTCTTTAGACAGTGCTCCCCCCGCTTGCCCTGTCTAAAAAATGTACACAGTGCAAAGCAAATGTGATATAGACACACCGCGATGAACAGGAAAGTTGGCGCTGTAAAAAGACGGCTAAAGCACAGTGTACAGTAAGTCCTTTAAAAGAGGGGGGAGAGGGGGGTGGGAGAGAAGGGCGGAGAAGGAGTGGAGACAATTTTTAAGAAGCCAGAGATACACTGCAGTGAAGCTCTGCGGACATTTAACATTACCAGTTGGTTATCCTAGTTACTTTTTTTTCCCAATGAGCCAATGAAATTCACCGGTCTGCACCGGCTACACCCTACGAGAACCTCCGAGAACGTTAGACCTCCTGGCAATCCACTAGGACCTCCTGGTGACCCACCTACTGATCGAGAATTCTCGCTGCTCTCCATGGCGACTTCATTCTAGTTGCCGCTAATTTTTCAACATGTTGAAAAATTCACAGCGACCATAATGAGGCCGCGACTAATTCCCAGAATGCGGGAAATCAAAATTTCACATCGCTGGGTTGGAAGCTGCTCAAGCAAATATGAGTGCTGTCTTCCAATTTGCGTTTGGTCTCACTCTAACAATCTAACAACAGAAGAAGGCCCAGGACAGAAAGGTCAATTTAGTCTATTGTCATGTGTACCGAGGTACAGTGAGAAGCTTTTGTTGCGTGCTAACCAGTCAGCGGAAAGACAATACATGATTACAATCGAGCTACAGTGCACAGTGTACAGATACATGATAAGGGAATAACGTTTAGTGCCAGGTCAAGTGAGTAAAGTCCGATCAAGATAGTCCGAGGGTCAGCAATGAGGTAGATGGTAGTTCAGCGCTGCTCTCTAGTTGCTCTCATGCTCTCTAGGTCAGTTTGGGAATGGGCTGCCTTGCTCTAATTAAACATTATGAATCCTCACTACCTTCCTTCACACTAAACAACTGCACCTAAGCACAAGTTTCCCTTGCATATTGCTGTTTAAATATCTGGCAGCTTGCCTATGACTCTCTTGTTTTCCATTCTGCTCTCACAACTCCAAGCCAGAAATCTGACAGATCAGCCCTGCTGACATCCCAGGACCGCGACGCTTCCAATACAATGGATCTGAGGCATTTATTAATTACTGCAAGCATATCGCGTATTGTTTTTGCAGTTGGTGGGAAAACAGGAAATTATTGCATACCTAGCTCTTTAGCTTTTGATGTCCTCTCTTCTCAATGTTTGCATTTGTGATGTGTGGAACTGTACTCGGCTTTCAAAACACATCATTTGAAAGAAACAGGAATGTAAAAGTAATGTGGGTTGCTGGAAATCCAAAATAATATAAAACAGGAAATGCTCAGAATCAGGCAGCGTGTGTAAAGGGTAAAATATTAAAGCTTCTGCTACCTCCCTCCATTCCCTCTCTCTTTTTGGTTATTAGGTGGTGTTATGTGTGTGGGGGGAGGGTGAAACAGAGCTTTCTGTCTCTCCCTTCGGGGGAATGCGACTTTTTTGTCGTATCCCCCTTCTCTTCCCCCGTCTGCGCCGAGGCCTAATGGTGGAGCTGGTGGCCTCCAACCTGCGACCAACCTCGAGGGTCCGGAGGTAGAGCCAGCCAGGACTCACCAACGCGAGGCTGGCCGTCTTCGAGCTGTGGTGACGTCCGGGTAGCGGCACGACTCGGCGCTCGGTGAGGGCGGACGGCGCGGGGCTGAGACACTCCTGTGTGAGCGCCACGGCTACCGGCTGGAAGGCACTCCCGTGGGGGCAGCCCGGTGCGGGGCTGAGACGCTGCCGTGTGGGTGGCCTGGCTATCGGCTGGAAGGCGCTCCGGTGAGGGCGGACCGGCTCCCGGCTGGAAGGTGCTCCCGTGGGGGCAGCCCGGTGCGGGGCTAAGACGCTGCCTTGTGGGCGGCCCGGTGCGGGGCTAAGACGCTGCCTTGTGTGCGGCCCGGTGCGGGGCGGAGACGGTGCTACGGCGGCTGAGGCGGCGGCGACCTGGATCCGGGGCTCGGCCGCGGGCCAGTGGAGGACAATGTCGGGAGCTCGCAGGTCACAGGCTGGTGCCTGTTTTCCGGAGCACCCGTTGCAACAGCTGCGTCCGCTGGACTGGAGGGCGGCAGCTTCGACCACCCCCGGGCCGCGGAGCTTGAACCGCGGGACTGATACCATCGCCCGGTGGGGTATCGCCTCGGCGCAGAGGGAGAAGAGGAGGGAAGAGACAGTAACTCTAAGACTTTTGCCTCCATCACAGTGAGGAGGTGTTTGGTGAACTCACTGTGGTGGATGTTAATTTGTGTTTATTGTGTTTTGTTATTATTACATGTATGGCTGCAGGCAACAGCATTTCGTTCAGACCGAAAGGTCTGAATGACAAATAAAGGATTCAATTCAGTCATTGCCACAGTTTCTAAGCTTAGGCTATAAAGTCATAAGTGATAGGAGTAGAATTAGGCCATTCGGTCCATCAAGTCTACTCTACTATGGGTGCAAGTCAATCAAGGCAGATCTATCTCCCTCCTAACCTCATTCTCCTGCCTTCTCTCTATATCTGTACTAATCAAGAATCTATCTATCTCTGCCTTAAAAATATCCATTGGCCTCCGCAGCTTTCTATGGCAAATATATCCACAGATTCACCACGCTTCTGACTAAATAAATGTCTCCGCATCTCCTTCCTAAAATAACATCCTTTAATTCTGAGGCTATGACCTCCAGTCCTAGACTCTCCCACTAGTGGAAACATCCTCTCCACATCCACTCTATCCAAGGCTTTTACTATTCTGTATGTTTCAATGAGGTCCCCCTTTATTCTTCTAAACTCCAGCGAGTACAGGCCCAGTGCCGACAAACGCTCATCACAGGTTAACCTACTCATTCCTGGGATCATTCTTGTAAACCTCCTCTAGACCCTCTCCAGAGCCAGCACATCCTTCCTCAGATATGGTGCCCGAAATTGCTCACAATATTCCAAATACAGCCTGACCAGCGCCATATAGAGCATCAGCATTACATCCCTGTTTTTGTATACAAGCTCTCTTGAAATAAATACTAGCATTGAATTTGCTGCATATTTCTATATTTCTCATATTTCTTAATCATTTTGCCGAGATCTTTCCTTCAAAAAATGCTCCAAAAACCAAGAAACCTGACAATGACCTGACGTGGGTGTACCACCAGGAACTAAGGAGGATAGACACAAAATGCTGGAGTAACTCAGCGGGACAGTCAGCGTCTCTGGAGAGAAGGAATAGGTGACGTTTCGGGTTGAGACCCTAATCCAGACTGAGTGTCAGGGGAGAGGGTGACAAAGAGATACGGAAGGGTAAGGTGTGAATACGATAGAACAAAGGGAACAAAGTTCAAGGAAAATGTAGGATAAATCATTGTTAGCCAGGGGAAGGTGACAACGAGGCCTACAAAGATAAAATGTAATCAGGGGGAAAGTCAGACTGGTCAAAGAACTAGGATGGGGGAGGGAAGGAGAGAGAGGGAAAGCAAGGGTTACTTGAAGTTAAAGAAGTCAATATTAGAACTTAAGGGCCTGTCCCACTCTATGAGGTAATTCAAGAGTTCTCCCGATTTCTCCCCTGATTTGAGCTCGTGTAATGTACGTAGCGGTTACGTAGGAGCTCGTGAATGTCGTGCTCGTACGAGTAACGGTAAGTACTCGGGAAATCCGGTAAACTCGTGACGTCTTTTCAACACTGTGAAAAATGTACACGAGTAAAAAAACTCGTGATGAAAAAAATGGTTACTTTTTACTCGTACGAGCCCCTACGTACCCGCTCCGTACATTACACAAACTCGAATCAGGGGAGAACTCAGGAGAACTCTTGAATTACCTCGTACAGTGGGACAGGCCCTTTAGGAGGACCTGGCATGGGGGGAAGGGAGCACCAAGAACAAAGGGGGAACCAGCGGGAAGGGGGGGAGAAGGAGAAGGGACGAGTACTTTTTGTACATTTTCCTGCGCCTCTGTGGTGATTCATTTGTGCACTTTGTATGCAAAAACAAAGATTTTCACTGTACTTAGGTACAATTGACAATAAAATATCATCATTATCATCATCATATATAAATTAAGTTGTTTCTATTATACTGCTACTTCTGCTGTGTCAAAACCTAGTGAATTCAAGACACAAGAACATAATGGTCCATTCCATAACCTTACACAGTACTGCTCCAGACACAATCACAAAATGGTCCATACTGTACACGGAGACCCTGTTAGCCATGGTGCAGCTATCATAGTGTTCCAGACTTTAGCTCATATTTTGCTTGGGCAGCTGATAACTCAACGGTATGAATATTGATTTCTCTATCTTCGTCTCCCTTGCATCTCCAACCCTCCACCACCCTCGCCATCGTGCTAGTTTCACTGTCGTTCTGTTGAGTTTCACTGTCGGTATAACTTGTTATTACCTTCCCCACAGCCAACAATGGACCATTGTGGGCTCCACCTTTCCTTTTTGCATATCTTTCATTCATTTGTTCTATATCTCTCTCTATCACCATCTATATCACTCGTTTCCCTTTCCCGACTCTCAGTCTGAAGAAGGGTCATGACCCGAAATTTTAACCTATTTCTTTTCTGCCTGACCCACTGAGGTACACTAGCATTTTGTGCCGATCTTCAGTTTATTTTAGTTTAGTTTATTTTCGCATGTACCTAGATACAGTGAAAAGTTTTGTTGTTGCTTGCTATACAATCAGCGGAATTACTGTATATGATGACAATCAAGTTGACCACAGTGTACAGATACAGGATAAAAGGAACAAGATAAAGTCCAGTAAAGTCCAATTAACTATGCTATGTTAGCTTTCATAGCAAAAGGATTTGAGTATAGGAGCAGGGAGGTTCTACTGCAGTTGTACAGGGTCTTGGTGAAACCACACCTGGAGTATTGCGTACAGTTTTGGTCTCCAAATCTGAGGAAGGACATTATTGCCATAGAGGGAGTGCAGAGAAGGTTCACCAGACTGATTCCTGGGATGTCAGGACTGTCTTATGAAGAAAGACTGGATAGACTTGGCTTATACTCTCTAGAATGTAGGAGATTGAGAGGGGATCTTATAGAAACTTACAAAATTCTTAAGGGGTTGGACAGGCTAGATGCAGGAAGATTGCTCCCGATGTTGGGGAAGTCCAGGACAAGGGGTCACAGCTTAAGGATAAGGGGGAAATCCTTTAAAACCGAGATGAGAAGAACTTTTTTCACACAGAGAGTGGTGAATCTCTGGAACTCTCTGCCACAGAGGGGAGTCGAGGCCAGTTCATTGGCTATATTTAAGAGGGAGTTAGATGTGGCCCTTGTGGCTAAGGGGATCAGAGGGTATGGAGAGAAGGCAGGTACGGGATACTGAGTTGGATGATCAGCCATGATCATATTGAATGGCGGTGCAGGCTCAAAGGGCCGAATGGCCTACTCCTGCACTTATTTTCTATGTTTCTAACGATAGTCCGAGGGTCTCCAATGAGGTGGACGGACTTCCACACCTAATCATTGCCATATGGAAGTACAGAACGTACTGATGGTCAAAATGTATAAACAAGGAACTGCAGACGCTGGTTGATACTGAAAAAAACCCACAATGTGCTGGAGTAACTCAGCAGGTCAGGCAACATCTCGGGAGAACATGTAAAGGTAACTTCTCGGGTTGAGACCCTTCTTCAGATTGATTGTAGGGGGGTAGAAAAAAGCTAGAAGAGAGGGTTAAATGGTATCACCTTTAACCTTACACACTACCGCTGCACTCAGAATTGAATCATGTGCATGGGGAATTGGAGTGCTGTCTGTGTGGAGTTTGTACTTTCTCCCCGTGACCTGCGTGGGTTTTCTCCAGGCGCTCTGGTTTCCTCCCACACTCCAAAGATGTGCAGGTTTGTAGGTTAATTGGCTTTAATTTTTTTTTTAAAGGGTAAATAGTCCCTCGTGCGTAAGATAGTGTTAATGTACGGGGATTGTTGGTCGGCACGGACTCGGTGGGCAGAAGGGCCTGTTTCCGCACTCTACCTCTAGACAAAATTAAACTAAACAAAACTAAGCCAAACACACCATACTTGTGGGCAGACACAAAGTGCTGGAGTAACTCAGCAAGTCAGGCAGTATCTGTGGAGAAAAGAAATAAGTGACATATCAGCACGAGACCCTTCTACAGATGGTCTCTCCATTTAGACCCTTCTTTAGGTATCGACCCGAAACGTCACCTGTTCCATTTCTCCAGAGATGCTGCCTGACCCGCTGAGTTACTTTTGAGTCTGTCCTCGGTTTAATCCAGCGGGTGCAGTTCCTCCCTACTCACCATAGCTGTATATGTCATCTTTTGACCGTGTTCAACCATTAGCTTAATCTGCTTTCCCTAGCAATGCTGAATAGACAATAGACAATAGGTGCAGGAGTAGACCATTCGGCCCTTCGGGCCAGCACCGCCATTCAATGTGATCATGGCTGATCATCCCCAATCAGTACCCCGTTCTTGCCTTCTCCCCATATCCCCTGACTCTGCTGTCTTTAAGAGCCCTATCTAGCTCTCTCTTGAAAGTATCCAGAGAACCAGCCTCCACCGCCCTCTGAGACAGAAAAATCCACAGACTCACAACTGTGTGAAAAAATATTTCCTCATCTCCATTCTAAATGGCTTACCCCTTGTTTTTAAACTGTGGCCCCTGGTTCTGGATTCCCTCAACATCGGGAACATGTTTCCTACCTCTAGCGTGTCCAAACCCTCAATAATCTTATATGTTTCAATAAGATACCCTCTCATCCTTCTAAATTCCAGAGTATACATGCTCAGCCGTTCCGTTCTCTCAGCATCTGACAGTCCCGCTATCCCGGGAATTAACCTTGTAAACCTACGCTACACTCCCCCAATAGCAATAATGTCCTTCCTCAAATTAGGGGACCAAAACTGCACACAATACTCCAGGTGTGGTCTCACTAGGTCCCTATACAAGGACCTCTTAGCACGTATACTAAACTCCTCTTGTTATAAAGGCCAACATGCTATTTGCTTTCTTCACTGCCTGCTGTACCTGCATACTTACTTTAATTGATTGATGAACAAGGACCCCCAAATCCCGTTGTACTTCCCCTTTTCCTAACTTTACACCATTTAGCTAATAATCTGCCTTCCTGTTTTTGACTCCAAAGTGGATAACCTCACATTTATTCACATTAACTGTAGCTGCCATGCATCTGCCCACCCACCCAACCTGTCCAAGTCACCCTGCATTCTCATAGCATCCTCCTCACAGTTCACACTGCCACCCAGCTTTGTGTCATCTGCAAATTTGCTAATGTCACTTTGAATCCCTTCATCTAAATCATTAATTGGTTTGCTTTCTTGGTCATTGCTTCAATATGGGTGGTCCAGGAGACGTTGTTGGTGATATTGACTCCTAGGAATTTGAGGTTTATCAACCATCTGTACTTCGACGCTGTCAATGTATACTGGGGTATGTGCACCGCTTAGCTTCCTGAAGTCGATCACTATTTCCTTTGTCTTGCTGACATTGAGAGAAAGGTTGTTGTCTTGACACCAGGTTCTCGATTTCCCTCCTGTACTCTGTCTCATCATTATTTGATATCCGGCCCACAATGGTAAATTTGTAAATTGAATTGGATTTGTACATGACTGCACAGTCGTGGGTGAACAAGGTGTAAAGAAGGGGGCTGAGAACGCATCCTTGCAGATCACCAGTAACGAGGATTATTATGGAGGATGATTTGTCTCCTATCCTCACTGATTGGGGTCTGTTGGACAGGAAGTTGAGGATCCAGTTGCAGAGATGGGTGCTGATCTCAAGTGCCGCGGGTTTGGTGATATACCTGGATGGTATCATGGTTTAATTTAGAGATACAGCGCAGAAACTGGCTCTTCGGCCCACCAGCGATCCCCACACATTAACACTATCCTACACCCACTAGGGACAATTTTTACATTTACCAAGCCAATTAACCAACATACCTGTATGTTTTTGGAGTGTAGGTGGAAACCGAAATCTTGGAGAAAACCCACGCAGGTCACGGGGAGAACATGCAAACTCCGGACAGACAGCACCTATAGTCGGGATCGAACCTAGGTCTCCGGCGCTGAATTCGCTGTTAGGCATCAACTCTGCTACGCCATTGTGACCGCCCTTTAAAGGCAGAGCTGTAGTCTATGCATAGGAGTCTCTCGTGGATGTCTCCCTTATCCAGGTGTTCTAGGGATAAGTGTAGGGCTAAGGCGATGGCATTATCTGTGGACCTGTTGTGGCTGTAGGTGAACTACTGTTGTGGGACTGTTGTGGCGGCAGTAGTGGGTGTGCAAAGAGTAAAGAAGGGTGCTGAGAACGCATCCTTGTGGAGCACCAGTGTTGAGCACATTAAAGGGCCTGTCCAACTTACACGACCATTACAGGCAACTGCTGGCACCTGCGATAGGTCGCCGAAATTTTCAATGTTGAAAATTCAGCGGCAAACAGAAAGATGCTACAACTCTTTGGAGACCTCTCACGACCATACAGGCAACCCCTAGCGACATGTCGCAGGTGACCTTTCACGACCATAGGAGACCTCTTACAACCATACAGCCTGTATGGTCATGAGAGGTCTCCTATGGTCGTGAGAGGTCTCCAATGAGAGGTCTTTCTGGTCGCCGCTGACTTTTCAACATGTTGAAAATTTCAGCGACCTATCACGGGTGCTGGCAGTCGCCTGCAGAGGTCGCGTAAGTGGGACAGGCCCTTAAGGAAGCAAGTAAAGCCGCAGAACTGATGCTAGCATTGGTTGTCTAAGATGGACATGCCAGAAATTAATTAATTGAAAGGTTACAAGGTTTTACGGTTATTTGTATTTTATTTTCTTCGGCATAGCAGCGCAGCGGTAAAGTTGCTGCCTTACAGCGCCAGGGACCCGAGTTAGATCCTGGCCACAGGTGCTGTCTGCACCGAGTTTGTACGCTCTCCCTGTGACCACACGGGTTTTCTCCATGTGCTCCGGTTTCCTTCTACATTCTAAAGACGTGCTGGTTTGCAGTTTAATTGGCTTTGGTAAAATTGTTAAATTGTCCCTAGTGTGTAGGATAGTGCTAGTGTACGGGGTGATCACTAGTCAGAGCGGACTCGGTGGGCCTAAGGCCATGTTTCCACACTGTATCTCTAAAGGCCAAAGGAAAATACAACATGCATGGAGACCAGGTCTATGTAGACTGACAGAGCAGTCCCATTTCCCCACTCATCTTATCGTTATGCAGACTCAGCGGGAATTGCTTTCTTGATTGTAGTTCACCAAACATGTTCAAAACCTGGGATTATCCATGTTTAGTTTAGTCCAATTTAGCTGAGTTTAGATAGGGTGTGGAAACAGGCCCTTCGGCCCACCGAATCCATGTCGACCATCAATCACCCTGGATACTAGCACTATCCTCCACACTAGGGACAATTTACAATCTTTACCAAAGCCAATTAACCTATACACCTATACATCTTTGGAGAATGGGAGTAAACCGGAGCACCCGGAGAAAACACACGTAGTCATGGGGAGAACTTGCAAACTCCGTACAGACGGCACCCATTGTCAGGATTCAACCCGGGTCTCTGGCGCTGTAAGGCAGCAACTCTACCACAGCGCCACCATGCCGCCCCTAATTAACACATTCTCTTCAATGTCTTTGACAAGTTAACAACTTAAAATGAAGCTGACACCTATGGTGTACATGGATCATTTTAGCTTTTCCTTGGCTTTGTGGCCTGCCAGCATTTCATTTTCATTCAGCATATTTTGCTCCTCTGAACATCTGCAGTGAATCACTATGTTTGGCCATCGCTTCTTTCATTATTTCCTTCTCATCCTGGCTTAATTATCTTTGCATGAACATGTCTCTCAGTTATCAATAAACCCTGATTCTGTTGTCAGAAGCTATGAAGTAGAATTGGATCAAAGGCAGATAAATGCAGGGATATTCATTAGGTCAGGCAACATCCATGAAGAGAGAAACAGAGAGTACTAAAACATAGATACAAACATAGAAGAGAAAAACAGTGGGAAACAGATAGAAAAAAAGACTCTCCCACTAGTGGAAGCATCCTCTCCACATCCACTCTATCCAGGCCTGATATAATGGACTGAGCTGCCATCCATGTGAAATTTAATTATCTGTGAGCTCTTGTGGGTGATGTTAGGTGGTTCCACATCATCAAGCATAGCTGCACATATTGATTTTGCATTGAATGAAATGAAGGTCTTGTTGTTGACTCTTCTTTTTTATAATGACTCCCATTCGGAGGCACTCAAAGTCAGGGTGGAAATAATAAAGATGAGAGGATCTATTTTGGTCTGACAGTATCATATCTAAATTACATCTAATGATCAAGGCCAATTTAACATTTCTCCCAACCTTGAGTCAAAGAGTCACAGCATGGAAGCAGAACCTTCGATCCAACTTGCCTACAACGACCATCGTGTCCCATCTACACTAGTCCCACCTGTCTGCATGCGGCCCACAACCTTCTAACCATATCCTGTCCACGTACCTGTCCAAATGTGGGATGAAACCGAAGATCTCGGAGAAAACCCTCGCAGGTCATGGGGAGAACGTACAAACTCCATACAGACAAGCACCCATCGTCAGGATCGAACCCGGATCTCTGACGCTGTAAAGCAGCAGGCTTACCGCTATCCCACTGCACCCTGTCATGTCTTCATACAACAATTATAAAGTAAGTGCAGCAGAAGCCTGGACTAAGAATTCACCATTGGAACACATTGCAGCGATGGATAGATCTTTACTTCAGATTCAGTCTGTCCCATCATAGTTTAAATGTACCCTTATAGCCTTGTGGTCCAAATAGCTATTCTGGCCAAGTCCTTTGCAAAAAACATCAACATCATTTTGCTTCTCATGTTGTGGTTTGCTGAACATACTTTTCTCTCCCCAATAAAATATGAAATTTAATTCAGCTGTAAATTTTTTCAAACAGTTGAATGTAAAACCAAGTGTAAATTGTGACTGTCTGTGAGATTCAGAGTACAATACAATACAATACAATACAATACAATTTATTTGTGTCATTTGAACCTCATTGAGGTTCAATTGAGGTTCAAACCTCATTGAGGTTCAAACGAAATTTGGTTTCTGCAGTCATACACACAAGAAAAAGAACCAAGACACAACACAATTTACACAAACATCCATCACAGTGAATCTCCTCCTCACTGTGATGAAAGGCAAAGTCTTATCTCTCCCCTGCACTCCTCATTCTCCTCCCGATGTCATATTCAAATCCCCCGGTGGGCGATGGTAAATAAGTCCCGCGGCCATTAAAGCCGCGCCGGGCGATGTAAGGCCCCGCTCCAGGTAATTTTCAACCCCGCAACTCGGGCGGGAGAAGTCACCGTTGCGGAAGCCCAGAAAAGCGGTCTCCCAGCAGGGACCCGGTGTTACTGTTCACCAGACCTGCGGTAAGCCTCCGAATCTCCGGGGTCGGGCCGCAGCAGCGCGCCACCACAGCTCCACCCGCTCCGAACTCGGCCAGCTCCACGATGGTAAGTAAGTCCGCAGTTCCGCGACAGGAGCCCCAGGTCGTTCCGGTTGGAGGCCGCTCCACGATACTCGGCCCCAACGACAACGGAGACCCGACAGAGAAAAGGTCGGGTTCTCCGTGCAGGGGAAAGATTTTAAAAGTTTCCCCACACACATACCCAGTTTAAAAAATAAATAAAAACTACATTCAAACAAGACAAAAAAAAAAAACGACAGACGGACTGCAGAGGCCGCTGCGACGTGAGTCGCGCCACCCACCCGAATAATGAAGTTATACAGCACAGAAACAGGCCCCTTCTGCCTAATTTGTTAATGTCGACCATCGTACTTGTCTGAGATTTCTATCTATCTATCTATCTATCTATCTATCTATCTATCTATCTATCTATCTATCTATCTATCTATCTATCTATCTATCTATCTATCTATCTATCTATCTATCTATCTATCTATCTATCTATCTAGGAGTGGGGGAGGTAGGGAGTGGGGAATAGAGGGAGAGGAGGGCAGTGGGGAGGTGAGGAGGGATAGTGGGGGGGGGTAGGGGTAGGTGAAGTGGGGAGGTGGGGGATAGAGGGATACAAGGAGGTAGGGAGGGGAGAGATTTATGGAGGGAGGGAGGGAGAGTAGGGGAAAGGAGAGGATGGGTGAAGAGGAGGGGTAGAGAGTGCTAGGGATGAGGGGAAATGAGCTGTGCCTGTGCAGTTGGGGGCTGTGGGTGAGTGGTGGAATATTGTGTTGAGGGACCAAGCCTCATGTGTGACAGGGACCCAATGGGTCCCACTTAGTCTAGTAGCTCTTTAAACCTTTCCTATCCATGAAATTGCCTAAATGTCTTTTAAGCATTATATATGTACCCATCCCAACCACTTTCTCCGGCAGCTCGATCCATATACCATTGTGGAAAAACTTGTCCCAGTTCCTTTTAAATCTTTTCCTTCTGTTTCTTTTAAATGTTTCCCTTCTAACCTTAAAACTACCGTATTTCCCAGCGAAGAAGACGCACCTGCGTTGAAGACGCACCCCCATTTTGAGTTGCTAAATTTTGAAAAAAGGTTGGCGGGGCAGGACAAGGGTTTGGTTCAAGGAGGCAATGAGGACCGGGGAGCCGTCATCTTTGCCTGTCCCACAATGCACCATGCGGATCAGGTTTGAGGGATGGGGACTTCCTGGCTCAGTGTGATCAGATAACGGAGAAGAGAGAGAGGGAGCCTGGGACGGAGCAGCCAGCCTTCCCCCTGGTAGCTACCCGCCAACCACCACCTCCACCGGTTGCGCCTGTGCCGAAAGACACCGTGGCTGGCTGGCAGGCCGGCCGGCGGAAGGCGCTGATGTGGCTGCCGGTACCGCTGTCCGGTCCCGGCAGCCGCTCGCAGCCACCTGAGTTACTGAGTGAGTTGCTGACATGATCACCGACCCCCTGTTTCTCAACGCTCCTGCCCGCCCCGCAACTTTACCCCTGGCGGCCCAGCCAAGTTTGCTACTTTATGCGGCCCAAGCCGTGCTGACCCAGGCCAGACTCTCCACACGCTGTGGAAAGGATCTCTCCCCACCCCCAGTGGCACTGTCCTTTAACAGCCACTTCCCACTTCGCACAGTTCCAGGGTCGAAGGCGTGGCAGGTTCGGCGGAGCGGTCTCTGTGAGAGTGGCATTGCTCGGCCAACTCCACTCCAGCGGACGGCCACTGTCCCTGCTGCCCCGGCGGAAAGCTGCTCCGCCTTCCCGTCCTGGGACCGGACCTGAGTCCTGGTAGAATGTCGCCATAAGTGACACTGGGCCTAGCCACCCAGCAAGAGAATGTAAATCAGCTGCCAGCAATAAGGGATAGACTTGGCTATCCCTCAGTACAGCAACATGGGTCTTGATGTTCCTGTACTGAGGGATAGCCAAGTCTATCTTTCTTGGCTAACAACCTAACCTTCGGCCTTCAAGACGCAAGTACATTTTTGGGCCTTATTTTTGGGTAAAAAATAGTGTCTTCGACGCCGGGAAATATGGGGGTACATGCTCTCGTTTTAGATTCCCCCACCCGAGGAAAAGACAGGGATCATTCATCTTATCTCTGCCCCTCATGATTTTATATATGTCTATACACTTCCATAAGGTCACCCCTCAGACTCCAATGCTCCAGGGGAAAGAGTCCTAGCTACATCCTTGTGAATTTTTTGCTGCATCTTAATGACACTTTCAGCAATGTCTTGTACAGGTGTAATGTAACGTTTCATCTCTTGTATTCAGTATCCTGACCAATGAAGACAAGTGTGCCAAATATCTTCTTCATCACCCTGTATACCTGTGTGAAATATACAATAATAAATCATAAGTTCATAAGTCGTTAGAGCAGGGGTAGGCCATTCGAGTTAACCCAATCATCATCGGTATCATTGTCGTAAACCTCCTCTGGACCCTCTCCAACGTCAGCACATCCTTCCTCAGATATGGGGCCCAAAATTGCTCACAATACTCCAAATACGGTCTGACCAGTGCCTTCTACAGCCTCAACATTACATCCCTGTTTTAATACTCTAGCCCCATCAGAATTTATGCCAGCATTATGTTTGTCTTCCTTGCTACCAATTCTACTTGCAAATTAGCCTACTGGGAATCCTGCACCAGCACTCCCAGGTCCCTTTGCACTTTCCAATCACTGGATATAATGATGAGAGAGAGGCAATGTGAACGGTCAACTCACTCTGAGGTTGTTGTATATATCTAACCCTCTGCAACAGCTATTAAATCACATCTGACACACTGACTAGATCCTCAGTGAAAGTAATTCAAATTCACTTCATTAGAGAGGAAAAGACGAGCAATAAAACTAAAGATTCTGATAATACAGAGTAGAACAGGCAGCAGAATGGAGAGGGGAAACGGGTTACATTTCTACAGAACTGATTAGAGAATTAGTATGAAAGCGTAAGTGTGGGTCTGAATAATCTCCAATAATCCACCTCTTGTAATTATTTTGAAGCATGAAAAGGAATAGGAAATGTCATCATAGTAAGCATATAAAGGGGCTGTCCCACTGCGGCCACATAATTGGCGAGTTTAGAAGAGTTTAGGAGAATTTGAAAAAATGTCATGTTGAAGACCTCCTTCGACTATGTAGAAGACCTCCTTCGACCTCCTTCGACTATGTTGAAGACTAGCTTTGACTAGCTACAACTAGCTATGACTAAAGGGCCTGTCCCACTTTCACGACCTAATTAACGACCTCTGCCGAGTTTGCCCTTGACTCATATCACAACATGGTCGTCACGAGGTCGTAGGAGGTCGGAGGAGGTCGTAGGTAGGTCGTAGGTAGGTTGTGATGCTAGTCGTAGGTACTCGTGGCATCAAGTAGGTCAGGGCGTTTTTCTAGCCTGATGAAAAATGTCCACGAGTAAAAAAAGGTCATGAATTATGTCGTGAAAGTGGGATAGGCCCTTAACTTCAGGAAAATCGGACACCGACTAGAATAGTGGAGAGTGAAGACGACCACCTTCGACCTCCCTTCGACTATGATGAAGACTATCTACGACTACCTTCGACTACCTTCAATTACCTTGGACTATCACTATCCTCGATTACCTACGACTAACATGCCGACCTACTACGACCTACTACGACTAAACCTGCGAGTAAAAAAAGTAGCGATTATTTCCATGGCGACCTTTTCTTACTCGCGGGCATTTTTAAACATGTTGAAAAATACGCCGCAACCGAGCTGAGGCCTCGAGTACGCGGGGACTACTCTCGAGCATGAAGGAGAATTACAAAGAACTCCTAGGACCTCGTGTCGACCATGCTGCGAGTATGAGTCGAGGGAAAACTCGCCAGAACTCGCGGATTAGGTCGACCAAGTGGGACAGCCCCTTAAGTGTGGGTCTGAATAATCTCTAATAATCCACGTAATTATTTTGAAGCATGAAAAAGAATAGGTAATGGCATCATAGTAAGCATATAAAGGGGCTGTCTCACTGCGGCGACATAATTGGTGAGTTTAGAAGAGTTTTTTAAGGAGAGTTTAAAAAGGTGTCAGGTTGAAGACCTCCTTCGACTATGTAGAAGACCTCCTTCGATCTCCTTCGACTATGTTGAAGACTATCTTCGACTAGCTACGACTAGCTACGACTAACTTCGGGAATATTGGACACCAAATAGTGGAGAGTGAAGATGACCTCCTTGAAGACTATCTACAACTACCTTCGACTACCTTCGAATACCTTCGACTACCTTCGATTACCTACGAATAACATGCCGACCTACTACGACCTACTTTGACTAAACCTACGAGTAAAAAAAATATTGATCTTTTCCATGGCGACCTTTTTCCAGTCGCGGGCATTTTTCAGCATGTTGAAAAATACGCTGCGACCTAGCTGAGGCCTCGAGTTACAAAGACCACCTAGGACCTCATGTTGACCATGCTGCGAGTATAAGTCGAGGGCAAACTCTTCTAAACTCCCAATTAAGTCGCCGCAGTGGGACAGCCCCTTTACTCCGGTGTGTGGTTTACTGCCTGGGTCCAGCAATTAGCTTCTTGCATCTCCACCAACCTTTAAATGTGCCTTCTGCAGAATGGTGTCAGCTTGTCTAGAGCCTATATAAGTTGCAGGGAAAGAATGGGACCTGCAGATTATTGACTGAAACTAGACTGGGGGAAGCTTAGAATGAGCTATTTCCAATGGTACCTGCTTCAACTATGGTACCTCCTCTGGCAGCTCATCTGGCAGGTTGCAGGTAGTGGAAGCAGGTAGGGAGACTGACAAAAACCTCCAGGAACCGCACGGAAACCTTGGGTGGGGGGCAAAGTCTCCAGAGGTTTCCGTTCAGGTTTCCTAAGTGGGACAGGGGCATTTAAGGCAGTAAGTCTATCACTGCGCCACCACAAGTGCAAAGACAGCTAGAGTGCAGTCCTGACCTCCAACCTACCCCAATCTCCAATTGAACTTTATTGGACTTCAATGTTATACCCTTTCTCCTTTATTTGTGCACCGTGGGCGGCTTGCTTGTATTCATGAAGTCTTTACTTTGACTGGAGAGCAGGCACATACTGTACTTTGGTACACGTGACAATAATAAACTAAACTTATCTAAATGGCGGAGGCAAAAGGACCATGGATGGCAGACTGGAAGCCAATGCAAGGTCATCCTACACCAGCATAGAAGGAGTCAGGCATGTCAGAACGATTACTGACATCCTCTGAAAAACAGCCTTTGTCTTTGCCTGAGGTTGGAGGCGTGGCTGTAGTCACCCAGTCGTGCAGCGGTAGAGTTGCTGCCTTGCAGCGCCAGAGACGCTGTTTCAATCCTGGTTTCGGGAGCTGTATGTACGGAGTTTGAACGTTCTCCCTGTGAATTTCCTCCGGGTGCTCTGGTTTACTCCCTAATCCCGGAATGAACATTAATTCATTCTAACAGCTTTCAGCCTGCTCCTCCCCACTCTCATATTGTGTCTTGTGCTGCTCTCTGCTTATTATCCCCGTCATGGTCAGTTAAGTTCAGAAGTTCATAAATGATAGGATCAGAATTAGGTCATTCAGCCCATCAAGTCTACTTCGCCATTCAATCATAGCTGATCTATCTCTCCCTCCTAACCTGGTTCTCCTATAACCCCTGACGCGTACTAATCAAGATTCCATCTATCTCTGCCTTAAAAATATCTATTGGCCTCCACAGCATTCCACAGAATTCCAAGAAATTCCTCCTTATCTCCATGCTAAAGGTATGTTATTTTATTCTGGGGCTATGGACTCCGGTCCTAGACTCCCCCACTAGTGGAAACATCCTCTCCACACCCAGTCTATCCAAGCCTTTCACTATTTGGTACGTTTCAATGACGTCCCCCCTCATTATTTAATCTCCAGCGAGTACAGGCCCCGTCCCATCAAACGGGACGACTCATCATATGTTAACCCAATCATTCCTGGGATCATTCTCGTGAACCTCCCCTGGATCCTCTCCAAAGCCAGCATATGTTTCCTCAGATATGGGGCCCAAAACTGCTCACAATACTCCAAACATGGTACTTTCTAAAGCCTCAGCATCACATCCCTGTTTTTATATTCTAGTCCTCTCGAAATAGACACTAGACTCTGCATGTAACGCAAATGCTGTCTTGCAAAGAAAAGTACCTCTATGGACTATCTCGATGCATTCAGGAGGTAATGCGGTAATACTAATTTAACATCCACTTCTCCATTCAAATGGTGTGCTTTTGTAAAAGAGCTGCTGTTGAATTCTTCAACAATATTAATTATACATTAAATCTAATCTTACACCCATCGCTTGCTTTGAGAGAGATACTGACATTTTAATATCTACAACTCCCTTAGGCTCTCCAATTTGCTTAAGCGGGTTCCTGTCTGCCTTTTCCTTTTGAGTTGGCAGTCAACTAAAGTAGGGAGTAATTATAACGCTGCTCTTATCATCAATAATCTTTACCTGTGACAGTACTGCAGGCTCCTTTCAGTCACTATTATGTCAAGATAACCTTTCATAGCAGCGTTGCAGAGATGGGAGAGCAATCCAATTGAGGAACTATGACACGGTTGTTGCCTCTAAATACAATAGCGAGAAATTAAGGCATCCTGCTCACAGATTATTTCCCGCACAAGCCTTTGGGCTGAAGTGCATCAAGCAGTTCCACGTAGAACTGTCAGCAGGTAAATTGCCTGTAGTGTTAAATATTGCCACCAAGTATGGAACATGACAATAACAAAGTCTCACCTTGGCCACTCCATCTTCTCCTCTCTCCCATCAGGCAAGAGGTAGAGAAGTGTGAAAACACACACTCCAGATGCAGGGACAGTTTCTTCCCAGCTGTTATTAGGCAACTGAACCATCCTACCAATAATTAAACAACAGTCCTGAGCTACTATCTACCTCATTGGAGACCCTCGGAGTATCTTTGATCGGACTTCATCTTGCACCAAACTTTATTCACATTATTCCCTTCATGCACTGCGGTGGGCTTGATTGTAATCGTGTATTGTCTTTCCGCTGACTGGTTAGCATGCAACGAAAACTTTCCACTGTACCTTGGTGCGCGTGACAATAAACTAAACTCAACCTGCTCCATCTTAGGTGACAGCTCTTTGAGTGATCGCTGGTGCCTTTGCACTAGAACACTTCTTCGAGACGCCACATCTTCAGCCCTGCTTCCCAACCTCAGTCTATTGGGGTCTTCTTAGACACTACCTCTCTCAATGCTACTATTATTGCCCTGTGCATGGAAGTTCTTTGGATTATCTTGCAACGTATTTTGGCATGTATAACGCCTGCAGCATTGACATTCTAACAGGGTAATTTTAAGAATCCCGCACATTGCCTCCCTCCATCATCAACACAATATGGCTGCATTTTCTACTGTCCACAAAACCAGGTCCCAAAGAAGAATATTGGCAGCAGGTGTTTTGGAAGACAATTGGGTTTCAAGGTCCCCTGCAAATATGTTTTTATTGAACCTGCCTCAACTATTTCCTCTGGCAGCGTATTCCATGTAGCCACCACCCTTTGACGGAACAACTTGCCCCTCAAACCTTTCCCCTCTCACCTTAAACGTATGCCCTTTAGTTCTGGACTCCCCGACCCTGGGAGAAAGACTCTGTGCATTCACCCTTCCTATGCCCAAAGTCTTTGGTACTCTGGATGCCCTTCAATAAATACTGTGGAGTTATGGTTACCATATTGAGTGATTTTGGTATGTTTTCCAACTTAAGGTCAAATTCTGGACGTCTGTAAAAACAAAAGCTATTCATTATCCAGGGATGACTTATATCTACTTTGAGCACAGATTTGAGGTAAGAAAAATGTTCATCCTTGTGGCATGTTGCTTCAATCTAGAATGCATTAGACCTGGTAAAATGATAGGTTTGGGTTGAGTGGATGTGGAGAGGATGTTTCCACTAGTGGGAGAGTCTAGGACAAAAGCCCATAGCCTCAGAATAAAAGGATGTATCTTTAGGAAGGAGATGAGGAGGAATTTCTCTAGTCAGAGGGTGGTGAATCTGTGGAATTCATTACCACAGATGGCGGACGAGGTCAAGTCAATGGATATTTTTAAGGTGGAGATTGACAGATACCTGATTGGTACCGGTGTCAGGGGCTATGGGGAGAAGGCAGGAGAATGAGGTTAGGAGGGAGAGATAGATCAGCCATGATTGAATGGCATAATAGACTTGGTCTAATGGCCTAATGGACTTATGAAACTAATCTGAACTTATGACAGCGACCACAGACTGTTATAGAGCTCAATACATTCAACACAGACTTGTTCACAATGGTTACAACATCTCCGTGAAAATAGCATTTTGTAAAAGTGCAACTTCTGGATCATGAGGAGTTACCTGGATGAAACTTCTGGATCATGAGGTGGTTTTATTTAAACTATTCATTGATGTTGGAGAGAAATAATATATATATTTTTTAAATTGTTATGATATACAGCCATTAAATTTGGGCAGACTACTCAAGCATTCAAATTTCATCTCCATCCAAGTTCTAGCATTGGGAGCTGCAAACTGAATAGGCTTGAGATACATTCTATTTTATAAGATTGCCCAAATAAAGACAAGTGACTTAGATCTGTGTTCCAACACCTGTCAAACCCAGTGTGACAAACACTACAGGGCTGAAGGTGGATCTGGAAAAGTACCAACAGCAATTGGCACACATCTTGCAGTTCACTTGACACAAGTCTCCTATACCAATTCTTCAAAAAAATGTTTTGTTTTTTAAAGTAGAAACAATCCTTCTTTTACTTTCAGTGAACAAATTCTTGAAACTAGTTCATAGAGTCAAACAGCTGGGAAACATGCCCTTATGGGCCTCTCCCACAGGCTATTTTTAGGCGACTGCCGGTGACTGGCATAGTCATAACAGGTCGCTGAAAAACCGGCTACTGGAAACCCCAACAACATAAAATTTGTAGTAGAATCATTACTTTAACAACAACAAAAAACGAAGTCAGCACCGGTGACAACCTACGTCACCTGGCGACAACCTACGTTAACCTGGCGACAACTATAATGGATGGGATTTATATAGCGCCTTTCTAGAATACTCAAGGCGCTTTACATCGCATTATTCATTCACTCCTCAGTCACACTCGGTGGTGGTAAGCTACTTCTGTAGCCACAGCTGCCCTGGGGCAGACTGACGGAAGCGTGGCTGCCAATCTGCGCCTACGGCCCCTCCGACCACCACCAATCACTCACACACATTCACACACAGGCAAAGGTGGGTGAAGTGTCTTGCCCAAGGACACAACGACAGTATGCACTCCAAGCGAGATTCGAACTGGCTACCTTCCGGTCGCCAGCCGAACACTTAGCCCACTGTGCCATCTGTCGTCCCTACATCAGGACGAAGTCAAGCTACACTCATTGGCGTCAAGCCGACTGTCTCAGAAAATATTTCTACATGTTGAAAATCCAGCGGCGACCATAAAGACGCTACAACTCTTTGGGGGACTGAGGAGACGACTCACAACCATATAGGCAACACCCCAGCGACCATGTGGCGACAGCCTAGTCGCCTGTAGTCGCCTAAAAAATTGCTTAAGTGGGACAGGCCCATGAGGCTCAATTTGCCCATGCCAACCAAGATGCCAGGCTACATCTTGATTAGACTCCACAAGGTAGGCTGCTCTGGAAGGTTAGATCGCATGGGATCCAGGAAAAGCCAGCTGACTGGATAGTGAATTGGCTTCATGGAAAGAGGCTTGGTGGAAAGTTGTTTCTCGGACTGGAGGACTATTGATTGAAGTTGGGGATCAATCACTTGGGGTGGTGTGAACGGTGCTGGACCCATTGCTGCTTGTGGTTTTTACCAATGATTTGGACGAGAATGTAGAAGATGATTAATAAGCTTGCAGATGACACTAA
This sequence comes from Amblyraja radiata, assembly GCF_010909765.2. Lineage (NCBI taxonomy): Eukaryota > Metazoa > Chordata > Chondrichthyes > Rajiformes > Rajidae > Amblyraja > Amblyraja radiata. The sequence goes on along the minus strand of NC_045960.1, from coordinate 25,925,007 downwards.
AGTGGGTGGTATCATAAATCACAAAGATTGTAATGAAACATCGCAGCAGGATCTTGAACAGTTGGGCAAGTGACCTGAGAAATGGTTAACAGTGTTTAATGCAGATAACTGCGAGATGTTGCATTTAGAAAAGTCAAACAAGGGCAGGAGCTTCAACGAACGGCAGGGAGCTGGGGAGTGTTGTGGAGCAGAGGGATCCAGGTGTGCAGGTACATAGTTCCTTCAAAGTGGCATCACAGGTAGATAAAGGTGGTCAAGAAGGCTTTCAGTAAATTGACTTTCATCAATCAGGGTATTAAGTATAGAATGTGTAGTAAAGAACTGCAGATGCTGGTTTTAATCGAAGATAGACACAGAATGCTGGAGTAACTCAGCGGGCCAGGCAGCACTTCTGGAGAGAAGGAATGGGTGACGTTTTGGGTCGAGACCTTTCTTCTGACCCTTCAGAAGAAGAAGATGGGTCTCGACCCGAAACGTCTCCCATTCCTTCTCTCTAGAGGAGCTGCCTGTCACGCTGAGTTACTCCAGCATTTTGTGTCTATTAAGTATAGAAGTTGGGATGTTATGTCATGGTTTACAAGATGTTGGTGAGGCTGCATTTGGAATATTGTGTTCAGTTTTGGTCACCCAGATATAGGAAGGATGTTGTTAAGCTGGAAAGAGTGAAGAGAAGATTTATGAAGATTTTGCCAGGACTTGCGGACCTGAGCTGCAGGGAGAGGCTGGGCAGACTAGGACTTTATTCCTGCGAGCACAGGAGGATAAGGGGGTGATCTTACAAAGGTGGATACGATTGTGAGGGAAACAGACAGGGTAGATGCACAGCATCTTTTACCCAGAGTACGGGAATCAAGAACCAGAGGACATAGGTTTAAATTGAGTAGGAAAGAGTTAACCTGTATCACATTCCTGTATCACATTTTCCATATCTCACAGTGAGCTTGAGAAAAATTGTTCAGTTGTAGTCCTCACTATTAAAACACAACTACATCAACGTCACTCCTTCAATCGTCGATTGCGGAATTCTCTAGACCAGACCTACCTTCAATGGAAATGTTGCTTTCTTCATTAGGGTTATATTGGCAAGTGTTCCTCTTTTGTATCCGGGGGGGGGGGGGGGGGGGGGGGGGGGGTGACTTTTGATGGGAAGGGAGGAGGATATCAGCTTCCTCACCAATGGTCAAGTGCAGGAGGGAAACTCTCCTCAAGTTTTAAATGCTTAAAAAAAAGAGCCAGAATCAACTATTTGGCCTCGCAAGCCTGCTCTGTCAGTCAGTAAGATTGCAGCTCATCTGATTTGGCTTCATCTCTACTTTCCTGCCTGGTTTCCATATCCACTAATAAAATAAACATTAGAAGCTAAGCAGCAGGAGTATGTCAAGTCAAGCCAAGTCAAGTCTATTGGCAATTGCTCAAATACAGTGAGGTACAGGTACAATGTTAAGACAGGGTTCAGCAGCATCGCAGGCATAGGTTGCAGCAGCATTGCAGGCATAGTCACAGACAAACACACAAACAAATGTATACATAAAAAGAAAGGGGATTGTGCAATAAAAACAAGAAAGCTCTGCATAAATTTAGTGAAAAAACAACTCCTTGTTGACCCATCTAGAATACAAAGACGGATCACAGAAACATATAAAATTCTTAAGGGATTGGACAGGCTAGATGCAGGAAAAAAATTCCCGCTGTTGGGGGAGTCAAGAATCAGGGGTCCCAGTTTAAGAAGAACGAAGGACATTTAGGACCGAGATGAGGAAAAACTTTTTCACCCAGAGAGTTGCGAATCTGTTGAATTCTCTGCCACAGAAGGCAGTGGAGGCCAATTCACTGGATGTTTTCAAGAGAGAGTTAGATATAGCTCTTAGGGCTAATGGAATCAAGGGATATGTGGAGAAAGCAGGAACGGGGTACTGATTTTGGATGATCAGCCTGACTCGAAGAACGGAATAGCCTACTCCTACACCCACTTTCTATGTTTCTATGTTCTAATCTGCTGGAGTAACTCAAACTGGGCCGCCCTCACATCTTTTCCAGCTTTCTCCCTCTACTGCAATCAATCTGATGGAAGGTCCCAACCTGAAACGCTGCCTGTCCATGTTCTCCAGAGATGCTGCCTGACCTGCTGAGACACTCCAGCGCTCTGTGTTCTAGATAGAGTAGTTGAGTTATACAATGTGGAAACAGGGCCTTCGGCCCAACTTGCCCACACTGACCAACATGTCCCATCTACACTAGTCCCACCTGCCTGCATTGGCCCTCTTGGTCCATATCCCTCCAAACCTGTCCTATCCATGTACCTGTCTTAATGTTTCTTAAACGTTGCGATAGCACCTGCCTCAACTACTTCCTCCAGCAGCTGGATGTCAGTAAGTTGTGAGGAAGATATAAAAATTCAGTAAAAGGGATAGAAATAGGAGAAGTCAGTGGGAAAATTGTTGGAAAATCAGGTACAATGAGGCAAGATGTGCACAAAGGTCCTGCAACTGCTGTTCCTTGAGCCTCTCTTGTTAACTCATCTATCTTTGTAATTATTTGCCTGTAGTCATTCGGTCACTTCACCCAAGTTATCAATATAGATTTCAGCTGAGACAGTTTCTTCCCAGCTGTTATCAGTTAGCTGAAGCATCCTCCCACCAGAGTGTGGTTCTGACCTCCCAACCACTTCATTAGAAACCTTTGAACTATATTTAGTTAAGTGATACAGTGCGGAAACAGGCCCTTCGGCCCAGCGAGTCCTCGTCGACCAGCGATCCCCACATACTAACACTATCCTATACACTAGGGACAATTTACAATCTTGACCAAACAATATTAACCAACAAACCTGAAAGGTCCTTGGAATGTGGGAGGAATCCGGAGCACCCGGAAAAAACCCACGCAGTTCATGGTCAAATTTCGTTCAGACCGAAAGGTCTGAATGACAATAAACAAATCTAATCTAATTTAATCTAAGAATGTACAAACTCAAATCTCTGGCGCTTTAAGGCAGCAACTCTATAACTGTGCCACCGTGCTGTCCTTACGGGCCTGTCCCACTTGGCGATTTTTTAGGCAACTACAGGCAACTGCCGAGAAATCTTCAACATGTTGAAAATATTTTGCCGACAGTGGCGACAATTTGGGCTGTCGTAGGTTGTCGTAGGTGCTGTCGTAGGTTGTCGCCACGTTAACGTACGTTGTCGCCAGGTTATGTAGGTTGTTGCTGATGCTGACCGGTGAATTCCATTGGCCTAGTCGCCGGCAGTTGCCTAAAAAATCGCCAAAGTGGGACAGGCCCATTACTCTTTATCCTTTATGTGTACACTGAGGAAAGCTTGATTGTAATCATGTATAGTTTTTTGTTTAACAAGATAGCACACAACAAAAGCTATTCACAGTACCTCGGTACAGGTGACAATAATAACAAAATAAAATAAACTAGTGATTCATTGTTGAGGTCCTAGGATTTATTTTGCAGCAATTCACTATATACATCATCTACATCCTCCCCCTTGGTCAGATACTCCGCCACTTCAACCTGGACTTCCACTGTTACGCTGATGACACCCAAATCTACCTCGGCACCAAATCCCCCCACAACCCCCCCCCTCTCCCATATCAACTCCTGTCTGTCAGCTATAAAAACCTGGATGCAACAGAATTTCCTCAAACTCAACAGCGATAAGACAGAATTCCTCCTCATAGGCTCCAAAGCCACACTCAGCAAAATCAATAACCCCACTCTCACCATCGACGGCACCACTGCCTCCCCATCTCCCCAGGCCCGCAACCTTGGCGTGATCTTTGATTCCACCCTCTCCCTTGAGCCTCACATCCGCCATGTCATTAAAACCTCCTTCTTTCATCTCCGCAACATCGCCAAACTCAGACCCTCTCTCACACCTCCCGCTGCTGAAAGACTCATCCATGCCTTCATCTCCTCCCGACTGGACTACTGCAACTCACTTCTCCTTGGCATCAGCTCCACCTAAATCAACCGACTCCAACTGGTCCAGAACGCAGCCGCCCGACTCATCACCCACACCAAATCCTGGCATCACATCACTCCAGTCCTCAAACAACTTCACTGGCTTCCCATCTCCCACCGGATCAACTACAAAATCCTGATCCTCACCTACAAAGCCCTCCACCATCTGGCCCCCCCATATCTCACTGACCTCCTCTCCCCCTACCAACCCTCACGGTCCCTCAGATCCACATCAGCCGGTCTCCTCTCCATCCACAAGTCCAACCTCCGCAGTTTTGGGGACAGAGCCTTCTCCAGGGCAGCTCCCAGGCTCTGGAACTCCCTCCCCCAACTGATCCGCAATTCCGTGTCCCTCACCATCTTCCAGTCCCGCCTCAAGACCCATCTCTTCACCTCTGCCTATCCTTAGCCCCACGTCCCCCTCCCTTTTCATCTGTGCATTAATTGCCTCATATTGTGTTTTGTATTGAATTCTGTCTTTACTTTGTGCACTAGTCATGTCTCTACTATTTATTTCATTCCCCTTACATGTTTTTCCTCTACCTGCTAAATTTTTGTAAGGTGCCCTTGAGACTCTTGAAAGGCGCCCATAAATAAAATGTATTATTATTATTATATACCGACGGCCAATAGCATTTAACCAAGATGTGAAGAAATGACATTCCCATGCATTGAATCTCCATTCATTACGTTATAAACTGTGAACGATGCATGTCCAAGATTAATATTGGTCTGTTGATAACACATATCAAAACAGCAAATCATCTCTAACATTGGCCTTTGAACTAATTATGTTTTTCGGTTAAACCAGGATTGAGGTGCCAACTGGGAAACAGACTGAGCAATCCATCCAACAGATAGCTTATCGATCTAAATCTGCAGCTCGCTTTATCATTGTCAATGCATTTGGTGCCACACTTTTAATTTTAGAGATACAGCATGGAAACAGCCCCTGTAGCCCGCCGAGTCTATGCCGACCAGCGATCACCCATACACTAGCACTATCCTACAAACTAGGGACAATTTACAATGTTTACTAAAGCCAATTAACGTCAAATCTGTACATATTTGGAGCGTGGGAGAAAACTAGAGCACCCAGAGAAAACTCACGTGGGCACAGGGAGAACGTACAAACACCACACAGAGAGCAGCTACAGTCAGGATCGAACCTGAGTCTCTGGGGCTGTAACTTTACCACGGCACCACTGTGCCACCATCATGGCCCCGTACCGTAATGGCCCATGTTAATCTGAAGACCCAGCAATGAAGGCAGCATTATTCTGACTTGTTGGCATCCAATACTGACTAGTAACAGCCTTGGGCTTTCGCCTATAGCTCCAGTTGACTTGCAACTTACTGGAAACAAGAGTTATAGAGTCATAGATTGATACAGTGTGGAAACAGTCCCTTTAGACCAACTTGCCCACACCAGCCAACATGTCCCGGCAGCACTAGTCTGGCATTTGGTCCATATCCCTCAAAACCTGCTCTATCCATGTGCCTGTCTAACTGCTTCTTAAATGTTGGGATAGTCCTTGCCTCAACTACTGTTGTATTCGAGGGCTAAATAACTCACAAACTACACTTGGTGTCCAGAACCCGAAGTGTATTTATCAAAGATTATAAAGGAGCTCCTCTAGTATCTTTGGTATTTGTTACAAGCCAAACATGGCTGCTGCTAAAGTCCTGCAGATCCCCAGGGACCCTCCCTGAGGAAACATTCATTTCGAGACAGAGCCCTCTAGTGGTGACCCCAGGACACAACAACTACCTCCTCTGAAGAAGGGTTTCGGCCCGAAACGTCGCCTATTTCCTTCGCTCCATAGATGCTGCTGCACCCGCTGAGTTTCTCCAGCAATTTTGTGTACCTTCGATCTTCCAGCATCTGCAGTTCCTTCTTGAACAACTACCTCCTCTGGCAGCTTGTGAAAAAATTACCCCGCAGATTCCTATTAAATCTTCTCCCCTTCACCTTAAACCTATGTCCTCTGGACCTCGATTCACCTACTCTTGGCAAGGTACTCTACCTGATCCATTCCTCTCATGATCTTATACACCTCTGTAAGATCACCCCTCATCCTCCTGCGCTCCAAGGAATACCCAGCCTACTCAACCTCTGCCTATAGCTCAAACCCTCTAGTCCTGGCAACATTATCGTAAATCTTCTCTGTACTCTTTCCAGCTTGACAACATCTTTCCCATAACATGGTGCCCTGTTACTCTAAGTGTGGCCTTGCCAATGTCTTATACAACTGCAACATAACCTCCCAACTTCTCTACACAATTCTCTGGCTGATGAAGGCCAATATGCCAAAAGCCTTTTTGACCACCCGATCTACCAGCGACTCCACCTTCAGGGAACTTTGCACCTACACTCCTCGATCCCCCTGCTCTACAACACTACCCAGAGGCCCACCATTCACTGTGTAGGTGCCACCCATCTTAGGCTTCCCAAAATGTAACACCTCACATTTTTCTGCATTAAATTCCATCAACCATTCCACAGCCCACCTGGCCGATCGATCAAGATCCTGCTGCAATTTTTCACAACCATCTTCACTATCTGCAAAACCACCCACGTTTGTATCATCTGCTAACTTGCTAATCTTGTCATGTATGTTCTCATCCAAATCATTGATATAGGCAACAAACAGTAACGGGCTCAGCACCAAAACCTGAGGCGCACCACTAGTCCCTGTTGCAGAAAGAGGGAAAGACCGAGAGTGAGAGGGAGAGTGAGAGAAAGCCAGTGAGAGCGAGAGAGGAAAAGAGTGAAAGAGAGAGAGGGAGTGAGAGTGAGAGTGAGAAAGAGAGCATGCATGCACTTGCAGGGGGAGTGAGAGACAATAATGGCCTGACAGCCATAATGGCCAGGGCGGCATGGTGGTGCAGCAGTAGAGTTGCTGCCTTACAGCACCAGTGATGTGGGTTCAATCCTGACTACGGATGCTACCTGTATGGAGTTTGCACTTTCTGCCCCTGACTGCGTGGGTTTTCTTCGGGATCTCCAGTTTCCTCCCACACTCCAAAGACGTACAGCTTTGTTGGTTAATTGACTTTGGTAAGAATCGTAAATTGTACTTAGCGTGCAGGATAGCGCTAGTGTACGGAGATTGCTGGTCAGCATGGACTCGATGGGCTGAAGGGCCTATTTCCGTGCTGTATCTCTAAAACTAAAATTCTAAAACTAAAGCTAAGAAATTACTGCTTCAAACAAAGGGAGTCCCAAGGTCTCCCATTAATGTTGAAACTCAAATTTACGCCACAACGGTCAATATATTTTTTACTTTATTCCTCAATAAAACTTCTAGGTTGACATTTAGAAGCCACAGAATATTGACTTTTATTGCATTACTGTCAGGTACCAGAGACAAAAGACTTTTTGATGATCCACTGAATGTAAGTTGTTTTGTGGGTCCTCATGAAACACAGAAAACTGCAAGTCTTCTGGCAAACAGGTTGAGAAGCAGTGCAAGAATATTATTCAGAGTAAGCTGCAGAGTCGGCAACTGAACCATTCTTTTTTTTTACAGGTTTTACAGTTTTTACTTTTTTTAGAGATACAACATGGAAACGTGCCCTTCAGCCCACCGAGCCCACTCTGACCATCGATCATCCATTCACACTAGTTCTAGTATGTTATTCCACTTTCTCATTCACTCCCTACTCCCCTTGCAAAACCCAATTAACCTGAAAACTTGCACATCTTTGGAATGTGCAAGGAAACCAGAGCCTCCAGAGGAATCACACCCTTGATCACAGGGAGAAGGAACAAAACACAAAGACAGCACCTGACGTCAGGATTGAACCTGGGTCACTGGCGCTGTGAGGCAGCAGCTCTATGTGCTGCACCTCTGTGCTGCCCATGTTCTGGAAGCAGAATTTGTCTGTGAAGTATGGAAATATAACCATACAGATCGGATTGGAAAAGTAAGAGAAGATGAAATCCTGAATATGATATGCTGGTGCTAAGAATTGCTGTCTAATTAATACTTTGATGTGAGAAAGTTATCAGAGACTTCCATAGTATCTGATGAACTTTGGCCACTCAACTAGTTGTATGTCTACAGCCACAGTCCATTGTTGATGTTTTAAAACTGTATCACAGAGAGCGAGGCGGTAGCAAATATTCACAGCCTCGGCTAAATGTTTAGTTGAATTATTCTCAACATCATACGCACTCTGATAGGAGAAATGAGTACTCTGTGCCCTCCAAAGACATTGTTTAATCCTTCGGTAGCACAGTCAGCTTTTTCAGCAATGTGGCCATAGGTAGAGACAATAGGAAAACAATGAGTTCACCGAGAGCAAACAGGTCTCTAAACAGAGTCGGTAGAAAGAATCATAGAGTCATACAGCGTGGACAATAGACAATAGGCAATAAGTGCAGGAGTAGGCCATTCGATCCTAAGAGCCAGCACCGCCATTCACTGTGATCATGGCTGATCATCCATAATCAGTACCCCGTTCCGGCCTTCTCCCCATATCCCTTGACTCCACTATCTTTAAGAGCTCTATCTAACTCTCACTTGAAAGCATCCAGAGAATAGGCCACCACTACCTTCTGAGGCAGAGAATGGCCAATAGTGGGATCCCGTTGGAGGTGGCGAAAGTGTTGGAGGATTATATGCTGCAAGCAACGGCTGATGGGGTGGAAGGTGAGGACAAGGGGGACTCTGTCCTTGTTACGAATGGGGGGAGGGGGAGCAAGAGCGGAGCTGCGGGATATCGAGGAGACCCTAGTGAGAGCCTCATCTATAATGGATGAGGGGAACCTCCTTTCCTAAAGAATAAGGACATTTCCGACACCCTGGCATGGAACACCTCATCCTGGGCGCAGATGCGGCGTAGACGGAGTGATTGGGAGTAGGGGATAGTCTTTACAGGAAGCAGGTGGGAAGAAGTATAGTCAAGATAGCTATTGGAGTCAGTAGGTTTGTAGTAGATGTCAGTCAATACTCTGTTTCTTATGAGGGAGATGGTGAGATCTAGAAACGGTAGGGAGATGTCGGAGATGGTCCAAGTGAATTTCAAGATTCAAGATTCAACTTAATTGTCACATGTACCAATTAAGCTACAGTTCAATTTGAGTTACCATGCAGCCATAATAAGTAAAACGCAAAAATACACACAGCACATAAAATAAAGTTTAAAGTTTAACAAGTGAGTTGAATTGAGTTGAGTTGAGTTGAGTGAGTTTAGTTGAGTCGAGTGAATTGAGTGGAGTTAAATGAGTTGAGTTAAATGGAGTTGAGTGAGTTGAATGGAGTTGAGTGAGTTGAGTGGCATTGAGTGAGTTGAGTTGAGTGGAGTTGAGTGGAGTTGAGTGGGGTTGAGTTGAGTTGAGTTGAGTGGAGGAGTTGAGTTGAGTGGTTGAGTAAGTTGAGTTGAGTGAGTTGAGTTAAATGGAGTTGAGTGGCGTTGAGTGAGTTGAGTGAGTCGGGTTGAGTGAGTCGGGTTGAGTGGAGTTGAGTGAGTTGAGTTGAGGTAGTTGAGTTGAGTGAGTTGTGTTGAGTTGAGTTGAGTTGTGTGGAGTTGAGTGAATTGAGGAGTTGAGTGAGTTGAGTTGAGTTGAGTGAGTTGAGTTGTAGTCTGTGGTCAGAACAATGAAAAAGTGGACAAGCGAGGGCATTGAAAACCTTCAGTCCTGCTTTGACTGCACTGATTGGAATGTGTTCAGGGAAGCAACCACAAGCCTCGATACATATACAGACACTGTGACATCATATGTTAGCGTTTGTGAGGACAGTTGCATTCCCACTAGGTCCCGGACCCAGACATGGTTGAACAACGATAAGCCTTCGCTTGCAGCAGAACTCAGACACCTCCGCCAGTCGAAAGATGAGGCCTACAGGAGCTTGGCTGCAGACCTCTACAGGCAGGCCAAGTACAAGCTGAGAAGACAAATCAGAGCTGCCAAGGAAAGGTACTCTGAGAATTCGAGGAGCAAGTTCTCAGCTCATGACTCATCTTCAGTGTGGAAGGGCTTGCAAGAAATCATCAGATACAAGAGGAAAACCCCGGCTGGACCCCCTGCAGTTTGCACTGGGCCAATAGATCAGTTGATAACGCAGTCAACCTATTCCTGCACTTCATCCTCCAGCACCTAGACCACCAGGGGACCAATGCAAGTATTTTGTTTGTTGATTTTAGCTCTGCATTCAACACCATTGTGCCAGAGCTACTACACTCCAAACTCTCCCAGTTGACTGTGCCTGAACCCCTTTGTCAGTGGATCACCAACTTCCTGACAGACAGGAAGCAGCATGTGAGGGTGGGAAAGTACATCTCGGACCCACAGATCCTCAGCATAGGAGCACAGTAAGCCTGCGTACTCTCCCCTCTCCTTTGCTCTCTCTACACCAACGACTGCACTTCCACAGTCTCCTCTGTCAAGTTTCTCAAGTTTGCGGACGACACAACCTTGATGGCACTGATCCAGGATGGGGAGGAATCTGCCTACAGACAGGAAGTGACACAGCTGGTGTCCTGGTGCCATCGCAACAACCTGGAGCTTAAAGCCCCTGTCCCACTTACGTGTCCTTGGCACGCTAATTACTCGACCTCGTGGTCGCATTGAGGCGCGACGGTCCCGCGAAGGTCACGCGTGATTTCATGCATGCGCACAGCCGTCTGGAGCGCGTGACGTCATTTGAAGATGTACACAAATTGCAGGAATGGGTGACATTTCGTGTCGAGACTCTTCCTCAGTCTGAAAGAAGGATCTTGACCCGAAACTTCACCCATTGTTATTCTCCAAAGATGCTGCTGGTGCCTCTGAGTTACTCCTGCATTTTGTATCTATCTTCAATTTTCTTGGCCCCGTTCTGGGAGTAGGAGTGGGGGCGGATCCGGACCGCAACGGCCGTGAGCCCCAGGCCGAGCTCGGCAACCATTTACCTGCTTCTGCTGCTGTTGGAGGTGAGACGTTATGTCGCGCCAGGGTCTTGGGCCTGTCCCACTTTGGCCGTCAGTTACGCGACAGGCCGTTGGCGCGCGAAGATTTCGTCCGCTACAAAAATTTCGGAGCCCCGCGCAATGTCGCTCACAACTACATACCCCTCCGCGCTTCTCAGTGGGACCGGCCCCGCGCGGCCATACGATGCCCGTGCACCTCAACGCGACCACGAGGCCGCGTAATTTGCGTGCCAAGGACACGTAAGTGGGACAGGCCCTTAATGCTCTCAAGACAGTGGAATTGTTTGTAGACTTTAGGAGAGCTCCCCCTCCCCCTCCCCTCCCCCCACTCACCATCAACAACACCACAGTCACATCTGTGGAGACTTTTAAGTTCCTGCGAACCATCATCGCCAAGGACCTTAAATGGCGGAGCCACCATTGACACCACAGTCAAAAAGGCCGAACAGAGGATGTACTTCCTGCAGCACCTGAGAAAACACAATCTGCCACTGCCAATGGTGGTTCAATTCTATACGGCCATCGTAGAGTCTGTCCTCACCTTCTCTATCATTTTCTGGTTTGGCTCAGCCACCAAGCACGACATCCTGAGGCAGCAGCGTATTGTTCGATCAGCCGAGAAAGTTGTTGGCTACAACCTTCCCCCTCCATCGATGAACTGTCCACTGCAAGGGCCAGGAAGGGAGCGGGTAAGATCATCTCTGACCACTCTCACGCTGGCCACAAACTCTTTGAATCACTTCCCTCTGGTAGGCGACTCCGGACTGTCAAAGCTGCCAGACGTAAAAACAGCTTTTTTTCCCCACGAGCAGTAGCTCTACTCAATAAGCAAAAGTCTGTAGCCTCCTTTTGCTCTGGTATTTTATTTTATTCTTCACATGTTTAAATTATAATGTTTTTTTCTTAATTGTTTGCTGTGTATCATGTTGTTACTTGCGAGCAAAGCACCAAGGCAAATTCCTTGCATGTCTACATACTTGGCTAATAAAATCTATTTCAATTTATTCATTTCAATTCAATTCAATTTATTCAATGTCTTTGGAATATGGGAGGAAATCGGATCACAGGGTGAACGTACAAACTCTGTGCAGATAGCACACATAGTCAGGATCGAACCTGAGTCTCTGGCACTGTGGGGCAGCATCTCTACCACTGCGCCACCATGCCGCCATAAAGTTGTAGGTTGCCAGGGAAGAATACCACTGATGTGCCATTGGGTCCTGAACTATACCACAGCAACACCGCTTGGTCTACCATGTTTAGTTTAGTTTAGAAACAGGCCCTTCCACCCATTGAGTCTGCACTGACCAACGATCCCCGCACACTAATGCCCCTGTCCCACTTAGGAAACCTGAACGGAAACCGCTGGAGACTTTGCGCCCCACCCAAGGTTTCCATGCAGTTCCCGGAGGTTCCCGGAGGTTTTTGTCAGTCTCCCTACCTGCTTCCACTACCTGCAACCTCCGGCAACCACCTGCAACCTCTGGGAACCGCATGGAAACCTTGGGTGGGGCGCAATGTCTCCAGAGGTTTCCGTTCAGGTTTCCTAAGTGGGACAGGGGCTTAACACTATCCTACACATACTCGGGACAATTTACACATACACTAAGCCAATTAACCTGCAAACCTGTACGTCTTTGGTGTGTGGAAGGAAACCGAAGATCTCGGAGAAAACCCACGCGGTCACGGGGAGAACGTACAAACTCCATACAGACAGCAGCCGTGGTCGGGATCGAATCCGGGTCTCCAGCGCTGCAAGCGCTGTACGGCAACAACTCCACTGCTGCACCACCGTGCCACCCTAATACTATATGTATTAGAATAGTTTGTCTACCAAATAGCATAACACCTGTACATTGTCCACCACAACTACTGTAAGGGGATCTGCTGGGCTGCAATAGGGAGAGAGGATGCTGGAACTCAGCTGAAGAAGCTGAGATGCTTTAAGCTTTTGGCATTTCGTAGACTTTCAGGATTATCGGTTTTCAACTCAGTTTCTTTTTGGAAACGGAATAATCTTTACTTCTTCACAATGGGAAATCAGAAAGCGCCTTTATAGCCAACAGTGAAACAAATAGTCCACGTTAATGCAATAAATATTTTCTCTAATTTGATTTATGAGATTATAAATTTGGCAGAACATCGTCAGATAGAAATCAGACACCACCTTGGGAATATAATTTTCGGTTAGAAATTAAAACCACATTATTCTTTACAACAGCACAGATGTTTTGTCACTGATACAAACCCAAAGTTTACTTGTACTGGGAAAGTTATTTTGGCTAATCGTAATCTAGACTCATACATCTCACCAATTCCAAGATGACTGTCCAACTCATGAGGATGAAGTTCTTACCAAGAATAATGAAAATATTAAAACAGATCAAGCTGGATGGTCAAGGAAATCCAGAACATTTCTTCAATTATCTTCTAAACATTTGTGTAGGAAGGAGCTGCAAATTCATTTCACTTGCACTTTATGTGCAATGTGACAAATAAAACTGATTGTTGTTGTTGTTGATTGTTAGATGCTGGTCTAAACCAAAGATAGACACCAAAAGCTGGAGTAACTCAGCAGGACGGGCCGCATATCTAGAGAGAAGTTTCAGGTGACGTTTAGGGTCAAAAGAAGGGTCTCAACATGAAACTTCACCCATTCCTTCTCTCCAAAGATGGTGCCTATCCCACTGAGTTACTCCAGCTTTTTGTGTCTATCTTCTAAACAGTTCCTTTTTTCTTCAGGTAGAACCCGACAAATAGAGATTATAATTGTAAATAAACAGCTCCTCACTGTGCAATTTTACTGTGCAGTCAGGATAAGATCATTCAATCTTCTGAGAAGATTCTAACCAATGAACTGAACCATTCTACCACAACTGGAGAGCAGTCCTGTACTACTATCTACCCCATTAGAGACCCTCAGACTATCTTTGATCAGACTTTACTAGCTTTACCTTGTACTAAACGATATTCACGTTATTCCCTTTATCATGTAATCTGTACACGGTGGATGGCTGAATTGCAATCATGTATTGTCTTTCCGCTGACTGGTTAGCATGCAACAAAAGCTGTACCTTGGTACATGTGACAATAGACTAAACTAAAATAAACCAATGTGATGCATGTTTTTCATACTATCAATGAATTAAAGTTTACATGCACTACTTATATGGTGCAACCTATTACTTTTATTCACTAGACTCTATACTGGTCATGGAACTTTAATATCTCATGGAATATAACCCCTAGACCCTTAATCTGATGATATCTTGTTTAGACAGTCTTGCACTCGAAGTGTCCAGAATACTCCTGCTCAAATGAAACATACTCTTATAAAGAGTAGAAACAAGAAACTCAGATGCTGGTTTACACAAAAGGAGACAAAGTGCTGGAGTAACTTAGAGGGTCAGGCAGCATTTGTGGAGGGAATGGATCAGTGACATTTCGGGTCAGGACACTTCTTTAGTCTGGAGTTTGGTGCTAACGTTGATTATTGATTAATGTTTATTTATGTGTTGTGTTATTGCATAAATGGGCATGTAAAGCTGAAGCAAGTGAGAATGTCATTGTTCCATTGCCGGTACATATGACAATTTAAACGCTCTTGATTCTTGATGCGGCCAACCCAGGATTCCCAGAGCAAAGCACAAAGTGCTGGAGGATCTCATCTGGTAAGGCAGAATTGGCCGAGGGAAATGGACAGACAATGCTTCAGGTTGTGGCCCTTCCACAGATGCTGCCTGGCTCATTGAATTTCTCCAGCACTTGTGTCCTGGCATTCCCAAAGCCACTCTTGTCACAGAGCCAGGCTGGCACATTGGCGCAACAATAGAGTTGCTGCCTTACAGCGCCAGAGACCTGGGTTCGATCCTGACTTTGGCCCACTGAGTCCTTCGGCCCACCAGCGATCCCCATACGCTTGCACAATCCTACACACTAGGGACAAACAATTTACAATATTTACCGAAGCCAATTAACCTACAAACATGTACGTCTTTGGAGTGTGGGAGGAAACCAGAGCACCTGGAGAAAACTCATGCAGTCGCAGGGAGAACGTATAAACTCTGTACAGACAGCACCCATAGTCAGGATCGAACCTGTAAGGCAGCAACTCTACTGCTACGCCACCGTGCCGCCCCAACATTGTGTTATGCTCTGTAACAACCTGTAGTCACTGTAACAAATTCAGATTAATTTAATTTCATATGTACCGGGTGTGATGAAATTCCTAGTTTGCACGGTAAATGGTGTGTGGAACGAGCTGCCGGAGGAGGTAGTTAGGGCAGGTATTATCACAACGGAAAAGAAGCACAGAGGAGATACAAGGAACAGCAGATGCTTGTTTGCAAAATAAAGATGCATAGTGCTGGAGTAACTCTGCATGTCAGGCAACAGCTGTGGAGAGCTCAGATCTCTAGCACTGTAAAGCAGCACCTTTACCGCTGCACCATTGTGCTGCCCAACTGGTATAGCCAGTGGGGAAAATATACAAATCGAAAGTGAGAACATACAGAGAGATTAGAAGAGCTAAGGTGAAAAGTCCAATATTTAAAAATGAGGCAAAACCATCTATATCACAAAAGATGAGGAAGATTTTAGGATCACCCTAGATCTGAATGTCAGACAGAAGAAGGGTCTCAACCCGAAACGTCACCCTTTCTGTCTCTCCAGAGAAGCTGCCTGTCCCGCTGAGTTAATGCAGAATTTTGTCTCTAACTTCGGTGTAAATCTGCAGTTCCTTCCTACACAATAACAAAAAAACAACTGGATTTGGCAATCATCTGCGAAATGAAATTCACACTAATGGCACATGAGGTCAGGAATCGAATCCAAGTCTCTGGCCAGAAAAATCACAAGCAAGCCCTCAACCATAAATTCAAAGCTAACAACAGGCACAGGAACATCAATATTTTTCAGCCTTGTATAAAGGTTTGTAAAAACCACAATGTGGATGCAGCCCAGACCATGACACAATCCAACCTCCCTTCTGTCGATTTGTAGTCCTTATAATAACTGTGGCCTCATACTATGTCAGGTTATATAGAGTTTATTGGTTACAAGCAACCCAACTTTTCACTTAAGAGATAACTTTAAGACTAACGGAATGCAGCAGACCGCGATGCGAACAAGCTAGTCGGTGTAACTACAGATGCATGACTCATAGCATGAGCGCTCTTATAGAATCTTATACATCCCCCTCTTATAGAATCAATAAAACTATACCCATAACTAACCAAAGCAAATATCACAACCGATGACAGACTGGTGGAAAGTCAAACATAGTCCGGATACTTCACGACCAGCCTGCAAACACGACCGCCACGTGTACGATAGAGGGAGGACATCTCCATTATTTTTCTCCAGGGAAAGAGCAGGCGATTTCACCGCCTTGGTGGAGTGGACCAACGCCTCTGGAGTCGAAGCAGAAGACTGTGGCGCAGGCGAAGATGGAACAGACAGAGGAACTGTCGCAGGCATGGTTCGTTGTGCTGGCAAGAGCATGCGAGGGTCACTAGATGCAGATTGAAATGAACTTGCATGATCCGGATAATAAGGAGGAGGGATTGGCTCCTTCACAGGCAGAAGATGTTGTCTGTTGCGTCGGTAGGTGCCGCCATCGGCTCTAACAATGTACGAGCGTGGCTCCGAAGCGGGACCAGAAACCACCCCAATACGGTCATGGCCTTTGTCGGTCTGTAAGCGGACCACCTGTCCTTTGGTCAATGGTGGCAGTGGCCTACTCGTCTTGTCGAAACATTTATTTTGAACGTCACGCTTCTGTTGCAACCTGGTTTGAACCTCCATAGGCGGAAAATCAAGTCAAGTCAAGTCAATTTTATTTCTATAGCACATTTAAAAACAACTCTCGTTGACCAAAGTGTTTTCCATTGGTGTAGGTACTAATGTGCTATAAACAGTGTTACATGAATCAACAATACATACATAGATACATATATACAGCGTTCCCTCAGAGGACTTCAAGAAAGGCTTGAGAGTAAAACTCTAGACTTAAAAGTGTCGATGGATGAGGCAGTTCTGATGGGAAGAGGGATGCTGTTCCATAGTCTAGGAGCTGCAACCGCAAAAGCGCGGTCGCCCTGAACTTATGCCTAGACCGCGGGATGGTCAGTAACCCCAAGGGACCTGGAGGTGATATGGTGGGTAAGCAGATTTTTGATGTAGGTGGGGGCCAGCCCGTTAAGGGCTTTGTAAACATAAAGAAAGAGCTTGAAATTGATTCGAAACAGTGGGATTAGGTGGGATTAATGTTTGCTCTGCTACGGGCAGCGTGGTACGGGTCTGCCTTGACTATAATCGCTGAGCAGGTGAACCCAAGGCAGGGTCACGGGAAATGTTGCGTAAATTGAGTAAATCCAGGAATACGTCAGATTTAGCTCTGTGAGAGCATTCCATGAGTCGTTTTGCACTTCTGACAGCCCGTTCAGCCAGCCCGTTAGAATGTGGATATTCAGGGCTGCTGGTGATGTGGTGAAAATTCCAGCGTCTGGCAAACTCTCTGAATTGTTGGCTGGTGAACTGACTGCCATTGTCAGTCAGCAGCTTGCCTGGAGTTCAGTGGACCAAAAAATGACGGGGTAATTTTGAAATCACACCGCTGGAAGTGGGGCTGCTGAGAAAATCAATGTCGAACCATCCTGAATATGAATCCACAAGCCATACTGCTTGCCGTGCCACTCAAATAAATCAGCTGTCACTGTAGACCATGGGAGAGCAGGTACAGGATGTGGCAGAAGTGGTTGCTTTTGTTGATGAGGCGCCAGGCTATTGCACGCCGCACAAGCTGCCACATTTTCGTTGATGTATTCGGCCATGTCAGGCCAGTAAAACATGCTTTTTGCCCATGAAACAGTGGCTTCAGCACCTGTGTGACCTGCATGGACAGCGTCAAAATACCGGTGATGCAGCGAAACAGGAACTACTACCTTGTGTCCTTTTAAAACAATGCCGTCTTGTAACACTAGCTCATCCCGAACAGGGAAGAATGATCGGACTGGTCTCCAATTGGAAGCGTGGGTTCAAATCCCATTTCTGACACCATGTCGATTTGTGGTCATAATAACTGTGGCCTCACAACATGTCAGGTTATATAGAGTTTATTGGTTACAAGCAATACAACTTCTCACTTAAGAGTTCACTTTAAGACTAATGGAATGTAACAGATCGCGACGCTAACAAGCTAGTGGGCGTAATTACAAATGCATGACTCATAGCATGAGCCACTAATCTACACCTTCCATTGACTGCATTTGTACCTCCACGCTGCCTCGGCAAGGCCAGCAACATAATCGAGGACGAGTCGCACACTGGCCATTTCCTCTTCTCCACTCTCCCTTTGGGTAAAAGGTATAGAAGTGTGAAAACCCACACCACTAGATTCAGGGACAGTTTCTTTCCTGCTGTTATCAGGCAACTAAACCATCCTACCCCAACCAGAGAGCAGTGCTGATCTACTCTCTAGCTCATTGGAGATCCTCGGACTATCTTTGATCGGACTTTACT
This sequence comes from Amblyraja radiata, assembly GCF_010909765.2. Taxonomy (NCBI): domain Eukaryota; kingdom Metazoa; phylum Chordata; class Chondrichthyes; order Rajiformes; family Rajidae; genus Amblyraja; species Amblyraja radiata. The sequence goes on along the minus strand of NC_045960.1, from coordinate 25,906,598 downwards.
GGCTTTACCTTGCCCTAAACATTATTCCCTTATAATGTATCAGCACACTGTGAATGGCTCAATTGTAATCATGTATTGTCTTTCTGCTGACTGGTTCGCATGCAACAAAAGGTTTTCATTGTACTTCAGTAACTAATCTAAACTAAACAAATGTTCTTAGAAGATGGGCATCCAAAACAAGACATCTTGAAACAAGAAACAACTGGAGGATCTAATATTCTACAACTTGCATTGGCCAAGTCAGGAAAACCTACAGAGCGTAAACAATTGATTGTCTGTTCTGTGGCACGGAAATTGAAGGAACTGCTATTTGCCAATCTGTAATTGGCAAAGTACTGCAATTAGTCACAGCGAAACAATTCAATGTGGAGATAACAAAAAAAAAGTAACATACTGATTGAGGAACACCCTCTTGTAAGAGAACAAACTCAAACCCGATCCAACTGTACTTTTGGTGGAGCTGCTGCCTCACAGTGCCAGATACCCAGGTTCGATCCTGACCTGCTGTCCGTGTGGAGTTTGCCCGTACTCTCTGTGACCACATGGCTTTCCTGTGGGTACTCCGGTTTCCTCACACATCATAAGATCATAAGTGAAAGTAGTAGAATTAGGCCATTTGATCCATCAAGTCTACCCTGCCATTCAATCATGGCTGATTTATCTCTCCCTCCTAACCCCAATCTCCTGCCTTCTCCTCATAACCTTTGACACCTGTACAAATCAAGAATCTATCTATCTCTGCCTTAACAATATCCTTCGACACATCCCAAAGACTTGCAGGTTTGTAGGTTAAATAGCCTCTGTAAAATTGCCCCTAATGTATGAACTACTAACTACCTTATCGGGGAGCCACAGACTATCTTGTGTCAGAATTTACTGGCTTTACCTTGCATTATGTATCGATGCACTGTGGATGGATGGATCGATTGCAATCATGACAATAATTAAATGTCTTTCCTGAACTGGATGAGAAAGTGGGATAACACAGTGGGAATTAGCGTGAATGGGTGAGCGATGGTTGGCATGGATTCGAAGGGCCTGTTTCTACGCTGTATCTCTTAACTAAACATCAATAAATGCTGAAATAGTTTGAACAAAACGATTGAAGAAAACAGATTCCCACTGATCCAGTAAAACCAGTGATGCACCATCTACCTCTCTGCCCTCCACGCCTCTAACAATTGGGGAAGCTTGGAATGAAACTCCAAACAATGGGATGAGAGCGGAGTAATAACTAGTATCACAAAGCCGATACAAGTGACCTATTGTAATGAGGGAGAATGTTAATGTATGGCCAAGGATATATAGTATTTGGATCCGTGGGGAGCCAAATCAAAGGAACCAAGGAAATCAAGGCAAATTAAGGATAAGGGGGAAGTCTTTTAGGACCGAGATGAGAAATTCATTTTTTTACAGAGAGTGGTGAATCTGTGGAATTCTCTGCCACAGAAGGTAGTTGAGGCCAATTCATTGGCTATATTTAAGAGGGAGTTAGATGTGGCCCTTGTGGCTGAAGGGATCAGGGGGTATGGAGAGGGCAGGTACAGGATACTGAGTTGGATGATCAGCCATGATCATATTGAATGGCGGTGATGGCTCGAAGGGCCAAATGGCCTACTCCTGCACCTATTTTCTATGTTTCTATGTTTCTAAAAGGACACCATAATTAATCTCCAACTTGCTTTAGTTTAGAGATAGGGCATGGAAACAGGCCCTTCGGCCCATCGGGTCCAGGCCAACCGCTGATCACCCATTCGCACTAGTTCTACGTTATCCCACTTTCTTGTCCTTTCCCTACACGCTAGGGACAGCACCGGTGTTGGCACATTGGCGCTGCAGGTACAACTGCTGTGTGACCTTGAAAGAGGATTGTTGTTTAGTTTAGTTTAGTTTAGATTAGTTTAGAGATACAGCAAAGAAACAGGCACTTCGGCCCACCGAGTCGGTGCCGACTAATGATCCCCGTATACTAACATTACTTTACACACCCGGGACAATTTTACATTTATATCAAGCCAATTAACCTACAAACCTGCATGTCTTTGGAGTAGGGGAGGTAACCAGAGCTTCCCAGGGGAAACCCATGCAGTCACAGGGAGAACGTACAAACTCCGTACAGACAAGCACCCATAGTCAGGATCGATGCTGGGTCTCTGATGCAGTAAAAGGCAGTAACTCTACCGCTGTGCCACCGTGCCGCCCTGATCAATGTCTGCATCAAGCAATTCACAAGTATGGACAAGTTCCGATACACATGTTTCCCTAGACCCACATGGAGGATCCCTCTTTCTGCGCTGCAGGCAGTGTAACTTAACAAGGTGCTGCCTCCAGTATATTTAGTGATACTGCAGACATATAGGGATGATCATAAGATCATAAGCAACAGGAGCAAAATTAGGCCATTTGGCCTATCAAGTCTACTCTGCCATTCAATCATGGCTGATCTATCTCTCCCTTCTAACTCCAGTCTCCTGCCTTCTCCCCATAACCTCTGACACCTGTACTAATCAAGAATCTATTGATCTGTGCCTTAAATATATCCACTTACTTGACCTCCGCACATTCTGTGGCAAGGAATTCCACAGATTCTCCACCCTCTGACTAAAGAAATTCCTCCATATTTCCTTCCTAAAAGAACGTCCTTTAATTCTGAGGCTATGGCATCTAGTCCCAGACTCTCATAATCCACTCTATCCAAGTCTTTCATTATTCTGTACATTTCAATGAGGTCCCCCCTCATTCCTCTAAACTCCTGCGAGTACAGGTCCAGTGCCGTCAAACGCTCATCATAGGTTAACCTACTCATTCCTGGGATCATTCTTGGTAACCTCCTCTGGGCCCTCTCCGGAGCCAGCCCATCCTTGATGAGGGAATATGCATCCTACACTCCCGCACAAGCTATTTTGACGTTGGCCGGCACAGCATTGAATTTGTCCTTTGCAAAGTTGGCTGCGAACTAATTGCTAACAGAGTTTGGGAATTATGATCATCAAGAAAGTACATTCCTCTGGGCAAATTTACTGCAAAATAATCAATTTTACAGAAGTAAAAAAACATTAGTTCCCTTCTCTCAATTGTTTTGTTTTGGTGCCGCATATTCCTATTAATACGTGAGCTATTTTAACTACCATCTGTATGCTTTTTCAAATCTAGTGAAACAAAGCAAAATTGGATATAACTGTAACAAATTGAGAAATCAAAACAGAAAGTAGTTGGCAGGCTAATGCATATGAAAAGCATAGTAAAGAATCATCTGATCCATCAGTCCCAAACTATCCTGCTGCCATGCACCTAATCTCGTTTTAATTTTCACCATACACCAGCACACCATGCAAGCTAACAGGGGAAGCAAAAATACAGAACAAATGTACGGCACTGTGGCGCAGCGGTGGTGTTGCTGCCTTACAGCGCGAGACCCGGGTTCGATCCCGACTACGGGTGCTGTCTGTACATTCTCCCCGTGACCTACGCGGGTTTTCTCTGGGTGCTCCGGCTTCCTCCAACACTCCAAAGGTGTACAGGTTTGCAGGTTAATTAGCTTGGTAAAATAGTAAGATTAAACGAGAACTTACCAGTTTGAAGTTTGATCTGTATTTTATGAGGAGTTACGATGAGGGATTACGTGAAGAGCCCGCTCAGCACGCATGCGCGGCATACTTCAAAGCAGCGGTGTGGAATCACAGATAGACACAGTTATTGAAATAAACATAGTAAAGAAAAGGAGACATCAGTTATCAGTTTGACCCATATTATTGAGGGTGGGAGCGGAGGGCACGTAATCCCTCATCGTAACTCCTCATAAAATACAGATCAAACTTCAAACTGGTAAGTTCTCGTTTAATCTTACTATTTTACTTCGGAGTCACGTGAGTGACTACGTGAAGACTTCAAAGCTCTGTGATTTCAAACCGTGTAACAGTTATTACTTCACTCACTGCCGAAGTCCTTGAGGGAGGAAGTGTGTTATCGTAATCAACCAATGAATCTGTTTGTAGAAAAACACAATGGTATTTTTTAAACAATAACAACAAAGAAATTAAATTGCTCCCCTGGGCTTAAATTAAATATTTGCAGTCTGTAAACATTTTCCTGCAAATAAAGCAGGTTTTGCCAACGGCTTATTATAAAAATTCTGAACGGTCTTTCCCCCGACCATCCTGCTGTAGCCAGGATGTGGTCTATAGGCACGTCCATTCTTTTGGCCGTTGACGTGGATGTTGCCCTGGTGGAGTGAGATTTGTACATGTTAGTGTTTATCCCAGCAGCTTTTAGTACCTGCTTGAGCCATCTCGAAATGGTTTGGCTCGTCACACGACCATAAGGTTTTTTATGACTGACCCACAAGGCTTTTCCTCTCCCTTGAATATTTTTGGTTGTGTCTATGTAGGACAGTAGGTGGGTCATGGCACATAACCGTGGTTCTGGCGGGTAAGCCCGGAATTCCACGACTGGATTAGGTGTTCCTGGTCTGCTCTGTTTGATCAGTCCCTGGATAACGACAGAGATCTGATCTGGAGCTGTGAGCATGCTGTCCAGTCGCAATAGGTGTAGTGACTGGACCCTCTGTGCAGATACAAGTGCCATCAACATGAGTGTTTTGAGCATAGATTTTTCCAGGCTGCGGATCTGGCTGGTGGCCATCCCCTGAGGTGTGTCAGGACCACACTGACATCCCATATATGGGTGTACCTTGGTCTAGGGGGTTAGAGTTGTAAATACCCTTCATTAGTTTGACCACCAGCGGGTGGGACCCCATGGCCTGTTGTCCTGGAGCTTGTTTTAAATAGACAGCCAGGGCACTTCTAGCTGTGTTGATGGCTCTGTAGCTGAGTCCTTCATCGTGGTGAAGGTTCGCCAGGAATTCCAGTACGTTGGTAACTGTAGCGGTTGAGTAGGTGGTCCCTGTATCCAAGCAGTACTTCTCCCATTTTTTGATGCTGGACAAGTGCTGTTTTCTAGTGGATGTTCGGAGGGATGCTGACATGGTGTCGACGGTTTGTTATGATAATCCCAGTCCCAGAAGTGGTTTGTGCAGAATCAGCAACCCAGGAGTTTGATTTTTTCATGGCACGGGTGGCTTATGCCCGACACTGGGTGTTAATAACTCTGGGTCACTGGGGGATACCATCGGAGTTTCAACAACCATGTCATGGAGTATTGGGAACCATGGCTGCGTAGGCCAGTCGGGTACTATCAAAATACCTGAAGCAGAGTCCATTTGTATTGTGTGTAGTACCCGACTGATGCGGCAGAAGGGAGGGAATGCATAGTAGAAGAATTTCCCCAATCCAGCGCGAACGCATCTACCGCTGCTGCCTCAGGGTCTGGTTCCCAAGCGACATACCTGGTAATTTAGCCTTGATGCAAATAAATCGATATCTGGCGTGCCATATTGCTTGATAACTTTTGCAAATATTTTGGGGTTTAACATCCATTCGATGTTGTCATTAAATTTACGTGACCTGGTGTCTGCCACTGTATTTAGCTTACCTGGCAGGTAAGTTGCTGATAGCCAAATATGTCTTTCAACACACCATTGCCAAATTGTGTTGACCAACTTGTCGCATGATAACGATTTTATGCCGCCCATATGGTTAATGTAGGCCACCACCGTAGTATTATCTATTTGTAACCGTACATGCAAGTGATGCATATTTGATGCATATGCTTTTAACCCATAAAAGGCACCCAACATCTCTAGATAATTAATGCCCAGTGTAAGTAGTAATGATGACTCTGGGTTAGTCCATCTACCACCTGTGCTGGATATGGAGTTAGTTGCTCCCCAGCCTTGAGCACTGGTATCTGTTTGGATAACTAACGTAGGGTTAGTGATGATAATAGTAAGATTAAACGAGAACTTACCAGTTTGAAGTTTGATCGTTATTTTATGAGGAGTAACGTTGAGGGATTACGTGAAGAACCCCACCAGGACGCATGCGTGTTATTCTTCAAAGCAGCGGTGTGAAATCACAGATAACTGTAATGACTAAACATAGTAAGATTAGAGAAGAGATACCAGTTGAGTATATGATCAAGGGTGGGAGCGGAGGGCACGTAATCCCTCAACGTTACTCCTCATAAAATAACGATCAAACTTCAAACTGGTAAGTTCTCGTTTAATCTTACTATTTTACTTCGGAGTCACGTGAGTGACTACGTGAAGATTTTAAAGCTCTGTGATTTCATGCCGTGGAAACGAGTCCATGCATCACATCTACCTTGATTATGGGGAGAATAGTGTTAACATCATTAGACATCAATACGATATTGAAAACCCAACGATAAATATATTAACACCAAATTATAGCCCCTATTTATGGCGTAAAATTATATTACAGAACTTAAAATTGTTTCTGCAAATGTTCCAGGTTCAATGACTGGTTTGTTATAAAATCGTTGGAAAGTTTTCTCCATTGATCATCCTGCTGTCTTGAGGATTTGGTCCATAGGAACATCCAACTTCATAGCTGCCGATGTAGCTGCAGCCCTGGTGGAGTGAGATTTAAAAATGCTAGTGTCTACTCCAGCCTTTATTAGGACCTGTTTTAGCCATCTAGAGATGGTCTGGACTGTCACTTTTTTGAGTGGCTGTTTGTAGCTGATTAAAAGTGACATTTCTTTGCCTCTGATGATCTTAGTATACTCCATATATAATAGTAAGTGTGTTACAATACAGAGACGATCATCTGTCGGGTAGGTCCTGAATTCTGTTTTTAGGCCTGCTGACCCCTGTCTGTTCTGTTTGACTAATTCATTGATGTGAAAAGTTAAATTTCCAGATGAAATAGTCATGTTGTCCAGCCTTAGTTACTGAAGCGACTGGACCCTTTGTGCCGTGACCAAGGCCATCAGCATGACTGTTTTCATAGTCAGTTTCTGTAGGGACAGAGCTGTAGCGGGAGACCAGTTTCTTAACATGGTCAGTACAATGCTCTCATCCCATATTTGGGAGTACCTGGTTCTTGGGGGATTAACATTAAAAATGCCCCTCATGAGTTTGGTTACCAGGGTGTGTCCCAACAGAATGCCGCTCTGTTCCTTGCCACAGGTATGTTGACAGAACACTTCTGGCGCTGTTGATGGCACTATGACTGAGCCTCTCATCGTAATGGAGGCTAGCCAGGAATTCCAGAACAGACGGGATGTTCATAGATCTGTGGGTGATGTTGTTGTTGTGACAGTACTTCCCATTTCTTGATGACACCAAGTACTGTTTTTTGGTGGACTGTCTGTGGGCCGCTGAAATAATATCCACTGTTCGGTCCGTCAGTCCCAGGTGTAGTAGAGGTGCTTTCAAACTCTACAAATTAATAGGTTTATATAATTATGACATGGGTAACTTCCCCTTGTTGCGGGATGAACCAGTAAATTAGGTCTATGATGGATGGTGATGCATGGTTCTAATACCATGTCGAGTATCCCCGGGACCCATGGTTGAGTAGGCCAATCGTGTACTATCAAAATACCAGACGCGGAGTCTTGCTGTATTTTCCTTAATACCCGACTGATGAGGCAGAAAGGAGGGAATGCATAAATAAACAATATCCCCCAATGCAGCGAAAATGTATCTGTTGCCGCTGCCCCAGGTTCTGGTTCCCATGAACATAATTCGATAACTGGTGTGAGCCTGGATGCGAATAGGTCGATATCTGTTGTTCCATACCGTGCTGTAATTTCAACAAATACATTTTTATCCAACATCCATTCAGTGTTTTCATTGAATTTGCGTGACCTGGTGTCTGCCACTAAATTTAGTTTACCTGGTAAGTAGGTAGCTGATATCCAAAATCTCTCTGGATACACTATTGCCAAATTGTGTTGGCCAGATTGTCACATGATGTCGATTTGTTTCCACCCATATGGTTGACATATGCTACCACGGTGGTGTTGTCAATATGTAGTCTAACATGCTGGTGATATAACCCAGAACAATGTGACTTAAGGCCATGGAATGCACTTAACATTCCCAGGTAGTTTATGCCCAGTGTTTGTAATAATGATGCCTCCTGTGCATTCCATCTCCCCCACAGCTGGAGATGGAATTGGTAGCACCCCAACCAAGTGCACTGGCATCAGTATGTAGTACCATAGACGGGTTGCTGATAATGTTTGGATTGGAACAATGCCTAATGTTATCTTTCCACCATTTTAGTTCCTTTATGACCTCTGTTGGTAGCTTCATTGGTCTGTCAAAATGACCACCATAATTTTTGAGTTTTCGTATTTTGCCCTCTGTAATTTTTGATAATGTAAAGGTCCGATTTGTGTGGCTGGAAACGCAGCCACTATTACCAATTATTCTTGCTACCAGTCTGATGGATGGTTTTGTGATGTCAATGATTTTGCTGCAAGCCTCCATTAAGGCTGTAACCTTTTCTTTCGGCAAAGTCACTGACATGTGAACTGAGTTAAGGGTGAACCCCAGATGATCCATTGTGTTAAATAACATCTGTGGTCACCTCTAATGGGTACTGTATAGTAAGCATCTTTAAATCGATGCTTGCCATGTAGTAACCTTAGGAAATCAATTGCATAGCAGTAACAAAGGTTTCCATCTAGTAATGAATATAGAAACATAGAACATAGAAATTAGGTGCAGGAGTAGGCCATTCGGCCCTTCGAGCCTGCACCGCCATTCAATATGATCATGGCTGATCATCCAACTCAGTATCCCGTACCTGCCTTCTCTCCATACCCTCTGATCCCCTTAGCCACAAGGGCCACATCTAACTCCCTCTTAAATATAGCCAATGAACTGGCCTCGACTACCCTCTGTGGCAGGGAGTTCCAGAGATTCACCACTCTCTGTGTGAAAAAAGTTCTTCTCATCTCGGTTTTAAAGGATTTCCCCCTTATCCTTAAGCTGTGACCCCTTGTCCTGGACTTCCCCAACAATGGGAGCAATCTTCCTGCATCTAGCCTATCCAACCCCTTAAGAATTTTGTAAGTTTCTATAAGATCCCCTCTCAATCTCCTAAATTCTAGAGAGTATAAACCAAGTCTATCCAGTCTTTCTTCATAAGACAGTCCTGACATCCCATTTCTTCATAAGACAGTCCTGATATCCCAGGAATATATAGTACGAAAGTATTCAAATTAGTCAAATCTATGATGATGCGGCAACCACCATCTTGTTTATGATAAAGATTTTGGACACGAATTCCTGTGATTCGTGTTGGGTTTCCTCCATTACTCCTTTTTATAAGGCCACTGTAGTTCAGCATGCGCTTTTGATTTTTCTTTGCCTGTAAGCACGAACATTCGGTTCGGTACATGCTGAACTGGAGGTTATGTTTTTGTATGAATTCTATGGTATAACCCTATACTTCTGAAAATATAAGTATCGGTTGTTAATTTATTCCATGCATCCAGATAGAATTGTAATCTCCCACCAACCTCGTAAGGAACCAGACCCACCTACCTCCATGGTTACTATTGTTGCTAGACGTTGCTTTAATGAGCCCCAGGGTTTTACCCTCTTCGTCGTTCTTTTGCCTGTTTTGATAAGTTGCCTCCAAATAGTAATATTGGTGGTTTGGAGGTTCCAGGTTTGCATAGGCCTGCAAATCAGGGTCTAAAGCCGGTTGGATGGCATTTCTTCCTAATGCTGTTTACTCATATTGGTAGTTGCAAAATAAAGCCAGTGCATCCTGTTGATCTTGTGTCATGTCTTTTTCTTTTATTGTGCGGGCAAAACCGTAATTCCCGCGTTAGGACTTTCAGAACTTTCTGTAGTTTCAAGTCCCTGGCTCTGATTGAGGCTCCGACATGTTTTCAAATACATTGGTTGACACTGGGAACATTCAGTGATTTGCAGTTCCCTGGTGGTAAGTGTCTTGCTATGGTGTCCAATAATGCCTGTCCTTATAGCTGGTTGAATGACAAGTAGTCGATACTTGCAGCTATTTTAGGTTCCAGGTTTTGGCCAGTTTGGTCGGGTTGAATAAACTGGGACACCATATCCAATAGGTTTTCTTGGAGACTTCCGGTGGCGCTATGGAGTAGGAGAGACTCGCACCAACTAGCTCCGTGAAAAAAACGAAAAAACGGGAGGAAAAGACAGATCCTACCTGCAGAAACCGGGACCGATTGTTTTGTACTAAGCCCGTGACGTCATCAGGCGCGCGACACCGGCAGTATGTCGACTCAACATACTCCCCCCCACAAGGCAAAAAACGGCAAGTCTAAAGAGGTAGGCCCAACTGGAGCCTCGGCCTCAGGTTTAACAACATCCCGAGAAGACCTCAAAGAAGAAGTATAAGACTGAGATGCAAGAATTAAAAGAAGAATTAAAAACATTCCTTAAGGAGGAACTTAAAAATCTCAGACAGAACTTTCAAGAGGTTAAAAAGGAGCTAACATCTTTAAAAAAAGAAATGCAAGAACAAATTAAAGAAGAGGTCACAGAGATTGTACACGAAGTCCTTGAGGACTGGAAATTAGAAATTGAAAGAAATATGACTCAAAACGCTGAAGAAGTAAATGGAAAACTGAATAAGATGGAATCCAGATTTGAGTCTAAACTTGAACCTATTCTCCTGACATTAGACCAACACTACAAGATTGTAAAAGAACTTGAGGAACTTGCTGAGGCAAGCACCGCAACTGCAAAACAACTCATCACTGAGAACCAACGCCTATCAAAGTTATTGTATCAAATAACTGAAAAATGTACAGACTTGGAGGGACGACAGAGACGTCAGAACTTAAGAATCGTGGGTATCCAGGAAGGCAGAGAGGGGACTCGTGACCCCCGTGAATTTGCTGCAGAAGTACTGAAAACAATTTTGAACCTGGATCAGGCGCCATTACTTGCCCGAGCGCACAGAGTGGGTCGCCCAAAGGTGGGCGACCGACCAAGAATAATGATAGTAAAGGTCCAATATGACCATGTATTGGATGACATGATGAGGAAAATTGGCAAAAGCAGAAATCTTGTATATGAAGGAGACAAGATTAGCGTATTCAGAGATTACCCCGTGGAAGTTGCTAAGAAAAGAGCGTTGTTCACAGAAACAAGAAGAATACTGAAGAACATAAAGAATCTGAGATATGGACTGTTATACCCCGCAACACTGAGAGTCAGTTACGAGAAGAAGGAATACTTCTTCAACAAGCACACGGAAGCATTTGAATTTCCAAGAAAGTCGAAGACAAGATCAAAGATTGAAAAATATTCAACTCTTAACACCTACTCGGACACTGCTATCTCGCAGAGAAGATATGGAACTCTAAACTTTAAACTATTATATTTAAGAGTTGCCTAAAATTCGCAATAAGAACTGGGTATATTTCCTGCAACGGATATATAATACTAACATTCTAGTACTAACCTCTAACCTCTAACAACTATTAATAATCAAGAATATTAACTAACACTAACTAATGATAACAAGATTATTTAGATTATTTAAGAATTAATTAAAAGTATGAAATATAAGTAAAGTATGATTCAGGTATTTTATAATGAGAAATGTTTGATGGCCCTCTCTCTGATGTTTTCGTTTTTGATTATTCTTAGATAAATGTTTATATTATACAAAACTATTTCAATTTGAGACTACTAATTATACCATTAATGGAATATAATCAATATTTCTTTCCCCCCCACAAATTGTATGCATCGAATTGGAAACTTTCCTTTCAAGGAAAGCACGGAGCTAGTATTTTTATAAACCAAAAGCTACGGAAGTCCATAGATGCTTAGCCACATTAGGGTGGCTATCACTAACTGCACTAATTGTAGTTGTAGTTGCTTTTCTTTTTTACTTTCCACACTTTACTAACCATATTAGCTATCACCTTTTTTTTATCTTATATCACATTATATTTTGTATTTGGAATGGAATTGCATATTTTATTTAAGGAGATACGTTCGGATGGAAAACAGACGTGACCTAAAATTCATCTACCTGAAGTTCAAGTATAAGGTAGAGTTGAGTGTGCTGAATCATCTGCTCTACCACTTAATCACAAGATGCAAGACATGAATATAAAAATTGGGGGTGAGGGAATTAAATTCTGTAGTTGGAATGTTAAGGGAATTAATGAACCTATCAAGAGAGGCAAAGTGTTAGCACATTTAAAATCATTGAAAACAGATATAATATTTCTCCAGGAGACACATCTTAAAAAGGAAGCACAACATAGACTGAAAGCAAAATGGATTGCTAAAGCGTACCATTCTTCATTCTCACATAAATCAAGAGGTGTTGCAATACTAATTCGTAAAGGTATACCCTTTAAACATATATCAACAATAGAAGACATTGAAGGCAGATATATTATAATAATAGGGGAGTTATACTTAAAAAAGGTGACTCTCCTCAATGTGTATGGACCAAATTTTGATAGCCCTCTGTTTTTTAAGAGAATTCTTAACAATATCCCGGAAGGTACACAACAAAACTTAATGATCGGTGGAGATTTAAATTGTACATTGGATGCTTGTTTGGATAGATCATCAACTCAAAGAAAACTAAAATCTCGATCAAGTGAATTTTTAAATTCATACATTAATACCACAAATATTAAGGACGTTTGGAGAATTGAAAATCCATCGGGCCGAGAATATTCATTTTACTCACCAGTACATAAAACTTACTCAAGGATAGACTATTTTTTAGTAGATTCAAAACTTATCCCATTCACCTATAACTCACAATATCATAACATCATAATCTCAGACCACGCCCCATTAACATTTATGATCAAAGTAAACGGAATGGCAGAGACACAGTCACAATGGAGATTTAATCCCCAAATCTTAAAAGATAAGTCATGTAATGAATATCTAGTAAAACAGATTAAAATGTTTTTTGAGGCTAACGATAGCCCTGAAATCTCTGCCTCCCTTCTTTGGGAGACATTTAAAGCATTTGTACGAGGAGCATTAATTTCTTCCCAATCATTTTTAATAAAGAGAATAGGGCCAAACAACAGAAACTGGAAATGGAAATAAAGCAATTAGACACAGAAAATGCAGCAGCACCATCCACGATAAAACACAATAAAATTGCAGTATTGAAATATAATTAAACAAGATTTATTCAGACCAAGTTATAAAACTTTATCAACATACAAAACAATTAAATTTTGAATTTGGTGACAAACCACAAAAACTATTAGCGCGTCAACTTCGCAAATTGGACGGGGAAAAAACAATATACAAAATTAGAACAGATAAGGGAGAAACATTAACACTGCCTAAAGATATTAATGATAGATTTCCACAATACTACCAAAAATTGTATTCATCTAAAATAACAGAACAATCAACGGGAATGGAAACATTTTTACAGAATTGTAAGTTTGCGGGTCTAGATCAGAAAGAGAGAGAATTGCTAGGGGCTGAAATTACGATAAAAGACATTGAAGAATCAATAAAGTCCTTAAAAAACGGAAAGGCGGTAGGACCCGATGGTCTAAATTCGGAATTTTATAAAAAAATTTATGATTTGCTTTCCCCACGCCTACAGACAATGTACAAATACGCTTATACTCAACAGAAACTCCCAGAAACTCTAAATGAATCAACAATCATACTTATACCAAAAACGGACAAGGATCTTGAAGACCCAGGTTCATACAGAGCTATAGCCCTTTTAAATACTGATCAGAAAATATTAACTAAGATTCTATCTAATAGATTGAGCTTAGTGATCAGTAAATTAATACATCCCGACCAAACAGGGTTTATCCCCAAACGGTATTCATTTTTTAATCTGAGAAGATTATTTAATAATATATACTCCAATAAAATCCCTAACGCAGAGCTAGCAATTATCTCGTTAGATGCTGAAAAAGCATTTGACCAGGTAGAATGGCCATATTTATTTTCGGTGATGGAAAAATTTCAACTAGGAGAGAAGTACTGTACATGGGTTAAATTGTTATATTCTAACCCAACAGCTAGAATATTAACAAACAAAATGTTATCAACTAAATTTAATCTCTCTAGAGGCTGTAGACAAGGATGCTCACTATCCCCACTATTATTTGCTCTTGCAATCGAACCCCTAGCAGAAAGCGTTAGAAACCATCCAGGAATATTTGGATACAATACTAGAGACACAAGGAATAAAATCTCCTTATATGCAGATGATATACTAATATATATTACAAAATTAGAAACTAGTATTCCAAACCTATTAAATCTAATAACTCAATTTGGTCAGTTTTCGGGATATAGAATCAATTGGAATAAAAGCGAAATCATGCCAATAACAAAATTCAATTTACATACAATACAACAATCCCCTTTTAAAATAGTTAAAGATAAATTTAAATACTTAGGAATCTATGTAACTAAGACATATACCTCTTTATTTAAACTAAATTTCCCACCCTTACTGAATAAACTACATAAGAATATTCAATACTGGAAAACACTCCCCATTTCAATGCTTGGGAGAATTAATGCTATAAAAATGATTTTTTTACCGCAACTGCTGTACCTACTTCAATTAATTCCGATATATATCCCAAAAACTTTTTTCAAAAAAGTCGACTCCATTGTTACAAGTTTTGTCTGGGATTATAAGAATCATAGAATAAGTAAAAAACATTTATGTAAATCAAAGATAAATGGAGGTCTGGCTTTGCCAAATTTCTTATTTTATTTTTGGGCAGTCCATATTAAAAACATGAATTTTTGGCTGGAAGAGATGGACCAACAACCAGATTGGCTAATGATGGAAAAGGAAGACTGTCTACCTTTTGAAATTGGACCGATCATATTTGCCCCCACAAAACTGCACAAAAAAACCTACAAAGAAAACCCCATAATACATAGTGGATTACGAATTTGGAAACAAATAAAAAAAGATTTAAAATTGAATAATATACCACTCTGCCTTCCCATTGTAAATAATCCTTTATTCAAATCATCCTTTATGGACAAAGGTTTCACACAATGGAAAAATCATGGAATCAAAAATATAGGACATCTTTATGGGAAAGGTACTTTTCTTTCATTCCAAGAGTTACAACTGAATTATGGACTGCACTCAAATAATTTCTTCAGATATCTACAAATTAGAGATTATGTTAAATCTAATACACAAGTTTACAGGAATAGGGAATCAGAAATTCTTGATGAATGTCTGAACAAGCATCCTAATACTGAAAAACTAATAGCTTATATTTATAACACCTTACTAAATAACGAGGTACCACCGACCGAACCATATAGATACAAATGGGAAAATGAAATAGGTCATCCTATCACGAAAGATATGTGGGACGAAAGTTTACAACAAATACATCAATGTTCATTAAATGCCAGACATACTTTAATACAATTCAAGGTCTTACATAGACTACACTTCTCTAAAATAAAACTAAATAGAATCTTCCCACAAATATCTCCTATTTGTGATAAATGTCTACATTTAGAGGCTAATTTAACACATACGTTTGCAAACTGTATAAAACTTAAACATTTCTGGACAGATATTTTTGAAATAACTTCAGAAGTTATTAATACAAAACTGGACCCAGACACAAAATTAATAATACTTGGAATATCAGAACAAAGCTTAACACTCACAACAAACCAAAGAAACTTCCTCAATTACAGTATAATAACCGGAAAAAAATTAATATTAAAATTTTGGAAAGGCCCTACAACCCCCACAATTAAAATGTGGATAACGGAAATGTCGGAGACCCTATACTTAGAAAGAATTAGACTTGTCTTAATGGACAAACAAGATCTTTTCCATAAAATTTGGGCTCCATTCATTAACTATCTGAAGGGATAGATTGGCACAGCACGAGGACCCAGCTGAAACTTGAACTCAGGAACAGATGAAAAACTATACTCTATACTTTATAACCTACGAACCTATCTCCATTGATGTATTACAGGTAACCCATTCCACCTCCCTTGTTTTTCTGTTGTGTTGTTTCTTGTTTTTTTTTTTTGTTTTTTGTTTTTTTTTTTTTTGCTTTCTTTCTTATTTGTAACTTTCTACCCTCTCTTTTTCTCGCTTTCTATAAAAAATAAAAATACTAGAACCAATAGGTTTTCTTGCACCCCATGCGCACTAGGGGTATGTTCTGCACCCCTCTTCAGGGTCAGCCCAGAATTGACCCCCTGTACTCCCCTCTGATGAGGGAGAAACACTGTGCAGCCCTACAAGAGGTACTGCTTACTAGCTGCCCACTGTGACTAGTCTCCATCTCCCGGAGCCTGTCACTTTGGAGTAGTTGCTCCAACAGCCGCTCCAACTGGCTCCAATGCTCTCGGGCACTGGCCACTCGCGGCTGCTCCTGTCCTCAAGCCGCTCCAACCGGCTCCAATGCTCTCGGGCACTGGCCGCTCGCGGCTGCTCCTGAAGCTGCTCCAACCGGCTCCAATGCTCATGGGCACTGGCCGCTCGCGGCTGCTCCAGTTCCTGCAGCCGCTCCAACCGGCTCCAATGCTCACGGGCACTGGCCGCTCGCGGCTGCTCTAGTTCCCCGCTCCCAGCCGCTCCAACCGGCTCCAATGCTCACGGGCACTGGCCGCTCGCAGCTGCTCCTGAAGCCGCTCCAACCAGCCCCAATGCTCACGGGCACTGGCCGCTAGCGGCTATTTAGAGTCGGACTCATCGGAGTCAACAACTCTGTTAGTTTTTTGCTTCGCTCTACCGCCCGGCCGTGGCCGGTGCGGGAGCGAAGTCGGGCACAGCTGTTCCCATTACGGGAGATTGGCGTGCCGTTGGCTGCTGCTGCTGGCTGCCCACAACTCCGCGGTTCTCCCCCGCCAGCTTTTTTGCAGCCTTCGTGGATCTGGTCCATGCCTCCACCTGTAAGGTAAGTGGAAGGAACGCAGAGTCTCCTTACCTGCTGTTCCCGGCTTTCAAATTCTGCCGCTAAGAGGAAGGTCGTTCCCCCTGCTGTGACTCGTTGCAATGCGTGTAGCGATATGACATGCATGCGTCCTGGCGGGGTTCTTCACATAGTCACTCACGTGACTCCGAAGTAAAATAGGGCTGAAACTATGCCGAACGTTTTTTGCCCACCACTGTAGTTCTGATATTGCTTCAGTGGGTAACTTCATGACACGATCATAATGACCTGCATGTCGTTCCTGTACCTTTGCTCTTTGTAAGTTTTGATAGTGCAAAGGTCCGAATTGTGTAGCCGGAAATGCTGCTACCATTTTCCCAATTACTCTGCTACTTGTCGAATAGTTGGTCGTTCGTTGACCATTAAATTGTTGCATGATTGTGCCAATTCAACTGTTTTGTCTCTTGGAATGTTACAGTCATGTAGACTGAATTAATTGTGAAGCCCAAGTAGTCCATGATTGTGGATGGCTTCAACATAGATTTATCTGGATGTAAGACAATCCCAGGGTTTCGAACAACTGTTTGGTAGCTGATACAGCTGACATAGTCAATTCCATGGTCTTGCCTACTATTAAGATATCATCAAGATATGCCATGACAATATATTTTTGTCTTCTTAATATTGCCAGAGCTGGTTTTAGTATCTTGGTGAATAATCTTGGGGCTGATGTTAAACCATTGGGTAACGCTTTAAACTGCCATTGCTGCCCCATCCAGGTAAATTTCAGGTATCTGCGATGATCCTTGTGAATGGGTACTGAATAGTAAGCATCTTTAAGATCAATGCTTGCCATGAAGTATCCTTTGGAAATTAGTTGTTTGGCAGTAACAAACGTTTCCATTTTGAAATGTATATACTTAACAAACATATTTAGTGAAGTTAAGTCAATGATGATTTGACATCCACCATCTTTTTGGGGTTTAGTGAATATATTTGATACGAATTCCAAGGGTTCATGTTTTGTTTTTTCCCATGATACCCTTTGTAATTAGTCTCACCAGTTCAGCTTGTCCCTCTCGTTTTTCTTTAACTGAGAGGGAAAATACCCTCTGGGGTAAATGTTAACTGGTGGTAATTTTTCTAGTATGAATTGTATTTTGTATCCACTAATGCCATTGAGTATATACTGATCACTCGTGATAGACTCCCGTGCTTCTTTAAACAGGTGTAATCTCCCCCCTGTTAGTATTAAGCCCCTACTTTCAATACGCTGGTAGGAACCAGACCCACCTACCTCCATGGTTATGGGTATTTCTTCTGTTTCCTCCCGGTCCAACGAGTCTTGCACATTGTCTGACGTGGCGGTGATGTTGGGGGGTGGCGCATTTTCCATGGGATCCGCTCTGGGCCCTGGTCTAAAGAAGACTTCCGGTGATAGAATGCGGACCCTGAGCTTTCACCAGTCCCAGATGGTAGACGTCGACTGGTGGACGCGATGGGGTGCTGCTGCTTGGGAATTATTGTTTTTGGTTTGCTCGTCCCGGGGCCTGCCCTCATGAGACCGAAAGTTTTTGAGGCCTCTTCCATATCCTTCATATGCTTTGTGAGGTTTTTGCCAAAGAGCAGTGGGTCTGGCTCAGTGGCTGGGGTTTTGCACAACCCCGCAAATTTAGGATTTTACTTCGGAGTCACGTGAGTGACTACGTGAAGAACCCCGCCAGGACGCATGCGTGTCATATCGCTTTCACGCTTGCGAAGCGACAGACGGGGTGGAACGTTCCCCCGCAGCGGTAAGTTTGAAACCGCGACCTGCAGGTAAGTGATTTACTCTGCGGTAGTGTTTGTCCCCGCGCTGTTTTTACACAGGGGGGGAAGCTGGACAAAATAGTGTCCACAAGTGCTGCGAGTGAAGCTGGCTGGGGAGGACCACGAAGTTGCGGGAGCCAGCAGCAGCTGAAGGCACAAGCCCCGTAAGTGGGATCGGCTGTGCTGACTTTTGGTCCCGCGCCGGCCAGAACACCACGGCTGGGCGGGAGACTATTCAGAATGGTGCCGTCGACTTTGACAAATCGAAACGGCAGGAGGCGGGGTGGAACGACGTTCCCCCGCAACGACAGTTTATGCCTGGACCTGCAGGTAAGTGATACTGCGGTCTTTATTGTTCCCATACTGTTCTACAGGTGGGGGAAACATGCACAAGACAAAGAAGTCGACCAGAGCTGCGACAAAGCTGGCGGAGGAAGACCGCGGAGTTGCGGATGCCAGCAGCGGCCGGCGGCACAGGAATCACCCGTAAGGGAACAGCTGTGCCCGACTTCGCACCCGCACCGGCCAGATTAAACACTGCATCTGGGCGGGAAGGCAAGAAGAAAACCAAAAGAGTCATTGACTGATGAGTCCGACTTTGGGCGGCCAGCGACCGTGAGCGCTGGAGCCCGTTGGAGCGGCTTATGAAGCCGAGCTCCAACATGAAAAAGTAAGTTGAAGCGGCTTATGGAGCCGAGCTCCAACATGGAAAAGAAAGTTGGAGCGGCTTATGGAGCCGAGCTCCAACATGACAGGCTCCAGGAGATGGAGTCTAGTCACTGTGGGCACCTCTTGTAGGGCTGCACAGTGCATCTCCCTCGTCAGAGGGGAGTACTGGGGGGTCAATTCTGGGCTGACCCTGAAAAGGGGTTTTGACGAACAAAACTACAAGTGTGCAGGGGGTGCAGGAAGGCAAAATCTACTGGTCATGGTGTCCAAATACATACAGCCAGACCACGATGGACACCACTGCAAAAATACTTGGGACCAGGAAACTGCGCATCCCTGAATGTTCCAGTCGTGGAAATAGCATCTGGAAACATGTCGGAGCAGGACTTAGGAAAGCCCTGTGGCTCATAAAGGCGACAACATTAAGGATCTCCTACAGCCAAAGACAGCACCCTTATGCACCCACCAGCAGAACAAGAGAAGCTGGTGAAAGCTCAAAGGCCGGGCATACAGGACAGGACTTTTAGACCATAGCCCAGACCGGCCTTTCTGGAAGATGCGCAAACCCCCAACCCAAAAACAAACCCGCGCCTCAACCTCCATGAAGACCACACAGAAGAAGCAAACTTCCACTGGTAACAATGGAGGTAGGTGGGTCTGGTCCCTTACAAATTATAGGAAGAGTGGATAATACACACATTGGTGGGAGATTACACTCTTTTGGATATGGTGTATATTAACTACAGACACTTATATCCTAAGCAGTATCCAGGGATATACCATTGAATTGTGCAAAAGGGGTAATGGGTAAACCCAACATGATTGGCTGGAATACATTGTACTATATATTCAGTACAAAATGGGAACTGGTAACTGCTAAAGGACTGATTTCCAAAGGCTACTCCATGGCTAGCATCGACCTAAAAGATGCTTACTATTCAGTGCCTACACGGACTGATCACAAACGTTATTTTAAAAATTCAACTGGATGGGGCAGCTCTGGCAGTATAGAGCTCTACCAAATACATAATCATATGATCATACTAATTGTGGGCATAACTTTGGAGTTGGCCTAACTAGCTGTAACAGCCACCATACAATTGGGTGAAAACTGGGGTTATCATCCATCGAGTTAAATCTAAACTAACGCCTACCAACATAATGGATTATTTGGGGTTCACTATTGCCAGCTCACATGTCGGTGACTTTACCAAAGGACAAGGCTACAGTCTTAACTGAGGCCTGCAACAACCCCACTGACATCAGTGAACCATCTATCAGATTGGTAGCAAGTATAATTGGCATGTAGTGTCTGCCTTTCCAGCCACACAATTTGGACCTTTGTATTACCAAAAATCTACAAAGGGCAAAATATAAACACTCAAAGTTAATACTGGTCATTTCGACAGACCAATAAGCCACCAATCAAAGCTTATGGAATTAAAATGGTGGAGGGATAACATTCGGCATTGTTCCAACCCTATCGTTATCAGCAAACCCTTAGTGGTGCTACAAACTGATGCCAGTGCGCTTGGTTGGGGTACTACCAATTTCCATCTCCATCTGTGGAGGTAGATGAAAGGCACAGGAGGCATCATTATCACAGACACTGGGCATAAACTACCTGGAAATGTGGGGTGCGTTCTATGGCCTAAAGTCATACTGCTCTGGGATAAATCACCAGCGTGTTAGACTACAGAGTGACAATCTGACTAATACAATTTGGTAATGGTGTATCCTGAGAAATATTGGAATATCAGCTACTTACCTACCAGGTAACCCAAAATTCAGTGACAGACATCAGGTCACGCAAATTCAATAAAATAAGACTTAATCACCAGTTACCAAACTGTGTTTCTTGGGAACCAGACCCTGGGACAGCAGGGACAGATGCTTTTCACTGCATTGAGGGGGCAATTGTTTATCTATGCATTCTCTCCTTTTCTGCATCATCAGTCGGGTATTACGAAAAATACAACAAGACTCAGCGTCTGTTAATTGGTAGTGCCGATTGGCCTACTTAACCATGGTTCCCTGTGATACTCAACATGGGGTTTAACCATGCATCACCATCCTGAAACAACCAGATTATTGGTTCATCCCGTAACAGGGGAACCCATCCATGTCAAAAACAACAAACCCATCAATTTGTAGAGTCTAAAGAAACCTCTACTGCAACTGGGACTGGCGGACCGAACATTGAACATTATCTCAGCGGGCCAAAAACTATATCTGGTATACATCAGGAAATGGGAGATATATTGTCACAGAAACAACATCACCTACAGTTGATGAACATAACGTCTGTTCTCGAATTCCTGGCAGGCCTCCATTATGATGAGGGGCTCAGTTACAGTGCCATTAACTGCGCCAGAAGTAGGCTGTGGGCCGAGCATCAAAAATGTGTCTAGAAATAGGATTTCATGACCCAAGTCACCAAACTACATGAAATTTTCACATATTGTGTAAAGAAATTTATATAAATCACCCCTGAAACTCGATATGAAGAAGACTTGCACATTTTTATTAAATTAGAGAAAAACCAGAAAAATGTCGGGTATTTTTTAGTCCAATCAAAGCACATTTAACATTGTTGTCTGCCAGTTGGCCAATCATTGTGTTTGTTTCAGGCTTTGTTTCAGGCTAGCACACAAAATGGCTGAGGGGGCTTCACAGATGCCTGTTTTACTGGAGATTCCAATGTGTTATTCTGTGGAATAAATGTCGTGGAAACTTGCAGCAGGTTAATTGTATTTAGTGGGAAAAGCATTAAAAAGGCTGAAGAAAGTGCTGCGAAGTGGATTAAAGTGCAAGAAAGCCTTCAAAGTCCCTGCTGATGTACTGGAACACAAAGAAAGCCCCCAGGGACCAACTCTAACTAAAAGGTACAAAGTCTGAATTTATGAAAATCTATCTGTATGGACTTTAATTAATTTAATTGCACCATTTTATAATGTGAATAAATTCATTCATTCTCATTCATTCATTCATTCATTCATTCATTCATTCATTCATTCATTCATTCCTTATTCATTAATTCACTCACTCACTCACTTACTCATTCACTCATTCATTCATTCATGAAATTAAGGGCCTAAACTATAACACAGTCAATTAAACATTGTCACTAATGCCAGCCTGTTGTAGAGTAATAAGTCTTTAACAGCTAATCTCGGAGCTGCCTGTGAAAACTTACCGGGAAAAAGTGCTCCGACCGCGGGGCCTAGGTACTCGCGGTAAAGTGAAGCCGTGGTCTCAATTAATAAGCGTCCGATTCGCCATCGTGGAGCCGCGGATCATCTCCGCGGGCGGGGGGGGGGGGGAGGAGGCTGTACATAGTGCCATCTGTAGCGGTCGTTTTCAGACCCTGATAACGGGAGAAAAACGGAGGGATATCGATCGTTCTTTACCGCGGGTACCTAGGTCCCGCGATCGGAGCACTTTTTCCCGGTAAGTTTTCGCAGGCAGCTCCGAGATTATTTGTTAAAGACTTATTACTCTACAACAGGCTGGCATTAGCGACAATGTTTAATTGACTATGTTATAGTTTAGGCCCTTAATTTCACGAATGAATAAATGAATGAATGAATTTATTCACATTATAAAATGGTGCAATTAAATTAATTAAAGTCCATACAGATAGATTTTCATAAATTCAGACTTTAATCTTACCTTTTAGTTAGAGTTCACGGGGGCCTTCTTTGTGTTCCAGCACATCAGCAGGGACTTTGAAGGCTTTCTTGCACTTTAATCCACTTCGCAGCACTTTCTTCAGCCTTTTTAATGCTTTTCCCACTAAATACAATTAACCTGCTGCAAGTTTCCACGACATTTATTCCACAGAACAACAAATCGGAATCTCCAGTAAAACAGGCATCTGTGAAGCCCCCTCAGCCATTTTGTGTGCTAGCCTGAAACAAAGCGCGTGATTGGCCAACTGGCAGACAACTCAATGTTAAACGAGCTTTGATTGGACTAAAAAATTCCCGACATTTTTCCAGTTTTTCTCTAATTTAATAAAAATGTGCAAGTCTTCTTCATATCGAGTTTCAGGGGTGATTTATATTAAAAACATTTACACAATATGTGAAAATTTCATGTAGTTTGGTGACTTGGGTCACGAAACTGCAGAATAAAGCTCCTCGGCCCACAGCCTAAAGTGCCCTATCAACATATCTATGGCGAGGATCAGAGCATCATTCTGTTGGGACTCACCCCTGGTAACCAAACTTATGAGGGGAATTTTTAATATCTATCCCCCAAGAACCAGGTACTCTCTAAATGGGATATGAGTATTGCCCTAACATTGCTAAGGAATTGGTCTCCAGCAACAGCTCTGTCCCTGCATAAGACTGACGCACAAAACAGTCATGCTGATGGCTTTGGTCACGGCACTAAGGGTACAGTCGTACATAAGTTAAGGCTGGACTATATGACTTCTTCAACAGGAATATAACGTTGCATATTACGAATTAGTCAAACAGAACAGACCGGGATCATCAGGCCTCAAAATAGAATTTAGGGATTACCCTACAGATATCGTCTCTGTATAATAAGACAATTATTGTTCTATATGGAGAACACCAAAAACATCTGAGGCTATGAGATGGCACTACTAATCAGCCACAAACAAACCCACAAAAAAGTGTCGGTTCAAACTATTTTCAGATGGCTGAAACAGGTTTTAACAACAGCTGGGGTGGATACTAACATATTCAAATCTTATTCCACCAGGGCTGCAACTACATCGGCAGCTATGGAGTTGGATGTACCAATGAACCAAATCCTCGAGACAGCAGGATGGATCAGGGGAAAATGTTCCAACTATTCTACCACAAACCAGTAATTAAACTGGAACTTTGCAGAGCCAATTTTAAGTTCTGTAATATAATTTCACCCCATAAATAGGGGCTATAATTTGTTGTTAACAATTTATCATGGATTTCAATGTTGGATTCATGTCTAAACATGTTAACACAATTCCTCCCACAGTCAATTAAGGCAGATGTGATGCATGGACTCGTTTCCACGGCATGAAATCACAGAGCTTTGAAATCTTCACGTAGTCACTCACGTGACTCCGAAGTAAAATAGTAAGATTAAACGAGAACTTACCAGTTCGAAGTTTGATCGTTATTTTATGAGGAGTACGTTGAGGGAATACGTGCCCTCCGCTCCCACCCTTGATCACATACTCAACTGGTATTTTCTTCTCTAATCTTACTATGTTCAGTCATTACAGTTATCTGTGATTTCACACCGCTGCTTTGAAGAATGACACGCATGCGTCCTGGCGGGGTTCTTCACGTATTCCCTCAACGTACTCCTCATAAAATAACGATCAAACTTCGAACTGGTAAGTTCTCGTTTAATCTTACTATTTTATGGCAGGTCTTATGATTTGTTTACGAAGGTTGTGGTCATCTCCGTATTGTCCACGGAACGAGCAAACGATGTGATGGCTGACGTCAGGAGCCTGAGGATCCGCTGCAGTTTTAGCTCCTGGTTCCGAATATTTGCCCCAACGTGCCCCCAGTTTTGGCTGTTTACAGCCGGCACTTTAAGGGACTCACAGTTCTCTGGAGCTGTGTACGTTTCTAAAGCCTCATTGACCACCTGCTCCTGTAGGGGCCTGTTGGAGAGGTGGTTAATGCTGGCCGCTAGTTTGGCTTTTAACGGCCTTCCTGCACGTGGGGCTGCCACGTAGCGGTCCACCACACCCAGCAGCTCTTCCTGTTCCTGCACCCCTTGCATACTCCCGACATCTTCAGCCAGCGTCCCCTCTTCTTGACCAGCCCAGTCCTGGTCACCAAAGCTACCCTCGGGTAAGGAGGAAGCAATGGCCAGTGCACAAGACACTGTGGAGGGAGTGCCTGAACTCCCCCTGCGAGAGCGCCCCTCACGAAGCGCGTCTCGCTGGAGCTCCTGCTCCGGAAGCCGCTCCAGGCGGCTCAAGCGGCTGTCTCTCCCCCGTGCGGGTGGAGAGACGTCCTCGTCCGACAAGTCGGAAGCCACCGGCCGGACGCTGCTTCGGTAGCTTTACTTCCAGCCCGCTGCTCAGGCGCTAGTGGGACTGGGCTCGGCACGGTGTCGGGGATAGCGGAGCGCCCGGTAAGCGGTCCTACCGCCTTGTTGCTGCCCCCCCGTAGATGGAATGCTCCTCCGTGGAGTCGAGCGGAGGTTTGTCCAAGAGCCTTTGTTCTCTGCCTGAAATAAAGCAGAAGGCTCCCTGTGAAAGAAAACCCGACCTCAGGGTACTTACCTGACGGTCCGTTCTTTCACCCTGTAGTGGGAGCGCCTGACTCCCGATGCGGCCGCTGTTGCACTGCTGAACGCAATGCCGCGCATGCGTGCTGAGCGGGCTCTTCACGTAGTCACTCACGTGACTCCGAAGTAAAATTATAAATTATAAATTGTCCCTAGTGCGTGTATGATAGTTTTAATGTGCGGGGTTCACTGGTCGGTGCAGGCTCGGTGGGCCAAAGGACCTGTTTGCATGCTGTACCTCTAAACTAAACTAAACTAAATTAAACTTACAGGAAAAAAACTGTGGAAATTTTCTGAGAGGCATAAGAGACTGCAGATGCTGGAATCCTGAGCGCAAATAAACTGTGGGTGAAACTCAACAGGTCAGGCAGCGTCTGTGGAGGGATTCCACATTTGAGAACCTACTTCAGAGTGATCAGTCTGAAGCACGGTCCCAACACGAAAAGTCGTCTGTCCATTTCCATGCACAGATGCTGCCTGATTCACGGACTTTCTCCAGCAGTTTGGTTATAGAGATTCCTGGTGATCTATTTTGTTAGTTCCAGCTGGCTCCCGTGCCGTCCTTGAATACCTACAGCAAATATCTACTGTTATAGACAACTCATTGGGGTGGCTCGGTGGCACAGCGGTAGAGTTGCTGCTTTACAGCGCCAGAGATCCGGGTTCGATCCTGACCACGGGCGGTGTCTGTACGGAGTTTGCACCTTCTCCCTGTGACCTGCGTGGATTTTCTCCTGGTATTCCGGTTTCCTCCCACACCCAAAAAGCATACAGGTTTGTAGCTTAATTGGCTTGGTAAAATTGTAAATGTGTGAGAATCGCAAGTCGGCGCAGACTCGGTGGGTCGAAGGGTCTGTTTCCGCACTGTATCTCTAAACTAAACTAAACTAAATTAAATAAGAATTGGTTCTGGCACCTAGCCAAGTTCTTTATTATTATGAGTACATCTCGATTAATACTTAAAAAACTTCAGTCATAGTCCCTCAAAGTTTATCACTTCTAGAGTTCCCCGGGACTGTACAGATAAATGAGGAATCTTAAAGTACTTTGAATTCTATTCTTCAGTACTTTTTTTCAGGGCTCAATAATGGGGTAAAAAAAAAAGTTGGATGGACGATTCACGTCTCCAGAGTAAAATATTGCATAGCGTAGCAATTGTTCTTTTACACTTGAGTGGCTTAATTGCATTGCTTAATGCCTACTGTTCTGATGAAAGGTAATCAATCTGAAAGGTCAATTCCGTGTCTCTCTCCACAGATGCCAAATTTACACATTGACTTCATTGACGCTATCCTGCCATGTCCAATTCAATAGAAAGACAGGCAGCACAGTGGCACAGCTGGTAAACCTGCTGCCTCACAGAGCCAGAGATCCAGGTTCGATCCTGACCTCGGAACATGTTTATGTGGAGTTTGCAACACTTTTGTTTACATGCTATACAGTAAAAAAAAAAGACTATCAATGAATACATTCAGGTCATCCACAGATAAGGACAAGGTGGAGCAACATTCAGTGCAAAATATAACATTGTATTCCGATAAAGTTGATTAAAGACAGTTATAAGGACTGCAACGAGGCAGATGAGAAGTGAAGACCACACTCTAGCTGATGAGAGGATAGTTCAGTCGCCTGACAACAGCTGGGAAGAAACTGTCCCTGAATCTGGAGGTGTGTGTTTTCAAACTTCTGTACCCCTTGCCAGATGGAAAAGGGGAGAAGAGGGAGTGAGCAGGCTGGGACTTCATTCTAAACAAACACATTTGTGAAGATATGTGGGCCAGGTTGGCTGGGACTGGGACAGACTGGGAAAGTTTGCTAAAGTGAATTACAAGCAATAGTTTATGTTTCATGAAATAATACATAATTTTCTTTAAAATATGCATTTCTTTAAGGCGCAAAGGCAGAATAAGACAAATGCTCTAACAATGGATTACAGAACATAATTAAATTCAAGAAAAGAACTAATAAAGTTGCCAGAAATTAAACAGCATGCCTAAGGATTGGAACTGTTTTGGAATTCAGCAATCAAATTGATCAAAATACTGATCCGGTTTCAAGGTTCTAGGTTCATGGTCATTTTATTGTCACATGTACCAATTAAGGTACAGTGATATGCGAATTACCATACAGCCATACTAAAAATAAGCAACAAGACACACAACTACATAAAAGTTAACATATAAACATCCAACACATCGGATTCGCCACATTCCTCACTGTGATGGAAGGCAATAAGTTTCAATCTCCTTCCTCTTTAGAGGAATATAGAATTTCAGAGTAACCCAGCTAGAACCATAAAAATAGATTGTAAAAGCTTTAATAAGGATATAAAAAGGAAGAGTATGGAAGGCTAATTAGGTTCCTGACAGACTGAACATGAAACAAAAAAATCCTTGCAGTTATATTGGAGAAAGAACGCTTCAATGCAAATGAGAAAATGAAAGAAATTACAACCGATAAAACACAATACTATCAGAAAAGATAAGAAGCCAGAACACCGAACCCAAGATGGCGCTCAACCCAGGCGACTCTTTGTATGGACAGAAGTGGATCTGCAATCATGCATTACAATCGCTCCAATCTTTTAAATCTCTACTCCTGTTATTTTTAGATATTACACCAGGTCCGCCACCGATTTACCGGCACCCTTGGTTCCAGAGATATGCCTGATCATCCATTTTGCTGGACCAAAAGAGACCAATTAAAAATAATTCAAGAATATACCTCTGACCTACTAATTATACCCCTCCCATGTCTCTAAAGTACCACTGACTGCTACAAACTTAAATATCTATCTATCTATATTACTAAAAGTCTGTTCTTGACCGGTTTTGGCGATCTGTGCTGCGATTTCCGAGAGAACGCCGCCACCTATGGCCGTCATTTTTGGCCACCTCGCTCAGAGCCCCCCTCCGCCACATGTGTGCCGAGGATTTTTCCAGTCGATGAAAAATGACAGAGATATTAATGATTTTACAAAATTCCCCATTCTCTCTGCTGCCCCCGCTGGCGGCAGGGGGGATGGGCTATAAAACCAGGAAGTGGTGTGCCTCAATTAGTCTGCAAGCTGGAGGAAGGCAGAGGGTCACGTTTCTCTGAGCTGTGAATAACACTGAACACATGTCAACACAACTGTGAGTAAGTACCCTTAATGTGGTTTGAAAATGAAAATATGGTTAAAGTAAAAAAGCACTGCCTGCAAATGGTTGTTTGGGGGGTTTGGGTTAAAATAAAAAGGCACTCTCCCTCCCCCCCCCCCCTCCTCTCCTCCTCTCCCCCCCTCCTCCTCTCCCCCTCTCCCCCCCTCCTCCTCTCCCCCCCCTCCTCCTCTCCCCCCCTCCTCCTCTCCCCCCCTCCTCCTCTCCCCCCCTCCTCCTCTCCCCCCCTCCTCCTCTCCCCCCCTCCTCCTCTTCCCCCCTCCTCCTCTTCCCCCCCTCCTCCTCCCCCCCTCCTCCTCTTCCCCCCCTCCTCCTCCCCCCCTCCTCTTCCCACCCTCCTCTTCCCCCCTCCTCTTCCCCCCTCCTCTCTCCCCCCTCCTCTCTCCCCCCTCTCCTCTCCCCCCTTCTCCTCTCCCCCCCGCTCCTCTCCACCCTCCTCTCCCCCCCTTCTCCCCTCTCTCTCCCCTCTTTTTCTCCCCTCTTTTTCTCCCCCTCCTCCCCTCCCCCACCGTCCCTCCACTAAACCCCCCTCCCCTCCACACACCCCTATCCCCTTCCCTCCACACACCCCTACCCCCTTCCCTCCACCCCCCCCCTCCCCCTCCCTCCTCCCCACCTCTCCCCCTCCCCTCACATCACCCCCCCTCTCAGCACACCCCCTCACTCCCCCCTCTCCCCCCCCTCTCCTCTCCCCCCCTCTCCTCTCCCCCCCCTCTCCTCTCCCCCCCTCTCCTCTCCCCCCCCTCTCCTCTCCCCCCCTCTCATCTCCCCCCCCTCTCTCTCTCCCCCCCTCTCCTCT
Organism: Amblyraja radiata; assembly: GCF_010909765.2. NCBI lineage: Eukaryota > Metazoa > Chordata > Chondrichthyes > Rajiformes > Rajidae > Amblyraja > Amblyraja radiata. The sequence continues at coordinate 25,877,117 of NC_045960.1, read as the reverse complement.
CCCCCCTCTCCTCTTCCCCCTGTCCTCTCCCCCCCTCTCCTCTCCCCCCCTCTCCTCTCCCCCCCTCTCCTCTCCTCTCCCCCCCTCGCCTCTTTCCTCCCACTCTTTTTCTCATCCCATTCTCCCCATCGCCATACCCCTCCCCACCTGTCCCCCATCCCCTAAAACCCCGCGCTCCCCGCCACAACCCTACCCCCTTCCCTCCCGCCCTCGCCTGCTCCCCACATCTCCCCATCCCATCGGCCTCTCCCCCTCCCTCACACCTCTCCCCTCTCCCTCCCCCCTCCCCCCTCCCCTCCCTCTCCACCCCCTCTCTCCCCCTCACTCTCACCCTCTCTCTCTCCTCCCCTCCCCCCCCACCTTTCCCCTCTCACCCCCCCTCCCTCTTCTCCTCCTCGCCACCCCCTCTCCCTCTTGCCCCTCTCTCTGTGTCTCTGCCCCTTCTCTCTCTGCCCTCACTCTCTACCCCCCCCCCCCTCCCCCCCTCTCTAGATGTGACTGCAAGTTGGGGGCTATGCGTCAGTAGATAGGGTGGTTATGGGGTAAAAGGAGCAAATTAATAATATTAATATAATATCAAGGGGGGTAATTAGCGTGAGTGCGGGGGGGGGGGGGATAGTTAGTGTGTGTGACGCTGTATGCCGCCTCCCCCCCACAACCTCACATTGGGGGAACAGACCCAACGGGTCTGCACTTGGTCTAGTATACTTATAAAACTCTCATCTTGTATGTGTGTGTGTTTTTGTATCTTTGCCAAAATGCTACGTGGTAGTGCTGAAAATCTTACAGAATCTTACTCACATTTTTCCGGTCGTTGTGATAATCAGGTTCCTTTCAGATTTGACGCTATATTACACGTTATTGATTATTAAAGTTTTTTTTAAAGCCAAAAACAGGAGGAATATTCCAGCAGCTTCCAGTGATGATGTCACAATGCCATCTCACAGTCCACCAATGTTTAGTCCTCTTGTTTAGACAAGTTGCCGTATGCCACAATGACATCACAATGCGATGTTGCCAACTGTAATGGCACCAACAGCTTGAAGGAGAGGTTGCCAACGGTAACGGCGGCACCAGCTTGAAAGAGAATGCTGCGCGCCACCATCTTCAGTCCGACTGGGCCGCCGCACAAGGGGGGGGGGAGACGCTGGACTCGTTGGGCCAAAGGGCCTGTTTCTGAGCTCTCTCTAAACTAAACTAAACTAAACTAAACTAAACTAAACTGAACTTTATATAATTCTATGTACTAATCTGTCTATCCTTGTACCCTTGAAGCATCCTCATTTCAAAGTAAGGGATAGAAGTTTTAGATCTGGCAGGAGGAGAGTTCAGTTTGGTTTACCGAGGTAAAGTGAAAAGCTTTTGTTGTGTGCTAACCAGTCAGCAGAAAGATAATACATGGTTACAATTGAAGGTTAACCTTGCCCTTATATTTTTAGATCATTTATACTTGGCTAAGAATGCACCTCATGGCCATGAACAGCAATCCTGGACCTCACTAAATTCTGTGATTAAAAATCACAGCCTCTCAGCTCATTTCAAGCAAATATTTTGAAAATTATTAATCAGAAACTTACATTGTTTGCCAACAGCATAATATGATGCCAATCTGATCTCCACAAACAGCTAAAGAAATCATATTCTCACTGGTTAAAGCTGCAAACAAAGGCTTCAAGGCTACTCTAGGCTAATCCTTCATCATCACTGAAAACCACTTTTGAGGGCTCAGAACTTTTATAGACTCACTTTTGAATAAACCCATAATAAATAATAAGAAATACACTAATACCTTTGGGTGGCATAGTGACGCAGCTGGTAGAGCTGTTGCCTCACAGTGCCAATTCATCACAGTAAACCAATTCAATCCTTGTGAGAATTTAAAAAAAACCCAATCCAAATGTACATCAATGTACTGAATGTTTCTGATAGAGTTCTGACTTTGGGTGCTGTCTGTGTGGAGTTTGCACGTTCTCCCTGTGACTGTATAGGTTTCCTCCGGGTGCTCCAATTTCCTCAGACACTCCAAAGGCTTGCAGGTTTGCAGGTTATTTGGCCTCTGTGAAAAGAAAATTGCCTCTGATGTATAGGGAGTGGATGAGAAAGTGAGATAACACAGAACTAATGTAAATGGGTGATCGATGGTCGGTGTGGATTCGGTGGGGTGAATGACCTGTTTCCATGCTGACTAAACTAAACTAAACTAAGCAAAAAACTAAACCTTGAAGTTGGATTTCACCTCCTGCTGCTGTCCTGGAGTAACGTTGGTTTGAGCAACACTGCATTAACCGAGTCTGTCAAAAAGTCATACAGTTGATTAAAGAAACTCAAAATAGAGTCAGACTGATTTACGCCCAGAATCAGGCACTAAGCGAAGACCTGCATATTTCTGATGTGACCAGACTCAAATGAAGGCAACTGCTGACCTTGTCCCACTAAACATTGACAGGACAATGGGACAGCATGCTGGGGCAGCAGTAGAGTTGCTGCCTTTCAGCACCGGAGACCCGGGTTTGATCCTGACTTATGCCCCTGTCCCACTTAGGAAACCTGAACGGAAACCTCTGGAGACTTTGCGTCCCACCCAAGTTTTCCATGCGGTCCCCGGAGGTTGCAGGTGGTTGCCGGAGGTTGCAGGTAGTGGAAGCAGATAGCGAGACTGACAAAAGCCTCCGGGAACCGTACGGAAACCTTAGGTGGGGCCCAAAGTTTCGGGACGACAGATGGAGCAATGGGCTAAGTGTTCGGCTGGCAACCGGAAGGTAGCCGGTTCGAATCCCGCTTGGAGTGCATACTGTCGTTGTGTCCTTGGGCAAGACACTTCACCCACCTTTGCCTGTGTGTGAATGTGTGTGAGTGATTGGTGGTGGTCGGAGGGGCCGTAGGCGCAGATTGGCAGCCACGCTTCCGTCAGTCTGCCCCAGGGCAGCTGTGGCTACAGAAGTAGCTTACCACCACCGAGTGTGACTGGAGTGAATGAATAATGCGATGTAAAGCGCCTTAAGTATTAGAAAGGCGCTATATAAATCCCATCCATTATTATTATTATTAAAGTCTCCAGAGGTTTCCGTTCAAGTTTCCTAAGTGGGACAGGGGCATAAGGGTGCTGTCTGTCAGAGTTTTCACGTTCCCCCTGTGACCATGCGGGCTTCCTCCAGGTGCTCAGATTTCCTCCCACATTCCAAAGGAGGTTTGTAGCTTAATTGACTTCTGTAAATTGTCCCTAGTGTGTCGTATAGAACGAGTGTCATGGGTGATCGCTGGTCGGCAAGGGCTCCGTGGGCTGAAGGACCTGTTTCCACCCTGTATCTCCAAAAGGATGATCAGTGTAACCTGAAGCCTCAATAAGCTAACCTGTAGACCTCACTCAACATCCCCGCAGTGTGATCAACAGCCCGCCAGAATGAATCCAACAATTCTTCAATCTCTCAGTAACTTTCATGTTTCCTAACTATAAATCCTCCCTCCTTGCCTGAAAGCCTTTCCAAAAAAATATTACATGGTGTCTATCAGAGGCAATGGAACTAAATTTGAAAAATGAATTGCAATGCACAACGACTTCTTCATTACTTGTGAAGCTAGTGTCTAGAGTCAAGAGTGTTTTTTGTCATGTGTCCCAGATAGAACAATGAAATTCTTACTTGCTGCAGCACAACAGAATATGTAAGCATAGTACACTGTAAACAATATAATAGACGAGAAGTAAACTGAAGTGTGTGTACATATGCACATACTCACATATAGATATATTTATCAAATCAATCACGTTTCTGAATGGGAGCCTGCAGAACGGTCCTGACCTGAGACATCCCCCATCCATGTCAGCCAGAGTTGCTGTCTGACCTACTGATTTACTCCAGCACTTTCTGTTCTATGCAAGATTCCAGTATCTGCAGTACCTTGCGTCTCTCATTTCTACACCATTATCGGATCGTTATCAAATTACTGTATTTAGCTCCTTCTATGCTTTTACTTCTCCTAAATTCCATGATCAGTGTGAAATCCCTATCATGCTTCATGTATGAAATCATGTCTATTTCATGCAAGGGCTATACAGTAACTCAATACAGACACAAAATGCTGGAGTAACTCAGCGGAGCAGACAGCATCTCTGGAGAAAAGGAATAGGTGATGTTTCGGGTCGAGACCCTCTTCAGACCCAAAACATCACCTATTCCTATTCTCCAAAGATGCTGCCTGTCCCGCTGAGTTACTCCAGTTTTTTGTGTCTATCTTTGGTTTAAACCAGCATCTGCATAGTTCCTTCCTACACAGTAAGTCCACAATATGAGTTATGGCCATATCATCATTGTCTCTTTGAATTACGTGTCTGTGATTTGTGAAGCTATCTTTCATTATAACAAATAGCCTGCCACTCTCATTTCAGAGAAATGCAACTACTGAATAGCCCATTATACATTTCACCAGCTTTTGAAGTTTTTGCTTAATGCAATATAATTCAGGAATACATCCCTTTCATAATTATTTTTAAGTAATAAGCCCTTCGGCCCACCGAGTCCATGCCGACCATAGATCACCCATTTAGGCTAGTTCTACATTGTCCCACTTTCCCATCCACTCCCTAGACATACGGGCAATTTTACAGAGGACAATGAACCTACAAACCCACACGTCTTCACGATGTGGGATGAAACTGGAGCACCCGGAGGAAATCCACACAGTCACGGGAAGAACATGCAAACTCCTTCCCCCACAAAAACACACACACGCACACGCGCACACACAAACATACTCCTTCCCCCACAAAAACTCCTTCCCCCACAAAAACACACACACACACACGCACACACACAAACATACTCCTCCCCCCACAAAAACTCCTTCCCCCACAAAAACACACACACACGCACGCATACGCGTACACACGCACACACAAACCTGTAGTCAGGATCGAACATGGTTCTCTGGTGCTGCAAGGAGACAGTGCCACTGTGGACGTGTGCCTGTAGATTGCAATTATGGTTATGTGTTTGCAAGTAGCTATCTCACAAGAGCGAAGCCAGCGAGGCATGTGCAAACACATCTTTTATTTTAGAGTGTGTAGGTAGGAACTGCAAATGCTGGTTTTACACCGAAGATAGATACAAAATGCTGGAGTAACCAAGTGGGATAGGCAGTATCATTGGAGAGAAGTTATGGGTGACCTTTCTGGTTGAGATCCTTCCTCAGAGAGTTTAGAAATTTAGTTTAGAGATATAGCGCAGAAACAGGCCTTCAGCCCACCAAGCCCGCGCCAACCAGTGATCAGTAACCAGTATCCTAACCATTAGGAACAATTTACAATCTTTACCAAAGCCAATTAACCTAAGGAGTTCTACTAACCTACGAGGCTACTAATCTACAAATTAACCAGTATCTAATTAGACTGAAGCTCTGACTAAGTAATGGGAGGAATATTAGCTTCAACTGAGTGTTCCCCGCTCTTCCAGCAAGATCCGCCAACACCGGTGTTATAACTGATCATACAAACTATAGAGTCATAGAGTCATAGATTGATACAGTGTGGAAACAAGCCCTTCGGCCCAACTTGCCCACACGGGCCAATATGTCCCAGCTACACTAGTCCCACCTGCCTGCATTTGACTCATAACCCTCCAAACTTGTCCTATCCCCATGTACCTGTCTAACTATTTCTTAAATGTTGGGATAGTCCCAGCCTCAACCACCTCCCCTGGCAACTTGTATCATACACCCACCACCCTTGGTGTGAAAAAGTTATCTCTTAGATTCCTAATAAATCTTTTCCCCTTCACCTTGAACCTATGTCCTCTGGTCCTCAATTCCCCCACTCTGGGCAAGATATTCTGTGCATCTACTGGATCTATTCCTCAAAACTATCTTCAATCGTGCTTGGTTGTGCAATAACTGCCAGGCAGAGCTAATCACTTGCTCTTTGAATACCACCCTGGGACCATTTACATTCAGCTGAGAGTGATGTGGTTTAATATTTCATTCAAAGGCACCGACTCTGACAGTTCAGCTGTGTTTTATAAATATAGATTACATGCTCCTACTTCTAGATTAGGTTTGATCTTGATACCTTCCAATGTATAGGCAGAATGCTCTTTCCAAGCCAAGTACATCAGACTAAGGCAGTAAATTAATTGGAACAACGAAACCAGATTTGTCCTTCCTATTATTTATAGCGGAACAACTGTTTCTGAATCATTGTGTGGCATCATTATCAGGCAATCAACGCTATGTTAAGCTCGAACGCTAAGTTCGAGATGGAAAATGAGTGCAGTGAAAATAAAGATTGATTATTGCGTAGGAGGGAGATGTGAAAGTGAATCCGTAATGATATCCGGATGAATAACAACAAAATAGACTCCTTTTAAAATAGTTAGGAAAGAACTGTAGATGCTGGTTTAAACCAAAGATAGACACAAAAAGCTGGAGTAACTCAGCAAGTCAGACATCATCTCTGGAGAAAAGGAGTGGGTGACATTTCAGGTGACGTGCTGTGTCCTGGTGTGCATCATAGAGGCAAAAAGCAAAATATAATCACCAGCCCAAAGAAGGTAGTGAGAGACATGACCAGAATCTTGATCTAATGGTTTAAAGAGTCAAGAGTCTTTAATTGTCATATGCACCAAAATGGAACAATGAGGTTCTTACTTGCAGCATCATAACAGGTCTGTAAAGGCAGTCTTCATAGATAACATGATAATTAGCAAAAATTTCAAATAATTTAATTGATGCAGAGGTAGAGTTGCTGCCTTACAGAGCATGCAGCGCCAGAGACCAGGTTCAATCCTGACTACTGATGCTATCTGTTCAGAGTTTGTAGGTGACCGCCTGGGTTTTCTCCGAGATTTCCTCCCAAACTCCAGATGTGCAGGTTTGTAGACTAATTGGATTGGTATAAATATAAATTGTCCCTAGTGTGTATAGGGTGGTGTTATTGTGCATGCATCGCTGGTCGGTGCAGACTCGGAGGGCCGAAGGGCCTGTTTTCCGCACTGTATCTCTAAATTAGACTAAACTAAACTAAATAAACAATATTTGTGCAAAACAAAAGCTTGAAGTCTCTAGTGCAACCAAGCCAGTACGTAGTTTAAGGTTTAGTTGACCCTTGTAGTGTTCAGTAGCCTGATGGTTATTGGGAAGAACTGTTGCTGTACCTGGAGTTCACAGTTTTCAGACTCCTGTATCTTCTTCCCGATGGCGGGAATGATATGAGTGTGTGGCCAGGGTGGTGTGGCTCCTTGATGACGTTGGCTGCCTTTTTGAGGCAGTGCTTCCTACAGATCCTTTCGATGGTGGGAGGGCCAGTATTCGCAATGGACTGGACGGATATTGCCATCACATTTTGTATGGGAAGATCTAAGCAGGGTTCCACAGACTTACCTTGCTGATTACATGGCCAACAGAGGTAGGATAGAAGGAAAGAATGGAGTTAGAAAAGCAGATGATATAGGGGCAGGAAAGCCAAAGTGTAAGAGATTGAGAATGGATAGCCATGGAAAAATGATTTCTTATGGATAGTCATTTTAAGCTCAAGGCTTCAGAGCAAATGTAACTCAGTGAGAGCTAAGGTAACGTGTGAATGAGGCTTCTGGTGGGTCGAAGGGCCTGTTTCCGCACTGTATGACTCTATGACTATAACTCAATGAGTGGATCATCTTTGATTGGGCAGATAGAATGAGTTGAGAGAAACTTGAAACCAAGTAATGGTAACCTGTAGAAAACTGCAGCATGTCAGACTCAATGCAAAGTTTTGGAAAATGGTAGCACGGGAAAAGAAGATCCGTTAAGAAATAGCTTTAAGGTGAGAGAGACAAGGTTTTAAGGAAGATATACACAAAATAGCTGGAATAGCTCAGCGGGTCAAGCAGCATCTCTGGATAAAAGGAACAGGTGACGTTTCGAGTCGGGTCTGTAGAATGGTTCCCTTCCTTTCAGAACCCTTCTTCAGACTCGACCCGAAATGTCACCTATTCCTTTTCTCCAGAGATGCTGCCTGACCCGCTGAGTTAGTCCAGCATTTTGTGTCTACCTTCGGTATAAACCAGCATCTGCAGTTCCTTCCTACAACACTTTAAGGAGATGTGCGTGTGTCATGTTTTTGTTACAGGAAGACTGGTGGGTGCCTGGAACACATTGTCTGGGGTAATGGTGGAAGCAGATACAATAGTGACGTTTAACAGGCTTTTAGATAGGCCTATGATATACAGAAGATGCAGGGATATGGATTATGTGCAGGCTGTTAAGATTAGTTCATCTTAGCAATAGGCTCAGCACAGACATTGTGGGCTGAGGTGCCTGTTCCTATGTAGTACTGTTCCATTCAAAATTAAACGTTGTACAGGTAGCTAAAGGAGACTGCACCAGTTGTGCTCAGCTCAATGGTATCACGCTAAAGAGTTTGAAGATTTTAAATCACAATGTTACTAAAGTGACATTAATGTGCAGAGTTTTTCTAATCACTTGCAGTGGTCTGAGAGGCTGCATAAATTAATAATTTAAACTCAGCAGACATAATTTCAACCCAGTCAACAACTGCAACCCTGAGTAGATGTCGGATAAATTTGAAGACATTTGTCTCTATTTATTTGATGATTTTGCAACATGATTTTGCAATGTTTATGCCTTAATTTCTCATAAATCCCTTTGTGTCATACTATTTTTGTTCAAGAGTTACAAAAAATAGTCGCTTCTAATGAAGACATTGATATTTCAAAAATTTCTTGGACACGAGTAAGATCTTGCCACCTTCACACCTCCTCACCTCTCAGTACTCATGGTCCCTATAGGTATATTCACTTGCAAGGTGCAAGATTTTTACATCTGTGTTCATTCTTTTCTCCAGAGAAAACAATCCAAGTCTATCCAACGTCTCCCTGTATATGAGACCCTCGCATCCAGGCAGCAATATGTAGGTATGTTGCAAAGCCTACCTGAAGCGTCGCTGAAAATCTGTCGCTGCGGGTGTGCGCGATTTTGGCGCCGATTAGAGGGGGGCGGGTTTAAAACGCGATTTTCTCTAGGCTGTTCAAATCGAAGATGTTCAGCCTGGTTAATTATTAACGAAAAATCGCTGGAAGACCCCGTCGCAAAAGCTATTATTAGTTTTAAAGGCCTCGTATAATAGTTATAGTAGTTTAAAAATCAATCTCTAAACCCGCGACCACCGGCAGCTGTCAGGGTCTCATAGAGCAAATAAGTGAAGGTATGCTGCTTATTTTTACATTAAAAAGGGCTTCTTAAGATCCCTTTATACAAAGTTTAATATTGCGAGTAGCTCATTTTGGGCCCATTATATCCCGCAGTATTTTTCTGGGCATTTGAGGGTACAAATCTACCGCAATGTGAACGTTCTAAACCAGCGCGTTCACAGGATCCCACTAGAAAGCTGATTTTAAATGGACTTTAATTTACAGCAATTGAACACTAAATTCCTTCCATTTGGCCTATAAATTAATGTAAATGAGATTTAAAAATCATGTTTTATTGTGAATTATTTATGAATATTATTTGGACACTTAGGCTATTTAAAAATGTTAATCATTTATTAAGAAATGGATAGATGTTTAGATCTAGTAATTGAAGTTTGAAATTAGCCACACTTGGGTAACTAACTAATTATATGCTTTAATTTCAGGTCATCCAAGTAAGATTATTTTATATTTGTTTCAGAATGGTTCAATCTACGATAACTGAAAATTTCATTCAGTCCTCTTAATTTTTAAGAAGGTTATGGGCTTTTGACTGCACACGATCACAGCTTTTTTGTTATGTCCATAGAAAATCAATAGGGAACAAGATGCTAATTTCCGAGTATGAAAATGGCCATAACTTTTTAAATACTTGAGATATGAAAGTGAATTAGGTGTCAAATTAAACTTCTTTTTATGCTTTATCTGATGGGATAAATTACAGACTTGATTTTTTAAATCTCAAATTTTTGTAACATTGCTACAATATGGTAAATCTCCGCTGCACCCTCCACAAAGTTTCCACATCTTTCATGTAATGGGGCGACCGGAACTGCATGCAATACTCCAAATCTTGGATGCCTTGTTTTATTTTATTTGTTGGCAGAATTAAGCTGCAGAATTAATGACCGTATTGTTTGCACCGTTCTGCTTTATACAATATATTTTCTTTAAAGGACTCTTAGGAAGTCAATCTTATACATAAAAAGAAAATGCAAAAGCAACCCTTACAGGAACAAGTATGGTATGTTGCCTTTGGTGATCTTAACGATGATGTTACCAGGAAACAAGTTGCCAGATGAGGTAGTTGAGGCTGGGACTATCCCAACGTTTAAGAAACAGTTAGGCAGGTACACGGATAGGACAGGTTTGGAGGGATATGGACCAAGTGCAGGCAGGTGGGACTAGTGTAGCTGGGACATGTTGGCCGGTGTGGGCAAGTTGGGCCATAGGGCCTGTTTCCACACTGTATCACTCTATGACTCTATGACTCAATAACCTCAGGTTAATCAAAAACACTTTTAAACAAATCAAAGTACTTTTGAATTGCAGCCAATTTGTACACCAAAGAGTTCCACATGTACCAATGGAATTATGATCAGACTCTGCCTTTAGTGATTAAGTTTGGAGGACAAATATTGTCCAGGGCCTCAATAATAGCCCTACTTTTTTGTATATTCGAATCATAAGATCTATTTGGTTCCACTAAGAAAAAAGTTGGACCTTGGTTTAATGTTCCACCAAACGAAGGTCATTCGATCAAAACTTTCCTAAAATCCTGCACAACAGTCCCAGAAAAGCATTGATGCTCAGTTCTATAGCTTGAACCCAGAAACCCAATTCTCAGTCTGAAGAAGGGTCTCGACCAGAAATGTCACCTTTTCTCCAGCTATGCTATCTGACCTGCTGAGTTACTCCAGCTTTTTGTGTCTATCTTCGGTTTAAGCCTACCATCTGCAGTTCATTTCACTGCACCTTCGGGTGTATGTGACAAATAAAATTGACTTTGACTTTGACTTTCCTTCCTACACAACCCGATTCAGAAATGGTACTCACAGGACCCTGAGCTGCCCCTTTGTGACACAAAAAAAGGCCTCAAAAAGCTGGGGTGTTCACTTCAGAAATTGCTTTGAAAAAAACTGGGTCATCCCTAGAGTCTTGTCAAAATAGTCCCTCAAACAGCCTCCTGGTGTCATCATTAGGTATGTTTCGGAATTTGTTGACATTGTTTTGTTGAATTTCTTTGAAACACACCGTATAAGTTCCTGATATGTAAATGTCAAGTATTGTTTATCTTTGTTTATCCTGAATTTCAAATGCGAGGTGAGAACCTTGATGTAACAGAAGGGAACTTGTGCTTTGAGGCAGTCCGGAGATGCCACTGTTCCAATGAGTGTAATAAGCATCTCCCTTCCCAACCTCCATGTAGATCCTGCCACTGGGTTGCCCGAATCCCTGCGGGGAGAAAGAACTCTTTAATGATGTCTTGTGCTTTGAATGTGCATGGTGTTAGTCATGCAGAACTAAAACTGTTATTTTCTTTGTGCTTTCTCCACTGGGTGCCAGTATAAACGATAGCTTCATAAAATACAGACCGCCACAACTCTGCCAAATATGAGTTCAACCTGGCATGCTGGAATTGCAAGATAAGATAGTCTGGGGAATTTGAAAAATACGCAGCAGAATATCTTCAGAGCTGGAACGTATTAGCACCAACTTCTGGTGATTTTTCCAATATGTATGGCTTCATTAAATTAACTATTAGAGTGCAAGTCAAACAGCTATACTAATTCTTAGCATAGTTTAGTTCTAGTTTTAGAGATACAGCTTGGAAACAGGCCCTTCAGCCCATTGAGTCCACGTCAACCAGCGATCACCCATACACTAGTTCTACCCCCACACACTACGCACAATTTACAGAAGCCAATTGACCTACAAACCTGCAAGTCTTTGGAATGTGGGGGAAACCAGAGCACACGGAAAGAACCCAGGCGTCACAGGGAGAACGTATTAACTCCGTACAGAGAGCACCCGTAGTCAGAGTCGAACCCAGGTCTCTGGCGCTGTAAGGCAGCAACTCTATCACTGTGCCACCGTGCTGCCCACACTAATGCTCCGGCATTAGATCATTAATAGACCTTCTGATCTGCTGTCACATTTATATGTAAGAACTGAAATGTAAATAGCTAGAAACTTTAAAATTGAACTAAACAAAGTTAAGGGGCAACCTAATCTGCGAGTTTAGAAGAGTTTGCCCTCGACTCAAAATCTCAGCGTGGTCGACACGTGGTCCTATGAGGTCCTATGAGGCCACTGGAACTCTCCTTCATGCTCGAGGGAAGTTCACGAATACTCACTGTCGCAGAAATGTTTTCACCATGTTGAAAAATTTCCGCGAGTAAATATTGGTCGGCATGGTTCTTTTAAACTCGTAGTGCAGTGGAGTGGGGTCGCTATTTAGTTACAGGCAGTCGAGGGCAGCCGTAGGCAATCTCCTTTGCTGACCGGGCATTTTGATTGGCTCATTGGAATTTTCAGGACAAAGGAAAACCGACCGAATGTTAAATGCCCGCTAAACTTTATTATATTTCTTAAAAGTCTCTCCACTCATTCTCCCCCCCTTCTCTCCCCTTCCCTTCCCTTTTCTCCCCTTCTCTCCCCTTCTCTCCTCTTCTCTCACCTTCTCTCCCCCCTCCGCGCTCTCTTAAGTACTTACCATTACTGTGCAGCCGTCATTTACCTTCCTCTTCATCGTGGGTGTGAATTTCAGACAGCGCTCTCCCGCTTTCCCTGGCCCCCGCCTTTGTGATGTGTTTGTGTGTGTGTGTGTGTGTGAGGTTGGTCGATCCAGCTCACAGTTTCATCGCTGATGGGCGATCCAGCTCGAGGTTTTCCAGGCGAGTGCCCTCGAGCTTGAAGGTCGAAGACACTCTTCTGAACTCACGGATTTGGTCGTCGCAGTGGGACTGCCCCTTTAATGACTGAAGCAACACATAGTTTGGTAATGACTAATTTATGTAATTGCATAGAGAAATGTTAGTACTTATGGGAACTGTGTGCCGCATGGTGGCGCAGCAATAGAGTTGATGCCTTACGATTAATACGGGTGTCAATGGTTATGGGGAGAAGGCAGGAGAATAGGGTTAGGAGGGAGAGATAGATCAGCCATGATTGAATGGCGGAGTAGACTTGATGGGCTGAATGGCCTAATTCTACTCCTATTCCTTATGACCTTATGGCCTTACAGCGCCAGAGACCCAGGTTTGATCGGACTATGGGTGCTGTCTGTACGGAGTTTGTACGTTCTCCCTGTGACCTGCGTGGGTTTTCCCCGGGTGCTCTGGTTTCCTCTCACACTCCAAAGACGCACAGGTTTGTAGGGTAATTGACTTTGATACAGATTGAAAATTGTCCCTAGTGTATAGGATAGTGCTAGTGTGCGGGGTAAATGGTCTGATGCTGTATCTTTAAACTAAACTAAATGTCAGATATTTACAGTACTGGTCTGTTAATTATATCACAAAGTCTGAACATTTCAGGTAGAATATTAAACTCCATATATAGAATTATTTGACATTTTACTTAAGACCCTGAGTTTAATTATCCATGAAATATTCAAACGTGTGCATTTGTAGTTAAACGCTATGAAAAGACTGGCAAGGTGAATCTTGAGCATTTTATCTGCAAACTAATGTAAAAGGCGGTGACTTTGCAATGGAAACCACAGCAAACATGAATTCTCAGTTATTCAACAGATTTGCACTATTCAATCCTATGTAGTCAGCCCTCTTTAGTTAAAGTGTTAAACTAAGTAATAACTATGTTTAAAGGAGAAACTGTTCTATTTACTCCCTGTTGCAAAACTTTTTTAATGACAATTTCATTGTAAAAGTCAGCAAATTTATTCTGCTAAATGTTTACCATGCCATCAGTAGACCTTTTACGATATATATACACAGTATATTCTTGTTTTATATGTCATAGAGTCACAAAGCATGGAAATAGGCTCTTCATTCCAACTTGACCAACATAGCTAATCTACACTAGTCCCACATGCCTACATTTGGCCCATATCCCTCGAAACCTATCCTATCCTTGTACCTGTCCAAATATTTCTCAAACGTTGTGATAATGCCTGCCTGAGTTATGTCCTCTGGCAACCCGTCCCATACACCAACAACCCTTTGTGTAAAAAAGTTGCCCTTCAAGTTCCTATTAAATCTTTCCCCCCTCTCCTTAAATCTGTGTCCTCAGATTCTCCGTTCCCTCACTCCAGGCAAAAGTGTGCATTTGCCCTATCAATTCCTCTTTTGATCTTATATACCTCTATAAGATCACCCCTCACCCTCCTGCACTCCAAGGTATAAAGTCCTGACCTGCTCAACCTCTCGCTGTAGCTCAGGACCTCGAGTCCTGGCGACATCCTCGTGAATCTTTTCGACACCCTCTCCAGCTTTGCAACATTTTTCCAATGGCATGGTTAGCAAAAGTGAACACAATACTCTAAATGTGGCCTCACCAATGTCTTGTACAACCGTAACATGACCTCCCAACTTCTATATATTCAATACTCTGTATGAAGTCGATGCATTGTCAGCGAGAGAAAACAACACCGCACTCAGTGTACAACTCAAAACGTGCCACCATTAGCAAGCAGGCTTCTTAATAAGCAACCTGTCTTCTGTCCAGCTAAGGAAAGTAACAGAAAATCAAGAAACTGCAGATGCTGGAACCTTGAGCAATAATACAAAGTGCTGGAGGAACTCATCTAGTCAGGCAACATCTGTGGGAAGGAATGGACAGGCAATGTTTCAGGTCAAGACCCTTCTTCAGATTGAACGCCTCCAGAATTTGTATTTTGCGCAGGAATATAAGAGATGGTTTCAATGAAACATATGAAATTCCAAGGGAGCTAGAAAGGGTAGTTATCTGTGAAGATTATTTACTTCGTATAGGAACCAGAACCTGGTCCCAAGATAATGTATTTCCTGTGCAAGTGTGAGATGAAGAGGACATTCTTCTCTTTGAGGGCTGCGAATCGCTGGAATGCTTCACCCCAGAGAGTTATGATGCTATGTTAAAAAGTACAGAACTAGATCAAACTAGTTAACCTTCTGGGAGTAACCTACAAGGAAAATAATTGATCTGTTTCTCTCTGTCAGTCCTTTTGTTAGTTTAACTCCATGCAAGACAGCAAGAAAATGTAGAGATGTGGACTCTTTCTTAGAGGGTGGTGAATCTGTGAAATTCTTTGCCACAGAAGGATGTGGAGGCCAAGTCAGTGGATATTTTTAAGACAGAGATAGATAGATTCCGGATTAATATGGGTGTCAGAGGTTATGGGGCGAAGGCAGGAGAATGGGGTTAGGAGGAAAGAGATAGATCATCCATGATTGAATGACGGAGTAGACTTGATGGGCTGAATGGCCTAATTCTACTCCTATCACGTGACCTTATGGCCTTAATTATGGACGTACCTCAGACTATCACACAAGACAGCCCCCTTTCCATCGACTCCATCTACGCCTCACGCTGCCTCAGCAAGGCCACAATCAAGGACCATTCTCACCCCAGTTTTCCCTCTCCGACAAGGCAGGAGATACAGAAGTTTGAAAACGCGTACCTCCAGATTCTGGAACAGTTTCTACCCAGCTGTTACCAGGCAACTGAACTGTCCTCTCATCAGCTAGAGTGCAGTCCTGACCTATCTACCTCATTGGAGACCTCTGTACTATCTTATCTTTAATCAGACTTTAGCAGACTTCAATGTAATATCTCTGCATTAAATATTGTACGAATTACCTTTGTACACTGTGGATGGCTTGATTGTATTCATAGTCATAGTCATAGAGTCTTACAGCGTGGAAACAGGCCATTCAGCCCAACTTGCCCACACTGGCCAACGTGTCCCATTTACACTAGTCCCACCTGCATGCGTTTGGCTTATATCCCTCTAAACCTGTCCTAACCATGTACCTGTCTAAATGTTTCTTGTATAATCTTCAAACAAAAGCTTTTCACTGTACCTCAGTACATGTGACAATAATAAACCAAACCAAACTAACTCACCAGCCCTCTTCTAATGTGCTCTTTCTATGATTCAGACCAGATGATCAAATATACCAAGTTTACTGGCAGAAATATGACATGGTAAATGGAACGTAATGTAGCAAAATGTGAAGTGTAAAAAACATAAGTATTTTGAAATGGTGAAAGAAGGAAAGTTGCTGAAATTCAGTGGGAGCTTGGTATTGTACAATGTTGTGTATAGGTCTAGTCTTCCTACCTAAGGTCGGATGGTACTTATGATAGATAGAATGCAGTAAAGGTTCACTAGATTGATCATGGGATCACTGGTTGTGAGGAAAGATTAAACAGTCTTCAGAGTTTTGATGAATGGGTTGACGTAGAAACAGTTTCCTCTGAATGGGAAAAAACTGGGATCATAGTCTCAAAATAAAAATTAAAGGATAACAAAGGAATCACTGGGATAGCATCAGTGGAGTAGACTGCTGCTAAGGTAGAAGATCTCTGGAACATCGGAGGTTGAGGTTGAGACTTGAGAGGTGAATATAAAATGATGACAGGCATAGACAGTCAGAACCTTTTCCCCAGGGTGGAAATGTCCAACACCAGAGGACGTAGCCATAAGGTGAGAGGGGGAAAGTTTAATGGAGATGTGCCGGGCAAGTTTTTTTCTAACACAATGTAATGGGGGCCTGGAATGCATTAGCAGGGGTGTTGGTGGAGGCAGATACAATAGTGCTGATTCAGAGGCTTTCAGATAGGCATAATGAAGTGTATGGAATTGAGGGATCTGGATCAGGTACAGGGAGATGAGATCAGTTTAACTTGGCATCAAGTTTGGCGCAAACATTGTGAGCCAAAGGGCCAGTTCCTGTGTTACACTGTTGCATGTTTCATGTTCTAACAGCTATAATCTCATCGAATGATGGAGCAGGAGTGAGCATCCTGTTTCTAATTCTCACGTTGAAGTGAGACTGGAGTACTTTTATAAGTCAATCTCTTCCAGGATCAGCAACTGGTCAAGCTCAATATTTGGAAACGTTTTGAAGCCTCAGATGGCTCCTTGCCAACTCTCAGATCTACTTGAGGGCCAAGGAAGGTGATGCTATTGGAATTTCCTGCAGGGAACCCACCAGCTCCCACAATGTATCCTTGATTGACACGAATTGGGGGCTGTGGTGGAAATGGTTGAACAAGGACCTCCTCACAGGTCCTTACAGGAAAATGACTGCAGGCAAAAACATTTACACAATTTACATAATTTGTGCAATATTGTGTATCCAGATTCAGATTCAGGGACAGTTTCTTCCCAGCTGTTATTATAGCAGGCAACTAAACCACCCTACCACAACTAACGAGCGGTCCTGAATTACTATCTACCTCATTTGGAGACACTCGAACTATCTTTGATCGGACTTTACTGGCATTATCTTGCACTAAATGGTATTTCTAAATTGCAGAGAATTGTGGACACAGCCCAGACCATCACACAAACCAACCTCCCTTCCACTGACTCCATTTATACCTCACGCTGCCTCGGCAAGACCAGCAATATAATCAAGGATGATTCGCACCCTGGCTATTTCCCCTTCTCCCCTCTCCCATCAGGCAAAAGGTATAGAAGTGTGAAAACACACACTTTCAAATTCAGGGACAGTTTCTTCCCAGTTGCTATCGGACAACTGAACCATCCTACTACAGCTAGAGAGCAGCCCTGAACTACTATCCACCTCATTTGGAGACCCTCGTGCCATCTTTGATCGTGTTTTACTGGCTTTATCTTGTACCAAATGTTATTCACTTATCATGTATCTGTGCACTGTGAATGGCTCGATTGCAATCATGTATAGTCTTTCCACTGACCAGTTAGCACACAACAAAAGCTTTTCAATGTATCTTGTTACACGTGACAATAAACCAAACTAAATATTCCCTCTGGAAGAGTCATTTCGAATTTCATAAAGACATTGGAGTCACAGAATTCTAGTCTGAATTATGGAGGAAGTGTGTAACTGGAATTGCAATATTTCCTTTGAACTCCTGATGGAGATGTGCCCTGCTGGAGTTAGTGTGGGAGGGCCCTAGGGAACGTCATGTACACAGTGCCATGATACAATGAGTTTAAAAAGAAAGGACAAAAATAAAATTAAACTAAATCTCCATTCTTCTTCTTCTTAGGGAATCTCTGGTGGTTGAGAATGAAATTAAGATATGTATTTCCTTTGGTCAGAGAACTCTAGTCTCCCTCAATAAGGGGCGGTTTGGTGGCGCAGCGGTAGAGTTGCTGTCTTGCAGCACCAGAGACCCGGGTTCGATCCTGAATACGGATGCTGTCTGTACAGAGGTTGTACGTTCTCCACGTGACCTGCGTGGGTTTTCTCCGGGTGCTCCGTTTTCCTCCCACACTCCAAAGACATACCGGTTCATAGGTTAATTGTCCAAGGTCAAAATTGTAAATTGTCCCTAGGGTGTAGGATGGTGATAGTATATAGTCGGCGCGGACTCGGTGGTCCTGAGTGAGCCTGTTTCTGCACGGTATTTCTAAAACTAAGTCGAAAATTAAATAATGTGAAATAGATCACTATTCCAATCCAGTCAATATTGGAGAAGTCACCTACTTTGAAAATAATCTGTGTAGGAAGGAACTGCAGGTGCTGGTTTAAACCAAAGATAGACACAAAAAGCTGGAGTAACTCAGCGGGTCAGGCAGCATATCTGGCAACAAGGAATAGGTGACTACATCTGTCTACATATCTCTTCATCTATCTCCAGTTGGCTATTGGGATGACTATAGTCGATCCCCATCATAGTAATAGCAACTTTTTTTACATTTTTGCACAAACACATGTAATTACACATGTTGCCTTGGTGGCTGAACCCCCCAAGATGACCTCTCCGGGTGCAGCTATTGACATTGTCCCTGATTAGTAAAGCAACCTCTCCCCATTATTTATCTCCCTCTCCATCGCATCAGGTACATCGAGACCATAGAATGTTGAGCTAAGAATCCTGCCCTTCTCCCAACCACACCTCTATATTAGTCAGCATACTGAACAAGGGTCTGAGTTCATCTGCCATCCCCATAATACTGCTCCACGATGCCATTATGATGTGGGAACATTAACCTGCAAACCTGCACGTCTTTGAAATGTGAGGGGATATCAGTTTAGTTTAGTTTAGTTTAGTTTAGAGATTTAGCACGGGAACAGGCCATTCGCTCCACCAAGTCTGCGCTGACTAGCGATCCCTGCACACTAACACTATCCTACACACACCAGGGATAATTAAACATTTTTATACAAACCTGCACATCTTTGGAGTGTGGGAGGAAACAAAAGATCTCGGAGAAAACTTGCGCGGTCACGGGGAGAATAGCGTACAAACTCTGTAGAGATAGCACCCGTAGTCGGGTTTGAACCTGGGCCTGTGGTACTGCAAGCGCTGTAAGGCTGCAACTTTACCGCTGCGCCACCGTGCCGCTCTGCAGAGCACCCGGAGAAAACCCACACAGTCACGGGGAGAACGTAGGAACAATAAAGCTGTTATAAGCTGTTATATCGAGACTAACATTAACCATTGGACACAAAATGCGACGAAATTAACTCAGCGGGACAGGCAGCATCATCTGGATAGGAGGAATGGGTGACATTTTGGGTCAAGACTTTTCTTCATTCCTTCTATCCAGAGATGCTGCCTGTCCTGCCTGCTTGCTGCCAGCGCCAGGGCGGGCCGCGGAGTTGCTCCAGCATTTTGTGTTTACCTTCGATTGAAACTAGCATCTGCAATTCTTTCCTACACATTAACAATTGGATACGGTTTTGGAGCAGTTCATTCAGTTGTCAATGCCTTCCAAAAGCGTTCATTTATTTGAATAGCTGCTGCATGATGGGCTGACGTAAAAGACATGTGTTTCAAAAATAATAGAACTCATATTTCTGCTGAAAGACTTTAGGGCAGCATAATATTCCGCCAAGCTGTTACTCCTAAAATGTTCCAATAACACAGAAATTATGCTTCTCTGTATGAAAATGAAAAGCATGCAGAAGATGACTTTGAAGGAGAGATTGATTTCACTAACCAGATATTGGTGTCTCCACTTCAGAGAATTGAATTCCCGACCCGTGTGGGTACTGCACAAAGATTGACTGTTTCTTATCCATCTCCGGGGTGGTGAAAACTCTGTCTCTGTCATCGACAGACTTCAGTTTGTACAACAAACAGAATGGTGCGACACGGTGGCGCAGCGGTAGAGTTGCTGCCTTACAGCGCCAGAGACCCGGGTTCGATCCTGACTACGGGTGCTGGCTGAACGGAGTTTGTACATTCTCCCCGCGGCCCGAATAGTGAAAAGCTTTAGTTGTGCATTAACCGGTTAGGGGAAAGACTATACATCATTACTATCGTATGTAGAGATGCATGATAAAGGGAATAACACGAATAACATTTAGTGTCACATAAATTCTATCACAAGAGATCAAATGGCAATCTGGCATGGTGTAGCTTTATATTTAAATCCGGTGGCTTGTTGGCTAACGCACCAGAATAATAAATTGCTATGAATATGGGACAGGCACAGGAATAGGCTTTTAGATAGTACTAGACCAAGTGCAGACCCGTTGGGTCTGTTCCCCCAACATGCGGTTGTGGGGGGGGGAGGCGGCATGCAGCGAGGAGGGGGGGAAGAGGAGAGGGGGGGAGAGGAGAGGGGGGGAGAGGAGAGGGGGGAGAGGAGAGGGGGGAGAGGAGAGAGAGGAGGGAGAGGAGGGGGGGGGAGAGAGGAGGGGGGGAGAGGAGGGGGGGAGGAGGGGAGAGGAGGGGGGGAGAAGTGGGGAAAGGAGGGGGAGGAGAGGGGGGAGAGGAGAGGGGAGGGGGGAGAGGAGAGGGGGGGGAGAGGAGAGGGGGGAGAGGAGAGGGGGGGAGAGAGAGAGAAAGAGAGAGGGATAGGAGAGAGAGAGAGGTGGGGATAGAGAGGAGGGGAGAGAGAGAGAGAGAGAGAGTGCCTTTTTAATTCAACCCAAACAACCATTTGCAGGCAGTGCTTTTCTTTACTTCAAACTAACTATATTTTCATTTTCAAACCAAATTAAGGGTACTCAGTGCTGTAGACATTTGTTCAGTGTCATTCAGAGTGACAGAGACTAATTGACAGAGCTCCAGCTTGCAGAGACTAATTGAGGCACACCACTTCCCGGTTTTATAGTCCCTTCAGCGGGGGCAGCAGAGAGAATGGGGAATTTTGTAAAAACATTAATATCTCTGTCATTTTTCATCGACGGGAAAAATCCTCGGCACACGTACGGCGGAGGGGGGCTCTGAGCAAGGTGGCCAAAAATGACGGCCGTAGGTTGCGGCGTTCTCACGGAAATCGCAGCACAGATAGCCAAAACCGGTCAAGAACAGACTTTTAGTAATATATAGATGTGGATATGTGGGGAATGGAGGAATAAGGGTTATGTGGAGGTAGATAAGTGACGGATAAGTCTTGTCATCATGTTCGGCAAGGACATTGTGGGCCAAATGGCCAGTTCTTGTGCTGTACTGTTCCATATTCAATGTTATATTATCTCTAGCTCTATGTTCTATAACCCGAGCTGGCTCACTGACATACTTCATAGAATGAAACACCTCCACCACCCTCCATCCCCAGACCTGATTTCAGACAGAAATTTTGTGGTTGGATCTCTGGATAAAAAAATCCATCCTCACTTATGCTTATGAGACAGAGAGAGGCCTTTTAGCCCATTGTGTCTTTGCCTGCTCCTCATGGTTTAATCCCATGAATCCTTAACCCCCCCAACCATGTAGCCCAGCAACTCATTCTCTCTCCCACATGTCCTCTTTGATTCTTTTTGCCATCAGTCTATACAAAGGTACACATAGGTTTTGCCACCATTTTCAAGGTCACAGTTGCAGCTGGCCATAAAGGCCCGTTGTAGCCGTCGCCTCCGTTCAATTCATCCAGCGAACCGCCGTCCCTCTCCTTGCCTGGCCACCATTTAGCCTTTTGTTCTCCGTGGACACCTCCTGCAGCCAATCTTGAAGACCGTTGTTCTTCTTATCAGCCCTTTGTTTGCATCCGTTACCGACTCCCTCCACCCTCCTTTCTGGTTCTCTGGCCCTCGGGGAGAACAGGGGCCGATGATCAGTTCAGTTTAGCTTATTGCCACGTGCACCGAGGTACATTGAAAAGCTTTTGTTGCGTGCTAACCAGCCAGCGGGAAGATGACACACAATTGCCATCGAGCCACTTACAGCGTGCAGATAGATTTAAGAATGTGGAGCGATTGCAAGATGTGATTGTAGATCTGCTTCATGCAAATAGTCGCCTGGGTTGGGCGACATCTTGGATGCAGGTTCAGCAAGGCCTGCTGGCCACAGTCCTTCTGATAGGACACCAGTTACAATTTCAGTTCAGTTTATTGTCACGTGTACTGAGGTTCAGTGAAAAGTTTTTTGTTGCGTGATAACCAAACAGCAGAAAGACAATACATGGTTGGACCCTTCTTTAGGTATCGACCCGAAATGTCACCTATTCCATTTCTCCAGAGATGCTGCCTGAGCCACTGAGTTACTTTTGAGTCTGTCGTCGGTTTAATCCAGCGTCTGCCGTTCCTCCCTACTCACCATAGATGTATATGTCATCTTTTGACCGTGTTCCATTGTGGTGTCTTTTTAAAATTGCTGTTTTTTTCCTTTTTCTTCCCTCCCTCCCACAAATATGTAATATGTGAATATGTGATTCTGTTCCATTCTGTTTATAGTTTGTTTTTTTGCACAATTTGCGAGCATTGCCACTTTTCATTTCACTGCACATCTCATATGTGTATGTGACGAATAAACTTGACTTGACTTGACCTGACTTGTTCAACCATGACCTTATCTGCGTTCCCTGGCAAAGCTGAATAGACAATAGACAATAGGTGCAGGAGTAGGCCATTCGGCCCTTCGAGCCAGCACCGCCATTCAATGTGATCATGGCTGATCATCCACAATCAATACCCCGTTCCGGCCTTCTCCCCATATCCCCTGACTCCACTATCTTTAAGAGCTCTATCAAGCACTCTCTTGAAGGAATAGGTGACAGGAGGCCCAGCACTTCAACTCCCCCTCCCATTCTCAATCTGACCTTTCTGTCCTGGGCCTCCTCCATGGCCAGAGTGAGTCCCACCACAAATTGGAGGAACAGCACCTCATATTTCGCTTGGGCAGTTTACACCCCAGTGATATGAACATTGACTTCTCCAATTTCAGGAAGCCCTTGCTTTCTCCCTCCTTCCCCACCCCTTCCCAGCTCTCCCACAGCCTACTGTCTCCACCTCTTCCTTTCTTCTTCCTGCAACCCCCGCCCCCCACCTCCACTGAAGAAGTGTCTGAAGAAGGGTCTCGACCCGAAACATCACCTATTCCTTCGCTCCATATATGCTGCCTCACCCGCTGAGCTTCTCCAGCATTTTTGTCCACCTTCGATTTTTCCAGCACTGCAGTTCTTTCTTAAACAAGCTCTCTCTTGAAAGTATCCAGAGAACCGGCCTCCACCACCCTCTGAGGCAGAGAATTGCACAGACTCACAACTCTTTATGTGAAAAAGTGTTTCTTCATTTCAGTTCTAAATGCCTCATCCCTTATTCTTAAACTGTGGTCCCTGGTTCTGGACTCCCACAACATCGGGAACATGTTTCCTGCCTCTAGCGTGTCCAAACACTTAATAATCTTATATGATTCAATAAGATCCCCTCTCATCTTTCTAAACTCCAGAGTATACAAGCCCAGCCGCTCCATTCTCTCAGCATATGACAGCATATGATAAGTTTAGTGCAAGACAAAGCCAGCAAAGTCCGATCAGGGATAGTCCGAGGGTCACCAAAGAGGTAGATAGTAATTCAGAACTGCTCACATAATACCACATAATACACTTGTAAACAAAATCGAAATACATGAGTTTATTGGGGACTTGCAGCGTGGGTATGAAATAAGTTTAGAAGCTGGTAACAATAGAGATTAATGGATGCTTTTCTCAGCAGGCTTCAATAACTACTTTCCACATTGTCCCATTCTGTGATTCTGTTTCTAAACCTACTAAGAACTCTACTGCAAATGAAGTGGGGTGTATTCATTGCTGTTGTGTAAGGAATTATAAGGCGAGACTCAACAACTGGAAACAATTATCGTCAGCTGATATCTTATTCAAGCCACAAGCTGCGTTCCTGACCCCTCATTCTCTGCACCACAATGACTGCCTAGGGGCATCAAAGTTATATCTTCAGTTACTGAAAACATTATTTTTATCTGAGAGGTGACTTTTTCACACCTCTCAGATAAAAGTGGGTGTATGGAACAAGCTGCCAGATGAGGTAGTTGAGGCTGGGACTGTCCCAACGTTTAAGAAACAGTTAGACAGGTACATGGATAGGACAGGTTTGGAGGGATATGGACCAAGCGCAGGCAGGTGGGACAAGTGTAGCTGGGACATGTTGGCCGGTGTGGGCAAGTTGGGCCAAAGTGCCTGCTCCCACGCTGTATTACTCTATGTACTTATCCAGATGTCTTTCAAATGTCTTATTTGTCAATTGTCACTAGTTGCCTGTGAAATACATAGGTGGGCAAATGCATACTCATTCATGGAATGTGGCCATTGGGGAACATTTTGCTGTTTATCTGAGGAATTAGTTATGAGTCAACCGCATGGTGGATCTAGAGTCACCATAGAGTCATGCAGCATACAAATACAGGCCCTTCAACCCAAAGTCTCCATGCCAATCTAGATGCCCCAATCTACACTAGTCCTACCTGCTTGCATTTGGCCCATCTCTCCCTTAACCTTGTGGCTGGGGGGGGGGGGGGGGGGGGGGGGGTGAAGGAAAGAGAAGGGAAGGACTACCTGAAATTGGAGAAGTCAATGTTTTTTACCGCTGAGGTAATGTTTTACCCAAGCAAAATATGAGGTGCTGTTCCTTCAATTTGCAGCAGGATTCACTCTGGCCATGGAGGAGGCTCAGGACTGAAAAGTCGGATTCGGAATGGGAGGGGGAGGGGGAGGGGGAGGGGGAGTTGAAGTGCTGAGCCACTGGGAGATCAGGTCGGTTATTGCGAACTGAGCGGAGGGCGAAGCGATCACCAAGCCTGCGCTTAGTCTCACCGATTGGTCTCATACCTTGAAATCTCCTCAAGGTATGTCAACTTTGAAGAAGTTCTCCTCCTCTCTCCGAAGACAATTTAGCAATCTCAAATCAGTCTGAAGAAGGGTCTCAACCCGAAACGTCGCCTATTCCTTCACTCCACAGATGCTGCCTCACCCGCTGAGTTTCTCCAGCATTTTTGTCTACCTTCGATTTTTCCCGCATCGGCAGATCTTTCTTAAACAATGTGTCTATCTTTAGTTTCGTTTAGTTTGGTTTAGAGATACAGCGCAGAAACAGGCCTTTTGTCCCAGCAAGTTAATGCCGACCAATGATCTCCATACAAAACATGGGAAAGCAGGATTTAGTTCCTATGCAACAAATAGCTGGAATAAACTTCCTGAAGATTTAAGACTTGCCTCAACTTTGACCACTTTTAAAACAAGACTGAAAACTTTTATGTTTACTTTAGCTTTCAGCTAAATCTTAACTACATTGCACTTTTAACTTTTGCACTTTTTATAATGCATTTTTAATTTTGCTTTTCTTTTCTTTTAGTTCTTCTATTTTATTTCATTTTATTATTTCATTTATTGTATGACATGTTTTTATGTGAAGCACTTTGAGTCTGCCTCGTGTATGAAATGTGCTATATAAATAAAGTTGCCTTGCCTTGCCTTGCCTACTATCCAACACACCAGGGACAATTAACCTACAAAACTGTACGTCTTTAGAGTGTGGGAGGAAACCGGAGCACCCAGGGAAAACCCAGGCAGTCACGGGGAGAATGTACAAACGCCGTACAGACAGCACCTGTAGTCAGGATCAAACCCGGGTCTCTGATGTTGGAGGGCAGCAACTCTACCACTGTGCCACTGTGCCAACACTGATGCAACACACAATACTACCATTGGAGAAATAAACCCCTGACCTCACCAGACTCCAAACTGGAAGCATCATATTCGACAATTCCATCTACAAAAGTAGACCATTCACTTTTTCAAATCGTTAATACATGGTTGGAATCCAAATGATGTTATGGTAGATTTGCCTGTTTGATCACTAATCTTGCCCAATTACTGCACTGTAGGCAAGGGTCCAGGGTAAACGTAATGCACTTTGACAGATGGCGATGCTTGATGTTGTAAAAACAGATTATATTTGGAGTAATCAGGACCGGCAGGACATTTGTGCAATGAAAGTCAACAACCTAGGCCAATATTCTCCTTACTAATTGAAAATAGGCAAGCGTACATTTCCAAATGTATCCCACAATCAGAAAATCATGGCTTGCTAGTTATCTTGGCTGCAAACCACTAAGCACCGTTTCTACAGTATGTTTGGTATTATTTACTTAAAGATCGAATGATAATTAGTACTCACGCATACAGTTCAATGGCCATATTTTGCTTTCATTAACATTTTAATCTACCCACAGCTACTGTATATGTACAGGTATGGCATAGAGTCATACATAGAAACATAGAAACATAGAAAATAGGTGCAGGAGTAGGCCATTCGGCCCTTCGAGTCTGCACCGCCATTCAATATGATCATGGCTGATCATCCAACTCAGTATCCTGTACCTGCCTTCTCTCCATACCCCCTGATCCCTTTAGCCACAAGGGCCACATCTAACTCCCTCTTAAATATAGCCAATGAACTGGCCTCATCTACCTTCTGTGACAGAGAATTCCAGAGATTCACCACTCTGTGTGAAAAATGTTCTCCTCATCTCGGTCCTAAAAGATTTTCCCCTTATCCTTAAACTGTGACCCCTTGTTCTGGACTTCCCCAACATCAGGAACAATCTTCCTGCATCTAGCCTGTCCAACCCCTTAAGAATTTTGTAAGTTTCTATAAGATCCCCCCTCAATCTTCTAAATTCTAGCGAGTACAAACCGAGTCTATCCAGTCTTTCTTCATATGAAAGTCCTGACATCCCAGGAATCAGTCTGGTGAACCTTCTCTGTACTCCCTCTATGGCAAGAATGTCTTTCCTCAGATTAGGAGACCAAAACTGTACGCAATACTCCAGGTGTGGTCTCACCAAGACCCTGTACAACTGCAGTAGAACCCCCCTGCTCTTATACTCAAATCCTTTTGCTATGAATGCTAACATACCATTCGCCTTCTTCACTGCCTGCTGCACCTGCATGCCTACTTTTAATGACTGGTGTACCATGACACCCGGGTCTCGTTGCATCTCCCCCTTTCCTAATCGGCCACCATTCAGATACGAGTCTACTTTCCTGTTTTTGCCACCAAAGTGGATAACCTCACATTTATCCACATTATACTGCATCTGTCATGCATTTGCCCACTCACCCAGCCTATCCAAGTCACCTTGCAGCCTCCTAGCATCCTCCACACAGCTAACACTTCCCCCCAGCTTCGTGTCATCCGCAAACTTGGAGATGTTGCATTCAATTCCCTCGTCCAAATCATTAATATATATCATAAATAGCTGGGGTCCCAGCACTGAGCCTTGCGGTACCCCACTAGTCACTGCCTGCCATTGTGAAAAGGACCCGTTTACTCCAACTCTTTGCTTCCTGTCTGCCAGCCAGTTCTCTATCCACATCAATACTGAACCCCCAATACCGTGTGCTTTAAGTTTGTATACTGATCTCTTATGTGGGACCTTGTCGAAAGCTTTCTGAAAGTCCAGATATAACACATCCACTGGTTCTCCCTTATCCACTCTACTAGTTACATCCTCGAAAAATTCTATAAGATTCGTCAGCATGGAACTATAAGATACAGAATCTATAAGATACAGCGTGGAAACAGGCCCTTTGGCCCAACTTGCCCACACGGGCCAACATGTCCAATCTACACTAGTCCCACCAGCCTGTGTTTGGTCCATATCCCTCCAAACCTGTCCTCTCCATGTACGTGTCTTCTAAAATGATGGGATAGTCCCTGCCTCAACTACCTCCTCTGGCAGCTCGTTCCATACACCCACCACAAAAGATACCCCTCAGATTCCTATTAAATCTTTTCCCCTTCAATTTAAACCTATGTCCTCTGGTCCTCGATTCCCCTACTCTGGGCAAGAGACTCTGTGCATCTACCCAATCTATTCCTCTCATGATTTTATACACCTCTATAAGATCACCCCTCATCCTCCTACGCTCCAAGGAATAGAGTCCCAGCCTGCACAACCTTTCCCTATAGCTCAGTCCCTAGAGTCCTAGCAACATTCTCGTAAATCTTAACTGTACCCTTTTGAGCTTGACAACATCTTTCCTATAACACGGTGCCCAGAACTGAACACAATACTGTAAATGTGGTCTCACCAACGTCTTAAACAACAGCAACATGACCCCCCCCCCCCCCAATTTCTATACTCAGTGTTTCCTCTGCATTGTGTCAGCAGAGCCTGTTTCTATTCAAGTGAGAGTGGGACAGCACATTGTAAAGTCCAGTGGTCGTCAGGACCAAATGGGATATGTCTGGTATCTGGGCCGCCCACGGCAGAGGAACTCATGACGGGCCACTGCCAATCCCTGGCAGCAAGCCTGGCTCGCCCGCCGCGGAATCGGGAAACCCACCTGTAGTGGGAGCCTTGGATGAGGCTCATCCCCAATGATCAGGATCTGGAAGTTGCATGGAGTGGCTGATTGTGGCAGACGCTGGACAACAGACCAGTATGGCCCTAATTCTACTCCTATTCCTTATGCCCTTATACAATACAATACAATACATACAATACAATTCAATTTATTGTCATTTGGACCCCTTGAGGTCCAAACGAAATGTCGTTCCATACATTACAAAACAAAAAGACCCGAGACACAACACAGTTTACACAAACATCCATCACATCGCTGTGATGGAAGGCAAAAAAAACTTATCTCTCCACTGCACTCTCCCCCCCGATGTCAGAGTCAGAGTCAAAGTCAAAGCCTCCGGCTGGCGATGGCGATTGTCCCGCGGCCATTAAAGCCACGCCGGGTGATGCAAGGTCGCGCACCGGGTCTTGGTGTTAGAGCCCCCGGCGTCCGCTCGCAGAGTCCCGCGGCCATTCCAAGCCGCGCGGGGCGATGGTGTAAGGCCCCGCTCAGGTGCTCTTCAACCCCGCAACTCGGGCGGGAGAAGTCGCCGTTGCGGAAGCCCCGATAAGCGGTCACCCAGCAGGGACCCGCGGGCTCCCAGTGCCGCCGTCCGCCAAACCCGCAGTTGCAGCCTCCGAAACTCCGGAGGTCGGGTCGCAGCAGCGCTCCACCACAGCTCCACCCGCTCCGGACTCGGCCAGCCCCGTGACGGTGAGTAGTCGGCAGCTCCTTTGGCATAGATTTAGGTTTATTATTGTCACATGTACTGAGGTACGATGAAATACAATGTGTGCTATGTTGCAATCAGATAATACTATACATATATGCACTCGAATTAAACTCAAATACTATAGTTGGAGCAAAGGGGAAGATACAGTGCACAGAATGTGGTTCACAGCATTGTAGTGCACCAGGTCCAGAGGTACAGTGCAATATCCACAGTGGGGTAGAGGTGCATCGGACAGTGCCTTAGACAATTCAGAAGCCTGGTAACAGAAGGGAAGAAGCTGTCCACGAGACTGCAGGTGCACGCTCTCAACCTTCTGTGTAGCTCTGGTCCTGATCCAGTCAAGAGCATAAAAAATAAAGCTGCATTGTCATATGTACAGACAATGGAACAATTACATTTTTACTTGCTGCAGATTAACAGGCCCCAAACATAGTATAGTTTAGTTTAGATACAGCACAGAAACGTGACATTTGGCCCATCGAGTTTGCACTGACCAGCACGCACCAGAGGCTATTCACTGTACCTCGATACACGTGACAATCAACTAATATCAACTCAACTCCCTGCAGACAGCGCCCGTAATCAAGATTCACCTGGGTCACTGGCACTGTAAGGCAGCAACTCTACCGCTGCGCCACCGTGCCACTCATTCTTCTTGGTGGGTGAAATCAAGCCGTTAAAAAAATTAATAATAATACTCACTGGAACGACTGATCCCTGAAAGGTCGTGAGTGGATTGAAGCTCAAGTCCCGCCACCAATCCTGTAAATGACAGACAGAGCTGAATTTAGGAAGTGATCCTAACAAAACTGAGGGAAAAGCTTGGATTGCAAAGATATCCTTTAAAGGCCATTTTCTGCTTGAATGGTTTTGTTATTCCCAACAAATTCAAAACTTATGCCGTTTTAACTGGAAACGTTATTTGCTTTTGTTTCTATCAAGTCTTGACCCTGTTCAGGCGCTGAATCAAAACTCGGCATGGGATTAAAATCTTAAAGCAAGAAAGCCGGCACAGAAGAGGAAAGCTGAATCGGACACCAATAGTTCATTTGAAGTGACATTACTGTCATTGCGCACACACACGTGCACACATGTGCATTCACACACACATGCACATGCGCACACACACATGCACACGCACACACACACACACACACACACACACACACACACGCACGCACGCACGCACGCACGCACACACACACACACACACACACACACACACACACACACACACACACACACACACACACGCACGCACGCACGCACGCACGCACGCACACACACACACACACACACACACACACACACACACACAGGCATTCAGTCGGTGGGGGTGCTCCGAGACGGCTGCCCTGCCAGCAGCGTGTAAGTCATTTTTTAGTATGTCCAAATGTGTGTTTTAATGTCTCTTGGTGTGTCTTGTGTGGGGGTTGGTGAGGGGGGGGTAAGGGGAGAACCACTTTTGGTCGCCTCCAATGATTGGTACGACCTTTCCCGAAGACGGGCCCGGAGCTTCAGCAGCGGGCGCAGCATGAACTTTTCATCGCGGAGCGGGCGAGCCCTCGCCGGGGGTCACCAGTAGGGAGTGCTCTGTTCGCTGGCCCACGGCAGCCTGAAGACGCGGTCTGCGGAGCTTCCAGCTGGCGCGGCGTCCGGAGCCTGGGATCCCTCGTTGGGGACTCCACAGGAGAAGAGCTTCGACCGCTAGCCCGCAGCCTATTTCTAACGGCGGGGACTTACCATTTGGAGCGGGATCCCTCGTTGGGGACCCTGGAGGAGAACAGCTCTGACCGCCGGCCCGCGGCCTACATCATCTTGAAGCCGCGGACTGCGGTGCTCCTAACCGCGGGCACGGAAGGGACTTACCATCCAGAGCGGGATCTTTCACCGGGGATCCCTGGAGAAGAGCACCAATCGCCGGCCCACGGCCTACATCATCTTGCAGCCACGGACTGCGGTGCTTCTAGCCGCGGCGGGGACTTAGATCTTTGACCGCCGGCCTGCGGCCTACACCATCTTGAAGCCACGGTCTCCAGTAGGGAAGCATCGATTCGGGACTTACCTTGCCTGTAACATCTGGCCGCCCGTAACGGCGACTGCGGAGGTTTGTGGGCTCGACCACGGGGAAAAATGGAGGAGGACTGACTGAACTTTGTGCCTTCCACCACAGTGATGAATGCTGTGGTGGATGTTTTGAGTTAAATTTTTTATTGTGTATTGTGTGTTTTTTTTATTGTACCGCTGCTGGCAAGTTCAATTCATTGCACTTCATTGTGTATGTGACTAATAAATCTGACTATTGACTATTGACTATTGACACATATTCGGACATACACGCATGCATACACACATGCATACACACATGCACATACACGCACACAAACATACGTGCACACACACACACACACACACACACACTAACATAGAAGATTAAATGCTACAAAATCAAATTGTCCAGTGGGATCATATTCACTAAGAATTGGTTTGAGACTGATCATATATATTTCAATGCAAATCCTGAAAGTTCCTATCGAAAAAGGCTTACATTTTAGTTTGAGCATATTTCAAACCTAAATTTAGAAGGCAAAACAGCAACAAAATGTTGAATTATACTAATCACTGACTTCCTTGTTTTCTGGAGAATTTTCACTCTTAAAGTCACACAAGAAGATAAATTAGTAATAGCTTCATTTCCTCATATGTTAGTGAATGGTGGTGCAGCCTGTAGAGCTGTGGCCTCACCGTGACAGAGACAGGGGTTCGATCTTGATCTCGGATGCTGTCTGTGTGTAGTTTACATGTTCTCCCTGTGACCACGTGGGTTTGCTCCGGGTGCTCCGGTTTCCTCCCACATTCCAAAGATGCGCAGGCTTGTAGTGCAAGGAGTGGATGAGGAAGTGGGATAACATAGAACCAGTGGTCGGCGTGGACTCTGTGGGCCGAAGGGCCGGTTTCAATGCTGTAAATTGCAATCAGAAACTTTGTTTTTATTTCCCAAGTAGGATCGTGTTGTGATGTTTCAGATTTTCTGCTCTTCCACCAATCCCTGTGTCCTGAGGCAGCATACTGTATTTCAAGCATAACAACGAAGAGCAAACAAAAATGTGTTCTTGTGCAAAATATACCAGATTTCCTTGTGTTATTCTTTTTCATATTCCTTTCTTTTAATCTTTGATTGATCAGTCCATTTAATTGACACAAACGTTTAGCTATTTACTTATTTTGGGCTATTTACTTGTTAGTGATTTCTCGAACTTCAAGTAACTCTGGCATTCCCTCTCTCTCCGTCCCTCCCCATCCAAGTTATTACTAGTATGTTGAGCCTCATTACCTGTAACACATTTTCACCTTGCCCACAGCTAACAATGGCCCTATTTCCTTTATCATCAATACTTTTTTGCCTATCTTTCTTTTGCATATCACTTGTTCTATATCTCTCCACAGCACCATCTACATCCCTCCTTTTCCTTTCCCCTGACTCTCAGTCTGAAGAAGGGTCTCGACCCAAAACATAACCTATTCCTTTTCTCCAGAGATGCTGTATGCCCTGCTGAGTTTCTCCAACTTTCTGTGTCTATCTACTACTTATATTTCTTTGTCATTGATTTTATTGATTGCTCGCTTTAACCCTCACCATGAACTCTTTTAATTTCTCCCTCTCGCCCAGCCTGCCTTCAAGAACAATTTGCAAGTCAGCCAGGGTGGAAACACATCAAATAGCAGCTGGAACGATCATTTTACAAGTCTCCTTCGGTGTTTCAATAATATTGGAGCTATCCAAAATTGAGTGGGTTCAAAGCGGTGAAGCAACACAATTGTTTGCCATTAGTGGCAAACATCTCTCTCTCTCCCTCTTTCTCTGGAGAATCAATTTCCATTTTTTTTAAAAGCATCTTTGTTTAGATTGCAAAAGGATGAGTAACAAAATATTGCAATTTAAAACCATTCAGAAAATACAACAATGATAAAAAGGATAGCTACAAAATTTAACAGTGAACCTAATGGAAATGTAAAGCTAACAATTTAGCAGCTAAACCTATATAGATTAAAGCAAATCAAGTGTACGAATGAGGATAATCTGGGTATATTACAAACAGCTACTGTGGCACAGCGGTAGAGTTGCTGCCAGAGATCCAGGTTCAATCTGCGCAAAGTTTGTACGTTCTCCCTGTGACTGCGTGGGTTTTCTCCTGGTGCTCCGCTTTCCTCCCACACTCCAAAGCGTGCAGGTTTGTAGGATAATTGGCTTTGGTAAAAAATTGTAAATTGTCCCCAGTGTGTAGTATAGTACTAATGTGCGAGGATCGCTGGTCGGCGTGGACTCGGTGGGCCAAATGGACTGTTTCCACGCTGTATCTCTAAAGTCTAAAGTAAAGGAAAAATGGATAGCTACAAACATTTTGAGTGAACCTAATGGAAATGTAAAGCTAACAATTTAGCTGCTAAATCTATATAGATTAAAGTAGAACAAGGGGATGAATGAGGATAATATGGGTATATTACAAACAGTTACTACTTAGAATGAAGGTGGAGAAAGAAATATTTGAGCATGAATATGAAACTAAATAATAGCAATGGGCGATCTGAACAAATAAACTGGCAAGAACAGGGGACAGAAAAATAACTGAACTATTACAGTAAAGGATGAAGTCACTCAGCCTATTAGGTTTCTGTCGGTTATGTAGAACCATTCTATCAGTCTCACACACTGAAAATTCCCCATGGCCCTGTAAACCATTCCCTCTCGCTCTGCCCATCCAATTCCTAATTCCCAAATCAAATTCCCATTTGATTACTTTTGTTCAATGGGTCGATGGTGCTTTATTGTCACATGTGCATTGCACAGTCTCTTTTGCATAGGTCACACATGCACGAGTCACCATTCATTGGCGCCATTTTACGGTAAGTCCACAGTCCAGTCCACGTCCTCAATGTACTGGAGCAGCCAGTATTTAAAGTGATTAAAATACATGGCATTAGTCTTAACAATATCAAAATTCTTCTAATTTCCCAGTTTTGGAGGTTTCCTTCTCTTTTTATGTCTTCCCTTGCTGCTTATTATTTTAATCCTTGATCCCCGGATCTACATTTCTACTTTTGTATTCTCTTTCCTGAGCTTTATGTTTTCCCTGGTTCTTTAGCTGACTGGTTGTTTATTCTGGCTGGTATCATCCAACCCCTTCAGAATCATCACAGGTACACTATAAATGGCTCCGTTGTAATCATGTATTGTTTTTTCTGTTGTCTGGTTCGCACGCAACAAAACTTTTTCACTGTACCTCGGTACACGTGGCAATAAACCAAATGAAACAGGAGTTTATGCTGATTTTGCAGTGAACTGGATTTATGCTTTTAAACATTTCCATCATTTAATTGTTGGTGTGTGGAGATTGCAACCTTCACGTGGTCCACCCTGTTCGACTAATGCAATCAACCTGACGTGCATAAACAAGATCAAATAGACCAAGTTGTCCTACAATTTTAGGCTGTGCACGCCTTATGCAAGAAGAAGATGTGGCGGCACCAGGTAGTGCGCCACGCATGGTACATAACCTTCAGCTCTTTGGGGGGGTGGGGGTCACATGTCCTGGTGACGAGACGTAGGGGTCACGGTGTGGTCGCGAGTGCCCCTGGGGAGTACTTAAGGGTTAAACGCGAGCGCTCGGTGTTGGTGAGTGATGAGAATTAGTGTAGTAATAAAGAACAAGAACTTTGGACAAACTTCATGTCTGCCTCGTTCTTTAACGGACAACTCCGCGTCCGCTACAGTTAGTGACCCTGATGTCCAGAATGGGTATTCTGGAAGAAAAAATGCGCCAAACCAGAGCCCAACCCTCTTCCACCACCAACGACGACCAGGCCCAACTCAGCGCCGTTGCCCTGAACAGGACTGGTGCTCGAGGACGTGCCTTTGGATCCGCTAGCATCACCGTCCACGGCCTATTGTTCCGGCGGCCTAGTGTCGACGGGTTTTCGATGCCATTCATGGTTTGGCCCACCCATCCATCCGGGCGACGGTGGCGTTGGTTCCTGCAAGATTCATATGGCACAGATTGCGGAAGCAGGTTGGTGATTGGGCCCGGACGTGCATTCCCTGTCAACCATCAAAGGTTCAGCGGCACGTCCGGGTGCCAGTTCAAGATTTTGCGGTGCCTCGCTGACGTTTCGACCACATCCACGTGTATATTGTGGGGCCGCTGCCTCCATTCCGCAGCATTTCACACTTGCTTACGGTGGTGGACTGTTTCACCCAGTGGCCGGAGGCCATCCCGCTTGTCGACACCTCGATCCTGTCCTGCGCATGTGCACTGCTGGCCTTGGCCATTTCGGGGTACCGCTGGGCATCTCGTCCGACCGGGGTGCCCAATTCATGTCGGAGCTGTGTTCAGCAATTACTCGCCTGGTGGGGGCTCAGCTCCACCACTCGACGGCCTATCACCCCCAGTCGAATGGGTTGGTTGAACGTTTCCACCGCCGGCTTAAGGACACTATGAAGGCTCGTCTCACCAGTCCCGGTTGGATGGACGAGTTGCCGTGGGTCCTGCTGGGGATTTGCACCACCCCAAAGCTGAGTTGGTTTTACAGCGTTCCACTGATCATGCCCGGGGAGTTTATCCCAACCGCTGGCGGCTCTCAGGAATCGCCGTCATCCATGTTGTAGGTATGTTGCAAAGCCTACCTGAAGCGTCGCTGAAAATCTGTCGCTGCGGGTGTGCGCGATTTTGGCGCCGTTTAGAGGGGGGTGGGTTTAAAACGCGATTTTCTCTAAGCTGTTCCAATTGAAAATGTTCAGCCTAGTTAATTATTAACGAAAAATCGCTGAAATACCCCGTCGCAAAAGCTATTATTAGGTTTAAAGGCCTTGAATAATAGTTATAGTAGTTTAAAAATCAATCTCTAAACCCGCGACCGCCAGCAACCGCAGGGTCTCATAAAGCAAACCATAGAAGGTAGGCTGTATATTTTTACATTAAAAAGGGCTTCTAAAGATCCCTTTATACAAAGTTTAATATTGCGAGCAGCTCATTTTGGGCCCATTATATCCCGCAGTATTTTTCTCGGCATTTGGGGGCACAAATCTACCGCAATGTGAACGTTCTAAACCAGCGCGTTCCACAGGGACCCACTGGAAAGCTGATTTAAATGGACATTTATTTACAGCAATTAAACACTAAATTCCTTCAATTTGGCCTATAAATTAATGTAAATGAGATTTAAAAATCATGTTTTATTGTGAATTATTTGTGAATATTATTTGGACATTTAGGCTATTTAAAAATGTTAATCATTTATTAAGAAATGGATAGATGTTTAGATCTAGTAATTGAAGTCTGAAATTAGCTACAATTAGGTAACTAACTAATTATATGCTTTAATTTCAGGTCATCCAAGTAAGATTATTTTATATTTGTTTCAGAATGCTTCAATCTATGATAACTGAAAATTTCATTCAGTTCTCTTAATTTTTAAGAAAGTTATGGGCTTTTGACTGTTCACGATCACAGCTTTTTTGTTATGTCCATAGAAAATCAATAGGGAACAAGATGCTCATTTCCCAGTATGAAAATGGCCATAACTTTTTAAATACTTGAGATATGAAAGTGAATTAGGTGTCAAATTAAACTTATTTTTATGCTTTATCTGATGGGATAAATTACAGACTTGATTTTTAAAATCTCAAAATTTTGTAACATTGCTACATGTTGGTCCAACAGCGGGAGAGGGTCGGCGCCCTGTCTCCTGTCTCCTGTCCCAACGTCTCGGCATGATGTCACTCCATCTCACATGCCGCCGGCTATTGCGGACTGTCAGTATGTCTTCCTCCGCCGCGACGCCCGCAGGTCGCCCTTTCAGCGCCCTTACGAAAGTCCTTTTCGGGTGCTACGGCACAGGCCCATGACTTTTGAATTTGGACCTGAGCGAGCCAGTCCAGGTGGCCCAGCCTCGCCGTCGCGGGTGCCCACCATCTGGGGTCCCACCTTGTTCGTCCTTACCAGAAAATAAACATTTGCGTGGGGACGTACGTATGAGGTCGGCTGCCCGTCCGTTTTTGTGTCTCTGGTTCTGGGGGGGGTAATGTGGTGGCACCGGGTGCCAGTTCAAGACTTTGCGGTGCCTCACCGACGTTTCGACCACATCAACGTGTATATCGTTGGGGGGAGGAGGGGGGGGTCACATGTCCCGGTGACAAGAGGTAGGGGTCACGGTGTGGTCATGGGTGCCCCAGGGGAGTATTTAAGGATTAATCGTGCATGCACGGTGATGGTGAGTGTGGAGAATTAGTGTAGTAATAAAGAACAAGAATTTCAGACAAACTTCACCTCTGCCCCATTCTTTAACCAACAAGCACCCATACACTAGTTTTTCCCTACACACTGGGAACAATTTACAAAAGCCAATTAACCTACAAACCTGCACATCTGTGGAATGTGGGTGGAAACCTGAGCACCCAGAGAAAACCCACATGGTCATAGGGAGAACGTACAAACTCCGTACAAACAGCACCTGGAGTCAGGATCGAACCAGGATCCCCGGAGCTGTAAGGCAGCAACTCGACCGCTGGGCCCCTAACTTTAGATGAAGATGAAAATAACACAATCTGAACAAAGGAACAACAATGACCACAGGAAAAACAAATACATTGTTGCTTAGAAACCATTCAAAACGATAAGACTAATTTAGTTTGTTAGAAAATCCTTAAATTAATCAAGACGATATTTTCTGCTGTTGCTGTGAGTTCGACACAAGATCTAAGTTCTGGAACTTGGGTCTGCATCCAGATATGATGAAAGTCTGCTCTGTTTCATGGCTCTAAGGATTCTGTGAGTCTGGGTAGTCTGAGCTCAGTCCCCGTAGGCACACAGCTCGGCCAGAAAACTGCCTTTCATTCAACATCAACCTGGCAGCCTCACCTTCTGGATCAATGGCTGAATTTAGTTTAGTTTTTAGTTTAGAGATACAGCGCGAAAACAGGCCCTTTGACCCACAGAATACGCACCGACCAGCGATCCCTGCACTTTAAGTATCCTGCGGGACAATTTTACACTTATACCAAGCCAATTAACCTCCAAACCTGTACGTCTTTGGAGTGTGGGAGGAAACCGACTGCTAGGGGAGAAGATGGAGAAGATGAAAGTGGATCCATCACTGGTATTGTGGTGTTTGGATTACCTTTCCCTCAGACCACAGTACGTGCGCCTACAGAACAGTGTCTCGGGCACCATCTTGAGCAGCACAGGGGCTCCACAAGGAACTGTGCTGGCTCCGTTCCTGTTTACCATCTACACAGCGGATCTCCAATATAACACCAACAGCTGCTTTTTGCAGAAGTTTTCGGATGACACAGCTGTTGTCGGCCTCATTAAAGGGGGCAATGAGGAGGAGTATAGAGACATAATAAGTAACTTTGTGGAGTGGAGTGCACACAATAACCTCCATCTTAACACCACAAAAAACCAAAGAGATAGTTGTGGACTTCAGGAGGGGGAGGAGGAGGACTCAAGCAACACCAATCACCATTAAGGGCACTGAGGTGGAGGTGGTCGCTAACCACAGGTACCTTGGGGTGCAGCTTGACAGTGAGCTGGACTGGAAGTGTCATATAGAGGCGGTGTACAGGAAGGGACAAAGCCGACTGTATTTTTTAAGGAGGCTGAGGTCATTTAACATCTGCCAACTCCTACTGTGCAGTGTCTACCATTCAGTGGTGGCCAGTGCTCTGTTTTTTGCTGTGGCCTGTTGGGGAGATGGCGCCCGCATAGCGGACAAAAACAGACTGGACAAGCTGATCAGGAAGGCCGGCTCAGTGGTCAGGGCTGAGCAACGAACGGACCAGCAGGTGGCAGAGGCCAGAACTCTGAACAAACTGGGTTCAATAATGACCAACCCCACTCACCCACTCCATGCCCTGAAGGTGATCAAGAGCAGCATCTTCAGTCAGAGACTGATTGCACCAATGTGCAAAACTGAGAGACATAGGAAGTCCTGTTTACCAGCTGCTATAAGGTTATATAATGCGCATAAATAACTGCACTTTTTTAAATTAATTGTATTTTATCTTGTATTTTAACTTGTATTTTAACTTGTTAAGTATGGAAGCTATTTGAGGAAATGTGTGGTGTTATGTCTGTCTTGAAGCTGTCGTGGCACTGTAATTTCCTGTAAAGGATTATTAAAGGTATAATCAATCAATAATCAATCAATATCGGAGAAAAGCCACGCAGGTTACGGGGAGAACGTGCAAACACCGTCCAGACAGCACCCATAGTTGTGTATTGCAGAAAATGGAAAAAGGAGACAGTGGTGTGAACTTTAGGGTGAAGTAAGACGTCATGCTGGGGTAACGGACAACTGAACTTCTCTCCACATCAGGCTGTATTAATCCTGATCTACAGGTTCTTAAGGATAATATTGAAGTAATTATCAATCACTTGGATGTAACGGTTTTGGAGAGGGTGCCAAAGAGGTTTACTAGAATGCTGTATGCATTAGATGCTATTAGCTGTCAGGACTTTCATATGAAGAAAGACTGGATAGACTAGGCTTGTACTCGCTAGAATTTAGAAGATTGAGGGGGGATCTTATAGAAACGTACAAAATTCTTAAGGGGTTGGACAGGCTAGATGCAGGAAGATTGTTCCCGATGGTACACAAAAATGCTGGAGAAACTCTGCGGGTGCAGCAGCATCTATGGAGCGAAGGAAATAGGCGACGTTTCGGGCCGAAACCCTTCTTCAGACTGATGGGGGGTGGGGGGGAGAAGGAAGGAAAAAGGGAGGAGGAGGAGCCCGAAGGCGGGGGGATGGGAGGAGACAGCTCGAGGGTTAAGGAAGGGGAGGAGACAGCAAGGGCTAGCAAAACTGGGAGAATTCAACGTTCGTGCCATCCGGACGCAAGCAACCCAGGCGGAATATGAGGTGCTGTTCCTCCAATTTCCGGTGTTGCTCACTCTGGCAATGGAGGCGACCCAGGACAGAGAGGTCAGATTGTTCCCGATGTTGGGGAAGTCCAGAACAAGGGGTCACAGTTTAAGGATAAAGGGGAAATCTTTTAGGACTAAGATGAGAAAAACATTTTTTACACAGAGAGTGGTGAACCTCTGGAATTCTCTGCCACAGAATGTAGTTGAGGCCAGTTCATTGGCTATATTTAAGAGGGAGTTAGATGTGGCCCTTGTGGCTAAAGAGATCAGGGGGTATGGAGAGAAGGCAGGTACAGGATACTGAGTTGGATGATCAGCCATGATCATATTGAATGGCGGTGCAGGCTCGAAGGGTCGAATGGCCTACTCTGCACCTATTTTCTATGTTTCTATGTTAAGAGGTTGGACAAACTAGGATTGATTTTTTTGGAGCATTCGTGACTGAGGGGAGACCGAATAAAAGTATATAAAATAATGCGAGGCATGGATAGGATAGACAGCCAGAACCTTTTGAGGGAGGAAATTCCAAAGACTAGATGGTAGAGCTTTAAGGTGGGAGAGCAAAGTTTAATGGAGATGAATGGGCAAGATTTCTTTGCACACAGTGGTGGGTAACTGGAATGTTCTGCCAGAGGTGGTGGTGGAGGCAGCAATGATAGTGCATTTAAGAGACTTTTAGATTGGTACATAGATCATGCAGGGAATGGAGGGAAATGGATCACATGCAGGCAGAGGAGGTTAGTTTAGTTTAGCTTGGCACCATTAGTTTAGCTTTCACAGCACCTTGGTGTACGTGACAATAACCTAAACTACATTATGATCAGCACAGACATTAAGGGCCACAGGGCTTGATTCTGTGTCGTATTGTTCTATGTTCTACGTAAAAATGTGGAAAGGCCACATATTAAAACTTTAATTAGAACTTCATGACTACCAAGGATTTTTGACCACACTGACATGTAGCTTCCAGGGTTTGGTCCAGAGGAGAGTGGGGTATGAGAGAATGGCTGTTCATCCAAGCCATCATTGTACTTTTTTAAAGATGCAAGTATATATCTACAGGAAATTTAATTTCAATTATCCTTCTATCTGAACCACAATGTCTTTCTTCATAAATGTTTCTTTGATAAATTTAGTGGTAGAAACAAGGAACTGCAGATGCTGGTTTACACAAAAGGACACAAAGTACTGGAGTAATTCAGTAGGTCAGGCTCCAGAGATGCTGCCTGACCTGTTGAGTTACTCCAGCACTTTGACTCCTTTTTTACAATTATAATTGTGTCCCTTTATATGACTACACGTATAAAGTTATCTGTATGTTTTGCTTAAGGTTAAACGTCCTGGGGAAGTAAGAGTGGTGAATCCGTGGAATTCATTATCACAGAAGTGTGGAGGCCAAGTCAATGGATATTTTTATGGCAGAGATAGACAGATTATTGATTAGTATGGGTGCCAGGGGTTATGGGGAGAAGGCAGGAGAATGGGGTTGAGAGGGAAAGATAGATCAGCCATGATTGAATGGCGGAATAGACTTGATGGGCCGGATGGACTCATTCTACTTCTATCACTTATGAATTGTGATCTGCTTACTCAATCCAGATGCATTATTCCAGGTCAATGCCTATACAATATACCAAGCTATTACTGAAAGATAAACATGACCTTGGACAGAGGAGAACTGAGTTCTTTTTTTTCTCACTAGAGAGAATCTCAAACAGTCACATGATCCCAAAGTTCACACCTCCAACAGTACTGCAATTCTTCAGTAAACACTATACACATGGATCTGTGTTCACAAGTCTCAGCTTGAACCCATGCCACCCCATGGTGAGGTGAGAGTGAGGGCAACAATGGTTCAACGGTTCTATATTATCACAGGTACCAAGGTACAGTGAAATTCTCCTTTTGTATACAGTTCAGTAAGATTAATGCCACACAAAATTACAGAATGATCCCAGGAATGAGCGGGTTAACATATAATGAGCATTTGACGACACTGGAACCCTACTCGCTGAGAAATGTCTTTAGTCAGAGGGTGGTTAATCTGTGGAACTCATTGCCACGAAAACTGCAGAGGCCAAGTCAATGGATATTTTTTTGGCCAGAGATAGATTCTTGATACCAATTGATTAGTACGGGTGTCAGGGGTTATGAGGAGAAGGCAGAAAAATGAGGTTGAGAGGGTAAGATAGATCAGTCATAATTGAATGAATGGCAGAATAGACTTGATGGGCCGAATGGCCTAATTCTGCTCCTATTACTAATGCTTTGGACACGCTAAGGGTTTGGACAAGCTAGAGGCAGGAAACATGTTCTCGATGTTGGGGGAGTCCAGAACCAGGGTCCACAGTTTAAGAATAAGGGGTAAGCCATTTAGATCGGAGATGAGGAACACTTTTTCACACAGAGAGTTGTGAGTGTGGAATTCTCTGCCTCGGTGGAGGCCGATTCTCTGGATACTTTCAAGAGAGAGCTAGATAGGGCTGTTAAAGATAGCGGAGTCAGGGGATATGGGGAGAAGGCAGAAACAGGGTACTGATTGGGGATGATCAGCCATGATCACATTGAATGGAAGTGCTGGCTCGAAGGGCTGAATGGCCTACTCCTGCACCTATTGTCTATTGAAATTATGAACAATCAATCCCTGATTAAGTACACAATGTTTAGAAACAGCTCACTGAGTCTGTATATAAGAGTCACCAGGTTTTGTCTTTATTTTCAAAGTTCCAGTTGCAGCTGGCCATAAATTTAGTTTAGTTTGAGTTCAGTTTATTGTCACGTGTACCGATGTACCGTGAAAAGCTTTTGTTGCGTGCTAGTGTCAGCAGAAAAACAACACATGATGACAATGGAGTGTACAGATACATGATCGCGTTTCACTGTACCTTAATTGGTATATGTGACAATGAACTGACCTTGAACCTTGAACCATGATAAGGGAATAACGTTTAGAGCAAGATAAAGCCAGTGAAGTCTGAACACAGATAGTCTGAGGGTCACTAATAAGGTTGGTAGTTGTTCAGGACTGATCTCTAATAAAGGCCCATTGCAGCCGTCACCTCCATCCAGAAATGACCCTCCATCCAGGGCACAGCAAACATAAGTGAAACCCTCACAAACTAAAACGAATATTTGAACATCATAACATATTGCTTTATCTGGGAGCTTGCTGTGTGAAATTTCAGTATTGTGTTTCGTTTGCAGTGAATTGTAGATGTGGCCCAGACCATCACACAATCCAACCTCCCTTCCATTGACTCCATTTATACCTCACGCTGCCTTGGCAAGGCCAGCAGCATAATCAAGGATGAGTCGCACCCTGACCTCTCCCTCTTCTCCCCTCTCCCATCGGGCAAAAAGTATAGAAGTGTGAAAACGCACACCACCAGATTCAGGGACAGTTTCTTCCCAGCAGTTATCAGGTGACTGAATCATCCTACCACAACTAGAGAGCAGTCCTGAACTACTATCTACCTCATTGGTGACCCTCGGACTATCCTTGATCGGACCTTACTGGCTTTGTCTTGCACTAAAAGTTATTCCCTTATCATGTATTTCTATACTGTAAATGGCTCGATTGTAATCATGAATTGTCTTTCTGCTGACTGGATAGCGTGCCGTGTAAGCAGCATAAGCTTTTCATTGTACCTCGGTTCAAGTGACAATAAACTAAACTGAACTAAACTGACTTTCTGAATTGGAAATGGGTTGATTCATAAAGCAACATAAAACATGGAATCCATTATGTAACTGATTAGTCAATACTCAGTGAGTGGTCTATTTAAAGAGCTGTAGGTACAAGCTACTCTCAATGAAAGTTGGTAATTTCTCCAAAGAATGTAATGACTAAAATATTATTACACATGTGCATACAGTTAAATCTCAGCCACTTACAGCAATGTGGCCGTGAAGTTTGATGACAAATCTATAGCCAATAAAAATGTCATCATATTAAGATCTGACTTTATCAAGTCTTTGGACATAGAACATAATAAAACTGAGCAGAAACAGACCCTTCGGCCACAATGTTTGTGCCTAACATGATGCCAAATTAAACTAAACTTCATAGAAACAAAGAAATGTAGATGCTGGTTTACAAAAAAAAGACACCAAGTGCTGGAGTAACTGGAGTTGCTCAGTCCGCCTAGAGTAGACGTAAGTGACCTCCCGGTTGCTGAACACTTTAACTACTCCTCCCATTCCCACACTGACTGTTCTATCCTGGACCTCCTCCACTGTCAGAGTGAGGCTCAAAGCAAATAGGAGGAACAGCACCTCATATTTTGCTTGGGCAGTGTTATGAATATTGACTTCTCTAACTTCGTAACCCTTGCTTTCTCTCCCTCTCCATACCTCCCCCATCCTAGTTCTCCTAAGAGTTTCTCAGTCCCCCAAATCAAATTTGACTAATTGTATGCCTCGATGTCACCTTCCCCTAGCTACTCTAACAATGATCCATTCTACATTTTCCTTGAGCTTCGTCCGCTTTGAACTCTCATTTACACACCTTACCCTTCCATATCTCTATGTCTCTCTCTCCTCCTAAGAAGGGTCTCGACCCTAAACATCACCCATTTATTCTCTACAGAGATGCTGCCTGTCTCACTGAGTTACTCCAGCTTTTTGTTTCTATCTTCGGTTTAAACCAGCACCTGCAGTTCCTTCTTACACA
Organism: Amblyraja radiata; assembly: GCF_010909765.2. Taxonomy (NCBI): domain Eukaryota; kingdom Metazoa; phylum Chordata; class Chondrichthyes; order Rajiformes; family Rajidae; genus Amblyraja; species Amblyraja radiata. The sequence goes on along the minus strand of NC_045960.1, from coordinate 25,832,132 downwards.
TACTTCAGGTGTGGTCTCACCAGGGCCCTGTACAACTGCAGTAGGACCTCCTTGCTCCTATACTCAAATCCTCTCGCTGTGAAGGCCAACATGGCATTTGCATAATGAAACCCTAAATATCACAAGTCGGTTTCCACAAAGCAAAATAGTGGGAGTTTGATATAAAGATTTGTTGTGAATTGAACAAGGAAGGATTTGAAACTTCTGTTTTGTTGTTTGATAGCCTTGACATCTACGGGTTAATAACTGATGCAGAAATCATTTCCTTTCTGCTAAACTCACAAACTGAGCTTACAGAAGATGTACCTGAAGAGGGTCATAGGTGATCTTCGGACTATCTTTAATCAGACTTTACTGGCTTTACCTTGCACTAAACGTTAATCCCTTATCATGTGTAGGAAAGAACTGCAGATGCTGGTTTAAATCGAAGGTGGACACAAAATGCTGGAGTAACTCAGCGGGCCAGGCAGCATGCAGTTCCAAATTAGAAAATGCTGCCTGTCCCGCTGAGGCATTCCCTTATCATGTATCTATACACTAGATTGTAATCATGTATTGTATTTCCGCTGACTGGATAGCACGCAACAAAAGCTTTTCACTGTAACTCGGTACACATGGCAATAAACTAAACGGGACTGAACAGGAAATTATCAATTTAGTATTTGGCATTATTTAATAATCAGAATCAATAATCAGAATCATGTCAAAAGCAGTGCCTTAAATGTTCATTCTGTAATAGATATCCCATGTCTGCAGTACATTTTTAAGTACTGTAGCCAAAAAGCTGATTTTAGATTTTGCAAAAAAGATTTAAAATTCATCAGAAGTATTTTTGTGGTTATGTTATTAGTAGTGTTTGTATTAGATACTTCCTTCCACTGCGCCATCAAACCCAATGTACAATGGATGCAAACCACTGGAACAAACAGGAGCATTTCTGGTCTAATAGATACAAGGGTGTTCTTTATTAGTTTAGGTTAGAGATGCAGCGTGGAAACAGGCAGTTCGGCCCACCAAGTCCGCACTGACCAGCGATCCTTGCACACTAACACTACCCTACACACACTAGGTATGATTTTTACATTTATGCCAAGGCAATTAACCTACAAACCTGTACGTCTTTGGAGTGTTGGAGGAAACTGGAGGTCTAGGAGAAAACCCAGGCAGGTCACGGGGGAATGTTCCCATTGCCATTGCAATGGGATTGATTTCAATGCCCACTGATTCTTTCAATCAGGCGAACTTGAATCTTGATGCAGGGATCCTTGTAACTCAGGGAGCTCCAGACCCACCCTGAGTTGCAAGGAAGGTAAGGTTTTGGAAGAAGAAATGGTTCCAAATTGGTGCAACGCGTAGGAATACATATTAACGGAGGCATGGTGGTGCAGCGGTAGAGTTGCTGCCTTACAGCACCAGAGACACTGGTTCAATCCTGGTGCTGCCTGTACAGACTTTGTACATTCTCCACGTGAACTGCGTGAGTTTTCTCCGGGATCTCCATTTTCCTCCCACAATCCAAATACGTATGTTTTTGTAGGTTAATTGGCTTGGTATAATTGTAAATTGTTCTTGGTGTGTGTAGATAGCATAATTGTGGGCTTGATGGACTGAAGGGCCCGTTTCCGTGCTATATCTCTAAACTAAACTAAAAATTAAACTAAACTAAAACTAAAATCTATGAAGGGCTCCGCTGAAGCAAAACATAAGGTCATAAGATCATAAGGAACAAGAGAGAATTAGGCCATTCGGCCCAGCAAGTCTAATCCGCCATTCAATCATGGCTGATTTACAGTTTCTCTCCCTCCCAACCCGATTCTCCTGCTTTCTCCCCAAAACCTCTGACACCTGTACTAATCAAGAATCTAAAGTATCTATCTCTGCTTTAAAAATATCCACAGACTAGGCCTCCACAGCTTTCTGTGGCAAAGAATTCTACAGATTCACCACACTCTGAAGAAAGGAATGTCTCCTCATCTTCTTCCTAAAAGAATGTCCTTTAATTCTGAGGCTGTGACCTCTAGTCCTAGACTCTCCCACTGGTGGAAACATCCTCTCCTCATCCACTCTATCCAAGCCTTTCATTATTCAGTATGTTTCAATGAGGTCCCCCCCCTCATTCTTCTGAACTCCAGTGAGTACAGGCCCAGTGCCGACAAACGCTCATCATAGGATAACCTACTCATTCCTGGGATAATTCTTGTAAACCTCCTCTGGACCCTCTCCAAATCCAACACATCCTTCCTCAGATATGGTGCCCAGCAATGCTCACAATATTCCAAATGTGGGGGCCTTATAGAGCCTCAGCATTACATCCCTGTTTTTGTATACAAGTCCTCATGAAATAAATGCAAGCATTGAGTTTCAAAGGTTTCAAAGGTCTTTAATTGTCACATGTACTAATTAAGATATAGTGATATGCGAATTACCATACAGCCATATGAAAAAAAAGCAACAAGACACAAAACTGCATAAAAGTTAACATAAACATCCACCACAGCGGATTCTCCACATTCCTCACTGTGATGGAAGGCAAAAAAGTCCAATTTTCCCCTTTACTACTGATTCGACTTAACTTTTGGGGAATTCTGCACCAGCACTCCCAAGTTCCTTTGCACCTCCGATTTCTGGATTCTCTCCCCATTTAGAAAATATATTCCACGCCTTTATTCGTACTACCATCATTTCACAGCAGAAATATCTGTTCTCGTCTCCAGAATTGCCTAGTATAATCAGTTGTAACCTGTACTCCAGCCTGTCCCGTCACCTCCCTCTTCATCAATCATCTCCAGGCTACTGTATTTCACTTCTCTGGCTGTAGCTCCCCAGAATGGAAATGCAGTTTCAAGATCAAAACATCTCCTGCTCCAGCCTATTCCAAAGTCATCTTAAAAACAGGATGTTATTTAGAAGAAAATTCCATTCACAATTTTTTCACATATAACTGGAAAAATCATTAGAGAATGCAAACTGGTCCCATTAGGAAACCTGATCGCTTCTGTACTGTCCTTTAACTGCATATGTTTAAAGGAGAGTTTATATTCTTCATGTTGGCTGACAGGTTTTTGTGGTGTTGACTGCTGAGACCATGTTTCACCAGAACCAATGTTGACAAACTCATCGGATGTCGAGCTGCAATTTCAGCTTTGTAAACCTGTAGGGGTGGCACGGTGGTGCAGCGGTAGAGTTGCTGCCTTACAGCACTTGCAGCGCTGGAGACCCGGTTCGATCCCGACTACGAATGCTTGTCTGTACAGAGTCCGTACGTTCTCCCTGTGACCTGCGTGGGTTTTCTCCGAGAACTTCGGTTTCCTCCCACACTCCAAAGACATACAGGTATGTAGGTTAATTGCCTTGGTCAATGTAAAAATTGTCCCTAGTGTGTGTAGGATAGTGTTAATATGCGGGGATCGCTGGTCGGCACGGACTGGGTGATCTGAAGAGCCTGTTTCTGCGCTGTATCTTTAAACTAAACTAAACTAAACCTATTTTGTGGAGGTGTATTTTCAGATTCTTGGCTACAGTACTTAGTTTAGTTTTGTTCATTGTCACGTGTACTGAATGAAGTACAGTGGAAAGCTTTTATGTTGTGTTCTGTACTTTTAGTTTAGCTGAGTTTAGAGATACAGCGCGGAAACAGGCCCTTCGGCCCACCAGGTCCACAACGACCAACGATCCCTGACATTAACACTATCCTACACACACTAGGGACAATTTTTCATTTGGAGTGAGGGCGGAAACAGGAAAACCCGAAGAAAACCTACGTGGTCACAGGGAGACCATACAAATTCCGTACAGACAGCACCCGTGGTCAGTATCAAACCCAGGTCTCTGGCGCTGTAAGGCAGCACCTCCACTGCTGTGCCTCTGTGTCACCTTATCAGCTTCCGGTCAACAGAAAGACTACACATGATTACAATCATGCCGTCCACAGAATGCAGATACAAGATAAAGGGAATAATGCTTCATGCAAGCTAAAGTCCAGTAAAGTCTGAAGGTCTCTAATGAGGTAGATGGTAGGTTAGGAATTCAGTTGCCTGATAACAGCTGGGAAGAAACTGTCCATGAATATGGATGTTTGCTTTTTCACACTTCTATAGCTCTTCTGCAAGTACACAATAAATTCCCTTTAACATATCCAACTCCAACTTGTGGTAATCCAGTTTCAAGTAACTCTTGCATTTCCTACATCCCCTCCTCCTCCACCCACGACATCCTACTAGCTCCACTGTTCGCATCCTTACATCCCTTCGTTATCACTTCTTCCCCAGCCAACAATGGGCCATTATGGGCTCCCCCTTCCTTGGTCATCTGTTGCCGGCCCTGCTTTGTTCTGGCCTTTTCCTACCTCCAGTTCCCTCGCCTCTACTTTCATTCTGAAGAAGGATCCCGACACGAAACATCACCCATCCTTTTTCTCCCAAGATGCTGCCTGACCCGCTGAGTTACTCCAGCACTTGGTGTCCGTCTCCAACTCTTTGCTCTCTGAATCCAGTGCATGGATAGTACCTGCTTGGTGCTATTCTACAACTGACTTCTTGCCCTCCATTCGTACCAGCAGCTGCCTTCTGCAGCAGCAACATGAGATTTTCCTCTCCTCCAGCAGACCCTCCAGAGCCACACCAACCATGTAGGGGTTCCTCCAGGTGCTCCAGTTTCCTCCCCATTTCAGGGGACCCGTGCATTTGTAGGTTAATGGGCTGCTCTAGATTGCCCCGAACGACTTGCGTCAGCTCTCATTCTGAGTGATGGAAGATGCCTCTACATGTATTCTTTGACCATGGAGTTGCTATAATGCAACATGCACCTGATAGAACAAGGATCTGACCCATTGGCAAGTAAATCCAAAGCAATCGGGAAACCAGGCAGTGTGGCACAGACTTATGGAAGCACATGCGGGTCATATGCCCTATTTGATAGGAATTAAAATTATATTATGTTACTTGATAGCAATAGTAATTAAATCATTAAAGGTGAATTGTGCTCAACTGACTGATATGAATTGAATTGTGAGTCATAATGAAGTGTACATGTTTCTTAAAGGTACTGGCATACCCTATATACTACAAAAATTATTTCTGCTTTCTGTCACTTAACACTGACTCTTGTGACGATCTCTCCTGGTCTCTACCCACTGCAACTTAAAACTTAGAAGTTCTATTTCTAATTAGAGATTAATTTAGTTTAGTTTAGTTTTGAGATGCAGAGCAGAAACAGGACCTTTGGCCCACCGAGTCCACACCAGCCAGCAATCCCCACACACAAACTAGGGCCAATATTGCAATCTTTACCCAATTACCCAATCAAAGCCAATTAACCTACAAACCTGTACGTCTTTGGAGTGCGGGAGCAAACCGGAGCATCCGGGGGAAACCCATGCAGTCACAGGGAGAATACACAGACAGCACAAATTTCACTGTACCAATTGGTGCATGTGACAATAAATGTCTCTTGTCTCTTGTGTTGTCTCTCTTGTAGTCAGGGTTAAACCTGGGTCTCTGGCGCTGAAAGGCAGCAACTTTACTGCTGCGCCACCGTAAGGCTGTGGAAATTTTTCCCATTTCTATTGAAATGTCGCCAAACCTGAAGCATTAACTCTCTCCCTCCAATAACTCTGGCTGAACGACTGGGTCATTTTATTTCAGGAAGGCATGACCTCTTATTACCTTTGCTGGATGTGCTCAGTGCATAATAATAATAATAATAATAATAATAATAATAAGCTTTATTACGGACTCAAGGTCCAGACAAGGGGCAACATTACATTAAAAATGCATTGCATATCAAATATCATAAATATATATAAAATCATGGTATATCACATAAAAACATCATAATTTATATTTAACAAAACCCACTAAAAATCCAGATTAAAAGATGATCAATGTCTTACAACGAGACAACGATACCAGTGTCTCCACAACTGGGATTCGTAGCGTGTAGTGCTGACCCTTATGTTTGTCAAGGCCACAATAAGCACATTTTTAGAGTCATTTATCCTGCAAATGAATTTATACATGTGGTGTCTTAGGATAGCTTCTAAAGTACTCTCTCCTGCAGCCACAAACATATTACTGGCACTACACCATCATAGATGTTAACCTGCTACATCTCCGAGATAGTGACTGCCGCGGGACAAAAATCAAAGAGAATCCGCATCCAGTTATCAAAGTAGAGACAAAGACAAACTCTCAATCAAACTTTCACACATCTCAAATCCCAAAGAATAAATTATTTCCAATAACAGAAAGCAGCCTGTGTGAATCACGTTGAAAATAGGTGCAGGAGTAGGTCATTCGACCCTTCAAGCCAGCACCACCATTCAACATGGTCATGGCTGATCATCTAAAATCAGTACCCCGTTTCTGCTTTCTCCCCATATCCCTTGATTCTGTTCGCCCTAAAAGCTATATCTAACTCTCTCTTGAATACATCCTGAATCACATGTCTGACACCAAAGGAGGTGATTGCTGCTATCATGCAAGAATTCTGGAAGATGTTAAGTTAACAAGAGACATGAGGTGAGTTCCGGGTTTACCCCCTTACTACTCTCCAGCCTTCCTTTGATGATTGCTTGATCAATTCTTTATTATTATTATTTTATTATTAAAGCTTTATTTCAGACACAGGTCCATATAACACATCAAACAGTACAAAGAATTACAAAGATACATTAAAAAATTGCATATTAGCCTAAAATATATATAAGCTGTTGCACCAATGCCGTCTTAGCCTAGAAGTGAATCTATAGCAGCTTTTCAGAGGGCTGACTAGGGCTTCAATTATGTGGTTCTCTGATTTGTCCAGGCGACACATAAAACTAAACATCAGCTGTCTTAAGAGTGCCTCACAGGTTGGCACTCTAGTGGACACAAACAATTGACTGGCACTATGCCACCTAGGGACACGAAGTAGCAACCTCATTGCATCATTGTATGCAACCTTAAGCCTCTGCATACTCTTGTTCTTATAATTAGACCACAATTGAGCAGTATATAACGGTGTGATGTAGGTTCTGAACAGGGAACACTTCACAGAATCAGAGCACATATAAAACTTCCTTATAAGCATGTTGGCTTGAAGATAAATTTTACAGCGCTGTCGGTAGAGGTCTTTGTCATCCTTCCAGTCATCAGATATGACATGACCTAAGTATTTAATTTCCTCACACACAGCAAGAGGACTGTCTGACAAATAAAAGGTCGGAAAAGTTGATTCCCTGTCCTCAGCGCTTCTAATTACCATTATGCGGCTTTTCTTAGCGTTATACTTAATGTCATAATCAAGGCCATACTGAGAGCACACCTTCAGCATCTGCTGCAGCCCAGCACTATAATGGACAGAGCAGGACCAGGTCATCTGCATACATCAGATGATTAACAATAGTGTTGCCCACAAGACAGCCAGTTTTTAGCCTATTTAACTGATTTGACAATTCGTCCATATAAACATTAAATAAAATAGGAGACAAAATTCCTCCTTGCCGCACTCCGTTACTAACACAGAATGGAGCAGATACAACATTGTCCCATTTAACGTAAACGTTTGATGGGCATACCAGAACACTAAGATTCTCACTAAGAATTTAGGGGCACCTCTATTTAGCAATTTTACAAACAAGTGTTCATGGTTAATTCTATCAAATGCCTTGGACGCATCAATAAAACATAGGAATACAGATGAATTCAGGCTTGTGTACCTGAACACAATCTCTTTAAGAGCATAGATACACAGGTCAGTTCCATGTTTTCTTTTGAACCCAAACTGATTGTCAGTAGTAAGGACATACATTTCTAGCTTTGTCAGCAGTATTCTCTCCAGTACTTTAGATAAGATACTGGCTAGTGCAATAGGTCGGTAATTATCAATACTGTTGAGCCTACCAGCCTTATCTTTAATCACAGGCACTAGCATTACAGACATAATATCATTTGGCAAGACATCCATGAACCAGACAGCCATTAAAGCACATGGAAAGCAAAGGGCAGAGCTTATAGCTGGCATATTTTAGATGTTCTGCAGTAATGCAGTCCATACCACAGGCTTTGTTGTTATCCAACATGTTAATGGCATCATAGACATCAGCTGCCCTAACTACCATATCTACAGAGAGATCAATAAGTTCATGATTGATTCTAACTGGGTTACTTTTAACACAGTTAAAAAGGTTACAGTAGTGCTCACGCCAACTCTCAGCTACTGGGCTACTAACACCTTCAATGTCAGACGGTAGGGGTGTTTTGCTGTTATTCATTACTCTGACCTCTTTCCAGTGCCACGTGCACTGGTACAGTGAGATTCTTTGTTTGCATACTGTACAAATATGCAAGAGTCGCCACCGTGGTATTTTTTAGTTTAGTTTAGAGATACAGCGCGGAAACAGGCCCATCGGCCCACCGAAGATAGACACAAGCCCGCGCCGACCAGCAATCCCCACACTATCTCACACACTAGGGACAAATTACATTTATACCAAGCCAGTTAACCTACAAACCTGTACAGCTGTGGAGTGTGGGAGGAAACCAAAGATCTGGGAGACCATTCATGTGGTCACGGGGAGAACGTACAAACTCCATACAGACAGCACCCGTAGCCAGTCTGAAGAAGGGTTTCGGCCCGAAATGTTGCCTATTTCCTTCGCTCCATAGATGCTGCTGCACCCGCTGAGTTTCTCCAGCACTTTCATCTACCTTCGATTTTCCAGCATCCGCAGTTCCTTCTAAACCCGTAGTCAGGATCGAACGTGGGTCTCCGGTGCTGCAAGCGCTATAATGCGGCAACTTTACCGTTATGCCACCATGCCGCACTGTGGCACATCCTACACAGGGTCAGATAAGACACAGCATACTAATGTCCTACTAATGAGGTATTCCTGAGACTGTTAATGCTTGTTCTCTTTATCAACAGCAAGGAACGTCTTGTTCAAATAAACCTTCCTTGCTTTAACAAGTTTCTATTTCCCAGTATTTTGGCTTATTTGTGTTGGCTACTGTTGAGCTCAAGTTCCATTTTGTGAACATATTGGGTAACTTCCAAGATATTTCCCTTGCAGTTGTCTGAAGCCTGCTTCACTGCACCAGCATCTCATATTCTGCTCGAGTTACCTACAACAACGGTATGAACACAGAATTCTCCAGTTTTTGGTAACTTCTACAAACAGTCCCCTTCACTCTCCCTTCCCAAATCCCTATACTTGTTCCTCCCCATTCTCTTGCCCTGAACCCTGATTGAACTTGCATTGGTCCCCCCCCCCCCCATCACACCACCACCCCGCCCACCCTCACGTCCACCCCCCCCTCCCCCCCCTCCCCCCCTCCCTACCCGTACCCCCCCCTCCCTACACATACCCCCACCCCTTCCATTCAAAGGTCCTTCAACTAGTTTCACAGTTAGAGTCATACAGTCACACAGCATGGAAACAGGCCCTTCGCCCCCACTTGCCCACACCGACCAACATGTCCCATTTACACTAGTCCCACCTGCATGCATTTGGTCCTTATCCCTCTAAACCTGTTCTATCCATGTACCTGTGTATATGTTTCTTAAACGTTGCAATAGTCCCTGCCTCAACTACCTCCTCTGGCAGCTTGTTCCATACACACTCTGTGTGAGAAAGTTAACCTTCAGGTTCCTATTAAATCGTCCCCCCCCCCACCCCCCACTTAAACCCATGTTCTCTGGTTCTCCATTCCCCTACTCTGGGCAAGAGACTCTGTGCATCAATCCGATCTATTCCTCTCATGATTTTTAACACCTCTACAAGACCACATCTCATCCTCCTGCGCTCCAAGGAATAGCCTGCTCAACTTTCCCTGTAGCTCAAACCCTCTGGTCATGGGAACATCCTTGTAAATCTTCTCTGCGCCCTTTCCATACATACTTGACAACATGTTTCCTGTAACATGGTGCCCAGAACTGAACACAAACTCTGAATGCGGCCTCACCAACGTCTTATATTACTGCAACATGACCTCCCAACTTCTAGACTCAATACCATGACTGATGAAGGCCAATGTGCCTAAAGCCTTTTTGACCACCCTACCTGCCTGCGATGCTACTTTTAATGAACTATAAACCTGCACTCCTACATTCCTCTGCTCTACAACACAACTATGTTCTCAACTATGTATTTCTTTAGGCCTCAGACCTGCTTCTATCTCTCGCCTTTGTCCAACAATCTTCCCATCAGGGAACCCCTCACCTGAGATTATCTGTCACTGGCCGTGATTTGTCTGGCTCCCTCTTCTCTCTCCCCCTCCTGTTTTTATCCTCCCCGCCTCCCCTGCAATTAGTCTGAGGAGGTTGTCCCGACCAGAAACATTACATTTTTTCAGTTTAGTTTAGTTTAGAGCTACAGCGTGAAAACAGGCCCTTCGGCCCACCGAGTCCACACCAACACACTCAAGGGACAATTTACATTTATACCAAGTCAATTATCTTACAAACCAGTTCGTCTTTGGAGAGTAGAAACCAAAGATATCAGAGAAAACCCACGCAGTCACGAGGAGAACATACAAACTCCGTACCGACACCACCCATAGTCGGGATCGAACCCGGACCTCTGGCACTGCAATGCTGTAAGGCAGCAACTCTACTGCTGCACCACCATGCCGCCCTAATCACCTATTTCTTTTCTCCAGAGATTCTGCCTGACCTTTTTAAAAAGCTAGACACAAATTCTGGAATAACGCAATGGAACAGGCAGCATCTCTGAAGAGATGGAATGGGTAATGTTTCGGGTCGAGACCCTCCTTGAGACTGATGTCAGGGGAGTGGGCGGTACATAGATAAGGAAGTGTATGGATAAGGAAGACATTTTAAGGAAGACTTTTTAAGGCAGAGATAGATACTGTAGATTCTTGATTGATACGGGTGTCAGGGGTTATGGGGAGGGCAGGAGAATGGGGTTAAGAGGGAGAGATTGATCAGCCATGATTGAATAATAATAATAATAATAATAATAATAATAATAATAATAATAATAATAATAATAATAATCATAATAATAATAATAATAATAATAATAATAATAATAATACATTTTATTTATGGGCGCCTTTCAAGAGTCTCAAGGACATCTTACAAAATTTAGCAAATAGAGTAAAAATATGTAAGCGGAATGAAATAAATAGTAAAGACATCACCATGAATGGCGGAGTAGACTTGATGGGCCGAATGACCTAACTCCGCTCCATTCACTTATGACCTTATGACCCGTTGAGTTACTCCAGCATTTTGCGCCCATCTTTGGTATAAACCAGCATTTGCGATTCTTTGTTATTCCTCGACCAAGGTTGCCTGAGACATGATTGGGTTACAATACAAATACCAAATGTCTAAAAGTAACTGGCTCCATTTATGAGGCCCAGTTCTATTTGCATTAAGCAATCTTGGAACTATAACAGCCCAAGATTGCAAGATTCCAAATGAAAATCTGAAGCAAATAAATATTGAGGTTTCAAATAAAAATCCGTTCTCCCTGTGACCTCGTGGGTTTCCTCCACGTGCTCCGGTTTCTTCCCACAACCCACAAAAGATAATTGTCCCAAATGCGTAGTGAAAGTGGGATAACATAGAACTGGTGTAGGTGACATGGACTCGGTGGGCCAAAGGGCCTTTTCCCAGTCTGCATCTCTAAATGCATATAAATCTCTTTGGTAAAAGCAATGTTGACAGAACAAGCTGCAAAAGTATAGCATGCATAAAACAGGTAAATAATCGCAAATTTGTCCAAGACCTTAGTAAAACCACAGCTGGAAGGATGTGAAATGTTTACCTCAAGGTAGTTGATGTAAATAATGAGGATGTGACATTTAATTTTTATAAAACATTGGGCAGATCTCATGTGGTGTATTGCATTCAACTTTTAGAAACACCTATTGAGGAATTTATATTTGCCTTGGAAGGCTTTTTGCGCAAATTGCTGCTTAATTGTGTTTTTTAGTCTCTTAAGCGTGGATGGATGAAGGCTAATCTCATTGAGATTTTTAAAACCATAAAAGCAATTTCTAGGGGCATGTATTATGTAAACCAGAGCACAAGGCAGTCTCTCAGTTCCCCAAGCTAGGGAACAAAGGGTTGAACAAAGGGGGGACCTGGCAGGGGGCCGCAGAGAACAAAGGCGGGACTTGGTGAGGGGGGCCGCAGAGAACAAAGGCGGGACCCAGCAGGGGGGCCGCAGAGAACAAAGGGGAGACCCAGCGGGTGGCCAGGCCTTGTTCACCGCTGCGAGCAGAACATAAAACTGTTCAATGACCTTTAGTGTAGTTTAGTGTAGAGATACAGCATGGAAACAGGCTCTTCGGCCTACCGGGTCCGCGCCGACCAGCGATCCCTGCACATTGACACTATCCTACACACACCAGGGACAATTTTTACATTCATACCAAGCCAATTGACCTACACACCTGTACGTCTTTGGAATGCGGGAGGAAACCGAAGATCTCGGAGAAAACCTACGCAGATCACGGGGAGAACGTACAAACTCCGTACAGACAGCACACCCGTAGTCGGGATCACACCCTGGTCTCCGGCGCTGTATTCACTGTAAGGCAGCAACTCCACCGCTGTGGCACCAAGCCGCCCACTATGTTGTATCCTGATCAGTGCCAGAAACTGAGCGACTCTTGTGTACTGCCTAGGTGAGGTCCACTGTATCATTTTACCGGATTGTATGGATTGCCCGGTGGAGACATCGCAAGGGACCGTAACGCCCGAAGGCCCAAGCAGGACGTCCTCCAGCACCAGCCCCGAAACAACAGTGTGATAGGGAAGCATCTCGTCCCCAACCCGTTGCGCAGCGGCCAGTCCAGAATAGTCAATACCCGGGGCAACGGTCAGCATGGCATGAATAGTGGGGCGAGATAAAGCATCAGCGACCTGGTTGAGCTTACCCGCTACGTGCTGGACACTGGTGGTAAACACGGAGATAAAAGCCAGGTGCCGTTGTTGCCGAGCTGACCTGGGATCGGACACCTTTGCAAACGCGAAAGTGAGTGGTTTGTGGTCGGTGAAGGCCATGAAGGGTCTGCCCTCCAGGAAATATCGAAAATGCCGAACCACCAAATAGAGGGCCAGGAGCCCGTGGTCAAAAGCACTGTAGTTCCACTAGGGGGGTGCAGGTGCTGGCTGAGCGGCTGCCAGAGACCGTCAATAAACTGTTCAAGGGGACCCCCTCCCCCCGACGGCGGTGTCAGAAGCGTCGACAGTGAGGGCAGTCGGGGCAGTAGCCCGCAGGTGTACGAGCATGGTAGTGTTAGCGAGCACAGCCTTGGCCCCGTCAAAAGCAGCCGTGGTCTCCGCGTCCCACACCAGGTCCCGCTGCTCGTCTGCCAGACACAGGAACAAAGGTCGCATGACCCGGGCTGACAGTGGCTCAAAACTGTGATAAAATTTATCACGCCGACAAATTGTTGGAGCCCTTTAACGGTGTGTGGCCGGGGAAACTGACGAATATCTTCCACCTTTTTTTTGTATCAAAAAATAATTTATTTAATTTCAACACAATACAAAAACCAAAAAAAACAAAATGGTGGTGACATACCCACCACCATGTTACAAAATCATCAAACAACTATGTTACAAATATTCTAATAACTACTATACAACCCCGGTAAAGTGGCAAGCATCTGGCCCGGGCAAAGCCCTCTTCTGCCTCGGCGAGTGAAGTCGCACCCGGCAAGGAGCAGGCGGATGTCATCGGGCATCTGCTCCAGGAAGCCTGCTCAAAAAGGAGACAAGGCTGTTGACCGTCCATCAGCGACAGCATCTCGCTCATCAGCTCCGACGGCTTGCGGTCACCAAGGCCGTCCATGTGCAGGAGCCTGGCCACGCAATCGCGGTGGCTGAGCCCTAAATAAAGTAGCAGCATCGCCTTGAGGCCCCATGTATCTGATGTCGGCAGGCGGATTCTGGAGGTAAGGGAGCAATCGGGTGTCGGTTTCCTGATTGAGCGCGCCGACCACGTAGAAGTACCGAGTGGAATCCATGAGGATCTGCCGGATTTGGAACTAGGCCTCGATGTGTTGAAACCACACATGAGGTTGGACTGCCCAGAAAACGGGCAGTTTAAGCAAAACCATGTTCTGCTGGGCGGGGTTGGCGTCAAGGTTTTCTGCGGCATTCACTTTCAGACCCAAAAACGTTTGGATCGTCGGGGTCACCAATGTAGTGAGACCAGGCAAGTTGAGCGAAAACAGCTCCTGTTGATGTGAGGAGTGCTGACTACTAATTACTCTCTAAAAGCCCACAAGCGAAACCCCCAGTCATGTGACAGTGTCGACCAATGATGCGGGTTCTCACTTCCCAGCCCCACCACTAGGTGCCGCTACACTAGGTAGGAGCACAGATTTTGTTGGGAACCAAGAAAGCTTAGGTTTCCTCTACTTTTAGTGTGTTATGAGTGCACATCTTGCACTGCGTCATTGGACAGGTTTACCACATGGATAGAACGCAAAGCGCTGGAGTAACTTAATGGGTCAGGCAGCATCTCTGACAACATCTCTTACCATCTAGATGATGGCAAGATTTACAAGACTGGTTTACATTCAGACAGAGAGTCTTCCAGATGAGGCCAGAGACAAAAAGGTATAGACAAACATCTGAACAGCCAAATTAGGAGCAGGCATAGGCATTCAACCCTTCCAGCCAGCTCTGCCATTTAATAAAATAACAATAATTCTGATTGTGATCTCAATTCTACATTCTCACAGTAAACCTTCATTCAACCAAGTCTCTGTCTCTGTCTTAAAACTATTTAAAACTTCATGTCCACCTCCCTTTGAAGTAGAGTACCAAAGACTCAACATTCTGAGAGTAATTCATCTCCTCTTTGCCTTGAATGGGTAGTCCTATTTAAATATTGATTGAAGAAGGGTCTCAATGCAAAGCGTCACTTATCCGTGTTTCTCCAGACATGCCGTCTGACCCATTGAGTTACTCCAGTATTTTGAGTCATTTTAAATATTGATCCCCTCGATCTAAATTCTCCCACAGAAGGGAACATCTATATTACTAAAAGTCTGATCTTGACCACTTCTTGTTGTTCTGCATATTGATTTTAGAAAAAACGTTGCCACTTACGGATGGGATTTTTGGCCATCTTCCTGAGGAACTATAAAACCCGGAAGTGTTGAGTGCCTCAGTCAGTCTCTGCAAGTTGGGGGAGCGGGAAGGTCATGTCTCTCAGTCTGAGCTGTGAATAACACTGAACACATGTCTACTAAACTGTGAGTGTGGTTTTACTGACCTTGAGTGCCCTTAATGGTTGGTTTGAAATGGCAAATGATTAAAAGTCTAAACTTGACAACTTCCTGTTTGCACTGTATATTGATTTTAATAAAATAAAATGGTACCACTTACGGCTGTGATTTTTGGCCATCTTACTCAGTCCCCCTCCGCTCATTAGGTGCAGAGGATTGTTCCCATCAATGAAAAATAAAAGTGTTATTAGTGTTTAAAAAATGGTGAGAATCTCTCTCCTGTCAATCACGCCATGAAGGCCATGCCCCTTCCGGTGGGAGGGGTGTGGGATTATAAAACCCGGAAGTGTGGGTGTGGCTCAGTCTCTGCAAGATGGGGGAGGGAGAAGTCACGACTCTGTCTGAGCTGTGAATCAACTGAACACACTGAATGTCTACTGAAATGTGAGTGTGGTGTTTATGTGGTGTTTTGTCTGGTTTTATGGTGGTTTCACACTGCTTGAAGTGGTAGGAAACTGCACTTGAGTTTGGTGGCCTTGCACCCTGCTTGAAGTGGTAGGAAACTGCATTTGAATTTGGTGGCCTTGCACCCTGCTTGAAGTGGTATGAAAGTGCACTTGAATTTGTTGGACTTGCACCCTGCTTGAAGTGGTAGGAAACTGCATTTGATTTTGGTGGCCCTGCACCCTGCTTGAAGTGGTAGGAGACTGCACTTGAGTTTGGTGGCCTTGCACCCTGCTTGAAATGGTAGGAAACTGTATTTGAATTTGGTGGCCTTCACCCTGCTTTAAACGAAATTTCAAGGAATAGCCGTGAGGCAACTGCCAGCCCACCAGCCATGAGTGTGCTGCCAGCACATCAAACATGACTGAGCTGCCACTCTAAGAATCCATTTGGCCCACAATGTCCATACTAGCCCTCTGGAAATCAGTCCCATCAGCCCACAACACCCATACCAGTGCTCCAGAAAGTCCCCCCCCCCCCCCCCCCAACTGGCCACCAATATTGGAATTGGTGGAGAGGTGGAATATTGCGTTGGGGGACCAGCCCTCCCATGTGAACTATATCCAGCCAACCAATGTTCTTCAGAATCTTATGTTTCAATCAAGTCTTCTTTCACTCTTTCTTGATATCGTCATTGGTTTGATTTTGTCATGATCTATCTTTCCCCTCTCAACCCCATTCTCCTGTTTTCTCCTCATAAGCTTTGATACCCTTACTAACCAAGAAATTATCCTTGTGTAGGAAGGAACTGCAGATGCTGGTTTAAACCGAAGATAGACACAAAATACTGGAGTATCTCAGTGGGACAGGCGGCATTTCTGGAGAGAAGGAATGGGTGATCTTTCGCATTGAGACCCTTCTTACGACTCGTCCCAAAAACCTCACCCATTCCTTCTCTGCAGAGATGCTGCTTGTCCCGCTGAGTTACCCCAATAAATTACCCTTGCCTCCCTTCAACTTTCCTGTGGCCTCAAACTCCATGGCAACTAGAGTTAAACCTGTAAAGGTTAAATCAAAGACTGAGCAAAGGTCTCAACCCTAAACATCAACCATTCCTTCTCTCCAGTGATGCTGCCTGTCCCGCTGATTTACTCCAGCTTTTTGTGTCTATCTTCGGTTTCAACCAGCATCTGCAGTTCCTTCCTAAACATTAAATCAAAGACTGTTGGCATCATTCAAGTATTTCAAACACAAACCAGTCCCCTGGGAAAGGTTAGAAACCTGGTCTTCTATTTGTCTATTTAAGTCACAGAGTGAGTGATTTAGAGGTGGATTAAAGTCAGATTTGAAACTTTTATTCTCTTTTGAAATGGTATTAAAGGGCTATATTCTCACAATGACTAAGGGACATCATGAACACCAGGAATGCTTTTTACTACCAATACCTATTAACAGAAAGACAATAACAGTATTTAAAATGGAATTGACCATGCATTTGGAGAAGACTAAATTATATGGTTAAACCGCAGGATAAAGTTAAAAGGCTTGGAGTGCCACTTGGAAAGGTGACTGCTGAGAAAGTGTACAAATTTTATACAGTTTTATAGTAGGCCCACTTAACGAAGTAGCTTTGCTGTTTTGCCAAGACGTCTCCTTCCCTCCATCATCACAGTCTCATTCCCACCATGGCAGAACAACTGAAGTATGCAATGTTCTGAAGATAGAAATAGACATAAAGTGATATGCACTTGAAAAGTACTGTTACTGTTCCATTTTTCAAATTTTTAGTTATGCAATTTCCATGTGCTTTACCACCTATTTTCATGAATTTTATTGTAAGATTAATTCTGGTGGCGCAGTGGTAGAGTTGCTGCCTTACAGCGCCAGAGGTCCGGGGTCCATCCTGATTATGGGCGCTGTCTGTACGGAGTTTGTACATTCTCCCCGTGACCATGTGGGTTTTCTCCGAGAAGGGTGAGAGGGGATCTTATTGAAACATATAAAATTATTAAGGGATTAGACACGCTAGAGGCAGGAAACATGTTCCCGTTGTTGGGGGGTGGGGTCCAGAACCAGAGGCCACAGTTTAAGAATAAGGGGTAAGCCGTTTAGAACTGGGATGAGGAAAAACTTTTTCACACAGTTGTGAATCTGTGGAATTTCTGCCTCAGAAGGAAGAGAAAGCAGATTTACTCGCTGCATTCAAAAGATAGTTAGACAGAGCTCTTGAAGATAGAGGAATCAAGGGACATGTGGAGAAGGCAGGAATGTGGATGATCGGCCATAATCACAGTGAATGGCGATGCTGACACGAAGGGCCAAATGGCCTCATCCTGCAACCTATTGTCTATTGTCTATTGTCAAGTACTCTCCCATTACTGGAAACATCCTCTCCACATGCACTCTACCCAGGCCTTTATCACATGTTTTTCCCACTAATATATGGGAATCCCTGACCCATGACTGAAACTAGAGAAGCAACATTTGGAATGCTATTGGCAACTTATAGCTCAAGTTTCAGAAGCACACAGAAACCCTGTAAAAACCGCAAAAGCAACCGTTTGCCCTCCTGCCCCATCAAACAACTCCCGCGACACCCATGGCAGAGTCTGCAAGTCTTGCATAGGCTTGTTCAACCTCGTCAGCATCACAAAAAACTGGAGTGGAAGCAAGTTTTCCCCAATCCTTGATTAGTACGGGTGTCAGGGGTTATGGAGAGAACCGGAAGTGGCGGCGCTGTGATACAGCTGCGGCTCGCCTGCAGTCTGTCTGTTTTTACTTTTTATGTCGGTTTTTTTTTGTCTAGTTTAGTAATTTTTTTGGTTATTAGGTGGTGTTATGTGTGTGGGGGGAGGGTGAAACAGAGCTTTCTGTCTCTCCCTTCGGGGGAATGCGACTTTTTGTCGTATCCCCCTTCTCTTCCCCCGTCTGCGCTAAGGCCTAATGGCGGAGCTGGCGGCCTCCAACCTGCGACCGACCTCGAGGGTCCGGAGGTAGAGCCAGCCAGGACTCACCAACGCGAGGCTGGCCGTCTTCGAGCTGTGGCGACGTCCGGGTAGCGGCACAACTCGGCGCTCCGGTGAGGGCGAACGGTGCGGGGTTGAGACACTCCTGTGCGGCCGGCACGGCTACTGGCTGGAAGGCGCTCCCGTGTGAGCAGCCCGGTGCGGGGCTGAGACACTCCTGTGCGGCCGGCACGGCTACCGGCGGGAAGGTGCTCCCGTGTGAGCAGCCCGGTGCGGGGCTGAGACGCTGCCTTGTGGGCGGCCCGGTGCGGAGCAGGAGACGGTGCTACGGCGGCTGAGGCGGCGGCGACCTGGATCCTGGGCGCGGGCCGGTGGAGGACAATGTCGGGAGCTCGCAGGTCACTGGCTGGTGCCTGTTTTCCGGAGCACCCGTTGCAACAGCTGCGGGCAGCTTCGACCACCCCCCGGGCCGCCATCGCCCGGTGGGGTATCGCCTCGGCGCAGAGGGAGAAGAGGAGGGAAGAGACAGTAACTCTAAGACTTTTGTCTCCATCACAGTGAGGAGGTGTTTGGTGAACTCACTGTGGTGGATGTTAATTTGTGTTTATTGTGTTTTGTTATTATTACATGTATGGCTGCAGGCAACAGCATTTCGTTCAGACCGAAAGGTCTGAATGACAAATAAAGGTATTCAATTCAATTCAATTCAATTCAAGGCAGGAGAATGGGATTAGGAGGCCGAGATAGATCAGACATGTTTGAATGGCAGAGTAGACTTGATGGTCCGAATGGCCTAATTCTGCTCCCATCACTGATGAACCCCTTACTGACTGCCTTAACAGCTCTATGGGGATGCATTAAACAACTCTGAAGAAGGGTCTCGACCCGAAGCGTCGCCTATTCCTCTTCTCCTGAAATTCTGCCTGAGTTTCTCCAGCTTTTTGTGTCTGCCTCAAGGATATTTTCACTTGGATAACTAGCCAGAAAAGTAGCACCATTGCAATGTGGTGCCATAAAGTTATTGAATGATAGGATCTTCCAAGGCGATCGACGTTTCCTGTGTGACTCCAGGTACTCCCTTGATCAATGCCAGTAATTGCAGGTTCTGAAGAAGTGTCTCGACCTCAAAACGTCACCCATTCCTTCTCTCCAGAGATGCTGCCTGTCCCGCTAACTTACTCCAGAATTTTGTGTCTTATCTTCGGTCTAAACCAGCGTCTGCAGTTCCTTCTACCCAGCGGCTGGGCTTGTATACTCTGGAATTTAGAAGGATGAGAGGATATCTTATTGAAATATAAGATTATTAAGGGATTGGACACGCTAGAGGCAGGAAACATGTTCCCAATGTTGGGGGAGTCCAGAACCAGGGGCCACAGTTTATGAATAAGGGGTAGACCATTTAGAACGGAGATGAGGAAAAACTGTTTCACCCCGAGAGTTGTGAGTCTGTGGAATTCCCTGCTGCAGAAGACAGTGGAGGCCAATTCTCTGGATGCTTTCAAGAGAGAGTTAGATAGAGCTCTTAAAGATAGCGGAGTCAGGGGTTATGGTAGAAGGTAGGGACGGGGTACTGAATGTGGATGATCAGCCATGATCATAGTGAATGGCGGTGCTGGCTCGAAGGGCCTAATGGCCTACTCCTGCACCTATTGTCTATTGTCTATGCATCGCTCCCTTGATTAATGCCAGTTTGCACATCAAGAACAGGTGACATTTTCCAAATTAACAATTCCTTTCAGTCAACAGTTTGCCACAACACAAATCGGTCGTCCCCTTCAGAGCTTTCGAGCCATGCCATCCCTCACACAAGCCCCGCCATGCCAGCACACTCTACAACACCCGCCAATTTCATAGCTGACTATAAACAGCTACTTAAAAATAGGTTTATTCATTTCTCTTCCTAAAACAAAATGCAACTCCAGATTGTTCACTCACCACAGGGTGCGGTGCAGAACAGAGTTCCAAGTCAATTTTAAGCTTTTAGTTTCTTTTCCAAAATAACAGCCCTGCATTTCAGTTTTCAGTTTCAATTCTCTCAAGAGATTGATTAGTCTAAGTCTCACTTTCTACTCCACCATCCGTGGTTGGTTTAGTCTCAAATTTGTTTCCGTGGAGTCGAAGGTTATGTTTGTTCGTTATGTTGTTCTAGCGTTGCCGTGGTAACATGCTGATTGACGTAACTTTTAAGCATACACTATATCATAATATTGAAGATAATGAATATTATAGGTCGGAATGTAGACAACACGAAAATCAAAGCTGACAATTCAACCTCACAATGCCCATTTTGAAAAATCCAATCAGCCTGCTGAGGTAATAAAACAAGACCAAATGAGCGAGTCAGGCAGCATCCCTGGAGAACATGCACTGGTAACACTTTGGGTCAAGATCCTTCTTCAGACCCAAAACTTCTGAAGAAGGTACTTGACCCAAAACATCACCTATCCATGTTCTCCAAATTTGCTGCCTCACCTCCTGAGTTACTCCAGCACTAGGCATCTTTTTTTGTAAACTAACCTGCAGTTCCTGGTTTCTACAATTGAATTTTTAAAAAAAAGGGAAGGATAGCTGTACTTAAGATAGGCACAAAGCGCTGGAGTAACTCAGTGGGTTGGGCAGCATCTCTGGAGAAAATGTATGGATGACGTTTCAGGTCGGGACCCTTCTTCAGACCAAACCCATCCTTTTTCTTCAGAGATGCTGCCAAACCCACTGAGTTACTCCAGCACTTTGTGTCCATCTTCGGTATAAACCATCATCTGTAGTACCTTTCTACACAGGATACCTGTACTTTCCTAATGAGAAATGTGACACACATTGTTTCAGATAAAAACACAATCGAAAAAACACAAAGTCTGAAGAAGGGTCCCAACTCGAAACGTCACCTCCCCATTTCCTCCACTGATGCTGCCTGAACCACTGAATTACTCCAGCTCTTTTATGCTCCAGATTCCAGCATCTGCGATTCTCATTGTCTCTTTGTTTCAGATACACATTTTCATCAGTTGCCCACAGTGGAAATTATCTAAAGAAAATTTATTAAAATTGGAGTGCCAGCTTCTTACCTGAGAGTTCATTAGCCGCACGCTCAACTCTTTTTTTAGACCAAGGTCCCATCACCTGTGACATTGACAGAGATCGTCCACTGTTAATGGACCATGCAACAAGTAGAACAATTTGTCCCTTTGACCCCGTGCTAATTCTATCTGGGAGCTTACAATCAGTCGCTCCATTCTGCTCTTTGCCCATGACCCAGTATTATTTTATTTTCCTTTTCCAGATTGTGTCTAATTCTCTTTTAAGTGTGACTATTCAATTTGCCTCACCATACTCATTCCAGATACTTATAACTCACTGTGCAACAAAAAAGTACTTGTAAGTTAGTGCCTGGTTTATTGTTTCAGGCTGTTGGTTAAAATCATGCTTATTGTTTGGTGCATTTTATCACTCTGTAAAGTTCGCTTAGTCTAGACGGAAAGGGTTTTATTGGGTTTGCACTTTTCTTTTGGCTGCCTCACAGGTAGCTTGGCTGCTGCTCTGCAGTATTTGTCCTTGGGTCTCAAGCAGCAGGGAACATGACAGGAGCTAGACACAAAATGCTGGAGTAACTCAACGGGACAGGCAGCATCTTTGGAGAGAAGCAGCTTTGGGTCGAGACCCTTCTCCATTCCTTCTCTCCAGAGATGCCGCCTGTCCTGCGGAGTTTCTCCAGCATTTGGTGCCTATCTTCGGTGTAAACCAGCATCTGCAGTTCCTTCCTAAACATGACAGGAGCACCTGGCAGAGGAGGAAGAGGCAGAAACTCACCACTCTATAGGAAGCCTGGTCGGGTAGTGGGCATTCAAGCAGCAGGCCTTTCCCGCACATCACCAAAGTCTTGGGGGCCTTTCCTTCATTGGCACGGTGATTTGATGCAGATTTAAGTCAACAGCAAAACTGGTCTCACACCAGATAACGGACAGCGTTGCATTTGGCTGTCAAGGGCTGAAGAGGGCCGGGCATGGAGAGGGACATTCGCAATGGATGTGACGGCTGCAGTGGGCCTTTGTAGCCAGCTGCAGCTGGGACTGTAAAATGGCGCCAAAATGGCACCTCTTGCCGTTTAGCACAGTGGGCTGTTCTGGACATTCTGTACTGACTGGGATGATTGTGCTCATGTACAGGGATCGGCTTGCTGTCTGCATGCAAAACATGTATTTCACCGTACCTGGTACAGGTGACAAGAAAAAAACCATTGAAACCATTGAGAAACCATTGAACCATTTCTCATAAGATCCTTGATGCCACCAGTTCCTTTTGTCACCAATGTCAACATGCTGCTATATTGTGGGAGAAACACCAACAACTTTCCTCTGGAGAGATTGAAGTAGAGTAAGTGAACTCTAAGCTTTCTTCTTATCCAAGGTGGCTTTACTCTTGTCCAAGGTTGCTCTACACTATCCACACAATGTCTCGTGTGCTCGCTTTCACTGGTTGGATAACCCTCAGTAGTCATAGAATCTTGCCCACACTGGCCAACATGTCCCATCGACACTAGTCCCACCTGCCTGTGTTTCATCACATCCCTCCCACTGAAGTAATGAAGAAAGTGTCCTCACATATAATGGCCACAACGGCGCAAAGACTTGAGATAACTCAGAAGTGGGCTCCTCCATGATTTTATGTCAAAGCCCAGTGGCCAGTTGCCATGTATCTCCTCCCTGCTTTGTTTGGCTTCTCACTTGAAGTTAACGTCCAAGTTCTTTGGAAGCAGAATTAGTGCTTGGCCTTGTCATTTGGTGAAATAGCAAGCGTAACGTCCTCTCACTTTCCCCCAGTTCCTTCATGCATGTGTCCAGTGTTTCTCCATGTGGTTTCACAACATCCGATAGAGTCATACAGCATGGAATCAGGCCCTTTGGCACAACTTGCCCACACCGACCATCTTAATAACCTTATTGCCGAAGTACAATTGGTTCGTGTATTTGAGTTGAGGCAATCTTCTTGGTTCTTGGTTCTTGGTTTCTTGGTCCTCCAAAATATTCCAAATGGAATTTAAACTGGAGGTGGTTCAAGAATAGGCCTTCTTCAAATCCCATTCCTGTAGGGGAAAAGATCTTCTGGGTACGTTAATCTTCCCTATTTTCTCAACCTATGTTGGCTCTACCCTCCTTTTAAAGCAGAGTGAGTGTAATCTAATGTTTCTATCCACTTGTGTACGGTGGGACAAACATCAACTTAGAACACACTTGGAGCAAACCATTTGGACAACTCCACCATTCAATACAACCTTGGCAGATTATCCAATTCAATAATCTGTTTTGGCTTCTGCCCATATCCCTAGAACATTGTGGCATTGAGATATATTGATCACCTTCTACATTTAATGCCTTGGCCTCCACTGCTTTCCGTGTTAGAGAATTAAATGGGTTCATCAGCCTCGAGGGTAAAGAAACTTCTTTAGCTCTCAGTTCCAAATGCATGACTTGAATATCAAAGCTATGATGTCTGGTTCTGGAATCTCCAGCCAGCAGTAACTAGACTAATCCCTCTTAAGTTCTAAGATAGTTATGAAGAACCATATGTCCGAACTATGGGGGAAAGTACTAAATTGGGGGAGGGCAAAAGACAACATTATTATGCAGGAGCGAGGGGGGGCATAAATTGGGAGCAGTAGTTATTGGGTACATCCACATCTAACATGAGGGAGTCATTTAAAGACCAGCTGAGCAAAGTTCAGCACTGGCATGTTCCAGAAGGATGAGCAACGAGGATGGCAAGGAAAGGAAATTGTGGATGATGAGAGGTTATAAATTATAAATGGCGGAAAAGAAAAGGGAAGCATATGTTAGGTGCAGGAAGATGAAGTTATATAGTGCCTTGGAGGAACATAAAGGAACAGGAAAGAACTCAAGCAGGGAGTCAGGAAGACCAAAGGAGCCATCAAATGTCTGAAGAAGGGTCTTGACCCGAAACGTCACCCATTCCTTCTCTCCAGAGATGCTTCCTGTCCCGCTGAGTTACTCCAGCATTTTGTGTCTATTTTCGGTTTAAATCACCATCTGCAGTGCCTTCCTACATACGAAATGTCCTTGGCAAATCAGATTAATGAAAATTCCAAGGTAGATATAAATGCTGGAGAAACTCAGCTGGGTGAGGCAGCATCTATGGAGCGAAGGAAAAGGTGACGTTTCAGGTCGAGACCCTTCTTAAGACTAAGACATTTTCTACATAAATTAAAGACTAGGATAATGAGTGAGGGGATAGAACCACACAAGGATAAAGGTGGGAATTTGTAAATGGGTGCCAAGTAAGTACTTCACCAAAGAGAAGGACATGGAGAATTATGAATAATGTTGCAGGGTATACTAATATGCTGGGACATTGAGATTTAAAAAAATAGAGGTGCTGTTGGATCTCTTGAAGAGCATTGAGATGTATAAGGACCAGCGACTGATGAGATCTATTGAGAGAGCCAAGAGGGGAGGTTGCTGGGGCCTTAACGAAGATCCTGGTATCCTCTCTAGCCACAGGCAACGTCACTGGAGGACTTTCCTTTGTTTACAAAGTGAAAGAGAGATAATCCAGGAAATCATAAACAGGTGAGCATAAGATTCACTCACAATTAGAAGAGAATGTCAAGATGGATTTATGTGAGGCAGGTCACATTTTAGAAATTTGGTTATTCTGGAGAGGTGATAAAGGTGATTGATGAGCGCAGGGAAGTTGAGGTTGTCTATATACACTTTAGCAAAGTACTTGACACAGTCGTTCATGGTAGGCAGAACCAGAATATTAAGGTGGATGAAATTCATGGTGAATTGTGAGCTTGGATTCAATTGTTACCAATAGTGTTCCGTGGAGACCATTGGTGGGACCTCCTGTGTTTTATTATATATATAAATGGCATATATATATATATATATATATATATATATATATATATATATATATATATATATATATATATATATATATATAAATGGCCTATATATATATATATATATATATATAAATATATATATATATATATATATACAGCATTTGATGTATATCTTGATGTCTATCAACCATATATTGTCCGTCATTTTATATATTTATATATATATATAGTTATATATATATATTGTCCGTCAGCTCAAGGCAGACATCAAATGGGTCCATCAGCTCAAGGCAGCGGGAAACACATGGGTGACGTTTCGTGTCGAGACTCTTCTTCAGAGTGTTCCATACACGTATCACAGTTTGTGTGGAAAAATTACCTCTCACCTCAAACCAATGTCTTCTTGTTCTTAATGCTTTGATTGGGGATGGGGGGGGGGGGGGGATTGTGTGCATTCACCCTACCTATATCTGTAACTGATTTATATCTTGCTGCAAACCTATTTACCAGCTTATCAATATTTTTGTCCAAGTCATGACATATATATATATATATATATCGTTCAAACTCCTTGCAAACAGCACACGTTGTCAGGATGGAACCCAGGTCCCTGGCGCTGTAAGGCTGCAACTCCACTGCTGCGGCACCGTGTCACCCCTTTTGTTGAGCTGAATTTTTCTATGTTTCTGTGATCCTTGACTCTCTGACTGTAACCAATTCTCAGTCCTTGCCAATATTTTACCATCAACCCCCAGGTGTTTCCATTTTGCACACTAACCTCTCATGTGTGACCTCATTACAAACCTTCTGAAACTCCAAATATGCTACAGATTCTCCCTAATCTATTCTGCTAACTGCATCCTGAAAAGATTCCAGCATATTTGTTAAGCATGAGTTCCCTTTCAGAAACCAATACTGATTTGTCCAATCTTGTTAATGCTTTCCAATTGTCCAGACATTTCAAGATTTATAACAGGCCTCATCATTTTCCTCACTACTGACGTTAGACTTTCTGGTCTGTTATTTCCATTACTTTTTTTTTTCTCTTCTTTCTTTTTGAATTACATTGCCCAACCTTTTTTCAGACTCTATGATTTATGAAAGATGACTACCATATATAAAACATTTCTGATATAATTATGAATGTATACACTTCATTGTGCTAACCAGGAAAGATTCAGAACAGACTTGGCAACTGAAAGGAAAATAGACATTTACCATTTCCATTGAGAGAGTAAAGGGCCTTTCTCACCTTTACGAGCTAATTCAAGAGCTCTCCCGAGTTTAAAAAAAAATCAAACTCGTGGTAAGTAGGTAGAATGTACGTAGCGGGTACATCGGAGCTCGGGGCGTTTCTTAGCGGCTCGTAAAGCTAACGGCAGGTACACGGGAAACGCGGTAAGCTCGTGAAGACTTTTCAACATGTTGAAAATTGTCCACGAGAGCCCCGAGTACCTACGAGCGGCTATTACCGTAATTCTCCGAGTTCGAATCAGGGGAAACTCGGGAGAACTCTTGAATTACCTCGTACAGTGGGACAGGCCCTTTAGATATATCTCATTGGCCTAACAGAATCAAATAATATGGGAAAAATCAGGAACGGGGTGCTGATTCTGGATGATCAGCCATGATCATATTGAATGGCAGTGCTGGCTCAAAGGGCCGAATGGCCTCCTCCTGCGCCTACTTTTTATGTTTCTATGTTTCTACGAGATCCATGAGCAAGAACAGAATTTTATCCACAACAGTCTATGACCTCATGGCTCAGGACTAATGGCCCAGAAGCAGCCTGGGGCTTGATTAGATCAGGCGTCGCTCCAAGAGTAACGGAGATGGCCTGCAGCGACACAGAGCGACGGAGCAGCGGTAGAGAACATATCGCCCGGTCAGGCCGAACCCTGCAACTCCAACCCAATGCCACCTCAGTACACGTGACAATAAACTAAACTAAGACTAAGAACTGGGACTGCCAAGTTAAGACTCTAACATTGTTACAAACAGTTCAGACTTGAAGGATACAAGATGATGCTTAAAATGTGTGAATGGTGGCTTTGCAAATAGTGAGGAAGGTTGCCGAAGGATACAGAGGGCATACTTCAGCTGAAATGTGGGGCAGAGCAGTGTAGATGGAAGTTAATAGAGACAATGCAAGGTAATGCATTTTGGATTGTCTAATATTGTCTGGACAGGTACAGTAACTGGGAGAGACCTTAGAAGCGTTGGTGTACACAGGGTCCTTGGGGTGCAAGTTCTCAGCTTCCTGAAAATGAAGACATAGATGGAAAGGACAATGATGAAAGTGCTTAGCTTGTTAGCCTTCATAGTGGGGGTATTGAGCATAAGAGTTGGGACAACATATTGCAGCCAAAGCAAGGCATTGATATTGTGCGCACTTCTGGTGACCACACCATAGAAAAAAATGTGCTGGTGCGAGAAAGAGTGCAAATTCACTGGGATGTTGCCTGGAATAGAGAGCTTTAGTTACTCGGAGAGTGGGTAGGGTGAATTGTTACCGCACATGCACAGGAGGCTGAGAGCTGGTGTTTATAGAGGTTGATTAAAATCATGAGCGACATAGACAAGTCAAATGGTCACAGAAGGACACAAAGTGCTGGAGTAACTCAGCAGGTCAGGGAGCATATCTGGAGAACATGGAATTTTGGGTTGAGATCCTCCCTCTTCAGACAGATTGCGGGAGAGGTAGGAACAAAGGACTGAGGGGAAAGGGCAGACAAGGACTGCGGAGAGACTGACAGCGGTCGGTACAACGCTAGTCACATCACGGTGAAGGAGCGTGTGTGTGGCCCGGACATTGGACTGATGGCTGTGGGTCTCCTATGCTGTGTGTCCTAGAAATTCTCACACGCCATGGTGGTGGCTGTTATGTTTAGTTTTTATGTTATTTTGTATCTTCCCAGAGGCCATTCGGACGGTAAACGCCTATCTCACCAGGGACTAACTCTACTGAACGTTTTTCCTTCCATTATTTATTATGTAAAAGAATATGTGTGTTATGATTGTGTTTATAGTTTGTTTGGTTGTTTGGTTGTTTGTCTTTTGCACAAAGTCCGCGAGCATTGCCACTTTCATTTCACTGCACATCTTCGTATGTGTATGTGACAAATAAACTTGACTTGACTTGATTTGACTTGATCTTGTTGCTTTTTTTGGTATGACTATGGTAAAATCAAATTTAACTGTACCTCGGTATACGTGACAATAAAGGACTATTGAACCCGTAGTCGGGATCGAACCTGGGCCTCTGGTGGCGTAAGCGCTGTAAGACTACAACTCTACCGCTACACCACCGTGCCACCCTGCTACTTGAGGAAGTAGACACAATGCATTTGGAAAATAATAGGATTGAGCAAATTTATAAAGGCAATTCTTGTTTGGCAAATCTATTAGAAATGGTTGTACAGCAGTGTAGATAAAGGAAAACTTAACAGACATCATGTATTTGGATATCAGTGCAAAAAAAAACGATTACTTTTTCGCAAAATGAACAGGGACCTCAGTCTAAAAATGAAGGGTTCAGGCTTGTGATGAGAAGAAACTTTTTCATCAGCATGTAGTGAATCACCTGAATTTTCTAAATAAGAGACCGAGGAAACAGGCCCCGTGGCCCACAGAAGCCACGCAGACATTACCTTGGGTCAGGATCGAGCCCGGGTACCGGCACTGTGAGGCAGCGGCTCTACCAGCTGTGCCACTGTGCCGCCCAAGGGGGTGAGCATCTTTGTTGAACTAAAGGTAGAAAATGCAGGAAACACTAATCAGGCAGCATCTGTGGAAAGCGAAATAGTTAATGTTTCAGGCACATGATCTGTCATATGCAGTTTTATTAAGTTTTAATTTCTTCCTTGAATTGTTGTGGTCCTTAAGGTCAATGTGCCCTGGAAGTGTTACTGGAGATACAACGCCAAGGTTTGGAGCATGTGGCAGTAATAAGAACATAATTCCACATTAGGATGGTGTGACTGGGAGGGGGACGTCCAATGGTGGTGTTCGCATGCAGAGTTTATGCCTTGCTGCCAAAGAAGCCTTGATGTGTAACTTCAGTGTATGTTGTACTTGATACTTTGCTATCGTGTCCATGGAGGGAATTAATGTTTATTGCGGTTTCAATCAAGTAGGCTGAATTTAGTTTAGTTTAGTTTATAGGTACAGCATGAAAACAGGCCCTTCGTCCCACCAAGTCCGCACCGACAAGCGATCCCCGCACACTAACACTACCCTACACACACTAGGGACAATTTACAATTTTACCAAGCCAATTAACCTGCAAACCTGTACCACTCTGGAGTGTGGGAGGAAACTGGCACATCCAGAAAAGTCCCACCCAGGTCACGGGGAGAACGTGCAAACTCCGTACAGACAGCACCCGAGATCGGGAATGAACCAGGGTCCCTGGCGCTGTAAAGCAGCAACTCTACCACTACGCCACCTTGCCTGCTGCCCCATGATTCTGTCAGTATATTCAAAATAAATGAATGGTGGATAATTTCATGAAAATAATGCTGTTTCATGTCATGGGCCTTTCCTCTTGGAGATGCTTTTATGGTGGAGATTGATAGATTCTTGATTAGTACGGGTGTCAGGGGTTATGGGGAGAAGGCAGGAGAATGGGGTTGAGAGGGAGAGATAGATCAGCCATGAGTGAAAAGCGGAGTAGACTTGATGGGCCGAATGGCCTAATTCTGCTCCTATCACTTATGATCTTATGAACTTATGAACTTATACACACTGCCTGACATTTGGTCCTCTGGCTTAACTGGATTTGGCTGGTACAATGGTGCTTTATGGTCCTGTGTACCTAAATGCAGTGACATTCTTGTTTTGCATTCATTTCATTGACATTCCTCCTCTACATGAGGCACAAACTCAGGGACAGTTTCTTCCCAGCTGTTATCAGGCAACTGAACCATCCTATCACCAACTAGAGAACGACCCTGACCTCCCATCTAACTCATTAGTGACCTTTGAACTATCTTTAATTGGACTTAGCAAAGTTGTAGAGCGGTAGAACTGCTGTCGTACAGCTTCAGAGACCCAGGTTCGATCCTGACCTCGGGTGCTGCTGTCTGTGTGGTTTGTACGTTCTCCCTGTGACCGCGTGGGTTTTCTGAGAAAATACTGGTTGAAATTTTTAAAAGGTTACCCCCAAATCCCCTCCCCCCACCCCCGACATAAAACAAGCTAAAGAACACTAAAACCATACATTTAACACATACTGTTAAAACAACAACGAATGAAGGGACAGACAGACTGTTGGCGAGGCAGCCAACTCATCTATCTTACACATATATAAGCTCATAGGTTCCAGGAGCAGAATTAGGCCATTTCGGTCCATCAAGCCTACCCCGCCATTCAATCATGGCTGATCTATTTCTCCCTCTTAACCCCATTTTCCTGCCTTCTCCCCATATCCCCTGACACCCGTACTAATCAAGAGCACTGACAAACAACAAAGGTCCCACCACCAATCCCTGTGGTGCTCCACCAGTTATGGCCTTCCAGTTGGAAAAACAACGTCACCATTCCTCTCTGTCTCCTATCATCAAGCTGATTTTGGATCCAATTTGCCCAAACATCTTGTATTTGTTGTGCCCTAAATATTTGGACCAGCCTGACTTGTCAAAAGCCTGTGAAATATACCACCTCTCCCGCTTTCCCTTCATTAATTTTCTCAGAAACATCCTCAAAGAATATAATCAGATTTGTCAGGCAACATTTCCCATGCACAAAACTGTGCTGCCTTCCCGTTATCAGCCCCAAACTTTCCAAGTGATGACATTTGCAATAGGTTCCCTACTACTGATGCAAGGCTCAGCGGCCTGTAGTTTTTGGCTTATCGCTACCATCCTTGTTGAATATCCTCCAGTCCCCTGGTACCTCACCCTTTATCTAAACATGGTACAGAAACCATGATAGACTTCATCAGGCCCTTGGGATCTGTCCTTCTTAATGTGCAAAAATACACCTAACACCTCCTCCATAAACCTCCAAGGACTCACTTGATAACAGTTTCCCATATCTAACATACACTTCCATCTTTTTTCCTGATCAACCTCTCATTTTCCTTTGAAGATATACACAGAGTGCTGGAGTAACTCAACGAGTCAGGCAGCATCTCTGGAGAAAAGGAATATGTCACATCTCGGGTCGTGACCCTTCTTCAGACTGAGAGTCAGGGGAGAGGAAAACGAGATATGGAAGGGCACAAAGACAGGTATATATATGGAAGGGTGCATTTTTCCTTTGTTAACCAAGGAGCGTAATCTCACAATTTTTGCTTCGAAGCATCACAAAGACATGCTGGCCTTGAATTTTTACTATTTTGTATTTAAATGCTTCTTATTTATCGGATACATTTTTTCCCACTAGCAGCTATTCCCAATCTATTTTTTTCCAGGTACTGTCTTTTATTACTGGTCAGCCTTCCCCAAATCTAGGACACCTTAACTCCAGGTCCTACCTTATCCTTTTCCATGATCATCTTAAAGCTTATTGAACTGTGGTCACGGTTCGGAAAAGGTTTCTCTGCAGACATGAGATCCGAAAATGTAATGGCTTTCAGTCCCATTAATTCCTTCTATTGCTTTTCTTTAAGTTTGTTGCTAATTTCTGTCAGCTCCTAATTTACTCTGGATCTGTTGTCCTCCGCTTCTTCTGGGTGGTTTCATTGATTTTCTCTGTGATTCGGACACAAAATATCTGTTTAGTTACTCTGTCATTTCCTTATTCCCTAAATACATTTCTCTGGTTGCAGTTTGTAGGAATCCCACAATTACTTTTGCTAATCCTTTTCTTTTTACATGCCCTTTGAAGCTTTTACTCTAGATTATTCTCATAATCTGCTTTCCCTTCCCTTATCAATTTATGAATCCGACTTTTGCTGAATTCTGAAATGTTCCAAATCACTTACTGCTCTGCAGCAACTTCACAGATGATTTTTTTCTTTGATCTTGTGCTAGTCAATGTTTCTGGTCAGTCATGGCTGGACAATGTTTCTTTTTTTACATATTTGTTTTTAAAATGATGTATTCATTTTTGAAGGTTAGTCACCGTGCGCTTATTATCAAACACCTACTCCCCAATACCACCCTCATTTCCCCCCTCTCTCTGTGCCCCACATGGATGTGCATACATTCCTCACACAATCCCGCACCCATTTCCCAAATCCCACTATCCCCTTCCACATATCCCTTTCTTTTCATAGAAACATAGAAAATAGGTGCTGGAGTAGGCCATTCTGCACCGCCATTCAATATGATCATGGCTGATCATCCAACTCTGTATCCTGTACCTGCCTTCTCTCCACACCCCCTGATCCCTTTAGCCACAAGGGCCACATCTAACTCCCTCTTAAATAATATAGCCAATGAACTGGCCTCAACTACCTTCTGTGGCAGAGAATTCCACAGATTCACCACTCGCTGTGTAAAAAATGATTTTCTCATCTCGGTCCTAAAAGACTTCCCCCTTATCCTTAAACTGTGACCTCTTGTTCTGGACTTCCCCAACATCGGGGATAATTTTCCTGCATCTAGCCTGTCCAACCGTTTAAGAATTTTGTAAGTTTCTATAAGATCCCCCCTCAATCTTCTAAATTCTAGTGAGTACAAGCCGAGTCTATCCAGTCTTTCTTCATATGAAAGTCCTGACATCCCAGGAATCAGTCTGGTGAACCTTCTCTGTACTCCCTCCATGGCAAGAATGCCTTTCCTCAGATTAGGAGACCAAAACTGTACGCAATACTCCAGGTGTGGTCTCCCCAAGACCCTGTACAACTGCTGTAGAACCTCCCTGCTCTTATACTCAAATCCCTTTGCTATGAATGCTAACATGCCATTCGCTTTCTTCACTGCCTGCTGTACCTGCATGCCTACTTTTAATGACTGGCGCACTTTCATAACTCCTTTTATCACAGCCTTTGGTCTTTACATCTCTGGCCTTCTGTGCAATCATCTGACATCCTCACTTGTATCCACCCATCGCTTGCCTGGCTTTGGCCTAGCCCCACTTCTCTTCCAGCTTCCTTTTCCCTACTAAAATCAGTCTGAAGAAAGATCTTGATCCAAAATGTCACCTATTCATGTCCTACAGAAATGCTGCCTGACCCATTGAGCTATTCCAGACAGGCACGGAAATCACTATCAAAACATGGGGGGGACGGGGGGGGTGGGGGGGAACACAATTTCTTGGCGGCCGCGCGTGCGTGCCTGCGCACACTCACACACACACGCGAGGCTTCGGAGACTTCAGCCGTGGGCCCTGTGGACGGTAATTACGGGAACGACGGCCCAGGCTTATGCCAGCGCGGAGAAGCAGCACTAAATCCAGCTCAACTCTGCCTGTCTCGCCGGTTAACCTACAGCCCTGCCTCGACTGATGGGACACCACTCTGGAGCCGTGGAGCTAGCGCTACTTCCCCCTGCTGGCCGTAAGCCTGGGCCGTCGTTCCCGTAATTACCGTCCACAGGGCCCACGGCTGAAGCCTCCGAAGCCTCCGAAGCCTCGCGTGTGTGTGTGAGTGTGCGCATGCGCGAGCAGCCGCCAAGAAATTGTGTCCCCCCCCCATCCCCCAGTCCCCCCCATGTTTTGATAGCTATTTCCGTGCCTGTCTAGAATAGCTCAATGGGTCAGGCAGCATTTCTGTAGGACATGAATAGATGACATTTTGGATCAGGATCCAGCTTATTTGAATGACTACCGACCGGTGGCCCTCACCTCGGTAGTCATGAAATGCTTCGAGAGGCTGGTCAAGAACCACATCTGCGCCTTCCTCCCTCGCAACATGGGCCCGCTACAGTTCGCATACCATCCGAACAGATCCATGGACGATGCAGTCTCTCAGGTTCTGCACACCGCTCTCTCTCATCTTGACAGCCAGAAGGGGGGCTATGTGAGGATGCTGTTCATTGACTTCAGTTCAACCTTCAACACAATAGTCCCCATCAGACTTGCTGAGAAGCTGCTGGAATTGGGGCTTAACACCCCCCTGTGTGCCTGGGTCCTGGACTTTCTCACCGCCAGGCCCCAGGTAGTCAAGATAGACATAGAAACATAGAAATTAGGTGCAGGAGTAGGCCATTCGGCCCTTCGAGCCTGCACCGCCATTCAATATGATCATGGCTGATCATCCAACTCAGTATCCCGTACCTGCCTTCTCTCCATACCCTCTGATCCCCTTAGCCACAAGGGCCACATCTAACTCCCTCTTAAATATAGCCAATGAACTGGCCTCGACTACCCTCTGTGGCAGAGAGTTCCAGAGATTCACCACTCTCTGTGTGAAAAAAGTTCTTCTCATCTCGGTTTTAAAGGATTTCCCCCTTATCCTTAAGCTGTGACCCCTTGTCCTGGACTTCCCCAACATCGGGAGCAATCTTCCTGCATCTAGCCTGTCCAACCCCTTAAGAAATTAGTAAGTTTCTACAAGATCCCCTCTCAATCTCCTAAATTCTAGAGAGTATAAATCAAGTCTATCCAGTCTTTCTTCATAAGACAGTCCTGACATCCCAGGAATCAGTCTGGTGAACCTTCTCTGCACTCCCTCTATGGCAATAATGTCCTTCCTCAGATTTGGAGACCAAAACTGTACGCAATACTCCAGGTGTGGTCTCACTAAGACCCTGTACAACTGCAGTAGAATCTCCCTGCTCCTATACTCAAATCCTTTTGCTATGAAAGCTAACGTACCATTCGCTTTCTTCACTGCCTGCTGCACCTGCATGCCTACTTTCAATGACTGGTGTACCATGACACCCAGGTCTCGCTGCATCTCCCCTTTTCCTAGTCGGCCACCATTTAGATAATAGTCTGCTTTCCTGTTTTTGCCACCAAAATGGATAACCTCACATTTATCCACATTATACTGCATCTGCCAAACATTTGCCCACTCACCCAGCCTATCCAAGTCACCTTGCAGTCTCCTAGCATCCTCCTCACAGCTAACACTGCCCCCCAGCTTAGTGTCATCCGCAAACTTGGAGATATTGCCTTCAATTCCCTCATCCAGATCATTAACATATATTGTAAATAGCTGGGGTCCCAGCACTGAGCCTTGCGGTACCCCACTAGTCACTGCCTGCCATTGTGAAAAGGACCCGTTTACTCCTACTCTTTGCTTCCTATTTGCCAGCCAGTTCTCTATCCACATCAATACTGAACCCCCAATGCCGTGTGCTTTAAGTTTGTATACTAATCTCTTATGCGGGACCTTGTCGAAAGCCTTCTGGAAGTCCAGATACACCACATCCACTGGTTCTCTTCTATCCACGCTACTAGTTACATCCTCGAAAAATTCTATAAGATTCGTCAGACATGATTTACCTTTTGTAAATCCATGCTGACTTTGTCCAATGATTTCACCACTTTCCAAATGTGCTGCTATCCCATTTTTAATAACTGACTCTAGCAGTTTCCCCACTACCGATGTTAGACTAACTGGTCTGTAATTCCCCATTTTCTCTCTCCCTCCCTTCTTAAAAAGTGGGGTTACGTTTGCTACCCGCCAATCCTCCGGAAATACTCCAGAATCTAAAGTGTTTTGAAAGATTATTACTAATGCATCCACTATTTCTGGAGCTACTTCCTTAAGTACTCTGGGATGCAGCCTATCTGGTCCTGGGGATTTATCGGCCTTTAATCCATTCAATTTACCCAACACCACTTCCCGGCTAACCTGGATTTCACTCAATTCCTCCAACTCCTTTGACCCGCGGTCCCCTGCTATTTCCGGCAGATTATTTATGTCTTCCTTAGTGAAGATGGAACCAAAGTAGTTATTCAATTGGTCCGCCATATCCTTGTTCCCCATGATCAACTCACCTGTTTCTGACTGCAAGGGACCTACATTTGTTTTAACTAATCTCTTTCTTTTCACATATCTATAAAAACTTTTGCAGTCAGTTTTTATGTTCCCTGCCAGTTTTCTTTCATAATCTATTTTTCCTTTCCTAATTAAGCCCTTTGTCCTCCTCTGCTGGTCTCTGAATTTCTCCCAGTCCTCCGGTATGCTGCTTTTTCTGGCTAATTTGTACGCATCATCCTTCGCTTTGATACTATCCCTGATTTCCCTTGTTATCCACGGATGTACTACCTTCCCTGATTTATTCTTTTGCCAAACTGGGATGAACAATTTTTGTAGTTCATCCATGCAGTCTTTAAATGTCTTCCATTGCATATCCACCGTCAACCCTTTTAGAATTAATTGCCAGTCAATCTTGGCCAATTCACGTCTCATACCCTCAAAGTTACCTTTCTTTAAGTTCAGAACCATTGTTTCTGAATTAACAATGTCACTCTCCATCCTAATGAAGAACTCAACCATATTATGGTCACTCTTGCCCAAGGGGGCACGTACAACAAGACTGCTAACTAACCCTTCCTCATTACTCAATACCCAGTCTAAAATAGCCTGCTCTCTCGTTGGTTCCTCTACATGTTGATTTAGATAACTATCCCGCATACATTCCAAGAAATCCTCTTCCTCAGCACCCCTGCCAATTTGATTCACCCAATCTATATGTAGATTGAAGTCACCCATTATAACGGTTTTGCCTTTGTCGCACGCATTTCTAATTTCCTGTTTGATACCATCTCCAACTTCACTACTACTGTTAGGTGGCCTGTACACAACACCCACCAGCGTTTTCTGCCCCTTAGTGTTTCGCAGCTCTACCCATACCGATTCCACATCCTCCAAACTAATGTCCTTCCTTTCCATTGCGTTAATCTCCTCTCTAATCAGCAACGCTACCCCACCTCCTTTTCCTTTCTCTCTATCCCTCCTGAATATTGAATATCCCTGGATGTTCAGCTCCCAGCCTTGGTCACCCTGGAGCCATGTCTCCGTGATCCCAACTATATCATAGTCATTAATAGCTATCTGCACATTCAACTCATCCACCTTATTACGAATGCTCCTTGCATTGAGACACAAAGCCTTCAGGCTTGTTTTTACAACACTCTTACCCCTTATACAATTATGTTGAAAAGTGGCCCTTTTTGATTTTTGCCCTGGTTTTGTCTGCCTGCCACTTTTACTTTTCACCTTGCTACCTATTGCTTCTACCCTCATTTTACACCCCTCTGTCTCTACGCTCACACATTTAAGAAACCCTTTCCCTTTAACTCCATCCTCCACTATCCCATTCGACACCCCACCCCCCTTATTCAGTTTAAAACCACCCGTGTAGCAGTGGCAAACCTGCCTGCCAGAATGCTGGTCCCACACCTGTTAAGATGCAATCCGTCCCTTTTGTACAGTTCCCCCTTACCCCAAAACAGATCCCAGTGATCTAAGAATCTAAATCCCTGCCCCGTGCACCAGTTCCTCAGCCACACGTTCAGGTCCCGTATCTCCCTGTTCCTGCTCTCGCCAGCACGAGGAACTGGAAGCAAACCGGAGATAACAACCCTGGAGGTCCTGCTTTTCAGCATTTTTCCGAGCTCTCTAAAGTCACGCTGCAGAATATTCATCCCCTTCTTTCCGACATCGTTTGTGCCGACATGCACTACCACTTCCGGATGTTCACCTTCGCCCTTGAGGATTTTCTGCACTCTGTCCGTGACATCCTGGATCCTGGCACCAGGAAGGCAGCACACCATCCTCGCATCCCGTCAGTTGCCGCAGAAACCCCTGTCCGTACCTCTCACAATGGAGTCTCCCACTACAATGGCGTTGCCTGCCTTAGGCCTTTTTGGTTTTGGCTCAACAGCCCTATTCGCATCACAAGCCAGTCCGCCGCCCAGTGTAAACACCTCTTCCCGACAGCTTCTAAGTGGGTGAACCTGTTCACAAGAGGTACACCACCCGGGGACATTGGCATTCCATGCTTCCCTCCCTTTCTCACTGTCTCCCACCTTCTCTCTTCCAGTACCTTAGGTGTAACAATCGTACTGTAGGACTTGTCGAGGAACGACTCCGTTTCTCGGACGAACCGGAGGTCATCCACTTGCTTCTCCAGTTCCCCAACACGGCCCTTCAGGAGCTCTACCTGGATGCACTTCTCGCATTTGTAGCAGCCAGAGGCACCAGCGGTGTCCTTGACCTCCCACATACTGCAAGCATCGCACTGAATCAGCTTGCCTGACATCTCCTTCTTTCGTCTCTACCTCTCAAGCGTATTGCGTGGTCTCCTCTCCGAAGACTCTCGAGCCAAAGACTCGCACTTCCCTCACAAGGCCGCTCACTCACTGCCGCTCCCCAAGAGCAGTCTTGCTTAAATTGACTGATAAATTGCCTGATTTACCAATTTACAAACCAAATT
This sequence comes from Amblyraja radiata, assembly GCF_010909765.2. Classification (NCBI taxonomy): domain Eukaryota; kingdom Metazoa; phylum Chordata; class Chondrichthyes; order Rajiformes; family Rajidae; genus Amblyraja; species Amblyraja radiata. Next base: position 25,793,383 of record NC_045960.1, on the reverse strand, counting down.
CCTCAGTTTTCAACTGTTTTCCCGGCACTGACTCACTTCTCTCCTCCCACTTGGGCTAGAGCCAATCAGTCGTATCTCTTGCTAAACTCCTGCTGCTGTTGCTCCCAAAACCTACAGCAGTTCTGAGTAAAGTCTGCCTGTCCTTGGCCTCTACTTTTCAACAGTTTTCACCCCTCTGACTCACTTCTCTCCTCCCACTTGGGCTAGAGCCAATCAGTCGTATCTCTTGCTAATCTCCTGCTGCTGTTGCTCCCAAACCTACAGCAGTTCAGAGTTCCACAAGATGGGAGGAATACATCGAAGACCCTCATCCTGAGCACAGGATCCCCCCAGTGTTGCGTCCTCAGCCCCCTTCTGTACTCCCTGTACACACATGACTGTGTGGCTAGGTTCAGCTCCAACTCTATATGACACTGTGGTGGTGGGCCTGGTGACACTGTGGTGGTGGGCCTGATCACCGAAAATAATGAGAAGGCCTACCGGGAAGAGGTGGCTGATCTGGCACTTTGGTGTCAGGACAACAGCCTCCTGTTGAATGTCAAAAAAACTAAGGAGCTGATCGTGGACTTTAGGAGGGCACAACATCCGAGGATGTACACACCATTGAAGATAAATGGGGATACTATGGATAGGGTGAGCTGCTTTAAATACCTGGGAGTCCACATCTCAGAGGATCTGACATGGACATCACATGCTGCCGCACTGGTAAGTAAGGCAAGGCAGTGCCTTTACCATCTCAGGCAGCTGAGGAAATTCAGAGTCTCTCTGAGGATCCTCCAGTGCTTCTACTCAGCGGCTGTAGAAAGCATCTTGTCCGGAAACATCACTATCTGGTTTGGGAACTGCTCTGCCCAGGACAAGAAGGCTCTGCAGAGAGTAGTGCATTCGGCCAAACGCATTATGGGATCTACACTCGCCCCCCTGCAGCAACTATACATCAGAAGCTGTAGATCCAGAGCCAGCAACATTATGGGGGACCCCTTCTACCCCAGCAACAGACTGTTCCAGCTGCTACGGTCAGGCAAACACCTCCGCTGTCATGCTGTGAAAACGGAGAGGATGAGAAGGAGCTTCTTCCCAGAGGTCATTAGGACTGTAAACTCTAATCTCGCCAGGGACTAACCTACTGTACCAATTTACTGTTGTGTGGCGTCTTTTTAAAATTGCTGGGTTTTTTCTCACATATATGTAATTACTGATTCCGTTCTATTCTGGTTTGTATTTTTTTTTTTTGCACAATCCACAAGCATTGCCACTTTTCATTTCACTGCACATCTCGTATGCGTATGTGACAAATGAACTTGACTTGACTTGACAGGCAGAGTTGAGCTGGATTTAGCGCTGCTTCTCTGCGCTGGCTGAGGGCCTGGGGCACCGCTCCCGTCTGACTCCCGATGTCTCTGGCCACCCCCAAGCGTGTGGGGGGGGGGGCACTCGGGTGGGGACGGTGATGGTCCAGTGGCGATTGCAGCGTTGGAGACCCGGGATCGATCCTGGCTGCGGATGAGGCGCAGGTCTGTGTCCAGGGTTGCCGAGAGTGTTTGTCGCTTGTGACCCTATGACCTTGGCATGCAATTCAAGCGCCGCTCTATGATCTTTGCTCCACAGACCTCTTCCTCCTCCAATCACCTATCCTCAGTCCCACCCCCTACTTCCTCCTCTGACCAACACCTCCCTCCTCCAATCATCGCGCTGAATCATCATGTCCCACCCCCATTGCCTGCTGACTGACGTCTCTCTCGTCCAATCGGCGCCCTCGATCAGCAGTCCCACCCCCACTGTCTCAAGGAAAGCGGAGACTTCATCGGGTTTTAAAATCCGGATTACAAAAAATGGAGGAGATCGTCCCCCACCTCTCAAAACACGGGGGGGTACGTGTCCCCCTGGCCCCCCCCACCCGGGATTTCCGCCCCTGTTTTCTAGATCCATGTCTTTTCTCATATGCGGTCCCCTTTGTCTACTTTAAACATTTTGATATAGAAACATAGAAACATAGAAAATAGGTGCAGGAGTAGGCCATTCGGCCCTTCGAGCCTGCACCGCCATTCGATATGATCATGGCTGATCATCCAACTCAGTATCCCGTACCTGCCTTCTCTCCATACCCTCTGATCCCTTTAGCCACAAGGGCCACATCTAACTCCCTCTTAAATATAGCCAATGAACTGGCCTCAACTACCTCGTATAGTTTCGCTAATGGCAGGAGCTCGACTGCAGTCCGTCTGTCCTTTATTTAATTTTTGTCTCGTTAAATGTATGTTTTGATTCTAGTATTTATTATATTTTGAGCTGTGTATATGTAGGGGGTGGGGAGGTGGGGGAAACTGTTTAAACTCTTCCCTGTACAGGGGACCCGACATTTTCCCTGTCGGGTGTCCGATGACGTTGGGCCTAACATCGTGGAGCCGGCGGCAGCCTCCGGCCGTAACTAACCTGAGTGCTCCAGTCGCGAAGCCTGCGGACCTGCCATTGAGGAGCTGGCCGACTTCGGAGCGGGAAGAGCTGTGGTGGCGCGTGGCTGCGACCCGACTTCAGAGCTTCGGAGGCTCCGGCTGCAGGCCCTGTGGATGATAATATCGGGAGCTTGCAGGTCCCTGGTTGGAGATCGCTTTTCCAAGCTCCCTCAATGGCACCTTCTCCCGCCGGAATCGTAGGGTTTAAATGACTCGGAGCGGGGCCTAACATCGCCCCGTGCGGCTTAATGGCCACGGGACTTACCATCGCCCGCCGGAGGCTTTAACATCGTGAGCCCCAGTCGCCTCGGCATTGCAGTTGGACTGCTGAACCGCGGGAGAAGATCAAAGGGAAGAGATAAGGCCTTCCATTACAGTGAGGAGGTGTTGGAGACTCACTGTGATGGATGTTTGTGTAAATTGTGTTAAGTGTGGGTCTTGGGTGTTTTTCTAATGTTAAGACTGTAGAAAATGCAATTTTGGTCAAACCAAGCTGTTTGAATAACAATAAAAGGCATTCTATTCTATTCTATTCTATTCTATTCTATTCTACCACATATTTCATGGGCGGGTCTTTATTTCCACCAATGATCCCACTGTGATTATTGACAACCATCTTCAATTCTTACGATACCATATATTTTAGTGTCATCTGCAAATTTAAAATTCATACATTTTAGTTTAGTTTAGTTTAGAGATACAGCGCGGAAACAGGCTCTCCGTGTCCGCACCACCCAGCGGTCCCCACACATAAACACAATCCTACACTAGGGACAATTTTTACATTCATACCAAGCCAATTAACCTACAAACCTGGACATCTTTGGAGTGTGGGAGAATCGAACCTGGGTCTCCAGCGCTGTAAGCACTGTAAGGCAGCAACTCTACATGCCTTGTACATTCCCATCCAAATCATTGATATGGATGACAAATACAATACAATATTTAAAAGTTATTTGGACAGGTACATGGATAGGGTTTACAGAGATATGGGCTTCATGCGAGAAAATGGGACTACCTTAGATGGGCCATCTCGGTCAGTATGGACAAGTATAGGCTAGTTGGGCCAAAGGGCTCGTTTCTGTGCGTTATGACTGTGACTATGACCTGTGGACGTCACCTTTCGTGCCCCATTCTTTGATTCATGCAGCATGGAAACAGGCCCTTCAGCCCAACTCAGTCATGCTGACCACAACGCCCCCATGTAAACTAGTCCCATTTGCGCACATTTGGCCAGTATCCCTTCAAACTTTCTTATTCATGTACTTGTCCAATGGTCTTTTAAATGCTCATTGAAGGTCCTATTTGTGTCTATAAAACATTTCACTGCACGTAAAGCTGTTCACTGTACCTCAGTACACATTACCATAAACTAAACCAAATGCTGTTATAGTATCTGCCTCAACAATTTCTATTGTTTAGTCCATGGTGAAAAGGTTGCCTCTCAGGTTCGTATTAAAACTTGCCCTTCGCGCCTTAAACATATGTCCTCTTGGTTTTGAGTCCCCTCCCCTGGGTAACAGACTGCGTGCATTCACCCTATCTAATCCCCTCATGATTGGAAAATTAGAGTTTAAAGTTTAAAAGGTGATTTGAGCAAAATTTCATGAAGGCTTGTTGACAGAATGGAGAGGAAGGAACCATGTACATTCATAGGCAAAACCTATTGTATTCTTTCAAATTTAGCTTAAATTTTAAACTTTAGTTCCGAGAAACAACAAGGAAACAGGCCCTTCAGTTCATCAAGTCCACCATCGATCACTCTTTCACACTGGTTCGATGTTATCTCACTTTTTCATCCGCTCCCTAAATACTATTTTACAGAAGCCAATTAACGTACCAATCCACACGCCTTTGGGACGTGGAGGAAACTGGAGCACCCAGAGGAAACTGGCTCGGTCACAGGGAGATCGTGCCTGTTCTGTTCTGAAAACAAGTAGCAACCCAAGCCTGTTGCGACTGAGGTTAAGAAACTGTTCCACTTGCAGAGTTCAAAGTTTGCATGAAATATTAGGGTAAAATGAACACACAGGGTTTACGGATCAGTTATCATCTCATGGTTATTTGCAGGTTTTGTATTGCTAACAACGATTTGACTACAACGTGCAGCCATCCGAATCTGCTGACAAATTGTCATCTGTTCTACTTTAATGGACTCAAGAGCCCATCTAAAATAAACAGGATGAAGCCTTTAAAATAGTAAAGAATTTGGTGCAAGCCATATAACATGTGCAGCGAGTTCACAGACAATTATTTCCAGACAACACTTACGTAGGTTTGCCAAGAGCTGGACATCGATCCATGATTTTAAGACAACAAGCGTTTGTGTTCAGCTGGGCCACTAGGGGGCCAGATGTAAACACCACAGTTTCCTTTACATTTTCATCTTTAAAAAAAAGAGTAAATGTGCTTCCAGCTACATAGACCAAGGCAATAGCAAACTGCTGGCAGACATTTATGGCCACGTTTGCCAATAGTGGCCACTAGCACAGAGATTGCACAACATAGAAGGCCTCGAAGGGCCAAATGGCCTCTTCCTGCACCTGTTTCCTATGTTTCTTATGGATAATATTTAGCCCATGTGTTCCCTAGTAATTGCCCAAGAGAATCTTGGTGGCACAGTGTTGCCGAAAGCAAGGTTCAATTCCGATCTCTTGTGCTGACTATGCGGTGCAACAAGAGAGGGTAAATGCTGGATTCTGGATGAAAAGAAACTGTTGGAGGAACTTGTTGGGTCCAGATGAAGGGCTTTGACCAGAAACATTGGCTATCCATTCCGTCCACAAATGTTATCTGACACAGACTTAGTCATAGAAGTGATACAGTGTGGAAACAGGCTCTTTGGCCCAACTTGCCCACACCAGCCAACATGTCCCAGCTACCCACCTGCCCGCGTTTGGCCCATATCCCTCCAAACCTGTCCTATCCATATACCTATATAACTGTTTGTTAAATGTTGGGATAGTCCCTGCCTCAACTACTTCCTCTGGCACCTTGTTCCATACACCCACCACCCTTTGCGTGAAAAAGTTACCCCTCAGATTCCTATTAAATATTTTCCCCTTCACCTTAAACCTATGTGTTCTGGTCCTCGATTCACCTACTCTGGGCAACAAACTCTGTGCATCTGCCCGATCTATTCCTCTCATGATCTAGTCCACCAACCCAACCTAGTCCACCAACTCTCCTATTGTTTTTGCTTACTATGTGGAGCTTGCACTTTCTTCCTGTGACAACACGTTCCTCCCAGGAGTTCTGATTTCCTCAAATGTTGCTAAAACAGGCAGGTTGGAAGGTTAATTGCCCACTGTAAATCACCCCTGGTGTGCAAGTAAGTAGTGGAATTTGCGGGGTATTAAATGCAAATGCCAGGAGTGTTACAGGGAAAATTAAAGAGGGTTGAGCTGTGCGCCAGCATATAATAGAGAAAAAATGGAAAATATGGGTTAAAATATAGCATTAGAAATATTTATTACACCAAAAGGTGAGAATTCTTGCGCGTCTCCCTTTCTGTCTGAGATCCGACTTGTGTGGTAAGCTATCCTTGATCTCAAATCCAAAGTTACACACAAGAACATTGTTTTTTAAAAGTAACTTTACTACCACAAATATTTTCTTGGATGGCTTTACACAAAAATCTAAAGTGTATTAAATCTGGCCATTTGGTGAAATAACTAAAAAAAAGACTCAATTCATGCATCAGTTTGAAAAGCTATTGCTGTTAATTAGTAACCATCCTATTCCAAAAATCGCATGTGTGTTTCTGCTATTACATGCTTAAATCTAAATTTTATATGGTTGGTTTGGTGTGCAAGCATTGAATCTATGCATGTGTAAGACTGGACTGCGGGTTTCTTGGTTCTTTTAACACCAGATAACAGTACCCCTTTGTAGGCCACTGGTTAGTTGCTCTTCATTCATGAAATGAATAGGGTGGCCCAGTGGCGCAGCGGTAGAGTTGCTGACTTACAGCGCAAGGTACCTGGGTTCGTTCCTGACTACAGGTGCTGTCTGTGCGGATTTTGCAGTTTAGTTTAGAAAGTTAGAAAGTTCTCCCTGTGACCACATGAGTTTTTTCCGGTTTCTTCCCACACTCTAAAGATGTATAGGTTTGTAGGTTTATTGGCTTCAGTAAGTTGTAAAATTGTCCCCGCTGTGTAGATTAGTGCATGGGGTAATCACTAGTTGGCGTAGTGGGTCGAAGGGCCTGTTTCTGCGCTGAATCTCTAAAGTCTAAATTCTAAAGAAAGGAAATGATGATAATGATAATGAATAAGTTTATTGGCCAAGTATTCACATACAAGGAATTTGCCTTGGTGCTCCGCCCGCAAGTGACAACATGACATACAGTGACAGTTAGGAATGACACATAAAACATTAAACATTAATAATAAATCATTATCGATTAAACATGTGCATTAAATAAAACACCAGAGCAGAAGGAGGCTACAAATTTTTGGTTATTGAGTAGAGCTACTACTCGTGGAAAACAAGTTGTTTTTATGTCAGGCTGTGGCAGCTTTGACGGTCCGGAGTCGCCTTCCAGAGGGAAGTGATTCAAAGAGTTTGTGGCCAGGTTGAGAGGGGTCAGAGATGATCTTACCCGCTCGCTTCCTGGCCCTTGCAGTGTACAGTTCGTCAAAGGAGGGAAGGTTGCAGCCAATAACCTTCTCAGCTGATCGGACGATTCGCTGCAGCCTCCGGATGAGCCAAACCAGATCATGATGGAGAGAATGAGGACAGACACTACGATGACTGTATAGAATTGGGCCATCGTTGCCTGTGGCAGATTGTGCTTCCTCAGCTGCTGCAGTAAGTCCCCGCTGTGGACATCATTAATTTCAAGGGAGGCACCACTTCTTGACTGGGGCAAAGATCACATCACACTGAAGACTTTACTGATGAAATGTGGTTCATATATTCCCCTGGAATTGGTTTGATTAACTGACAGGATTTGGGAGGAATTTTAAAACATAGAAACAGTACAGCACAGGAACAGGCCCTTCAGCCCACAATGCCCATGCCAAACCTGATGCCAAGTTAAACTAATCACTTGAGTCTGCACTTGATCCATATCACTCCTAGCATATCCATATCCCTATCTAAACGCCTTGTAAATGCCACAATCGTATCTGCCTCCACCACTACCCTTGGCAGCGCGTTCCAGGCACCCACCACCTGCAGTGTAAAAAGAACATTTGCCCCGCTCATCTTTTTTTAAACCATGCACCTCCCTTGTAAAGCTTGTGGACATTGGACTTTCTTTATGGAACTGATACGCTTCAATGCCGAGAGGCATGCTGCCTCGGCAAGGCCACCAGTATAATCAAGGATGAGTCTCACCTCAAACACTCCCACTTCTCCCCTCTCCCATCAGGCAAGAGGTACAGAAGTTTGAAAATGCACACCTCCAGATTCAGAGATATTTTCTTACCAACTATTATCAGGCAACTGAACCATCCTACCACAACCAGAGAGCGGACCCGACCTACCATCTACCTCTTTAACGACCCTTGGGCTATCTTTAACCGGACTTTATTTTGCACAAAATGTTATTTCTTTATCATTAGACTCTAGAGATACAGAGTGGAAACAGGCCCTTTGGTTTACTGAGTTCACGCCAATCACGAACCACGTACATTAAGCGCAATCCTACACACGAGAAACAATCACAATTTACCAAAACCAATCAACCTACAAACCTGTAAGTCTTTGGAGTGTGGAACTAGACCGGGGCACCCGGAGAAAATCCGTGCAGTCTCGGGGAGAACGTACAAACTCCGTACAGACAGCACCCATGGTCAGGATCGAACAGGGGTCTCTGGCGCTGTAAGGTAGTAACTTTACCTCTGCCCAACCGTGCCGCCCTGTAAGTATTATTAGCCCATAATAAGTTGAGATGTGGAGTTCTGATGAGAGGCAACATCATTTGATTTGCCCACTGCTCAAGAATAGGCCCTGCAGAATTTAAGAGTGAGGCAAGTTCAGAGCTTGGACTAAAACTCCAATGTTATTTGTTGAAGGTAGACAAAAATGCTGGAGAAACTCAACGGGTGAGGCAGCATCTATGAAGCCGAGGTATAGGTGATGTTTTGAGTCGAGACCCTTCTTCAGACTGATGTGGGGGTGGGGGGGGGGGAGGGAAGAAGAAAGGAGGAGGCAGATACACTGTGCTGTGGGAGAGCTGGGAAAGGGAGGGGAATGAGGGAGAACGCACGGACTACATGAAATTGAAGAAGTCAATGTTCATACCGCTGGGGTGTAAACTACCCAAGCGAAATATGAGATGCTGCTCCTCCAATTTGCGGTGGGACTCACTCTGGCCATAGAGGAGGCCCAGGACAGAAAGGTCGGATACGGAATGGGAGGGGGAGCTGAGCCGCCGGGTGATCAGGTTCGTTAATGCGAACTGTGCGGAAGTGTTGGGCGAAGTGATCGCCAAGCCTGTGCTCGGTCTCACCGATGTAGAGCAGTTGACACCTAGAGCAGCGGATGCAATAGATGAGGTTGGAGGAGGTGCAGGTGAACCTCTGCCTCACCTGGAAAGATTGCTTGAGTCCTTGGATGGAGTCAAGCGGGGAGGTAAAGCGACAAGTGTAGAATTTCCTGCGGTTGCAAGGGAAAGTACCAGGGGAGGGGGTGGTTTGGGTGGGAAGGTACAAATTGACCAGGGAGTTGTGGAGGGAGCAGTCTCTGTGAAAAGCCAAAAGGGGAGGAGATGGGAAAATGTGGCCAGTGGTGAGATCCCGTTGGAGGTGGCGAAAATGTTGGAGGATTATCTGTTGTATATGGCAGCTGGTAAGGTGGAAGGTGAGGACCAGAGGGACTTGTTATGAGTGGGAAGATGGGGAGTGAGAGCAGAGCTATGGGATATATAAGAGACCCTGGTGAAAGCCTCATTTGTTGGTGCAGTTTGCCATAAACTGTGGAATTCTAGATCAACCTTTTCTTTTCCCAAGCTGACAGGCACTTTCAGACTTTTTCCAGATGGCAAACCCTCGTTGCTGGCAGGATCATCGGGCTAGCTACTGAGCCGAGGCAAAGCTCCCAACAGATAGAGAAGGAAAGAGAATTCAGCAAGAGGTGGGCAAAGCTCCAGCTCCTGTTGCACTCCACTGCTTGCCCATAAAGTGACTTTGACAGAAACTGGCCATCCCCTCAGCTGGAGAGCTGAACCTGGGAGGCCATGGAAAGAAAACAAGGATAAAAATACATCTGAAGTAAGTACAAGTAATTTACTTAAAAAATAAACACTCTTGACAGGGTTGCGGGTGTTACCAAAAGAAATGTTCGATTTATTCTTCTTTAGCAGCAAGACTCCTAATTGTGTCCAAACTCCAGAGGATCCTCCAGATGTAACCTCTTGTTGATCAACCCGCAAAGTCCATCATAGTTTGGAATGGAATGCAATCAGAGAGTGAAATTATTCAGGACTATGTCTCATATTGTTTAGAAGGTTTAGAAGAATGGGGGGGACCTCATTGAAACTTACCAAATAGTGAAAGGCCTGGATAGAGTGGATGGCGGAGAGGATGTTTCCACTAGTGGGAGAGTCTAGGACCAATGGCCATTGCCTCAGAATAAAAGGACGTATCTTTACAAAGGAAATGAGGAGGTATCTCTTCCGTCCGAATCATGCCAGAGACACAGGTTCAATCTTGACTATGGGTGCTGCCTGAACAGAGTTTGTACGTTCTCCCTGTGACTGCATGGCTTTCCTCCAGGTGCTCCGGTTTCCTCCCACAGTCCAAAGACGTACGGGTTTGCAGGTCAATTTGCCTCTGTAAATTGTCCCGCGTATGTAGGATAGAGTATTATGTTCGGCACAGACATTGTGGGCCTGTTCCCGTGCCGTAGTGTTCCATGTTCTATGCATCAAGAAGATGCGGGTCAGTGGGCTGAGATCTCCCGGCAAGAGGCCTGACTTGCCCACCGCAGGCCAACGTCGGTAGGCCCAGGCTTGTCCAGCGCAGGCAGTCTCCAGCTGGGCCAGGAACCTGCACGAAGGCCCAGGGGTCGGCGGGACTGGGAACCCGACCAAAGGTTTGGAGGAGTCCGCCCGAAGGCTCGCAGTCGGCAAGCGACTGGATCAGGAACCTGCCCAAAGGCTCGGCATAACTAGGAGGAAGCTAGAGGGGTCAGACACAAGGAGCAATGGCCAGTAGGATGTTGAACCAGGGTAATGCCTCCAGCGCCTTCAAGGTCAGCTGCAGGAGGTGTCCTCGGGACACAAAGATGGCCGGGCGAGGAGAGGAGAGGGACGTCGGTTCACGGAAACTGCTCCAGTACATCGAGCACACGGGCCGACCGACCTTTGGACTTTGAATAATGGTGCCAAAAATGGTGGCGCCCGCATGTGTAATATATGCAAAAAGAATTTCACTCTGCAGTTGTATATGTGACAAATAAATGGACTTTGATTATTGACTAAATGGTGGAAGGAGGGAATGACATCACAAACCGCTGGCCCTGCACGCCTCATCGAGAACCTCTCCTAACCTGTCTGTGTAGAATGGGTAGGTCCAACATTGGCATCCGTCACCTGACAACCCGTGGAAAAGGAGCGAACAAATCAAGCTCAAAGCTAAGTGACTGCCAAGGAACATCACATCATCCGAGGAACACTGATTGATGTCAGAGTCTGCCTCTATGCCTGACTGAATGAGGGCTTCATTTTACAGCTCATTTCCTCAGTAATGCCAGAATCATAATCAATTAAAATCATTACGAGCCTGATCTTTTAGACTGCATCCAGTAGGAAGTAACAAGCAGGCCATCTATCAAAGTTCTCTCGTAAGACTGCTTCGCAATCCCCACTTATTCACAAGCCTGACTTCCTTGGGTTGTATGTGGTAACATTTCATTACCCAGTGCCAGCCCAGAAAAGTGTATGTTTCCTGGCCTGATTCTAAAAAGACTTGGCCGCGGAATCGCCAGTTCTGCATTTGCCAGGGACACGCGAGTTTTAACTGAGTGAGACCAGTTGAAATTCCATGCCTTCATTCTCAGTGGACCCTTCATCAAGCTGTTGAATGTATCCAGCTTAAATAAGAAAATCTTTTACGTCAAAAAAAGAAAAATTCAAGCAAGATTACTCTTGGCTACTTCAACTGAAGAATCATTAGGCCAAGTTGTTTTGTTTTCAATATAAGAGTCAGGAAGTTATGATGGAGTCTCTGAAGAAGGGTCTCGACCCGCAACATCACCTATCCATGTTCTCCGAGGATGCTGCCTGATGACCGAGTTACTCCAACATTTTGGTTCTTTCCTCAGGAAGTCATGATGCAGGACTTTGGTTAGGCCGCATTTGGAGTATTGTGTGCAGTGCTGGTCACCCCAATAATGGAAGGATGTGGAGGCTTTTGAAAGAATGCAGTGGATGGCAGCAGGTGGCATGGTGGCACAGCGTTATAGTTGCTGCCTTACAGTGCCAGAGACCCGACTTTGATTCAGACTATGTCTCTGTATGGAGTTTGTACATTCTTCCTGTGACCTGTGTGGGTTTATCTCCAGGAACTCCAGTTTCTTCCCACACTCCAAAGATGTGCAGGTTTGTATGCTAATTGGCTTGGTTAAAATGAAAATTGTCCCTAGTGTGTGTAGGATAGTGTTAGTGTGCTGGATGGTGCAGACTTGTCGGGCTGAAGGGCCTGTTTCCACGCTGGGTCTCCAAAAACTAATGTTTGCCAGAGTGATGCCTGGATTAATGGGTACTATTTACAGGGAGAAGTTGGCAGAGGTGGATTGTTATTGTTGGAATGCTGGGAGTTGAGGGGAGACATGATAAAATTAAATTATGGGTGGCATAGATAGGGTAGACAGTCACAACCTTTCTCCCAGGATGGAAATGTCTAATACTGGAGGGTATAGCTGTAAGGTAAACGGGGCAAAGTTTAAATGAGATGTATGAGGCAATTATCTTTTTAAAACAGAGATGGTGGTGAGTCTCTGGCACGCACTACAAGGGACAGTGGTTGAGGCAGATATGGTAGTGGCATTCAAGAGATGTTTGGGTAGGCACATGTATCTGCAGGGAATGGAGGGATATGGATTATATGCAGGCAGGTAGGTAGGAGTTGGTCCAGGCATTATGTTCGGCACAGACATTGTGGGCCAAATGGCAGTTCCTGTGCTGTATGTTCTTGACCAAACCACATACCCATCTATGAATGCTTAATATAAATATTAATGAAAGATAGAAATGCCCCAAAGGTGACAAGCAGAGTGATACCAAAATGATGGTGATTGTGAGGCGAGGCAGGATAATGAGCGATGATCTTTCCACATTCAGGAGTGTAAATTATAAAGCCTAGAAATTACTCCTTTTTGTTCCAATAAATGATACCCATTGATGTCCAAAACAAAAGCTCCAAAACACCAGCAACAAAGAGCATACTTAGAATGAGAAGTTCTCACACTAACTCTAGACTCTTTGTCAGAACAAACAAAGAAAAGAGTTATCATCTAAATAAGAATCAAGTAGAGGTTGAAGATGAGGAGGAATTTAGAATAAAGATGAGTGGAAATTTAGCCAGAGAGTGGTCAGTCTGTGGAATTCATTGCCCCAGATGGCGGTGGAGGCCAAGTCATTGGGTATTTTCAAAACGGAGGTTGATAAGTTCTTGATTTGTAAGGGTGTCAAAGGTTACAGGGAGAAGGCAGAAGAACGAGGTTTGTAGAGAAAAATAGATCAGCCATGATCGAATGGTGGAGCAGAACCAATGGGCCGATTGGCCCAATTCTGCTCCTATGTCTTATGTTCTAGGATGTGTGGAAAAGTTTACAGTGGATGGAATGATTTGTAATGAGATGAAGGTCTTAAATAAACTGAAAGGGCATCATGCTATAGCTCCATTAGTGTAAAATAGTGTTGCACATTATTGCGAGAAGCATTTAGGGAGATATGAACAAAAGAGCTGCTGATAAACTCCAGCGAGGAGAACTACAGTAAAATAGCATTCATAAAAATCAATAAAAAAATGGAAAGTACCGATTTCAGTCCTACATAAAAAATAAATTAATGATTCGATTTTTCCAGCATCTGCAGTTCTTTCTTAAAGAAATTAATGATAACAGGGACAGAATAGATTCCAAGATGATGATTCCCCCTGGCAGAAGAGTTATAAATGAGAGGTCGCGCAGACGTTTATTGATCTGTCTTGAATTTATTCAGTGACTCAGCACTGAAAGATCCGCAGAACGATTTGCACTGAAAGTGTGCAGAAATTTCACATCATCTTAGTCATAAAAAGTCAACCCTTTATCCCGAGCCACTCTGAGGTTAAAATAGCAAGAAATCTGTGGATAGCGCAAGAAGGGGGGAGGCAGTAGAGTTGCAGCCTCACAGCGCCAGGAGCGGGATCGATCCTGACTACGGGTGCTGTCAGTACAAAGTCTATACGTTCTCCACGTGACCGCGTGGGTTTTCTCCAGGTGCTCCGGTTTCTGACCACATTCCAAAGACGTGCAGATTTGTATGTTAATTATGTTCTGTAAATTGTCCCTGATATGTCGGATAGAACTAGTGTACAAGTGATGGTGTGGACTCAGTGGCCCAAAGGTCCCATTTCCCGATATATATCTAAAACTAAAAAACTAAAAGTAAAAGGTGTTAAGACATCGATCATACCTTCTTAAATAGTGGAGCATACACAATGGATTGATTGGCCTAGTCCTAATTCTATTTGTTATAAGCTATATAACTAAAAGTCTCATCTTGACCACTTCCTGTCTGTACTGTATATTGATTTTAGAAAAAATGCTAACATATATCGTTATGATCTTTTGGCCACACTCACATTTCTCCTCCGCTGAAGCAGCCCTGAGGATTTTTCCGATCGATGAAAAATAAAAATGTTATGAGTGTTTAAAAAATCTTGAGATCAGTTGATTGGTCCTCTCGCATGTCAATCACCACAATGAAGGTAACGCCCCTTCTGGGGGCGGGCAGGACTATAAAACCCCGGATGCCTGGACGTGAGTCAGTCACTCTGGAAGATCGTGAGGGAGAGTCCACAACTGTGATTCTAAGCTGTGAATCAACTGAACTGTGAGTCTGCAATGTACTTGCAATAAATAATTTGTTAGCCCTTAATGACAATTCAATTAATTGTTCGGCAATTTGGTGGCCTGCACTCTGCTTGCAATGTTATGAAATTGAATTTGGTGGCCTGCACTCTGCTTGAAATGCTATGAAATGGAATTTGGTGGCCTGCAATCTGCTTGAAATGCTATGAAATTGAATGTGGTGGCCTGCACTCTGCTTGAAATGCTATGAAATGGAATGTGGTGGCCTGCACTCTGCTTGAAATGCTATGAAATGGAATGTGGTGGCCTGCACTCTGCTTGAAATGCTGTGAAATTGAATGTGGTGGCCTGCACACTGCTTGAAATGCTGTGAAATTGAATGTGGTGGCCTGCACTCTGCTTGAAATGCTATGAATTTGAATGTGGTGGCCTGCACTCTGCTTGAAATGCTATGAAATTGAATGTGATGGCCTGCACTCTGATTGAAATGCTATGAAATTGAATGTGGTGGCCTGCACTCTGAGACTGCAAGCTCACGATGCAAAGTCCGCAGGCCGCGGTTGGAGCGATGCCAGGCAAGGGATCGACTGAAAGTCCACACCCCACGGTGGGTCCAAGGTCAGTCGATGGTAATTAAAGTTAATCGTATTTCCAAAAGTTAATCGCATCTCCGGCAAGGTAAGAAACTGAAAAAAAAGTTTCTCCCGACCCCTCCCCCTCCCCCCACATAAACCAAACTGGAGAATATTTATACAAACTTTTAACACACACTAAAACATTTTTTTTTAAACAAACAGACTGTTGGCGGGGCTGCCATTTGTACGGCGCCCCTGGTGAATATATACGGATGAATATACTAATAAGATAGAAACATAAAAAAATAGGTGTAGCAGTAGGCCATTCAGCCCTTTGAGCCAGCACTGCCATTCAATATGATCATGGCAGATTAGATGATCAGTACCGCATTCCTGCTTTTTCCCCATATCCCTTGATCCCATTAGTCCTAAGAGCTAAATCCAACTCTCTTGAAAACATTCAGTGAATTGGCCTCCACTGCCTTCTGTAGCAGAGAATTCCACAGATTCACAACTCTCTGGGTGAAGAAGTTTTTCCTTATCTCAGTCCTGAATGGCCTACCTTAAACTGTGATCCCTGGTTCTGGACTCCCCCAACATCGGGAACATATTCCTGCATCTAGCCCGTCCAATCCTTTAAGAATTTTATATGTTTATATGTTTATATTATTAAACATAATAAGACTAATATTAATAAGTTTAATATAACAAACACTATTCACTTGTGTAGGATGGAACTGCAGATGCTGTGATTGGAAACTAAATATTCCAGGATTTCGTTGCTTCAGGTGTGATAGAATTGGAGGGGCAAGAGGTGGAGGTATTCCATTGCTTGTCAGGGAATATATTACAGCAGTGCTTTGGCAGGATAGATTAGAGGGCTCGTCTAGGGAGGGTATTTGGGTGGAACTGAGAAATGGGAAAGGTGTAACAACACTTATAGGGGTGTATTATAGACCGCCAAGTGGGGAGCGAGAATTGGAAGAGCAAATACGTAAGGTGATAGCAGATATTAGTAGTAAGCACAAGGTAGTGATTGTGGGAGATTTCAATTTTCCACACATAGACTGGGAAACACATTCTGTAAAAGGGCTGGATGGTTTGGAGTTTGTAAAATGTGTGCAGGATAGTTTTTTGCAGCAATACATAGAGGTACCTACTAGAGAAGGGGCAGTGCTGGACCTCCTGTTAGGAAATGAGACGGGTCAGGTGGCGGAGGTATGTGTTGGGGAGCACTTCGGGTCCAGTGATCACAATACCATTAGTTTCAATATAATTATGGAGAAGGTCAGAATTGGACCAAGGGTTGAGATTTTTGATTGGAGAAAGGCTAACTTTGAGGAGATGCGAAAGGATTTAAAAGGAGTGAATTGGGACATTTTGTTTTATGGGAAGGATGTAGAAGAGAAATGGAGGACATTTAAAGGTGACATTTTAAGAGTACAGAATCTTTATGTCCCTGTTCGATTGAAAGGAAAGAGTAATAATAGAATAGAATAGAATAGAATAGTTTCTTTATTGTCATTGTAACATGAACCATGTACAACGAAATTGTAAAATGTCAGCCAGTCAGTGCACCATTCAAACATTTCTAAAAGCTAACGATACATACAAGGTAAAATATTTAAAAAGATAAACAACTAAAATAAATATCATAAAAATAGCACGCATAAACACCCAGCCCTACATCCTTCTGTCGATTTCATGTATGTATGTATCGCCCCTGCGTTCCTTGGCGGCTACATTTAGTGCCTTTATAGCAGTGGGGTAAAAACTGTTTTTAAGTCTGTTTGTCCTTCTCCTTGTAGATCTGTACCGTCTGCCTGACGGTAACAGTTCAAACAGGGAGTGTCCGGGGTGGGAAATGTCCTTTATAATACTCTGGGATTTTTTGATGCAGCGGGAACTGTGTAAGTCCTCCAAGGTAAGGAGAGGGCATCCGACAATCCTCTGGGCGTTGTCAATGGCCCTCTGGAGCGCTTTCCTCTGAGCCGCTGTGCAGCTGGTGTACCATACGCATACACAGTATGTTAGGAGGCTCTCAATGGAGCACCGATAAAAGGACAGCAGCAGTCTCTGAGTGATGTTATTCTTCCTGAGCACCCTCAGGAAGTGCAGTCTCTGCTGGACCTTTTTCAGCAGCGCAGAGGTGTTCACGCTCCTGAACACCTTTGGAAAGAGCCATGGTTTTCAAGAGAAATTGGACATGGTTCGAAAAAAGAGAGAGATCTACAATATTTTAGGTAGCATGGAGTAAATGAGGTGCTTGAGGAGTATAGAGAATGTAAAAAGAATTTTAAGAAATAAATTAAAAAGCTAAAAGAAGATATGAGGTTGCTTTGGCAAGTAAGGTGAAAGTAAATCCAAAGAGTTTCTACAGCTATATTAATAGCAAAAGGATAACAAGGGATAAAATTGGTCCATTAGAGAGTCAGTGGACAGCTATCTGCAGAGCCAAAAGAGATGGGGGTGATATTGAACAATTTATTTTCTTCGGTATTCACCAAGGAGAAGGATATTGAGTTATGTGAGGTAAGGGAAACAAGTAGAGTAGCTATGGAAACTATGAGGATCAAAGAAGGGGAATATAAAAGTGGATAAGTCTCCAGGTCCTGACAGGATATTCCCTAGGACATTGAGGGAAGTTAGTGTAGAAATAGCAGGGGCTATGACAGAAATATTTCAAATGCCATTAGAAACGGGAATGGTGCCAGAGGATTGGTGTACTGCGCATGTTGTTCCATTGTTTAAAAAGGGTTCTAAGAGTAAACCTAGCAATTATAAACCTGTTAGTTTGACGTCAGTGGTGGGCAAATTAATGGAAAGGATACTTAGAGATAATATATATAATCATCTGGATAAACAGGTTCTGATTAGGAACAGTCAACATGGATTTGTGCCTGGAAGGTCATGTTTGACTAATCTTCTTGAATTTTTTGAAGAGGTTACTAGGGAAATTGATGAGGGTAAAGTGGTGGATGTTGTCTATATGGACTTCAATAAGGCCTTTGACAAGGTTCCACATGGAAGGTTGGTTAAAAAGGTTCAATTGTTGGGTAATAATAGTGGAGTAGCAAGATGGATTCAACAGTGGCTGAATGGGAGATACCAGAGATTTTACTTCGGAGTCACGTGAGTGACTACGTGAAGAAGGGCCGTCCGTCTGAACGCAACGGCGCGCTACGGACTGGCAGAGGCACTGTGTCCTCCCATTCCGTCGGGATGGGCAGGTAAGGAAAGTTGAATTACTTACCTGCGTTCTTTCGGGCTTGAAGCTTTTTGTAGTTTCAGGGCCCAGATGTCGAGGAGCAATTTTTTGTTATGGTCTAACAACTGTTTTATAGGAGCTTCCAATAAAATGGTCATATGGCATGCATCGACCTCAAAGATGCATACTATTCGGTGTCTATTCACTAAGAACAGGAGATATTTGAAGTTTAACTGGATGGCATGGCTCTGCCAAATGGGTTGACATCAGCTCCTAGACTATTGACTAAACTACGGAAACCAATTCTGGGACTACAAAGTTCTCAAAACCACATAGTAATGGCATATTTGGAGAACATTTTCATTTTGGAGTCACCAAGAATTGGCAGAAGCATCAGTCAAAGCAAACCAAAACCCTGTTTGAAAGAATTGGTTACCTCATCCATCCAGTTAAATCAAAATTGACACCTACAAGGGTAATTGATTACCTAGAATTTACTATCAAAAACAGTAAATATGTTGGTGACTTTGCCTAGGGGCAAACAACAATATTTAATTAAGCCTGCTATGACCTGATAGTCAAATACTAGCCATCTATCAGGCAAACAGCGAGTGTAATTGGCAAATAGTAGCTGCATTCCAGCAGTACGTCACAGGCCTTTGCATTACCAGAATTTACAGCGAGCAAAGGAACGAACACTCAGATTCCATGCAGGCCAAATTGGCAAACTATGGATTGCCAGCAGAGGCCTTTGTTGAATAACTATGGTGGATAACGAATGTGAGACAGCTCAAGGAAAACTTTGCTCGAAAGCCATCGGGGGGTCTTCAGACCTAAGCAAGCGGCTAAGGATGGGGAGCCACCAACACAGTCTAAAGCTGTGGGGGCAGATGGAATGAGCAGGAGTCTATAATTCCCCAACACATGGAATCAATTACCCAGAATTGTTGGGGGCACAATATGGACTCAAGGTTCTCTGTAGCGATATGCAACCGGTGCTTGTTCAAATTCAGATTGATAACACCACTGCGGTGGCATATATCCATTAACAAGGGTGGTGTAAAATCTGTATCTTACGACAGATTGTCGAACCTCATTTGGCACTGGTGTATCGAGGGGAATATTTGGGTAATCTACGAGGTAGATATAACACGGTGACAGATGATGGATCACGAATGTTTAATAACAACACAGAATGGATGTTGAATCAGACAGTATTTAACGAAATAACTACACGATTTGGCATACCAGATGTTGATCCGTTTGCATCTAGACTAAACCATCAGTTACCCAGATATGTGTCCTGCGAGCTGGATCCAGGAGCAAAGGCATTGGATGCTTTCCCCTCAATTGGGGAGGAATGTTTATGTATGCTTTCCGCCAATTTGTCTCACAAACCGATGCTTGACCAAGATCAAGCAAGACACAGGCATATTGGTAGTGCCAGATTGGCCTACTCAAGCCTGGTCCCCAAAAATTTTGGGAATTATAGTCCAGACAGTTATGGCTGTACCCAAGAGCAGGGACCTCCTAGTGAACCCAGTTACAGGGAGTAATCATCCACTACATGAACGTATTAACTTGTTGGTCTGCAGATTCTGAGGTGGCCATTTCAAGGCATAGGACTGTCCAAACAAATACAACACAGTTCGGATAACGGATGTCTTGGAGTTCCTATCAACTCTGTACTATAACTATAAACAAAGTTATAGTGCAATCTATAGTGCCAGAGGCGCACTCTCCTCCTATCTGATGCCGGAAACAGGGCACGGGTCGATAGGAACGCACCACTTTATAACAAAATTCATGAAGGGAATTTACAATTTAAGACCTCCAAGGCCAAGGTACATGGACACATGGGATGTGAGCATGGTACTAACCCTACTTTGACAGTGGGGACCGCCTATAACTAACCCTGAAGGTGTTATGCTGACAAAGAGTCCAGACACTGCAAAAGCGACGGTTGGACTACATGACCACCAATATGAACAACATAACATTCGTAATAAGGAACCTGATAAAACAGAGCAGGCCAGGAATGCCAGGGATGGAGATCCAGTTCTTGGCATATCCAGAGGACCTACGGTTGTGTGTGTGGTAACATACTAACACCACTATCTGTGGGGGAAGAGGGTACGGTGCGGGGCATACCGTCCTTCAGTCGCTTCCTGGTGAAGACGCGACTATTATTCGAGTCGCGTCCTCGCCCCCCCCCCCCCCCCCCCCCCCCAGCGGCCTACCTACTGGATTGGCGCGGCCTTTCCTGCCGGGATCGACCAGAGCTCCAGCAGCGGCGGGACAGCGCTGTAACATCGCGGGGCTGGCGATGCCTTACCGGGGTTCACCGTCTGGAGCCCGGAGTGCTGGGCCTGCGGCACCAACATCCTGGAGCTGTGGTTCGCGGGCTCCCAACGCGGGCGGCGCTGATGGACAGCGCGGGGTCCTGCGACTCCGCCCGGCTCGGCCGCTGCGTTCTCGGGAGCTGCGGACTCGGTAGCTGCGGGAGGCGGCTGATCAGGAGGTCCGGGCCACTGAGGAGGAGGATGTTCACCGTCGGGGTTCGGCGTCGGCGTTCCACCAGCCCGGCGTGAGGGCCTGAACATCGGGCCACCCGGGGAGGCGACTGCGGGTGCTAGGAAGGCCTCGACCACGAGTGAACATCTGGGAAGAACGGAGGGGAGGCTGGCTGGACTATGGTGCCTTCCTCACCTTGGTGCCACTGTGTTATGTTGTGTCGTGGACTTTCAGCGTTTGTGCTTTTTTTTTAAATTGTATTTTATTTTTAATATGTTTTATTATTTATTATTATTTATTTATTTTTATTTTTATGATACTGCCTGTAAGGGAAATTCATTTTGTTGTCTCTAACTGAGACAATGACAATAAATTTGAATACAATACAATACGAATACAATACAAGAATTTCTAATTCGTCAGAGAATAATTCTTAACGTCCACATGAACCGAAATGTTTACAGCAGTTTGTGTTTGTAGTGTTAAAGCAACGGAACACATACAAGCAGATCCACTTCAATGACACTGTGCTACTTCTGTCCACATCCTCCAACTAATAACACCACACAGAATTCACCAACAGGGATCTATAATGCTTGTGACCGAAGACGAGATTAATTACTGCCACACAGTACAACGTTGAACAATTAGACAGGATATTGACTTCTCTAACTTCAAGTAACCCTTGCTTTCCCCCTCTCTCTCCATCCCTCTTCCAGGTACTCCGACTGGTCTTACTGTCTCCGAATACATTTTATCATTCTTGTAAACCTCATCTGTACCTTCTCCAACATCAGATATGGGGCCCAAAACTGCTCATAATACTCCAAATGCATATTGATACTGTGGCATATGCCACTAATGCCATCATGTTCAGGGCCAGATCTTCCATTATTCTGAGACCATTGGATTGCCATATCCAGGACCATTGTTCAGTTTATTACTGTTGCGTGTACCGAGTTACAATCAAGGTCCAGTTCATCAGCTTGACCCAGGGAAGCAGAATGCAGCACAGTGACTCTACCCCTGCCTGTGACCAGCTGCATTGATAATGACTTTGAAAGCTGATGTGGTTCCATCTTCTGGGACACCAACCGTGAAAGATTTTGCTGCAATAAAAAGGTATTCATATACATACAGGTTGAGTTTATTGTCAAATGCAATGTACAGTGAGGTACAGATGCAATGAAAATCTTGTTTGTCGCAGCATCACATGCACATAGATTCAGACAAACGCACAAAACCACTACACATAAATTACATAAGGTCTCAAAAGGAAAAACTTTACATGGGTATGTTACAAAACTTACCTTCAGTGGCGCTGCAGTTCTGCCACTGGCCGTGTGTGCGACTTTGGCGCCTTTGACAGGGAGGGTGGGATTAAAATGCCGTTTTCTCCTGCCTGTCAAAGTCGATTTTCTCAGGCAGTTTAGCTGCTGCAGAGAAATCGCTCCGACATCCGTTCTATCAAGGTTTTTAAAAACATCGCTGGATAATTTAATTGCTGGAGTAAAATAAAAGTCGACTTCTAACGTCGTCAATGCCGACAACGGGACGGATCTCCCGTATGGGACAGATAAAGGTAAGCCGTTTATTTTACATATAAACTTGCTTCTTAGGATGACTTTAATCCAAATTTTACATTGGGAAAAGGTGATTTAGGCCCCATACAAACCAGCAGTGTTTTTCCTGCCGATATGGAGTTTAAATTCGCCGCAAACCGCAACGTTCCAATCGATCCCGTTCCACAAAATCCAACTCGCAAGATGATTAAAATGGCCCTTAATTTACGGGAATTAAACACTAAATTACTTCCATTTGGCCTATAAATTCATGACAATGAGATTTAAAAATCATGTTATATTGTGAATTCTTGTGTGAATGTTATTTGGACACTTAGGCTATTTAAAAATGTTAACCTTTTCTTAAGAAATTGATAGATGTTTTGATCTAGTGATTGAATTTTGTAATTAGCTACAATTAGGTAACTAACTAATTATATGCTTTAATTTCAAGTCATCTAAGTAAGATTGTTTCATATTTGTTTCAGAATGCTTCTATCTATAATAACTGAAAATTTATTTTAGTTCTCTTAATGTTTAAGAAAGTTATGGGCTTTTGACTGTCCTCGATCACAGCTTTTGTGTTAAGTCAATGGAAAAGCAATAGAGAACAAGATGCTAATTTCCGAGTATGAAAATGGCCATAACCTTTTAAATACTGAAGATATGAAAGTGAATTAGGTGACAAATTAAACTTATTTTTATGCTTTATCTGATGGGATAAATTACAGACTTGATTTTTAAAATCTCAAAATGTTGTAACATTTCTACAACTAGAGAGCAGTCCTGAGCTACCATCTCCCTCATTGGAGACCCTCGGACTATCTTTAATTGGAAGTTATTCTCTTCATCCTGTATACTATGGACAGCTCGATTGTAATCATGTATGGTCTTTCCCCTGACTGGATAGCACGCAACAAAAAAGCTTTTCACTGTACCTCGGTAACGTGACAATAAACTAAACCATACTATTCCCTTGTAACCTAAGCTCTCACACATGCCCTTCACCGACCCACAAATCCCTCACCAAACACCCATACTAGAGCAATTGAGCATGGTGGCGCAGCGGTAGAGTTGCTGCTTTGCAGCGCTGGAGACCCGGGTTCGATCCCGACTACGGGTGCTGTCAGTACGGAGTTTGTATGTTCTCCCCATGACCTGCATGGGTTTTCTCAGAGATCTTCGGTTTCCTCCCACACTCCAAAGACGTACAGGCATGTAGCGAAATTGGCTTGGTGAATGTAAAAACTGTACTTAATGTGTGTAGGAGGGTGTTAATGTGCGGGGATCGCTGGACGGTGCGGACTCGGTGGACTGAAGGGAACGGGGTACTGATTGTGGATGATCAGCCATGATCACATTGAATGGCGGTGCTGGCTCAAAGGACCGAATGGCCTACTATGTACCTATGTAATAGCTTCTTAAGCATTGAGATAGCCCCTGCCTCAACAACCTACTCCGACAACTTCGATGGCCTACTCCTGCACCTATTGTCTATTCAATAGATTGTCTATTGTCTCTAGCTTCTGTGCTGTATCTCTGAACACTGGAGCTATAAGCAGGACAGCTGCAGCACTCAAGTGCCACAATACTACCCATCCATGAAAAAATTATGCCTACCTCTTTGAACATGGAAACCATGAAACCATGGAATTTAATAGAGAGAAATGTGAGGTGTTGCATTTTGGAAAGTTGAACGTGATCACGACCTACACAGTGAATGGTAGGGCTCTGAGAAGTGTTGTAGAGCAGAGGGACCTAGGAGTGCAGCTCCTTGAAGCCATAGTTAGATAGGTGGGGGGTTGGGGGTCAAAAAGTTGAAGGGAGAAAGGTTTAATAGGAAACTGAGGGGCAGCTTTTTCACACAAGAGGTGGTGGGTGTATGGAAAGAACTGTCGGAGTAGGTTGTTGAGACAGGAGCTATCTCAATGCTTAAGCAGCAATTAGATAGGTACATAGATAGGACAGGTTTAGAGGGATATGGGCCAAAGCAGGCAGGTAGTGGTAGTGCAGATGGGACATGTTGGTCGGTATGGACAAGTTGGGCCAAAGGGCCTGTTTCCACACTGTAAAACTCTATGAGTCTACGGCTCTTAAATCATTTCATTTATTTCCCCCACTTACTCAATGAACCATGCTTCCTCTTCATTCTGCAATATTGGCTTCCTCGTGAATATCTACACACCAGTTCAGGTTATTGTCCTGTGTGGGAAAAGTGTTTAAGGTTCCCGAGAATGTGAAAATAAAATACAACCCATATCTCCTTTGGAGACATTTGGAGACATGTGACAATTAAACACTTTTGACAAGACTTTCCGGTTTCTCTACTTTCACGCACAATCTTCCTTCCAATTATCTTGAGAACTGAAACTCTACTATTATCAATATCGGGCAATTTGTCAAGTGTGGAATTACTGTAAAGAACATTTGGGAATTGCATGCATTTTGTTGTGGAGCAAAAGAATGATTGAAACAGGTCTGTTTTCAGCTTAAACAGAAACATACAGTATTTATTCAACTACTCTTTCTGCAGTAAGGTTTTGGAAATTAGCTGTTCCCAAGTCTGGTGGTGTGTGTTTTCAAGCTTCTGTATCTTCTGCCCAACTGGTGCAATGCAACACGACAGTATACTTTCTATGCTGCATCTGATGAGGTTTGTATGAGTCATTGAAAGTATGCTGAATTTCCTCAGCCTCCTATGAAAGTAAAGTCGCCGTCGTTTTAATGTAGTTGGTCCGCAATAGATTGTTGGTAATATTAACATCAAGGAACCATTTCCACTTCAGCATCACTGATGCTGGTCGGTGCACGTCACTCCACCACACGTACTCAAGTCAGAAACTAGCTCCTTCGTCTTGCTGACATTGAGGTAAAGGTTGTTGTCCTGACACCATGTCACTAAAGATAGATACAAAAAGTTGGAGTAACTCAGCGGGACAGGCAGCATCTCTGGAGGGAAGAAATGGGTGGCGTTTCAGGTCGAGACCCTTCTTGTCCGAGAGAACACATCTTTGTGGGGCACTGATGTTGATCGATTGATTGATTGATTGATACTCTATTGTCACATGTACTTGGTATGGTGAATTTCTTTGTTTTGCATACAATGCACAATGTGCAAAGAGTCGCCGCCTAAAGGGTGACGACAAAGTTACAAAAAGTATTAAATATAGTCCTGATGGTCTCTCTTCTTTCAACCACCCCCCCCCCCCCCCCCCCCCCCCCCCCCATTCCCACCAACACACTGGGTCCCTCTTTGTTCTCGGCACCCCCCCCACACAGGGTCCTCTGTTCTCGGCACCCCCCACCCCCCCACACTGGGTCCTCTGTTCTCGATAACGCGTCCTCGACCTACCAGGACTCACGTGTGTTAGTCCCACACTCCAAAGACGTACAGGTTTGTAGGTTAATTGGCTTCAGTAAATTGGTAAATTGTCCCTAGTGTGTGTAGGGCAGTGTTAATGTGCGTGGATCGCTAGTCGGTGTGGACTTGGTGGGCAGAAGGGCCTGTTTCTGTGCTGGATCCCTAAACTAAACTAAACTGGAAAGGCCTTTGGCACACAATGCCTGCCGCACATGATGTTGTTAAACTAATCACCTCTGCCTGCATGTGATCTATACACCTTCATTCCCTCCATATCCAGATGACTAACTAAAAGCCTGTGCCTGCACTACCACCCTGACATCTCATTCAAGGCGCCCAACACTCTCCACGTAAAAAAGCAACTCCTTTAAACATTGTCCCTCTCACCTTAAAGCCACGCCTTTATTTTGTCATTTCCACCTCAGGGGGTAAAAAGGTTCGGAATGTCTACACTACACATGCCCCTCATGCCTACAGCCATACATGTAATAATAAACAACACACAATAAACACAAATTAACATCCACCACAGTGAGTTCACCAAGCACCTCCTCACTGTGATGGAGGCAAAAGTCTTAGAGTTACTGTCTCTTCCCTCCTCTTCTCCCTCTGCGCTGAGGCGATACCCCACCGGGCGATGGTAAGTCAGTCCCGCGGTTCAAGCTCTGCGGCCCGGGGGTGGTCGAAGCTGCCGCCCTCCAGTCCAGCGGACGCAGCTGTTGCCACGGGAGCTCCGGAAAACAGGCACCAGCCTGTGACCTACGAGCTCCCGACGATGTCGTCCACTGGCCCGCGGCCGAGCCCCGGATTCAGTTCGCCGCCGCCAGAACGCCGCCTCAGCCACCGGAGCACCGTCTCCGCTCCGCACCGGGCCGCCCACATGGGAGCGTCTCAGCCCCGCACCGGGCCATCCACACGGGAGCGTCTTCCAGCCGGGAGCCGGGCCGCCCACACGGGAGCGTCTCAGCCCCGCGCCGTCCGCCCTCACTGGAGCGCCGAGTCGTGCCGCTGCCCGATCGCCGCTGCAGCTCGAAGACGGCCAGCCTCGCGTTGGTGAGTACTGGCTGGCTCTACCTCCGGAGCCTCGAGGTCGGTCGCAGGTTGGAGGCCGCCAGCTCCGCCATTAGGCCTCAGCTCAGGCGGGGGAAGAGAAGGGGGATACAACAAGAAAGTCGCATTCCCACAAAGGGAGAGCCAGAAAGCCCTGTTTCAGCCCCCCCACCACACACATAACACAACCTAATAACCAAAATGTTTAACTGAACAAGACAAAAAAAACAACACAAAAAAAGTAAAAACAGACAGACTGCAGGCGAGCCGCAGCCGTTTCACAGCGCCGCCACTTCCGGAACTTCCGGAGTATTAGGCCATTCGGCCAATTGAGTCTACTCTGCCATTCAATCGTGGCTGATCTATCTCCCCATCCTAACCGCATTCTCCTGCTTTCTTCCCTTGATCTCTGACACCCGTACTAATCAAAAATCGATCTATCTCTGCCTTAAAAGCATCTACTGACTTGGCCTCCACAGCCTTCTGTGGCGATGAATTCCATAGAATCACCATCCGCTCCCACCGTCCTCACTCCTTGCCCGTCATGTCCATCGTCATCACCAGTTCCATCCTCCCGGTCTTCTGTCTAATGGAGGGCAGCTCAGCGGCTCCCCCTGCAGGACACGGTACGCCAGGTCCTCGAAACAGTGACCAGCTCAGTGGCTCACTCCCTGCAGGCTACAGTCCACTGGGTCCTCAGAACAGTGACCAGCTCAGTGGCTCACTCCTTGCAGGCCAAGGCATTGCTGGGAACTTGGCCAGAGCACCAACAAAACCAAATAAAAACAGACTTTCATCTTTCCTAATTTTGCATTAACTTTAAATCTGACGCTATTGTTTTGCTACATCGTGTTGTCACAACAGCACCTGTTTGTGATAATCCTCTCTCTCTAGGGCTGAATTGTTCTATTAAACAGGATTTTAGAGAAACTTGTTTACAATTAATTTTCACCAGCCATGGTAACACCCTGGGCAACCAAAAAACGTTTGGCAATCCAAGATGAAATCTGTGGTTGATAAGATCTGTCAAAAAATGTGCATGTATATATACGTATATATGTAGATCATACGTATATATATATGGGTGTTTCCGTAAAAAAGAGTACCAACCTGTGACATGGGTGGCCAAATCTGAAAGTTATTAAATCATAATGAAATACCACAAGATAAAAAATGGGCCTACCTATGAATTTGTGATCAAAATCAACCAAAATTTGACCAGCATTTAATACTTTCAAAATTTTGAAAAAGAAACGAGAAAAATATATATTTATAAGATATATAAAACATTAGACTAAGTGGGACCCATTGGGTCCCATGTTAACATGGGAGGGCTGGTCCCTCAACGCAATATTCCACCTCTCCACCAATTCCAATATTGGTGGCCAATGAGGGGGGGGGGGTGCTTTCTAGAAAGCTAGTATGGGTGTTGTGGGCCGAAGGAACTGGTTTCCAGAGGGCTAGCATGGACATTGTGGGCCAAATGGATTGTTGGGCGGGCAGCTCAGTCACTCAGGCCTGATGGGCTGGCAGCTCAGTCACTCAAGCCTGGTGGGCTGGCAGCTCAGTCACTCAGGCCTGGTGGGCTGATAGCTCAGTTACTCAGGGCTGTTGGGCTGTCAGCTCAGTCACTCAGGGCTGGTGGGCTGGCAGCTCAGTCGCTCAGGGCTGGCAGCTCAGTCACTCAGGGCTGGTGGGCTGGCAGATCGGTCACTCAGGGCTGGTGGCCTGGCAGTTCACTCACGGTTATTCCTTGAAATAGCATTTCAAGCAGAGTGCAGGCCACCAAAGTCAATTTCATAGCATTTCAAGCAGAGTGCAGGCCACCAAATCCAATTTCATAGCATTTCAAGCAGAGTGCAGGCCACCAAATCCAATTTCATAGCATTTCAAGCAGAGTGCAGGCCACCAAATGCAATTTCAAGCAGAGTGCAGGCCACCAAATGCAATTTCAAGCAGAGTGCAGGCCACCAAATTCAATTTCATAGCATTTCAAGCAGAGTTCAGGCCACCAAATTACCAAACAACTCATTGCATTATCATTAAGGGCTAACAACTCATTTATTGCAAGTACATTGCAGACTCACAGTTCAGTTGATTCACAGCTTAGAATCACAGTTGTGGACTCTCCCTCACAATCTTCCATAGTGACTGACTCGTTCAGGCATCCAAGGTTTTATAGTCCTGCCCCCCATACCCCCGGAAGGGACGTTACCTTCATCGTGGTGATTGACATGCGAGAGGACCAATCAGCTGATCTCAAGATTTTTTAAACACTCATAACCTTTTTATTTTTCATCGACCGGAAACATCCTCAGGAGAAGAGGACTGAGAGTAAGATGGCCAAAAATCATAGCAATATATGGTAGGATTTTTCTAAAATGAATATAGAGCACAGGCAGGAAGTGGTCAAGATGTGACTTTGAGTTATATAGATATGGGATAGGTACTGATTTCGAAGCTCCATTACCAAATGGTGGCACCTAAGTCCGTGGTTCACGCCAGGGTCAATATAATCGTGTTGTTTGAATTTCATTTTAAATTATGACGAGTGCAAAAAAAAACCCCGTCATAGTGCAATAAATAGCATTGACAACGGGAGGGACGACAGAATGAGACATCGCTAAAATAGGTGAGCAAACTAGATTTTTATTTCATGATTTTAAGTTCTATTAATTATTAAGTATTTCAATAGACAGCTTCAACACAAAATATAAACAATAAAAAAGGAAACAATAAATATAAAAACTGTTCACATGTAACACATTTGCCCCGTGTTCAAAGGGGCACTGCAACTCACGGTCTGCTGCAACTCACGGTCTGCTGCAAAACCTGGGACATCAGAAAACAGGTGATAAATGATAAAAATCAGAATTTGGCTTATAGAGAGTTATTTAATTGCAAAATTAATATAATCTTTCTGGTATAAATTAACACGGATTTGATGAAATCCTGCTTGATAAATGTCACAAAAAAGGCAAGAAAACACAGGGTCATATCTGATATTTTTCTTTGTAAAAACAGATTTATTTATGTTTGCTTCATCTCATTATTTTGACTATACACCATGATCAATACTACTTAAAATACAGGATATGAAACAATGGGAATAATACATAAAAAACAGGAAAATAACCTGGAAGTTTGGAGACCCTCAGTTTCACTACTGAGTGCTGGTATTTTATGGAAACACCTATATATATACACACACACACACATATATATATATATATATAATATATATATATATATGTGTGTGTGTGTACACACACTCATGCACACATACGTACACACAAAAAACCCAATAATAGTGCAATAATAACAATAATAGTCTATGTAGGTCAGAGCTTATTTGAGCTTGTAGTGTTTAGGTGGGATGGGGAAATGGGATCGGTGTGAGGAGAGCAAGGAAGCCATGGAACTGGTGCATTGAACGGGAGCATGGGCAGCAAAGCCACAGGGAGTGGACGGGTGATCAATGGTCGGTGGGGAAAGGAGAATAACAACCATCACCTGGATTACCAGTTGCTGAACCATCAAGATATCTTAATGGACTCAGTAGACTATTCAGGACCATCCACTCAGTGTTTCAATAGTCCAATTGTTTAATAGTTCAATGGTGCTTTCTTTGTCATATATGCAACTGCACAATTAAATTCATTTTGCAAACTGTATATTGGGCATGCGGACGCGGCTATTATTGGCGCCATGATTCAAAGTCCACAGTCCGGTCAGCCTGTGCGCTCGATGTACTGGATCAGTCCCCGCGAAACGACATCCCTCTCGTCTGCTCGTCCGACAAACTTTGTGTCCTGCGCTAGAGGCATTACCCCAGTTCACCCTCCGATCAGCCCCCTCCTAGCGCCCAAAATCTTCAGCTCCCTCCCGGTTACGCCGACTGACGAGCCTCCGGGCGATTTCCCGGTCCCACCGAGTCATTGCATAGGCTCCCAGTTACAGCATCCGATGAGCTTTCGAGCGGGTTCCAGGTCCCGTTGACCGACGAGCCTTCTTGCGAGCTGCCAACGTCCAATGAACCTTCCAGGCGTCTGCCATGCAGATGCCCTAATTATTTATATTTCTTGACTATTTCTCAACTAACTATTTCTCAAACCCAGTCTTTGCTCAGTTGAGTTCAATTCAGGTTTGGTGTTCAATCAAGTCACTTCACTTGATGTCACATTCTGAGCCTGTTAAATATTCTAACATTCTGTGGTTGAGACAATAAGCTGCACTTTACTGATCCTACGTCTTATTTACAGAGGAGTTGCACATTTGCTCACAAATCCCACATGCGTGTGCGTAATTCAATATTTCAATAATTAGGTGACAGGAATTTATGGCACAAGAGAGTCCACATGTGAGTCCAAGTGGAATGAGTGGCATGCAATTAATCCAATGTATCCAATGACATTAAAGAACTTCTGTTGTCTCAACGAGGACCATTTGAAGGCAATAACTATTCTCCATTAGTTTGTGCTTAGAAGAACAGGAATCCCCTAAGAGCTGTATGCTTCACTGAAGGTGGTTTGAGATCACAGTGGAGGTTGATCCAGTACATAGAGTTGGAACTGGGCACAGATCAACAAGTTATCATGTGAAGCCTAAGGCTTCCAGAGTATTTTGTGATTATGGAAAGAATTCCAGTATTAACCAATACTGTCATGGAATATGTGAAGTTCCACACTGACAGCACAATATTACGTTCCAAAATCATTGGAGATGATCGTCAAACTTCTCTTCAACTAACACAGCCAACACTTAATGAAATATCACACTTGCTTGATTCTTGGACATATTTTTGGAATAAGCAAAAGTGAAAATCCTTGTGCCTTTGGCACCTTTAATCACCAAGAATGCAGCAGAAGGCTGCTCAGACGATATGGGTCGATGGGCCCGTTTCCTTGCGGTACTGTTCTCTGTTCTAGGTATGGTTATACAGTATAATCATAAGCATAGTTAGACAGTATAGTTACATAGTAACATAGTTATACAGAATAGTTACACAGCATAGTTAGGGCAGGTCGGACTCGTGTAGCTGGGACATGTTGGCCGGTGTCGTGGTCACGTTGGGCCGAAGAGCCCTGTTTCCTTGCTGGATCACTCTATGACTCCATGACGACAGCTTTGTAAAGGAGTACTGCCTCTGCCGTCAACTGTTACAGCTGTGTGGTTGACATTGAGATCAGATTGGTCTCGCTGAAACTGACACATTTAGCAAATGAAAACCAGCACGCACGATGCCTGGAATTGAAAACTTCTTACTGCTGCCCAATTTTCAGATTTAAGGTCCATCTTGCCACAACAACAATGACAGCTGATAGAAATATTAAATGCAAAAGAAAATATCATAGATGTTGAGCATCTGGGAGAAGGAAGGTAAAATTACAGAAGCCAATGAAACCGAGGTGCGGACAGGAGATTCTGTGGTGGCAGGCGAGACTTGAGGATGGTCTGTTGCCTCCCCGGTGTCAGGGTTCAAGATGTCTCGGGCCGACTTCAGAACATCCTCGAGAGGGAAGGTGAGCAGCATGAAGTAGTTGTGCATGTGGGCACAAATTACGTCGGGAAGAAGAGGAAGGAGGTTCTGCAATGTAAGTTTGGATTGTTAGGAAGAAGACTGAAAAGCAGGACTTCTAGGGTGGATATCTCTGGATTGCTTCCAGTACCTTGTGTTAGTGAGGGCAGGAACAGGGATATAGGGGATCTGAATGTGTGGCTGGGGGGCTGGTACAGGGAGCAGGGATTCAGATTTGTAGACCACTGGTAACTCTTCTGGGGTAGGGGTGACCTGTATAAAAGGGATGGGTTACACCTTAACTGGAGGGGGACCGACATTCTGGCAGGCAGGTTTGCTAGTGCTACACGTGTGGGTTTAAACTAAATAGTGGAGGGGAGGGATTGACAAATTGGGAGTATAAAGCTGGAGTTAAAGGGGAAGTGAGTACAGGAAAAGTTACAAAAGATTCCCAAATTAATGGGAAGGAAAGTTCGAGAAGGGATAAGAGAGTAAGGTCAGGAGCAATAGTGACCGGTGTGAGAGGGGAGGTGAATACCAAAGTTAAAGTAATGTATATGAATGCATGATGTATAAGAAATAAAGTGGATGAGCTTGAGGTTCAGATAGAGATTGGCAAGTTTGATGTTGTGGGGATTACAGAGACATGGCTGCAAGTGGGCCAGGGTTGGGAACTGAATATTCAGGGTATACCTCCTATCGAAAATACAAACAGGTGGGCAGAGGGAGTGGGGTAGCTCTGTTGGTAAGGAATGAAACTCAGTCCCATGCAAGGGATGACATAGAATCAGGAGATATAGAATCAATATGGATAGAACTGAGGAATTGTAAGAGTAAAAAGACCCTAATGGGAGTTATCTACAGGACTCCAAACAGTAGCCTGGATCTGGGGTGCAAGTTGAATCATGAGTTAAAATTAGCATGTAGCAAAGGTAATGCTACAGTAGGTATGGGAGATTTCACCATGCAGGTAGACTGGGAAAATCAGGTTGGTACTGGACCCCAAGAAAGGGAGTTTGTGGAGTGCCTCCACGATGGATTCTTAGAGCAGCTTGTAGTCTACCAGGGAGAAGGCAATTCTGGATTTGGTGTTGTCTAATGAACTGGATTTGATAAGGGAACTCAAGGTAAAGGAGCCATTATGAGGTAGTGACCATAATATGATAAGTTTTAATCTACAATTTGAGAGGGACAAGGGAAGATCGGAAGTGTCAGTATTAATGTTGAGCAAAGGGGACTATAGAGGCATGAGGGAGGAGCTGGCCAAAGTTGACGGAGAGAGGCCCTAGCAGGGATGACAGTGGAACAACAATGGCAGGTATTTCTGGGAATAATACAGAAGGTGCAGGATCAGTTCATTCCAAAGAGGAAGAAAGATTCTAAGGGGAGTAAGAGGTGACCGTGGCTGACAAAGGATGTCAAGGACAGTATAAAAATAAAAGAGAACTATAACATAGCAAAGATAAGTGGGAAGCCAGAGGATTGGGAAACTTTTAAAAAGCAACAGAAGATAATTAAAAAGGCAATACGGGGCGAAAAGATGAGGTATGAAGGTAAGCCAGCCAAGAATACAAAGGAGGATAGTAAAAGCTTC
The DNA here is from genome assembly GCF_010909765.2 of Amblyraja radiata. Lineage (NCBI taxonomy): Eukaryota > Metazoa > Chordata > Chondrichthyes > Rajiformes > Rajidae > Amblyraja > Amblyraja radiata. Next base: position 25,759,521 of record NC_045960.1, on the reverse strand, counting down.
TTTAGATATGTGAAGAGGAAAAAAAATAGTTAAGACTAATGTGGGTCACTTGAAGACAGAAACAGGTGAATTTATTATGGGGAACAAGGAAATGACAGATGAGTTGAACAGGTGCTCTGGATCTGTCTTCACTAAGGATGACACAAACAATCTCCCAGATGTACTAGTGGCCAGAGGACCTAGGGTGACGGAGGAACTGAGGGAAATTCACATTAGGCAGGAAATGGTGTTGGATAGACTGATGTGACTGAAGGCTGATAAATCCCCAGGGCCCGATGGTCTGCATCCCAGGGTACCTAAGGAGGTGGCTCTAGAAATCGTTGACGCATTGGTGATCATTTTCCAATGTTCTATAGATTCAGTATCCGTTCCTGTGGATTGGAGGGTAGCTAATGTTATCCCACTTTTTAAGAAAGGAGGGAGAGAGAAAACAGGGAATTATAGACATTAGCCTGACATCGGTGGTGGGGAAGAAGCTGGAGTCAATTATAAAAGATTAAATAGCGGCACATTTGGATAGCAGTAACAGGATCGGTCGGAGTCAGCATGGATTTATGAAGGGGAAATCTTCTGGAATTTTTTGAGGATGTAACTAGGAAAATGGACAAGGGAGAGTCAGTGGAAGTAGTGTACCTGGACTTTCAGAAAGCCTTTGATAAGGTCCCACGCAGGAGATTAGTGGGAAAAATTAGAGCACATGGTATTGGGGTTAGGGTACTGATATGGATAGAAAATTGGTTAGCAGACAGGAATTAACGGGTCCAGAATGGCAGACAGTGACTAATGGGGTACCGCAAGGCTCGGTGCTGGGACCGCATCTTTTTACAATATACATTAATGATTTAGATGAAGGGATTAAAAGTAACAGTTCATTGGCTATATTTAAGAAGGAGTTAGATGTGGCCCTTGTGGCTTAAGGGATCAGGGGGTATGGAGAGAAGGCAGGTACAGGATACTGAGTTGGATGATCAGCCATGATCATATTGAATGGCGGTGCAGGCTCAAAGGGCCGAATGGCCAACTCCTGCATCTATTTTCTATGTTTCTATGTTTCTAACATTAGCAAATTTGCAGGTGGCAGTGTGAACTGTGAGGAGGTCGCTATGAGAATGCAGGGTGACTTGGACAGGTTGGGTGAGTGGGCAGATGCATGGCAGATGCAGTTTAATATGGATAAATGTGAGGTTATCCACTTTGGTGGCAAGAACAGGAAGGCAGTTTATTATCTGAATGGTGTCAAATTAAGAAAAGGGGAAGTACACCGAGATCTGGGGGTCCTTGTGCATAAGTCACTGAAAGTAAGCAGGCAGGTACAGCAGGCAGTGAAGAAAGCGAATGGCATGTTGGCCTTCATAACAAGAGGAGTTGAGTACAGGAGAAAAGAGGTCCTTCGGCAATTGTACAGGGCCCTGGTGAGATCACACGTGGAATATTGTGTGCAGTTTCGAGCTCCAAATTTGAGGAAGGATATTCTTGCTATTGAGGAAGTGCAGCGTAGGTTCACGAGGATAATTCCCGGTATGGAGGGACTGTCAAATGTGGAAAGAATGGAGCGACTGGGCTTGTATACTCTGGAATTTAGATGAATGAGAGGGGATCTTATTCAAACATATAAGATTATTGAGGGATTGTACACGCTAGAGGCAGGAAACATGTTTCCGATGTTGGGGAAGTCCAGAACCAGGGGTCACAGTTTAAGAATAAGGGGCAGGCCTAGAACAGAGATGAGGAATAACTTTTTCACCCAGAGAGTTGGGAATCTGTGGAATTCTCTGCCTCAGAAGGCATTGGAGGCCTATTCTCTTGATGCTTTCAAGACAGAGTTAGATAGAGCTCTTAAAATAGGGGATATGGGGAGAAGGCAGGAACGGGGTACTGATTGTGGATTATGAGCCATGATCACAGTGAATGGTGGTGCTGGCTCGAAGGGCCAAATGGCCTACTCCTGCACCTATTGTCCATTGTCTATTGTGGGATGGAGATATTAGGGTCTGCTAACTCCTGCAGTTACATTTACTGAGATGACACACAATGTAGTTCTTACACAACAGCTAATTGAACCCCCCCCCCATCCCCACCCCACCCCCATCCCCACCAGCCCCCCCCCCCCCCCCCCCCCCACCCCCAGGTCTCTACTGAACACTATATTCGCCACAAAGCTTCGAGGAACTAGGTCTTGAAAACTGTCAAGAAGTGCACAGCAGAGCAGCAATGGGAGATGTCAGGCAGGAGTGTGGATAGACTCCAGGAGCAAAAGAAACAAAACAGAGAGAGAGAATTATTTGATTCTGTTCAATGTATGAGAAAGTGCACTAATGGCCAAAGAAAACCAAAACAGTAGGGGAAAAATGTGCAGGAGCTCAAAAGTTCCAGTTTCCACATATTGATGGTGCTACTGTATTTCAAACTGGCCGGCTACCAGTATCACGATGTGGATGGTGCTGAGATTATCCAGGCCTGTTTCAATCTCAATGGTTCAATGGTTCAATGGTGCTTTATTTGTCACATGTGCAACTGCAGGGTGAAAATCTTTTTGCATATTTACACATGCAGGCGCCGCCATGATTTGGCGCAATGTCCACAATTCCAAGGTCCAGTTCGTCCATCCGTGTGCTCGGTCTACTGGAACGGTTCCCGATCCAGGAAAGCCCCAGGCTCCGGCAGGGCCTACCTCCGTCGCCCTCGACCGGATCAGCCCACAAACCGACGTCCCTCATCTCATGCGGCCATATTTGTGTCCCGGGGAGCCTCTTTTAGTTTAGTTTAGTTTAGAGATAAGGCACAGAAACAGGCCCTTTGGCCCACTGACCAGCGATTCACACAAAATCCTATCTTACGCACACCAGGGACAATTAAAAAATTCACCAAGCTAATTATCCTACAATACTGTACTTCTTTGGAGTGTGGGAGGAAACCGGACATCCCAGAAAAAACCCACGCAAGTCACAGGAAGAACATACAAACACCATACAGACAGCACCCATAGTCAGGATAAAACCCAGATCTCTCGCACAGCAAAGCAGCAACTCTACCGCTGGGCCACCGTGCCACCCTTTCCTCGCCATTAAAATGGAGGGATATATCACTTGCTTCATCTGAGCAGATTCTTTTTTTCCATCGCAGTAATGAAGTTTACTATTTGTGAGCCATGTTATGCAGCCAGCATAGGGTTCTGGACACATTGATTGATTCTACCCATAATTTGAAGACTGATTGAATGATTCCTAAGAAGCAACATTGCTTTGGTGCATACTGCAACCTTGCACTCCCGTGGCTTTTAGAGGAACACCGACATGTTCAATTTGCTGCACACTGCAACCTTGCATTCAACAATGTGCACCAATGCAATGCTGCTTCTTTGGAATCATTCCATCAGTCTTGAAGTTGTGGGTAGAGTCAATCACTGTATCCAGAAGAAGGGTTCCGACCTGGAAGGTCACCCATTCCTTCTCTCCAGAGATGCTGCCTGACCCGCTGAGATACTCCAGCATTTTATGTCAATCATTGGTATAAACCAGCATCTGCAGTTCCTTCCTAAACATATCTAATTCTTCACCTCGATGTTGAGGTTGGACACGGTGCACACTTTAGCAGCCATTGAATACAACATGGAAACAGACCCATCTGCCCACTGAGTGCAAGCCAACCATCGATCACCCGTTCATACTACGTCAATGTTATTCCAGCTCTAGAGCTGCACCACAGTGCCGCTAGGTGTTCTGCATTACAAACTCCAAATGTACCTGGAAGGAGTCGAAGGATTTCAAAATGTCCTGTGACTGAAAGGTGCTGTAAAATTCCCTTTCATTTACGTATTCCAGCTGTTTTTATAGGCACAATGAAACAGCAGGAGCAAGAATTAAGGATTCACAGTGAGTTTAATTGCCACCTGAAATCCAACCGTATATAGGAAACATCAATTGCGATTTCCCTCAGGGCTCTGTCACTGTCGTTCAGGTGGGCGATTGTCAGATGTCATGACTGCAAATGTGATCCAGACATCCAACAAAGTTACAGTGGTTAACTGCAGATACCATCACAACATTTAAGAAACATTTGGACAGGTACATGCATAGGACAGGTTTAGAGGGATATGGGCCAAATGCAGGCAGGTGGGACGAGTGTAGATGGGACATGTTGGTCGGCATGAGCAAGCTGGACCGAAGGGCCTTTTCCACGCTGTATAACTCTATAACTCTATGATTGAACAGGAGCAGGCCTTGGATAGCAAGACAGAATTTGACCAAGCATGGTATCAAGACAGCCTGTGTTTGGTCCATTATTCCTCCAAACCTTTCCTATCCATGTACCTTTCCAAACTTTTTTTTACATGTTGTACCAATCACCTCCTCTGGCAGCTTGTTCCATGTATACACCACCATCTGTGTGAGAAACCTACCCCTCAGATCCCTTTTAAATCTTTCACCTCTCACTTGAAACTTACGCCTTCTAGTTTTAGGCTCTCCTACCTTGTAAAAAAGTCTACATCTACCTACATTATCCATGCTCCTCATAATTTTATAAACATCTACAAGGTCACTACTTAAGCCTCCTTTGCTCCAGTCTGTGTAATCTCTCCTCATAACTCTGGTCCACCAGTCCAGGTAATATCCTTGTTAACCTTTTCTACACCATCTCGAGCTTAATCACATCTGTGCTACAACAGGGGTGAACAAAACTGCACAAGAAATTTCAAATTCCAAATAACCAACTCAAGCACTCATGTCACATACTGTCTTCATCACCCTGTCTATCCATGTTGCCATTTCAGGAAGCATATTCTTGTACCCAGAGGTCTCTCTATTCTACAACACACACTGTAGGGCCCTGCCATTCACTGTATGTTCTTCACTGGTTTATCTTTCCAAAACGCATCACAGCTTGGTTTGGGAACAGCTCCATCCAAGACCGCAAGAAATTGCAGCAAATTGTGGACACAGCCCAGACCATCACACAAACCAACCTCCCTTCCAGTTTGGACCCAACCCGGACTATAGGTTCCGACAGTCGATCTGCTATTTTTCACAACAGTTCTCATTCCGTGCCCAACGGTCTACACTGGCTGCAATGTGCCGGCACCAGCAGTCCCTCATTCTGACCCTCCCGCAGCTCCGGGCCTCACTCACCCACACCTGCAACGGACCCCAACTGCAAAGTTCCAGACCTCCCTTCCATTGTCACCATTTATGCCTCACGCTGCCTCGGCAAGGCCAGCAGCCTAATCAAAGACGAGTCGCACCCTGGCCACTCCCTCTTCTCCCCTCTCCCATCAGGCAAAAGGTATAGAATTGTGAAAACACACACCTCCAGATTCAAGGACAGTTTCTTCCCAGCTGTTAACAGGCAACTGATCCATTCTACCACAACCGGTGAGCAGTGCTGAATTACTATAGAAACATAGAAACATAGAAAATAGGTGCAGCAGCAGGCCATTCGGCCCTTCGAGCCAGCACCGCCATTCATTGTGATCATGGCTGATCGTCCCCTATCAATAACCCGTGCCTGCCTTCTCCCCATATCCCTTGACTCCACTAGCCCCTAGAGCTCTATCTACCTCATTGGTGACCCTCGGACTATCTTTGATCGGATTTCACTGGCTTTATCTAGTACTAAAAGTCATTCCCTTATCATGTATCTATGCACTGTGAATTGCTTGATGGTAATCGTGTATTGTCTTTCTGCTGACTGGTTAGCACACGACAAAAAGCTTTTCCCTCTACCTCAGTACACGTGACAATAAACTAACTGAAACTGAAACGCATCACTTAGCACTTTTCCAACTTAAATTTCAACTGCCATTCCATTACCCACTTTCCCATTGGACCCAGATCCTGGTGTAACGTTGGACAACCTTCTCATTGTCCAAGGTAGACACCAAATGCTGGAGTGACTCAGCGGGACAGGCAGCATCTCTGGAGAGAAGGAATTGGTGATGTTTCGGGTCAAGACCCTTCTTCAGACTGATGTCAGGGGAGTGTGTGGGACAGAGATAAAATGTAGTTGGATACAGTGAGACTGGTGGGACAACTGGGAAGGGGGAGGGGATGGAGAGAGAGGGAAAGCAAGGGCTATTTGAAGTTATAGAAGTCAATGTTCATACCGCTGGGGTGTAAACTACCCAAGCCACCAATTCTTAGTAAGTGTTATCTGCAAACTTACTAATCACAGTCTTATCAAAATCATTAATATATATGATAATTGGGAACACACCACTGATCCAAGCTGCACATCATTGGTCAAAGATCTCTAGTTTGAAAAACAATCCTCCACTACCACTCTCTGACTCCTACTCTAGACTTTAGAGATACAGTGCGGAAACAGGCTCTTCAACCCACCAAGTACACGCTGACCAGTGATCACCCCGTACACTACCCTACACACACTAAGGGCAATTTTTTACAACTTACATAGAAACATAGAAACATAGAAAATAGGCCATTCGGCCCTTCGAGCCTGCACCGCCATTCAATATGATCATGGCTGATCATCCAACTCAGTATCCTGTACCTGCCTTCTCTCCATACCCCCTGATCCCTTTAGCCACAAGGGCCACATCTAACTCCCTCTTAAATATAGTCAATGAACTGACCTCAACTACCTTCTGTGGCAGAGAATTCCAGAGATTCACCACTCTCTGTGTGAAAAATGTTTTCCTCATCTCGGTTCTAAAAGATTTCCCCCTTATCCTTAAACTGTGACCCCTTGTTACCGAAGACAATTAACCTACAAACTTGTACGCCTTTGAAGTGTGGGAGGAAACTGGGAGTGCAGGAGAAGTCAGAGAAAACCCACGCAGTCACTGGGAGAATGTCCAAACTCCGTACAGACAGCACCCATCGAACTGGGGTATCTGGTGCTGTAAGGCAGCAACTCTACCGTTGTGCCAGTGTGCTAACCACCAAGCTAATTTTCTATCCAATTACCTGGCTCACCCTGGGTCTCATGTGTTCTAACCTTCTGGACCAGGCTCCCATGCTGGTCCTTGTCAAATGCCTTCTGAAAATACATGGAGACAATCTTCTGTCTTTCTGCTCCTCTCAATTCCCTTGGTCACCTCTTCAAAACTCTCAAACACATGAGACATGACTTCCCATGCACAACAACAAATATCCCAGGTCTCTCTGAATCCCTTCCAGTAACTTTCCCACCACTGATCACAAATGAGATCAAGCAGGAACTGTCATCCAAGTGGGAAAATACCAGAATACAAATGCACTTCCTTGGCATTTTTTTTACTGAGACTATAACTTCACGTTATAGGTTTTTATGGGTCTCGGCTCTTTAGTACCTTTTTCCAGGGCAGACCGAATATAATCAGGCACAGTAGATGCATTGAAAAATAAGTAATGTCTGAAACCTTACATATTAAGTAGATCCCAGCCACCTAAATACTGTGCATTCCTGTTTCTAACCTGAATCGCCAATTGTTTGCCATGGACATCTGTTGACTTTGTTGCAGATCAGCCATCAGTCAATATTTAACTCACGGCCCACAAGCTTCTTAGTTTTATAGATTCACAAAATATCCTCAGGACATCACGGATATAAATATGGACATGCCATTTATGCTTTGCAAATGTCCAACGTGAGAGATTGTTACAAATATGCTCTTGTTTACATTTTGATCACAGCCAAGCACAACAAAACAGCTTTAATGAACAGTTTTAAACAAAATTGAAAACATTGAGACAGTTTTCGAAATATTCCTCCCATAATCAGGGGTCCAGGCCAAATTACACACAGTCACATTTTTGTTTAATATTTGACATGGTTTCCTGACAACTATTTTCAGGCTTGATCCCAAACTACACAAAGTTAAAGATATGACTATATTGTACCTGCCAACTGTAACAGAATACTGGTGGGCCCTTCTTCGACGTTTGAGCCATCAACAGTTGATTGATAGGAATGTTGGTGACCCTGAATCTCCTCTTTATCAAAATCCTCCATTCACTCCATCATTTCATAGAACATAGACCACAGAACTGCGAATAGTACAGCACAGGAATGGATCCTTTCAGCCCACAATGATTGTGTCGAACATGAAGCTTAGTTAAACTGATCTCATCTGCCTGCACACAATCCATATCCCACTATTCCCTGCACATCCGCGTTCCTATCTAAACGCCTCTTAAACGCTACTATCGCATCTGACTCCATCACCAACTCTGTCAATGCATTCCTGGCCTCCACCACTCTCTGTGTAAAAAACCTGCCCCGCATTTCTCCATTAAAATGTCCCCCTCTTATCTTAAAGCTATGCCCTCTAGTGTTGGACATTTCCACCCTGGGAAAAAGGTTCCAACTGTATACTCAGTCTATGCCTCTCATATTTTTTTTAATATTTTATTGCAATCTTTTAAATAAAGAAGCAGAAACATTCATTTTGCACAAGGCAGTGCATTGCAATGTGAATCATTGTGCTGAGTGCAATGATCATCCTAAGTCCTCGTGACAACAGCCCATCATCGTCATCGGCGGTCACTCGAAACGAGTATGACTGTCTTCTTTTGGGAGGACGCCTGTGCGTGACTTTGTTCAACGTGGGGGGACTGGTGCACAGACAGCCACCACACAGTTCTTGACAGATCTGGGTCTAGGTCCAGTGGCATGGAGTCCAAGATGACCGGAGACTCTTTTCTGCTGCAGCCTTCATCCGCCTTCCCAGCCGTTGTGACGCTCCACTAAAGTCAGCCACTATCATCCGCCTGTTCTACCATTGAGGTCTTGGTTGGATTGCTCTTTGTCAGGGACCTCCCCCTCGACCTTACCGCCACGGGTGGCCCTACCAGGAGCATGGCTCCAGACGGCATCGCTCTCAGGATCTCAGGACCACACGAGCTTCTCCACCACGACAAGGTGACAATCCACGGAGAAGACCAGCCCATCAAAACCTATGGCTTTACTTCAATAAAAACACCTAAAGAGACTCTGTTCCCAGGAATTTCCTGCACGTATACCATGACTAAACTCTCGGTAACTTTTAATCCATTCGAGTCCAGCTACCTTTAAGTCATCTGATTCATGGAGATTCATAGGGTGGCACAGTGACCTAGTGGTAGAGCTACTGCCTTACAGTGCCAGAGACCTGGGTTCGATCCTAACTACTTGTTCTGCATTTATGGAGGTTTATGTGGATCAAATAATATTGCCATGTTGTGTTTCAGTTTTAACTTATGATTCAGAGCCTACAGTACTCATCTTGATGGTCTCTGTATGTATACAAATTAAAGTACTTGTTATGATATATAATGACTGTATCATAAGTACTTTGCACAATGTGTCAGAACCCACGGACTGGGCGTCCTCGATGGTGGCTGCTACAAAGAAGAATAAACAGGAGATTTGTATATGTATTAATCTGAGGGACCTGAACACCGCACTCAAAAGGCCCCATCACCCCATGCGTATCGTGGAGGAGGTAGCTGCCCACATGGGTATGCCAACGGTATTCTCTGTATTAGACGCCAAGAGCTCCTTCTGGCAGATTCCCCTGGATGATGCATCATCTATGTGTACCACCTTCAGCACTGCTTTCGGCCGCTACATATTTTTGCGCATGCCGTTTGGCATCAGTTCAGCCAGTGAGGTGTTTCAGCGCGCAGGACGGGTCAACAAGCCTGTGTCTAGATACGGGGATTGTGACTAGATGTAGCTCTTGGAATCTAATTAACTATAACCGACGTTACTTATATTACTCGCAGTATATCCTCCATTGCTTTACTGTAGATGATAGCTATTTTTTACAGCTTTATATACATATTACTCCTGCATGCTTTATGTTTGCCCTTTGGGCAAAAGCTCAAGAAGGGGAAGTAGATCAAACAGTATTGCTGATTTAATCCGTCTGGTTTTGCTGCTGATGACCTGATCCATAATCCATGTCAGAATTCCCACACCACCGCCACCTCGTGCATGCGGGCAGCCTTGTTGTGTTTTTGTTTTAACTTACGATTCAGAGCCTACAGTACTCATCTTGATGGTCTCTGTATGTATACATATTAAAGTACTTGTTATGATATACAATGACGCTGTATCATAAGTACTTTGCACAGTTTCCTCCCACACTACAAAGACGTACGGTTTTGTAGGTTAATTGGCTTTTGTAAATTGTAAATTGTCCGCAATATGTACGATAGTGCTAGTATATGGAATGATCACTGGTTGATGCGTACTCGGTGGGCCGAAGGGTCTGTTTCCACACTGTATCTCTAACATCTCTAAAGTCGAAAGTCTAATGTCAAAAAAGAACAGAGGAGATAAAGTGGTGAAGTCCTCAAACTGCTGAATTTGGGCATTACATTTTTTCAACTCTTTAATTTCATAACAAATCTCATTGAATCCTTCAATCCAGTTGACTCCATTGTTTAATTTAGAGATACTGCGCGGAAACAGGCCCTTCAGCCGGTATACCGAGTCCGCGCCGACCAGTGATCTCCCTGTACACTAGCATTATTCTACACACCAGCGACAATTTACAATTTTACCAAAGCCAATCAACCTACAAACATGTACATTTTTGGAGTGTAGAAGGAAACGGAGAACCCAGAGAAAGCCAACGTAGTCACAGGGAAAATGCACAAACTCCGTACAGACAGCACACATAGTCACAATTGAACCTGGGTTTCTGGCGCTGTGAGGCAGCAACTCTACCGCTGCTCCACCGTGCTGCCCTAATGCAGCCCTAACCCTTTACTCATCACATGCAATCTCTAGATGGTTTTGGTCCTTCTTGCCTCTCACCACACCAGCCCAACTCCTCGCCAGATACTTGGAGTGACTGGAAAATGCAAGACATTTACTGTCAAACTATGATAGAGGAAGAGAAACAACAATGATGCGAAGAATAAGACAGGAAGGCAGACAGCTAAGTGTTGCTCTCCATTGTAAATTACCAAGCATCATATCTCCTTACAAGCGTGCTCTCTCCCTCAAGAATTATCCAAAGTCATTGCATTGAACATAAATGTGGCCTCTTTGACAAAGATCATAAACAGCTGGACAGGTACATGGACAGGTAAGGTTTAGAGAATATGGGTCAAACATGGGCAAGTGAGACCTGCTTGGATGGAGAGTCCTGGTCAGCATGGATGAGTTGGGCCGAAGGGCCTGTTTCCATGCCATATGACTATGACTATAACTCTAGCTGGGAGAGCTATAGAGTCATAGAGTCATGTCCTCTGGTTCTCGATCAGAATATTGCCCATTGGTAGGAAAGTGAAATGTTTATGAATTCTCCACTGTGGATCACAACCTCTCCCAGTATTCAATCCCTCCTCCAGATCTTCCTGTGAAAAATTCAAAGCTCTTTTTTTAACAAGATGCTGCCTGTCATGATACCCCTTGGACTTGGCGTAAGATCTCATAGTTCTGTAAGGTGGCATCACAAATCAAGGCAGAAGATGGTGCCAAGGAGAGGAAGGGATAGTCACTGTCAACTGGTCTTGCTGTCTCCCAGCCCACTATTTTCTCAAGGCAAGGGTGTTTAGAATAATTTTAGTTTAGTTTAGAGATAAAGCATGGAAACAGGCCCTTTGGCCCACAGAGTCCATGCCGACCAACAACCCCCGCACACTAACACTAGTCCTACACACACTAGGGACAATTTACATGTATACCAAGCCAATTAACCTATACGTCTTTGGAGTGCTGGAGGAAACCAAAGATCTCGGAGAAAATCCACACGGTCATGGGAAGAACATACAAACGTCGTCCAGACAAGCACTTGCAGTCGGGATCGAACCTGGGTCTCTGCCTCTGTAAGCAACTCTACCGCTGCGCCACTGTGTTTCTGGCTGGCCTGTTGGTAGCTCAACTATTTTTGGCATGTCGAGCTTCTGTAATGAGGTTTTCTGAACATTTTGTCACATCACTTTAAGATTGCAATCACACCAGAAGTTCAGGGGCAAGTTAGCTTAACCAAGAATCTTGCACACTTTACCCACACAAGCTGAACATCTAACAATTCCAGGACCTTTCAGTTACAAATGTAGCCTTTGCAATTTAATGGTGACTTACGTAGAATAAAATTTACCGGGTTTACCAATGGTAGAGTTGCTGCCTTGCAGCGCCAGAGACCCGGGTTCCACCATAACTACATTTGCTGTCTGTACAGAACTTGTACATTTTCCCCGTGACCTGCTTGGGTTTTCTCCAGGTGCTCCGGTTTCCTCCCATACTCCAAAGGTGTTTGTAGGCAAATCGGCTTGGTAAAATTGTAAATTGTCTCTAGTGTGTAGGGTAGTGTTAACGTGCGGGGATTGTTGGTCGGCACGGACTCGGTGGACCTAAGGGCCTGTTTCCTCGCAGTATCTCTAAAAACGAAGAAAAAAACTAAAATGGCCTTTCATTCAGTCCAAATAAATTTCTATCAGCTCTCAGCTTCACTTCTTCGCTTCCCCTTAAACATTTCTCAGCCGGCCAAACAGTGGCAATATTCATGGTTTTGTTTGGAGAGCTAGTTATGGTCAGTCAATATAACGTTGTCACAAAGAAGAATGAATGCGTCTATATGTAGGATGGGATTTTCCTCCTTCAGAGAGCTCTGTGCATACCGATGGCTTTCTTCTGTAAAGAAACAACATGATTTACACAGCCAAGCCCTGTGATCTTACTGCAATGGATTGCTTACATGCCATATGTGTAAATACATTTTAGAAAATGATAATTTATATGTCTGAAATAACACTTGAGTCAACAGGAGCCGAGGATGTTCCAGAATTTATTTAAAGCATCTCTTGAGGCTTCCCCACACCCACAGAATAAACAGACTACTCAACAGTGGCACGTCCCCTTTCAAACCTACCTACATATTTATGAAGTGGAGTGACAGAAATGTTCCAGTTCACCACAGACACCTTTGTTTCCCAAACGCTCTTTTATAAATGAACTCTGCAAGGCCATAACCTCACGGAAACATCAATTGAGTTTTACGGAAATTGCGTCAACTTCTGTTTTACGTAGAAATTTCTGTCCCCTTAAAACCGATATCGGTTCTCCTCTAAATTAGTTAAGCTGACATTTCCAATTATCTCCAAAAATACCATTTGCCAGTGCTGTTTAGTGAAAAATTCCTGATATTCAATCTCGTTTATTTCCAGAGGACTAGAATCTTTTTTTTAAAAAGGGATGTCATGCAGAGGGTTTATAAGGCGCTGGTCAGACCACATTTGGAGTATTGTGAGTAGTTTTGGGCCCCATATCTGAGGAAGTATGTGCTGGCGTTGGAGAGAGTCCGGAAGAGGTTTACGAGAATTATCTCAAGAATGATTGGGTTAACATATGATGAGAATTTGACGGCACTGGGCCTGTACTCGCTGGAGTTTAGAAGGATGAGGGGAAACCTCATTGAAACTTACCGAAAAGCGAAAGGCCTGGATAGAGTGGGTGTGGAGAGGATGCTTCCACTAGTAGGAGAGTCTAGGACCAGAGGCCACAGCCTCAGAATAAAAGGACATACCTTTAGAAAGGAGATGTGGATACATTTATTTAGAGGGTGGTAAATCTGTGGAATTCATTGCCACAGACAGATGTGGAGGCCATGTCAATGGAAATGTTTATGGCAGAGATAGATAGATTCTTGATTTGTACAGGTGTCAGCAGTTATGGGGAGAAGGCAGGAGATTGGGGTTGAGAGGGAAAGATAGATCCGCCATGATTGAATGGCAGGGTAGGCTTGATGGGCCAAATGGCCTAATTCTGCTTCTAAAGTATATGAACATGAGCTCAAGGTGTTGCGATGTGTGGGGGAAAATAAGACATTTATTATCCATATGTAGTTAACCAGAATGGGTGGTGGTAGTGGATTTATTCTTGAATCACAGAGTGATTTGCTGGGTTACATCAGTAAATTGTTTAGAAACAACTGTGCTTGATTGCGATTGGAGTCACATACTAACCAGACAGTGAAATGTACTGGATATGATAATAGCATTCCAGCAGCCTTTTAATGTCACATGGATATGCAGGGAATGGAGTGAAATGGATCACAAGCGGACAAAGGAGATTAGTTTAACTGGCCATCATGGGTGGACAGGGCCTGTTCCGGTGCTGTTCTGTTTCATATTATTCATTCCACATTATATGAATTAGATGTTCAGCTCATTTTTGCCAATGACCAGTGTTTCACATAGATTTTATTTTTCTTACTGAATCTAAATCCATCTGATGCAAATGATCAAGGCTAATATTATCAATATAATAATATAATACATTATTAATAATAATATAATTAATACAATAAAATAATGTAATTATCAAGGCTAATAACTCTGACATAGTCAGCATTGAAACAGGCTCTTTGACCCAACTAGTTCATGTTGGCCAACATACCACAGCTAAGCTTGCCCTTTGTGCCTGCATTTGGTCCATATCCATCTAACCTTCCCTATCCATGTACTTGTCCAAGTGTCCTTTAAATGTTGTTATTGTACCTATCTCAACAACCTCCTCTGGCAGCTCATTCCACATATAAAGCTCACGCTGCCTCGGCAAGGCCAGCAGCATAATCAAGGACGATTCGCACCCTGGCCACTCCCTCTTCTTTCTCCTTCCATTTGGTGGATTAAATAAGCAGAGAGCTGAACCAGGCTTTTCAAATTATCATGAAAGCACTTTCACGTTGGCCTGCGATGGTTCACATTGATGGATGGTAATTTTCATTTCACGGTCTGCTGCAGCTGAGGAGAATTACATCAGAATACTGTTATGCATTTATATAATGGCAATGAAGTGGCTTTTTATTGGCACATGATATGAGTGGGAGGAAGAGGGAGTGGTCCTTGATTATGCTGCTGGCCTAAATGGAGTCAATGGAAGGGAGGTTGGTTTGTGTGAAGGTCTGGGCTGCGTCCACAATTCTTTGCAATTTCTTGTGGTCTTGGATGGAGCTGTTCCCAAACCATGCTGTGATGCATCCCGATAAAATGCTTTCTGGGGGGAATCTGTGTACAAAGAGTGACAAAATCAAGTTCAAGTTCAAGTGAGTTTATTGTCATGTGTCCCAGTATAGGACAATGAAATTCTTGCTTTGCTTAAGCACACAGAAAATAGTAGGCATTTACTACAAAACAGATAAATGTGTCCATATACCATGATATAAATATATACACACATGAATAAATAAACTGGTAGTGCAAATAACAGAAAGTGGTTGCTAATAATCAGAGTTTTGTCCGAGCCAGGTTTAATAGCCTGATGGCTGAGGGGAAGTAGCTATTCCTGAACCTGGTTGTTGCAGTCTTCAGGCTCCTGTACCTTCTACCTGAAGGTAGCAGGGAGATGAGTGTGTGGCCAGGATGGTGTGGGTCTTTGATGATACTGCCAGCCTTTTTGAGGCAGCGACTGCGATAAATCCCCTCGATGGAAGGAAGGTCAGAGCCGATGATGGACTGGGCAGTGTTTACTACTTTTTGTAGTCTTTTCCTCTCCAGGGCGCTCAAATTTCCGAACCAAGGGGCACTTTGAAATGTGGTGTTAGAAAGCTGGGAGCAATGGGTAAAAGGTCACTTTGAGGCAGTCAGTTGCTGAAAGCTCATCATAATAATAATGAATACGTTTATTGGCCAAGTATGTACACATACAAGGGATTTGCCTTGGTGCTCCGCTCGCAAGTAACAACACGACATATACAGCAACAATTAAGAATGACACATAAAATATTAAACATTAATAAGAAAACATTATAGTTTAAACGTGTGAATGAAATAAAAAAAACAGAGCAAAAAGGAGGCTACAGACTGTTGGTTAAATGTTTAAGAGAATGTTACATGCAGATTACAAAAGCAAAGGTGGACATAAGTGTGCAATGTAGTCTATCGCATGTTCCAATAGCACCACCTTCACAAGTGTTTTTAATGGTACGTTTACATTTTTGCAAGCAAACCACAAAGGTGACTGCACTCTCAGGGATTTCTGCAAATACCAGGGGACGTTCCAAGGAAGGGAAGCTATTTTGGGGATGTCATAAATCACCCAGTGCACTGGTATTATTTGGAGACTGCAAACAGATCACCCGTTGCCCATACTTATACAGTCAGAACGTATGAGGAGAAAGTCAAAGGGCCCACACAAGCAGACTTTAAACCCTTGCAAATAGTGGAAAAACAAAATTAGTTTACATAGATCCTCTTCATATGCCAAAACATCAGGCAAAGCTGAACTGCCTATTTCTCTTCAATATACTTTTATATTTGGTGATTGATCTATATCAATCTGTAGGTTAATTGGCTTTGTATAAGTGTAAATTGTCCCTAGTGTTTGTCGGGGAGTATTAATGTGCGGGTTCGCTGGTCGGCACGGACTTGGTGGGCCGAATGGTGCTGTATCTCTAAACTGAACTAAAACTAAACTAAACTAAACTTTGCTCCTATACTCAACTCCTCTCTTTATGGAGGCCAACATGCCATTAGCTTTTTTTACTGCCTGCTGTACCTGCATGCTTATTTTCAGTGACTGATGTACTAGGACACCCAGGTCTCGATGTACTTCCCCTTTTCTTAACCTGACACCATTCAGTTAATAATCTGCCTTCCCGTTCTTGCCTCCAAAGTGGATAACCTCACATTTATCCACATTATACTGCATCTGCTCTGCATCTGTCCACTCCCCCAACTTGTCCAAGTCACTCTACATCCTCATAGCATCCTCCTCACAGTTCACACTGCCACCCAGTTTTGTGACATCTGCAAATTTGCTGATGTTACTTGTAATCCCTTCATCTAAATCATTAATGTATGTTGTAAATAGCTGCGGTCGCAGCACCGAGCCTTGCCGCACCCTACTAGTCACTGCCTGCCATTCTGAAAGGGACCTGTTAATCCCTACTCTTTGTTTCCTGCCTGCCAACCAATTTTCTATCCATGTGCTCTAATTTTGCCCACTAATTTCCTGCGTGGGACCTTATCAAAGGCTTTCTAAAAGTCCAGGTACACTACATCCACTGGCTCTCCCTTGTCCATTTTACTTGTTACATCCTCAAAAAACCAGAAGAATTGTCAAGCATGATTTCGTCCTTCCTTAAGAGGCTTTTAGATACGCGCGTGGATATGTAAGGAATGGAGGGATATGGATTCTGTGCAAGCAGAGGAGATTGGTTTAAAATGTCATTAGGTTCAGCACAGATGATTTGGGCCAAAGCGGCTTGTTCCTGTGCTGTACTGTTCTATGTTCCATGCCTAGTTTAGTTTAGAGATACAGCACGGAAACAGGCCATTCGGCCCAATGGGTCCACGACGACTAGCGATTCCCGCACATTAACACTATCCGACAAACACTAGCGACAATTTACACATACACCAAGCCAATTAACCTACAAACCTGTACGTCTTTGGAGTGTGGGAGGAAACCGAAGATCTCGGAGAAATCCCATGCAGGTCACGGGGAGAACGTACAAACTCCGTAGAGACAGCACCCATAGTCGGGATCGAGCTCAGGTCTACGGCGCTGCTTTCGCTGTAAGGCGGCAACTCTACCGCTGCGCCACCGTGACTGCCCCAAGTGTGATGTTCTCACAGGCGCACATCAATTCTCTCCCGATTCTCATGAGTGCCCCCATCCTTCCACCTACCCTCACTGGGGGTAATTTTCAGTCGCCAATTAATGAACCAGCATAGACACAAAATACAGGAGTAACTTAGCGGGTCAGGCAGCATCTCTGGAGCAAAGGAATAGGTGACGTTTCGGGTCGAGACCTGACTTAGAGTCAAGGAGGGGGAAACTAGAGATATGAGAAGGTACCGAACGAAACAAATTTCCTGACTCGCTGAGTTACTCCAGCATTTTGCATCTATCTTTGATGTAAACCAGCATCTGCAGTTCCTTCCTACCCAATGAACCAGCAAATTTTAGAATATGGGGTAGATAATCACGGAGATCACACAGTCCACGCAAACAGCAGTCAAGATCAACATGAAACTAGGTACACTGGAGCTATACGTAGGTATGTTGCAAAGCCTACCTGAAGCGTCTTTGAAAATCTGCCGCTACGGGTGTGCGCGATTTTGGCGCCGTTTAGAGGGGGCGGGTTTAAAACGCGATTTTCTCTAGGCTGTTCAAATCGAAGATGTTCAGCCTAGTTAATTATTAACGAAAAATCGCTGGAAGACCCCGTCGCAAAAGCTATTATTAGTTTTAAAGGCCTCGTAAAATAGTTATAGTAGTTTAAAAATCAATCTCTAAACCCGTGACCGCCAGCAACCGCAGAGTCTCATAAAGCAAACAGCTGAAGTTAGGCTGTATATATTTACATTAAAAAGGGCTTCTAAAGAACCCTTTATACAAAGTTTAATATTGCGAGTAGCTCAATTTGGGCCCATTATATCGCGCAGTATTTTTCTGGGCATTTGGGGGCACAAATCTACCGCAATGTGAACGTTCTAAACCAGCGCGTTCCACAGGGACCCACTAGAAAGCTGATTTAAATGGGCATTTATTTACAGCAATTGAACACTAAATTCCTTCCATTTGGCCTATAAATTAATGTAAATGAGATTTAAAAATCATGTTTTATTGTGAATTATTTGTGAATATTATTTGGACATTTAGGCTATTTAAAAATGTTAATCATTTATTAAGAAATGGATAGATGTTTAGATCTAGTAATTGAAGTCTGAAATTAGCTACAATTAGGTAACTAACTAATTATATGCTTTAATTTCAGGTCATCCAAGTAAGATTATTTTATATTTGTTTCAGAATGCTTCAATCTATGATAACTGAAAATTTCATTCAGTTTTCTTAATTTTTAAGAAAGTTATGGGCTTTTGACTGTTCAAGATCACAGCTTTTTTGTTATGTCCATAGAAAATCAATAGGGAACAAGATGCTCATTTCCGAGTATGAAAATGGCCATAACTTTTTAAATACTTGAGATATGAAAGTGAATTAGGTGTCAAATTAAACTTATTTTTATGCTTTATCTGATGGGATAAATTACAGACTTGATTTTTAAAATCTCAAAATTTTGTAACATTGCTACACGATACAATATGATAAAACTTTATCCATCCCCAGAAGGAAATTGGTCAGCCAACCGTCATAACACACTGTTAGTACAACAGTCATAACACACTACAAGGTACAAGAAAACTTGAAATTAAAATTTAGATTAAATTAAAAGTGAGAAACAAAAGAAGACAAGTGACTGTTGTCTGGCTGCTGTGTGCACAGCACCTTCACCGGTACGAACGAACGAACAAACTAACACTGACATCCCCTGTGCAGAGGATTCTAAACTATAGTGCACCCCCACCCCCTCCACCCCCCACCCCCACACCGGGTTCCCCTTGTTCTCCCACTGTCCCTCACGGCGATCCCCCCACATTGGGTCCCCATTGTCTTCACCTGTGTGGCAACACTTCTCAAGAGCCAAGTCGAGAGTATTTTATTGTCATATGAAGAAGTAAGTAGCAGGACAGACAAAGGAGAGTCAGTAGATGTTGTTTACCTAGATTTTCAGAAAACCTTTGATAATGTGCCACACGGGAAGCTGCTAAGGAAGATGAGAGCCCATGGTATCAAATGGCAGATACTAACATGGATATCAGTTTGGCTGGTTGGCAGAAGGCAAAGAGTGACAATAAGGACGTTTTTTTCTGGTTGGCTGTCAGTGACGGTGTGGGGCTCGGTGCTGGGGCCGCTGCTCTTCATGTTGTAATATTAATGATTTGGTGAGGAGATTGAAGGCTTTGTGGCCAAGGATGTCAGTGGATTTATTTAAGGTAGAGATGGATAGATTCTTGATTAATACTGGTGTCAGAGGTTATGGGGAGAAGGCAGGAGAATGGGGCTAGGAGGGAGTGATAGATCAGCCATGATTGAATGGCAGAGTAGGTTTGATGGGCCAAATGGCCTAATTCTACTCCTATCACTTATGACCTTATGAACATATATGTCCAGAGAAAACAAGAAATATTAACTGATGTGTTACTGTGCCACCCCTTTTCCTAACAATACCAAAAATTGGTTAATGAACAATCAGCTAGAGACTCCCGAGGAATATATCATTTACAAAGCATCCAGACACGCTTGGAATATTGGAAATTCACTGAATGACCGACTGGGTTGCTCCAGTTTCCTCCCACATCCCAAAGACGTTGTAGGTTTGTAGGTTAATTGGCTTCTGTAAATTGTCCAAAGTGTGTAGGATGGAACTAGTGTACGGGTGATCGCTGGTCGGCGTGGACTGGGTGGGCCAAAGGGGTGATTTCCACACTGTATCTATGAGTTAAAGCTAGAGATTCGAACTGACGATCCAGAAACAACACAATCCACCACACAGATAGAGGATTTTAATTGAACAAATTATTTTTTAAAAAGCCAGAAGGAAAGACGTCTATAATCGTGAAAGTGATAATCGTGAAAATGTTGGGTTGCTGCAAAAATGTATCTGGTTCCTCTCATGTGCCTCAGGGACGGAAACGTGCTCTTTGCCTGCCCCATACGTGGCTTCCAACTCACAGCTTGACAATACAAGTTACCAAGAAAGTCATTCAGTTCAAAAACAGCTTGAATTGGGCATCAAATGTGCTGCTAAAGCACTCTCATTTATACCTCCTGAATGAAGTATATGTAAAAAGATACAGCTTACATTTAGCTAGTTTCCTTGCTAGTGGATAAGTATCCAAGGCCCTTCACACCATAACGCAAGTAAACAGTTAGACTAAGGAATGTTTTTTTTTTAAAGACACAAAGTGCTGGATTAACTCAGCAGGTCAGGCAGCATCTCTGGAGAACACGGATTGGTGATGTTTTGGGTCGGGACCCTGTTCTCCAGAGGTGCTGCCTGACCGGATGAGTTACTCCAACACTTTGTGCCTTTTGTTTAGCTGCATCTGCAGGGTCCTTGATTCTAGGGCAAGGAAATGTTGAAAAGACCTGAATAATAAGCAAAACACAAAGTGCTGGTGGAACTCAGCAGCTCAGGCAGAATCTGTGGAGGGAATAGACAGACTATGTTTCAGGTTGAGATCCTTCTTCAGACTGTTGGAGTGGGGGGGGGGGGGGGAGGAGAAAGCTGGAAAAGAGGGATGGGGTAGTACAAAGCCTGGCAAATGAGAGGTGGATGGAGATGCGGAGGGCGTGTGGAGGGGGTTACATCTGATAGGTGGATAAATAACAAAGGCTAGAAGTGAATATTCAGATGTCACAGACAATGGTAGCGTAAATATCTTACTTGGAGTAACAGACATTTTAATGAAAAGATCAGACCATTATAACAGGTTTCAAGGACAAGATGGCACTAGACTGTATTAATTAAACAGAATAAGACCAAACAGCCCGATAGTCCCGGGTTCAATCCTGAGCTTGAATACTGTCTGTGTGGAGTTTGCACGTTCTCCCTGCAACCGTGTGGGTTTCCTCCGGGTCCCCCGGTTTCCATCCACATCCCAAAGACGAGGGGGTTTGTAGGTTAATCGATCTCTGTAAATTGTTCTGAGTGTGCAGAGAGTGCATGAGGAAGTGGGATAACATCATTTGTTGATTAGTACGGGTGTCAGAGGTTATGTGGAGAAGGCAGGAGAATGGGGTTAGGAGGGAGAGATAGATCAGCCAGATTGAATGGTGGAGTAGACTTGATGGACAAATGGCCAAATTCTACTCCTATCACTGATGACCTTATGACCGTATAACCAGTGTGAACGGGTGAGTGAGAATCAGTCTGGATAATCAATTTGAAGAACTGTGATCTGCAGGATTACAGACCAGGTTCCCCTAGTCGTGTTTAGGCTGGGTAACGCTTTCTCAGCTAGCAAGAATATAATGAGTAATATTGCCCGCTTCTCACCCAAAGAATTCCATAATTCTATGAATTAGAAGCAAGATGCTTCCATAAGTCAATGGTTCAAGGTCAGCAGTTCACAAATGTAACATTCTGGAAAAAGATAGAAGGTAATGGGCCTGTCCCACTTCGGTGATTTTTTAGGTAACTAGGCTGTCGCCACATGGTCGCCAGTGATCGCCGGGGTGTCGCCTGTATGGTCATTAGTCTCCTCAGTCGCCCAAAGAGTTGTAGCGTCTTTCTGGTCCCTGCTGGATTTTCAACATGTTGAAAAATTGTTGTAGCAACAGTGGCGACCGTGGGATTGACGCCACTGAGCGTAGCTTGACGTAGGTTGTCGCCGGTGCTGACTTCGGTGAATTCCATTGTCGTATTCGCCGCCAGTCGCCTAAAATATCGCCCAACGTTGCCGGTTTTTCGGCAACCTGCTACGACTATGACAGTCGGCGACAGTCGCCTAAAAATCGCTTATGTGGGACAGGCCCATAGGTTTGGTGAAATCGCTTCTTCGCTTAAAGAATACTTTAGATCTGAAATTTGCTGCCTTGAAAGAGGTGGAGTCAAAACATACAGGAATGATGAAAAGGCACGAAAGAAACTTGAGGAAAATGTGGCAGCGTGGGGCTTGGAGAATTGATCTGCTGGAAGCTGACGTAGGCTTGAAAGACCAAGCAGCCACCTTCAGACACATGAGAGTTCGATGGACTTGACATTTTCTGAAACACAAAATGCTGGAGTAACTCAGTGGGACAGGCAGCATCTCTGGATAGAAGGAATAGGTGACGTTTCAGGACTTCAGGTCTCTGGTGCTGTGAGGTAGCAACACAACCGCTGCACCACTGTGCCATCCTAGTAACGTGTACAAACGTCAAATCTATACCAATCTATTCCTATTCACTGGGTTCACCCCTCATACATTTAATTTTCCTTTCTGCCATTTGCGTATTTAAGTCTCTTCTAAAAACAAGAGTCTGTGGTGACGAATTCCAAAGGTTAAGGTCATTATTTTACACCCTCCCTGTTTAGTCTACCGAAACTGCAAATGCTTTTGAAGAAACATTTGGTAAAAGTCCAGCATTACTTCTTTCATTTTGTATTTTGTGTTTCCAGGTAGAGAGCCAAGCACTTAATCCGTTCACTTCCACTCCCAAGATTAATGAGTTGTGAATAATACATTAGACATCTTTCTGCTACTCCATGCTTCTTAAAATCATGTGAACTGCTTTATGTCCCCTTCCCATATCCATCATTCCACTTTGTTCTGTGTTAAACTTTTATTAGCTTTGCCTTTTATTTTTGTATTTTGTACCTTTTCATATTTCTAGTTTCCCTCGCCCCTGACTCTCAGTCTGAGAAAGGGTCTCGACCCGACACGTCACCGATTCCTTTTCACCTGTCCCGTTGAGTTACTCCAGCATTTTGTGTCCATCTTTGGCGTAACTTCTTACACATTTATTTAGCTTCTTTTTGCGCATTCAGTATTCCACTGCAATTTTTCATCATCACAGTGGCGCAGCGGTAGAGTTGCTGCCTTACAGCGAATGCAGTGCCGGAGACCCGGGTTCGATCCGAACTACGGGTGCTGTCTGTACGGAGTTTGTACATTCTCCCGAGGGTGGGTTTTCTCCGAGTTCTTTGGTTTCCTCCCACACTCCAAAGACGTACATGTTTGTAAGTTAATTGGCTTGGTAGTCCCACCTGCCCACATTTGGTCCCTATCCCTCTAAACCCTTCCTTCCATGTAGTCATTTGGTCTCAAACAATTTACAAACCAATCTATGAAGAATGGCCAAGGTACACAAAATTGCTGGGGAAACTCAGCGGGTGCAGCAGCAGTTCCTTTTTGAACACATATGAAGAATGGCCAACTGGCCTAAAAGTCCCCAGCTTAGATTTCAGAGATAAAGCATGGAAACAGGTCCTGCAGTCCACCAGTCCACGCTAACCAGCAGTCACCTGTTCACACTAGTTCAGTGTTTTGCATCCCACTTACTTACAGAGGCAATTGTACAGAGGCCAACTAATCTCCAAGCCCTGCACAGCTTTGGGATGTGGGAGGAAGCTGGAGCACCCAGAGGAAACCCATGCGGTCACAGGGAAAGCATGCAAACTCTACCTGACAGCACCTGAGGTCAGGATCAAACCCAGGTCTTTGGCACTGTGAGGCAGCAATTCTACCAGCTGTGTCGCCCCAGCTTGTTCGGGGAAATGAAAATTAGACCAAGAAGTTCAACAATGGAGCATTATTTTTAACTGTTGAGCCTTCCAGAGGTGTCGTGAGCCTAACTCAGGGAAGCACCAGTGAAGGGAGGTGCCCACTTGATAACCCCAATGATATACTTGCATCTATACGATCAGTTTTTTTTAATGTGCTTGTTAACGCATAGGTAGCTGATTATTGCATACGGAGTTAGTTCTCGTCCTCAGCATAAGTTTGTATAATCAGTTTAGATAGCACTTTGCTTTGGGTTTGGTTTTCTTGGTTGAGAACATATCCTGGTGTTATGGCACAAGTACTTTGTGTTTTAATTGTAATTTACAGATCCAATAAACATCAATCAGGATCTGGATTTTGTGTTGTGAAGTGTTGTTCCAAATTTGGACAGAAAGGCTCCTTAAAATGTAAAAAAAGCGTGAATCACTGAAAATAGTCAATGTAGATTTTTTTTAATTAAAAAAACATTACGTACAGGATTGTAGGTTAATTGGCTTTGTGTAAATGTAAAATTGTCCCTAGTGTATATAGGATAGTGTTATGCCCCTGTCCCACTTATGCCCCTGTGCCACTTAGGAAACCTGAACGGAAACCTCTGGAGACTTTGCGCCCCACCCAAGGTTTCCGTGCGGTTCCCGGAGGTTCTCGGAGGTTTTTGTCAGTCTCCCTAATGGTTGAAAGTGGTTTCCGCTTCTTCTATGTTCGCCGATTATTTCCACCTGGTTGACCTTCCACTACCTGCAACCTCCGGCAACCACCTTCAACTAGCATCGCAACCGGCTTCGACTAAAAAATTACCGATTTTTAAAACGGCAACCTATTTTTAGTCGCGGCCAGTTTTGAATTTTTTGAAATAATCGCCGGAATATAGAAGAAGCGGAAACCACTTTCGACCATTAGGGAAACTGATAAAAACCTCCGGGAACCTCTGGGAACCTCCGGGAACCGCACGGAAACCTTGGGTGGGGCGCAAAGTCTCCAGAGGTCTCCGCTCAGGTTTCCTAAGTGGGACAGGGGCATTAATGTGTGGGGATCGCAGGTCGGTGCGGACTTAGTGGGCCGGAAGGCATGTTTTCGCGCTGTATCTCTTAAACTAAACTTTGTGTTTTGCCCCAGATGTTTGGATATATCCATTGCACCAAAATTCTGGAATATAATCTTTTGAAGATTGAAGTGTTATTGTTTAGCTATCACTGAAGCATATCTTTAATTAAAACCCTACTATGGTCTCAACTGAATCATCCTACCACAACTAGAGAGCAGTACCTCATTGGTAAACCTCGGACTTTCCTTGATCGGACTTTACTGGCTTTACCTTGCACAAAATGTTATTTCCTTATCATGTATCTGTACATTGTATATGGCTCGATTGTAATCATATATTGTCTTTCTGCTGACTGGATGGCACCCAACAAAAGCTTTTCACTGTATCTCGGTACACGTGTCAATTATCTAACTGAACTGAACTGAAACTGAACTTCCTCAACATCCTTGCATTTGTCACACACAAATGCGAAAGTACACACCACAGGAAGACAACCGAATTACAGAATGTAAATTCCACCTGATATTTTAATTAAATATTATTTGATTGACATTATTAAAGCATTCAGTACTTCTGCAAGCTAATTTAAACGCAGCATGTTCAAACTGTTTACCAACTTACATTCTTCTTTTCGTGTCCATCTTGTTACAAATGTTGGCCTCGCTGTCATCGTCCGTCCTGAAAAGGACGCAAGCTTCCGGCAACAATCGGTGGAAGCCATCACTCGTCGCAGTAAATGATGGTGGTAGCAGAATTAGCTCAGGATACTTCCAGTTTCCAGCCCTGCGACGTGGACACTTCTGCTATGGGGCCTCCTACTTACATCACAGCATTGTTTCCAATGTTCAATGGTTCGTTGAGTGATGCATCGAGAGGCACTATCTTGGCACCCTCACTTTTGTTTTTTGAACATGCATGAAAGAAGACGGTGGCGCAGCAGTAGAGTTGCTGCAATGCAGCGCTTACAGCGCCCGAGACCCGGGTTCGATCCCGACTATGGGTGCTGTCTGGACAGAGTTTGTACGTTCTCCCCATGACCACGTGGGTTTTCTCCGAGATCTTCGGTTTCCTCCCACACTCTAAAGACGTGCAGGTTTGTAGGATAATTAGCTTGGTATAAATGTAAAACTGTCCCTAGTGTGTGTAGGGATCGCTGGTCGGTGCGGACTCAGTATTTCCGCGCTGTATCTCTAAACTAAACTAAAGGAAGCTGAATGTAGATTAAGTAAGGAGAAAACTAGAACATGGAAGTGGAAAGCAGAAAATTGTGAGAGTTTAGGAGTCAAAGTAAACAAAGAATAGAAATTGGACATAAAAGGATTCTGTCTTTGCTTAATGGTATTTCCTAAATGCAAGGAATTTAGTAAACAGCACAGATAAGCGATAGGTGCTGAGGGACAAACTGAAGTGTAATTATTTAGCGAAAGCTGAAATATGGTTTAAAAGGGGACTTGTCTTTATGAGCAACATTCTTATTAATAGGGTTTATGTATGACACAGAGACGGAAATAAAAAAGGAGACAGTGTAAAAATATTAGTTAAAGAAACAATCGCAGCTGCGAGAAGGAAGGAGATATTGGAATGATCATCAGATGGGACTAAATTTGGAAGAAGGGTTCCAACCCGAAATATTACCTGTTCTTTTTCTCCGGAGATGCTGCCTGACCCGTTGAGTTACTCCAGCAATATGTGTCTCTCTTCGGTATATGACTGCAGCATCTGCAGGTTGAAATAAATAACAAGATAATGTTCATTTAAGAATCTCACATCGAGCTACAAATGGTCACACGAAGGGTGGTGGGTGTATGGACAAGCTGCCAGAGGAGGTAGATGAGGCAGAAATTATTGTAACACACTAGGCATAATTTTGCAACTTACCAAAGCCAATTAACCTAGAAATCTGTACGTCTTTGGAATGTGGGAGGAAATCGGAGCACACGGAGAAAGCCCAGGGAGAATGTACAAACTCTGTACAGACAGCACCCGTAGTCAGGATTGAACCCGGGTGTCTGGCACTGTGAGGCAGCAACTCTACCGCTGCACCACCGTGCCGATTGGTCTCATTATATTGGAGGTATTCCCTTTATTCTACCTGTCCGTTCCCAACCTGTCCTGAAATCTACAACAAACCTGTTTTCTCTCTGACAAAGGGCTGTGGACCCGAAACATTCACTCTGTTTCTCTTTCCGTGGATGAATGTTTCCAGTATTTTCTCTTCTTTATTTCTGGAAAAATTGGAGCTGAGGAAAACTTGCATAGACTGGAATTGTTTTCTTTGGAACAGAAGGGGGTGAATGAAGCCCTAATTGAAAACAGAATTATGAGATGCCTGGTCAGAATAAACAGCATGGACTTATTTCTCCCAGCAGAGAGGTCAATAATCAGTGGGGTATAGACTTAGAGTAAAAGGTAGAAAGATCACAGAGGCGACAGTACAGAAGGGGTCTGGAACTCACTGCCTGATTTTTTTAGTTTAGTTTAGTTTAGAGATACAGCACAGAAACAGGCCCTTTGGCCCACTGAGTCCGCACCGACCAGCGATCCCCGCACATTAACACTATCCTACACTCACTTGGGATAATTTACAATTATACCAAGCCAATCAGCCTACAAACCTGTACGTCTTTGGAGTGTGGGAGGAATCCAAAGATCTCGGAAATAAACCCACACAGGTCATGGGGAGAACATACAAATTCCGTATGGTTTGGCACTGGTCAGGATCGAACCCAGGTGTCTGGCACTATAATGCGCCTGTCCCACTTAGGCGACTTTTTAGGCGACTGCAGGAGACTATGCAGTCGCCACATGGCCCCCATATGTTCGCGAGTGGTTGCCTGGGAGTCGCCTTCATGGTCGTGAGGAGTTCCCGTATTCTGGGAACTGGTCGCAGCCTCATTATGGTCATCGCAAATTTTTCAACTAGAATAAAGCCGTAGTGAGAATTCTCGTGCCGTAGGTGGGTCGCCAGGAGGTCCTAGTGGGTCGCCAGGAGGTCCTAGTGGGTTGCCAGGAGGTTCTCATGGGTTGTACCCGGTGCTGACCGGTGAATTTCATTGGCTCATTGCGAGAAAAAAAACGTAAGCAGTAGTTTTCAGAACCAAGGATAACTGAGTGGTAATGTTAATGTCCGCCGAGCTTCACAGCCGTGTTTCACTGGCTTATTAAAGGTTGTCTCCACTCCTTCTCCCTCCTTCCCCCCCCCCCCCTCTCCCCACCTCTTTGAAAGGATTTACCATACACTGTGCTTTAGCCGTCTTAGTTACAGCGCCAACCTTCCTGTTCATCGCAGTGTGTGTCTGTATTGCATTGGCTTTGCACCGTGTGAATTTCACTCAGACAGCGCTGCCCCCGCTTGCCCTGTTTCCCGCCTGTATAACGGGCTGGTGAAGGAAGCGATGTGTGTGAGTGTGTTCCACTCTGACAGTCGCCGTTCCAGTTGCCAGTTAATCAGGCGACTGTCATATCGCCAAAGTGGGACAGGCCCATAAGGCAGCAAGTCTACCGCTGCACCACCGTGCCGCTTATGGGTGGTCTCATCACATTTAAACAGCATGCAGGTGTATACCTGAAGAACTGTGACCTGCAGGGTACAGTCCTAGTAACTCAGTCACGGGAAGAACATACAACCTCCGTACAGAGACAGCAACCGTGGTGGGGATCGAACCCAGGTCTCCGGCGCTGTAAGGCAGCAACTCTGCTGCTGAACCACCGTGCCGCCCTCTCTGTGGGGAAGGACCACAGTCTAGGGTCTCTCTGCTGCTGGACATTGGGATGCAGGGTCTGATGGAGCCACCCCTCATCAAGGGAAGGGATATCACGCCATGAGTGTCAAGAGTGCTTGGTGTAAGGATAGTTAGCGAACACTACCAAATATAACACTCATCAATCATCAATGTATAGGCGCTGAGATTGGCGGAAGATCTTTTCTTTCAAAAAAAAGTTTAATTTTTGAAAGAAAAGGGGACTTTGTTCCTTCTGCAGCTGGGCAGGATTTGAACAAGTTTAAAAACCTGATTTCCAGCTTTAACATGTTGTAAGCCTTAAGGACATATGGAGAGAGCACAGACTTTCTCCCCTTGTTGGCTTAGTGTGTGCCTCTGATCTGCAATGTGTGCCCACCTTATTCCCACTGCTTCTAGATTACTGGAAGCACAGGCAGCTACAGGCGTTCCTTTAAATAGTGAGGTAAGTATATTTGGAACATTCAGACACAGATCCTCAGACTTAAATCAGGGTTTCTTAACACACACGCTTGAAGGCCCCTGCAATTTTAATTGTTTATCATTATTAATCTCCAAATGACATAGGAATTTAAGGCGCAAATTGACAGATTCTTAACTAGTACGGGTGTCAGGGGTTATGGGGAGAAGGCAGGAGAATGGGGTTAAGATGGAAAGATAGATCAGCCACGATTGAATGGCAGAGTAGACTTGAACCAGTAGAACCAGTAACAATGGCCCGTTTCCTTGATCATTGTTACTATTTTGCATATCTTCCATTCATTTGTTCTATATCACCATCTATATCTCTCGTTTCCCTTTCCCCCTGACTCTCAGACTGACGAAGGGTTTCGACACGAAATGTCACCTATTCCTTTTCTCCAGAGATGCTGCCCGGCCCGCTGTACTACTCCAGCATGTTTGTGTCTATCTTCATGTCCTCCTAAGCTTGTCCCATAATGCTCTAAACCTTTCCTATCCATGTATCTATCCAAATGTCTAACAGATGACACCTGCCTCCATCACCACTCTAGCAGCTTGTTCCATATACCCACCACCTTCAGAGCGAAAAACCTGCCTCTCAGCTCCTCTTTACATTGTTCCCTTCTCTTCTTAAACCTATGACTTCTAGTTTTAGACTCCCAGCCCTCAGAAAAAGACTCTGACAATTTACCTTATCTGTGCTCATCATGATTTTATAAACCTATATAAGGTCACCCCTCAACCTCCTTCGTTTCAGGGAAAGCAGTCCCAGCCCATCTTGTCTTCCTTTATGTCAAGCATTCCAGCTCCAGCAACTTTTTTCAGTTTAATTACGTACTTTTTTATAGTAAAGCGATCAGAATTGTGTCCTTCAGCCCAACTTTCCCACAAGGACCATCATGTCCGACCTGCGTTTGGCCCATATCCCTCCAAATCTGTCCTATCCACATACCTGTCTAACTGTTTCTTAAGCGTCGGGATAGTCCCTGCCTCAACTACCTCCTCTGGCAGCTTGTTCCATACACCCAACACCCATTGTGTGAAAAAGTTACCCCTCAGATTCCTATTAAATATTTTCCCCTTCACCTTAAACCTATGTCCTCTGGTCCTCGGTTCACCTACTCTGGGCTATGTGCACAAGAGACTCTTTGCATCATCGTGAAGGAGCGAAGTGGCCCAGATCACTTTTTACAGCAAGCTACCCAGTTATTATCTGATGTAAATTAGGAGAAGGTTGCCCACCAAATCACTCCACAAGTGTAAAATGTGGTGCATGCAGTGCACAACATACAATTATCATACTTTAGTTTATGCTCTTGTTTTCACAGTAATTAATCTGTGGTATCTCAAACATCTCACATTTGTGTTAAAAATGCCTGAAATGCAATTTAAACCTGACATTTAAGAATTCAGAAAAGTTTCTTTCGTAAGAAGCTTCGATCTTTATTCATGAGCACAACCTTTGCTAATGTTTAAAGCATGGCTTTTGGATTTTATTGAAGAGACAATGCATAGCTGGTTCTCAGAAATTAGGTGTTGCCTTGCAAGGAATTAAAAGGTTGGCTGAATGCCACATGAGTATTAATCATTTACTGGAAATGGTGGATTTGTAGAAGGGCAGGCAGGTTAGATGTTGCAAACATGGAGATCAGGAATAAGCTGGAATAGGAAGAGATTGAAAGTGTCAGCTGAAATAGTCCATGATCAACATAAAGAGCTGGAGTAACTCAGCGGGTCCGGCAGCATCTCTGGAGAACAAAGGATGAGTGACGTTTCGGGTCGGGACCCTTCTTCAGACTTGTGGCATGTCCAGTCCATCAAATTAGGGAAGTAATCATCAAAGCAAGTGAAATGCATAGTCAAGAGCAAAATACCGCAGATGCTGAAAATCTGAAGTTATATCAGAAAATGCTTTAAGTATTTCTCCCACTGCAGATGCTGCCCAAGGGTTAGTCCAATGGTTCTTTATTGTCACATGTACTGAGGTAAAGTAAAATTATTTTTTTTGCATACAATTCCGCAAAGTATTACTGTATTTTCCCAGCTGTTATCAGGAAACGGAACCATTCTAGCAACAGCCAGAGAGCAGTCCTGAGCTACTATCTACCTCATTGGAGACCCTCGGATTATCATTAATCCGATGTTACTGGACTTTATCTTGCACTACACGTTATTCCATTTGTCATGTAAGTGTACACTGTGGATGGCTCAATTGAAATCATGTATAGTCTTTCCGCTGACTGGTTAGCACGCAACTAAAGCTTTTTGTTGTGACAATAAACTAAACTAAACTTTGATGTCAACGTTCTCATTCCTGTTTACACAACACTTCATGACTTTGCTCCTTTCTTTCTACTTGGATGGCTCTGTGCCAAATTTAGTTTGAGATGCCCCCATGAAGTGCTTGGAGATATGTCCCGCATTTAAAGGCGCTATTTAAATGTAGGTTTTTGCTGACACTAAGTGGCCATCCTTTACTCATCAGATGTGACTGGCCGAGTGCAAAAGGTCGCCACATTTACCTGGACACAGCCTCACGGCCTGGTTTGGCAACTCAAATGCTCAGGAATGAAGGAGATTACAAAAGGTGGAGCACCCGGAGAAAACCCCGGAGCAAGAAACGGGGAGAATGTGCAAACGCTGTACAGGCAACACCCATAGTCAGGATCGAAGCTGGGTCTCTGGTGCTGTAAAGCAGCAACTCTACCACTATGCCACCGTACCGCCCGCCATGCCAAGTTATCCCAGCACTTTGAGTTTTGCTCAAGATGACCATTGCCTAACGTTTGGATGATGTCTCAAGTTCACTTGTAAGTTGCCATCGCATCCATAATGAAAGCTACTTTGGCAGTGCTTAGTTTTCAAAGACTACAAAAAATATCTTTGATCAGTGGTTACGGAAAGTTAAGTAAATAGTGGTTGGGAGATTCGTCCTCCAGGGATTCTCATTACTTGTTTAGAACCAACAATCTGATTCAGTCTTATGCCATGATAGTTATGAGTGGAGGAGGAAGGCCCCAGGCCCGGCCCCTGCTCGCCCCATGGACTGGGAATCGGAGTGGCTGTGGAGGAGGGAGAGGGCGACGGCAGCGGATGCTGGACAAAGGGCACGATGAGAAGAACGGTGGGGGGGGGGGAGTCTTAATTTCCAGGCCGTCGAGGTCGGCTGTGGGAGGCAGCCCCCGGGGGAACAAGGGCGGAAGATGGCCAGGCCTGGAGAGGGACATCGGATCGCGGGATGACTGGAATGGAGGCAACGGCTGCAACAGGCCTCTGTGGCAGCTGCAACCGGGACTGTAAATTGGTGCCTCTTGCGAATGTACTCAGTGCGCTGTTCCGTACATTCTGTACAGACCGGGGTGATTGTGCTCATGTACGGGGAGAGTCTTGCTGTCTGCATGCAACAAATGTATTTCACTCTACCTGGCACATGTGGCAATAAAGAAACCATTGAACTGCAACATTCTCAATGTTGAGAAGAAATAGATTGAGAGCACGTGATCCCTGGCAGTGGGAATACAACTGGGATTAAATAATTAAAATAATACAACCACTTGAGCAACCAAAGCACGAGGAAAATATACCATTGATTGTTTTAGATCATTACAAAATTAGTTTAAACATTGGAATCATCAGATCAATAAAAACAATTCCCGAAAGGAAAGATATTGTATGCAGAGTGTGGCCATTGAGAAATTTACAATCATGCAGAAAGAAACTACCAGTGGAAAATATATCAATGGAGGAAGGAAATTTACTGCTTTCTGCTGGTAACATTTTTTTGATATAATTATGCTTGACGTGATAAAATATTTATGGCTGCATTGCATACCATTATGGTCTTTTAATAGTCAGTCTGCTTATCCAACAGCTTGCACTGAATGAGTTTGTACCTTCTTCCAACTAGCCATCAACTCCAACTCTGAGGCACATTGCTAAAGATGGTAGAACAGCTGCCTCACAGTGCCAGAGACCCTGGTTTAATCCTGACCTCGGGTATTGTGGCAACTGAACTATCTACCACAACCAGAGAGCAGTCCTGAACTACTATCTACCTCATTGGTAGACTATCCTTGATTGGACTTCACCGGCTTTACCTTGCACTAAACGTTATTCCTTGATCATATATCTATATACTGTAAATAGCTCAATTGTAATCATGTACTGTCTTTCCGCTGACTGGTTAGCACGCAACAACAGCTTTTCACTGTACCTCGATACATGTGATCAATAAACTAAACTGTCTGTGTGGGGTATGCATATTATCCCTGTGGCGGCATGGGTTCCCTCTGGGTGTTCCATTTTCCTCCATATCGCCAAGATGTGTGTTTGTGCATTAATTGGCCTCTGCAACAATGTTGCGATGTGCCAAGAGTGGATGAGAAAGTAGTATAATATAGAACTCATGAGATTGGATGATTGATGGTTGGCGAGGACGCTGTGGGCCGAGGGGCCTGTTTCCATCCTGCATCTGTAAACCAAACTGAATTTTCCTTGGCAAATGTAAAAAACATTAACTGCAGAAGCTGGTTTACAAAATGACACAAAGTGCTGGAGTAACTCAGCGGCTCAGGCAGCATCTCTGGAGAACACGGATAAGTGATGTTTTGGGCTGAGATCCTTCATCAGTCTGAAGAAGGATCCCAACTTGAAACTTCGCCTAATCCATGCTCTCCAGAGATGCTGCCTGAGCTGCTGGGTTAGTCCAGCACTTGTGTCTTTTTTTTGTAAACCAGCTTCTGTAGTTCCTTGTTCCTACCTCTATTCTATCTGAGATAGACACAACGTGCTGGAGTAACAACGTTCTCCTCGATTTGAGACTGACTTGATTGTATTTATGTATAGTATTATCTGATTTAGTTAGATAGCATGCAAAACCAATCTTTCAACAGTACTTTTTAAAAGTAACAATAATGAACGTAAACCTTGTTTTTTGCTCTCCTCTTTTCCCTCGTATACAAACATAAGATAGCAGGCTTACTTCCACTTGGATTGTGGCCATGAAGAGGTTGGCATGGAGAAGAAGTAGATAAAACTGTGAGGACAGGGAGAGGGAATACCTTGAACCAATATGTCAGCTCAGGGTTCATAGTGCGTTCAGGCTAGTTTATTGTCACAAGTACCGAGGTACAGTGAAAAGCTTTTGTGGTTTCCACCGTGCCGCCCTTGCTGGAAACCAGAGGAATAATCAAGCATATGAGAGACACTAGGCGAGAGCCCTGCCTTCAATGGCCCTGTGAGATGGTGAGTCCTGGGGAGTACTGTGACTGGCATAGAATTTCATGAAGCAAATTAGGGAAGGGAAAGAACAAAATGAAATCACGAAATGATGATGGATCTTGTAATTACTGAGGACAGGAGTTGCGTGTTTCAACAGATGAAGCCTGTGGGGCAGGTACGGTGGCGCAGCGATAGAGTTGTTGCCTTACAGCGCCAGAGACCAGGTTCGATCCTGACCACCGGTGCTGTCTGTACAGAGTTTGCACGTTCTCCCCGTGACCCATGTGGGCTTTCTCTGCGAGCTCCGGTTTCCTCCCACGCTCCAAAGACGTACAAGTTTGTAGGTAAATTGGCTTCAGAAAATTGTTCCCAGCGTGTAGGATGGTGC
Organism: Amblyraja radiata; assembly: GCF_010909765.2. NCBI lineage: Eukaryota > Metazoa > Chordata > Chondrichthyes > Rajiformes > Rajidae > Amblyraja > Amblyraja radiata. The sequence continues at coordinate 25,724,673 of NC_045960.1, read as the reverse complement.
TAGTGTGCAAGATAATCGCTATTCGGCGCGGACTCCATGGGCTGAAGAGCCTATTTCCATGCTCTATCTAAAGTCTAAAGAAGGAAATGGCAGGGATTTCTTGATGATAACAGGTGACGAAGGCAGAGAGATGGGCAGTGGAGCGCAAGGGTTTCAATGGAGAGATTTAGGTGGATAGTATAAGGATAGGAACACAAGAGAAAGCCCCAGAGGAACAGAGGGGGAGACAAAGGCATGGCAGCAAAAAGGATATGCTGCCGTTTGGCCAGGGTGTCTGGTGAGGTCCATCCAGGTGGGAAGGAAGGTGCAATCCATCACAAAACAATGGCAGGTACAGAATCATTCTTGGTGCCCGAGAGAAGAAATGTAACACAGAAATCGCAGGGATACATTGTGTTAAATAAAACCACAGTCGCTGAAATATGTCTGACAATAGGAGAAAACAAATGAAGAAGGCCAAACTAAATATTTTTCATCTTGCAGGTTCCCACAGAAAGGCCCCAAAAAACGGCACCAAACAAGTAATTGTATTGTATTGTATTGTAATGAATTTATTAGCTAAGTATGTAAAAAAAAAATAATAATAATTTGTTTTGCCATACAGTCATACCAAAAAAGCACCAAGACACACAACTACATAAAAATTAACATAAACATCCACCACAGCGCACGATGATGGAAGGCAATAACGTATTATCTTCTTCCCTCCTTTTCTCCCGCGGTCAGGGCAATCGAACCATCCACAGTCGGGGCGATCAAAGCTCCCGCAGCCGGTGATCAAAGCTCCCGCGATCGGGGCGGTCAAAGCTGCTACGGTTGGAGCTCCCGCAGTCGATCCCTAGCCAAGGGAGCCAATGAGTTCCGCGATGTTAAGTCCGCAGGCTCCCATGGTTGGAGCTCCTGAAGTTGAACCCTGACAAAGGGACCGCCAGCTTCAAGATGTTAGGCCACAATGCGGACGGAGATACGATACGGAAAAAGTTGCATCTCTGTCGTGGAAAAATATTTTTAAAAGTTTCCCAACCCCCTCCCCCACCCCCATATAATACAAGACTAAAGATACCCTAAAATATACATATAACAACAGACTAAAAACACCAAAAGACGAAAAGGACGAGACGGACTGTTGGCTAGGCTGCCATCGTACAACGCCGCCCAGTGGAGACAGACATCTTGAGAGCTACTAATGATCAAATATATGGCAGCATCAACACGCACACACACACACACGCACATGTACATATACACACACATGCACGCACACACATACTCAAATGCACGCACACACCCGCACGCCCACATGTACGCAGACACACATGCACACATGCATGCCCACACACATGCACATGCAAATGCCCATGCATACCCGCATACACACACATGGACACACAAACTCGCACACACCCGAACACCAGCACACACGCACACACCCACACACGCACGCATGCGCACACACATACATTTGAAGTCACTTTCCAATGTGATCAATAATACAATCCAAATTGATTTATTCATACAGTGGGCATCAGTTAGAGCGCAGATAACAATTCAAAATATGGGTGCTTTGCAAGAATTAAGTCAGTTTGATACCTACAGTCATGAATTACCGTGAATGATTTCACTGGAGACATCCTAGTTCAATGATCATCAACCAAACCTTCATTGTGCAATGTAGTTGGGAAGGATTCTGCTGGGTTTCTCAGCAAAAAGCCAGCTAGCAAAAAGCCACCCAGTTAATGCAGAGGCAGAGAGGTACCAGCGTAGAAAGGTACAGATAAACAGTGGCAGAGACGCTCAGACTCACAGTGCCAAAGAGGTACAGAGGTACAGAGTTACAGAGATACAGAGGCACAGAGATACAGAGAGGTGCAGAGAGGTACAGAGGCACAAGACACAGAGATACAGAGGCACAGAGTGATGCAGAGTCACAGGTACAGAGGCACAGATACAGAGGCACAGATACAGAGGCACAGATGTACAGAGGGACAGAGGTACAAATAAGTCTGAAGAAGGGTCCCGAACCTTCACTGAAAAATGTCCTCCAGAGATGCTGCTTGACCTGCTGAGTTACTCCAGAACTTTGTGGGGTTTTTTTGTAAACCAGCATCTGCAGTTCCTTGTGTATCTCACTGAGAGTTGATTCTGCTAGCTCAGATTTCTGACACATACAAATGTCCAAAACGTGACTTCATAGTCACAAATCAAAGTATGAAAGCCATGATTGAATGGAGGAGTGAACTCGATGGGCCGAATGGCCTACTTCTGCTCCTATGACATATGACCTTTATGACATGTAAACTTTAAAATATAATTTACATCTTTTTTAAAGGACAAAGCCTATTCAGACTTTTTTTAAACTAAACACTTAGAATATTTAAATTAACTCAAGTAGATAAAATAAACCTTAACATATAAAATCTGTGTCCTCACAACGATTCTCCTCCAGTGAAATTGTGAACTAAGGGAGACCCGGCGTGGGGGAGCCGCCGAGAACCCCCGTGGTGGGCAGTCACGGTGGCGCAACGGTAGAGTTGCTGCCTTACAGCGAATGCAGCGCCGGAGACCCGGGTTCGATCCCGACTACAGGCGCTGTCTGTACGGAGTTTGTACGTTCTCCCTGTGACCTGTGTGGGTTTTCTCCGAAATCTTCGGTTTCCTCCCACACTCCAAAGACGTACAGGTTTGTAGGTTAATTGGCTTGGTATAAGTATAAACATTGTCCCTCGTGGGTGTAGGGTAGTGATAATGTGCGGTGATCGCTGGTCAGCGCGGACCCGGTGGGCTGAAGGGCCTGTTTCCGTGCTGTATCTCTAAACTAACTAAAAACTAAACTAAACCAAGGGGGACCCGGTGAGGGTGGAGAACGAAGAAAGAATGAGTATTTCTTCTAACTTTGTCAGCACCATTGTAGCGACTCTTTTGTGTACTTCATATACAAAAATCAAAGAATGTCACTGTATCTAGGTACACATGACAATAAAGTATCATCATCAGCATCATTATGTTTGCGGCAAGCTGTGCTGACCAGATGTCCCATCGTACGTAGCAGGGAATTATCACTGCATTGCACCCTCACGCTGTGACACAAAGTAGTCTTGGAAGCACAGATAAAACAACTCTCAGCAAGTTCAGATCTTTTATCATTTTGGAAGCATACAGAGCAATCCTGAACTTATTCGCCCCAATGCAGGAAATGGTAAAGGTTACACACACAGAGAACTGTTAACATTATCACAGACGCAGTTTCACATTATTCAACCCAAGTATTGAAACCTCCAATTTTAGTTTAGTTTAGTTTAGTTTAGTTTAGTTTAGAGATACAGTGCCCACCGGGTCCGCACCGACCAGCGATCGCCGCACATTAACACGACCCTACACACACTAGGGACAATTTTACATTTATACCAAGCCAATTAACCTGCAAACCTGTAGGTCTTTGGAGTGTGGGAAGAAACCGAATATCTCGGAGAAAACCCAGGCAGGTCACGGGGAGAACGTACAAACTCTGTACAGACAGCACCCGTAGTCAGGATCAAAGATACTATCTTTGGTCAGGATCGAACTCAGGTCTCTGCCGCTGTAAAGCAGTAGCTCTACCGCTACGCCACCGTGCCACCCTATTTTATTTCATAATAATAAAATATCAACCTTTGTTAATGATGCAGCTTAGGAACTTTTCAGAACACTCATTCTTGATCTGTGCTGCTCAAGTTGAAGCAAATTTAGCAGTTGCAACGGGAAAATGCCAACCTGCCATAACATCTTAGTAATAAAGGAACTTTCAATGTCTGGCTTGTGGCTAATGAGCCATTTAACTGATATCAATGCAGAAACGCTTATTTGTCCAGCTGCAGTAGAGAATGGATGAATGACAGAATAGGCGATTAACTCACAAACCATTCTTGACCCATCACCTCCGACAGGCAGCTCAGCCTCTCCCACTTAACTAGAATATCAAAAATCAGCCCTGAGATAATCATAGAGTCATACAGCTTGGAAACAGGCCCTTCAGCCCAACCTTGCCCACACCGACCAACGTGTCATGCAGGGAAAATGTTCCGCATGTTGGGGGTGTCCAGAACCAGGGATCACAGTTTAAGAATAAGGGGTTGGCCATTTAGGACTGAGATGAGGATTTTTTTTTTCACCCAGAGAGTTGTGAATCTGTGGAATTCTCTGCCACAGGCAGTGGAGGCCAATTCACTGGATGGTGTCTAGATTTAGCTCTTAGGGCTAAAGGAAACAAGGGATATGGGGGAAAAGCAGGAACGGGGTACTAATTCTGGATGATAGAAACATAGAAACATAGAAAATAGGTGCAGGAGGAGGCCATTCGGCCCTTCGAGCCAGCAACTCAAACAGATTCATAAGATACGAGCAAGATACCAGAACCAGTTATTGAGAATTGTATCGAAAAGAACACATAACCTTAACATAAGGAATATTCTTGTATCTATACTGCTAGAGAAACCCGGTCACTAATTGTTTCAACTTTTTTTCTTCGAGAGAATAACTCAGTCTGAAGTCTGAATGCAGGCAATGACTTTGCAATCACCCATAAAACGACATCAACTAAAGATGACTATTGAATGAAGGGTTGAGGGAGGAGAGGGAGGGGTGGGGGGAAGAGGGATGGTGGGGGGGGGCTGCTGTAGAGCTCACCACCAAAGTTAGTGTAATTAACTCTCAGGGAATATCATCTGAGTTGTGTGAGCCTTCTCATGGTTTAATCATGAAAACTAGGTATGATTGTAGAAAATCTATGCGGTCCATCCTCGAAGACCAATATATCTTTCCAACGACGTGATGTCCACAGTACTCCATGTGTGGTCCACCCAAGGCTTTGTGTAAGTGAAGCATGAATTCCAACCACTCGTAGTCTAGACCTCCAGACATAAAGGCCAACATTCTGTTAGACATGATTATTTTCTTGCATCTCACCATGACATTTTATTGATCTATGTACATGGGCCTTTATGTGTCTTTGGACCACAGTGCTTCTCGTATTTCACAATTCGCAAAGTTTGTTATTCTGTCCCTTCTGAGTTCAAAGTACACATTTGCCGAAATTAAATTTTTTTACCCCACCATTGTGGTTTTTTTCCCTCTCGTAATGACTCTTTGTAACTTTATGCATCGATGTGTAAATGTTATCTTTCCTTGCTTCGTGGGTGGATTTTGATATGAAGTTCTTTATCAAATCATCTAAATGGAATCATAGAGTCATAGAGTGATACAGCATGGAAAGAGGCCTTTCGGCCCAACTTGCCCATGCCGACCAACATGTCCCATCTACACTAGGCCCATCTTCCTACGTTTGGCCCATATCCCTCTAAACCTGTCCTATCCATGTACCTGTCTAATTGTTTCTTAAACATTGAAATAGTAAGGTATATCAACACATTTTGGTCTTTTTTTTTTGTTTTTGTTTTTGTCTTTTTATTTATTTTTTAATGTTTATACTTATTCACTCTGTGACTATACTCTTTGGTAGTTTAGGGGTTTACACATTCACTTGCTCTTTCACTTTCTCCCTTTCTTGCTCTTTTTCTCTTTTTCTACTTCATCTTTGTTAAAATTAAAATGGAAGATGTACGTATTTTGTCATATGCCGCGGTTTATACTACTGTACACTGCTTCTAATAAAAATATAAATCTAAAAAAATATTTAAAAAAACATTGAAATAGTAGTTGTCTCAACTACCTCCTCCGGCAGCTCGTTCCATATGCCCACCAACCTTTGCGTGAAAAAATCACCCCTCAGGTTCCTATGAATTCTTTCCCCCCTCACCTTAAACCTATGTCCTCTGGTTCTCGAATTAAGATAGAATAATCATGATAGAATATTGGTAGCCTCAATTAGGATACTAATAATCACATCCTGGCAATTTATCCCATTCTCCTACTTTTGTCTCTCTCTGCTCAGACAACGTCGAAACCAGGTCAATTGTTTGCCCTCAATGCAACAAGCTTTATCTTGTTCATTAGCTAGCAGTCTCTGAAGAAGAATATCATTACACTACTTTTTGAAGCTCAATGTTAATTCAAGAATTTTAGTGATATCTTCAAAATAATCAAGGCGTGAGGAGCAAAGTTTAAAGGTAATGTGTGGGGCAAGTCCAAGTGAAACGATCACTCAGTCTGCGTTTGGTCTCGCCGATGTATAAGAGTCCACATCTTGAACAACGGACACAGTAGATGAGGTAGGAGGAGGTGCAAGTGAACCTCTGTCTAACCTGATAGGACTGTCAGGGTCCCTGGACAAAGTCGAGGGAGGAGGTATAGGGACAGGTGCTGCATCTTCTGCCGTTGCAGGGGAAGGTTCCTGGGGAAGGGGTGGGAAGGGTGGGAAGGGATAAGTTAACCAGGGAGTTGCAGAGGGAACGGTCTCTGCAGAAGGCGGAAAGGGGTGGAGATGGGAAGATGTGACTAGTGGGGGGATCCCATTGGAGGTGGCGAAAATGTCAAAGGATTATGTTGGCTGATGGGATCTTCTTCTTGTGTATGATGTACATAGCCTAAAGTTGTGAGTCAACTTGTTCTGTTTGATCTTCTGTTTATGCACGCCAGGTTGATTTCATTCGTCGAAACAGGGTGGACCACGTGAAGGTTGCAATCTCCCACCCTACTGATGGGATGAAAGATAAGGACTAGGGGGACTCTGTCCCTGTTGCAACTAGGGGGAGGGGGAGCAAGAACGGAGCTGCGGGATATTGAGGAGACACGAGCGAGGGCCTCATCTATGATGGGAGAGGAGAACCCCATTCCCTAAAGAATGAGGAAATCTCGGCGGTTCTAGTATGGAACACCTCATCTTGGGCGGAGATGTGGCATAGATGGAGGAATTGGTAGGGGATAGAGTCTTTGCAGGAAGCAGGGTGGGAAGAAGTGTAGTCTAGATAGTTGTGGGAGACAGTGGGTTTGTAATAGACATCAGTCAATAGTCTATTTCCTCTGACCGAGACTGTGAGACCAAGAACTGATCAATATAACTGATCTGATATTCTGTGGTTTACGCTACCAGAATGAAAATGAGTCGTCATTCCATGTAGTCCTGCAGCTGGTACCTAGGTAGACACAAAATGCTGGAGTAACTCAGTGGGACAGGCAGGATCTCTGGAGAGATAGAATTGGTGACATTTTGGGTCGAGACCCTTCTTCAGACTGAGTCAGGGGAGAGAGAGGCGAGATATGGAAGGGTAAGGTGTGAAAATGACAGATCAGTGTAGACGATGATCAAGGAAATGGATCCTGGTCATTTTCATCGTCTCAGTCTTAAATAGGTGTACTGTAAGAAGTTTATTTTAAGCACAAAAAGTGCAGGGAGGATTTACAAGGATGTTGCCAGGACTTGAGGACCTGAACTGTAGGGAGAGTTGGGAAGGCTGGGACTTTATTCCTTGGAGCGCAGAAGGATGAGGTGATCTTCTAGAGGCATATATGACATGAGGGGAATAGATAAGGTAGATGCACATTGTCTTTTACCCAAGGTACGGGAATCAAAAACCAGAGGACATAGATTTAAAGTGAAAGGGGAAAGGTTTAATAGGATGCAGAGGGACATCTTTTTTCACATCGAGGGTGGTTGGTATATGGAAAGAGCTGCCAGAGGGGCTAGTTGAAGCAGGTGCAATAACAACGTTTAAAAGAGATTTGGACAGTAAATGGGTAAGAAAGATTTAGAGGGACATGGGCGAAACGCTGACAGGTGGGACAAGTGTAGATGGGGCATCTTGGTCAGCATGGGCAAGTTGGGCAGAAGGGCCTGTTTCCATGCGGCATGACTCAATGACTCTTTGACTCTAGATAGAAACATAGAAACATAGAAAATAGGTGCAGGAGGAGGCCATTCGGCCCTTCAAGCCAGCACCGCCATTCATTGGCTGATCGTTCGCTATCAATAACCCGTGCCTGCCTTCTCCCCATATCCCTTGACTCCACTAGCCCCTAGAGCTCTATCTAACTCTCTCTTAAATCCATCCAGTGACTTGTCCTCCACTGCCCTCTGTGGCAGGGAATTCCATAAATTCACAACTCTCTGGGTGAAAAAGTTTTTTCTCACCTCAGCCTTAAATGACCTCCCCTTCATTCTAAGACTGTGGCCCCTGGTTCTGGACTCGCCCAACATTGGGAACATTTTTCCTGCATCTAGCTTGTCCCATCTAACTCTATGACTCAAAAAATCTTTTTTTGTGTACCTGAAGAAGCTCTAATGGTCATCTTTTAAATATTTCCTACTGGATTGCCTACATCTCTTATTTTTTCCTTCTTGCTTTTTCAGTCCTCTTTTATTGAATTCAGAATTTGTCCTAATCTTTGCACCCGCTACAACTTTTTGACACTTCCATGTTTTCCCTGTCAACTTAATACCGTACTTAACTTCCTGGACTATCTACGGTTTATTCCTGAAATTCAAGCTTCTGTAGCCTCACAATTGAAACAAAACTTCCTTAACAAACTGAGATTTAATGAGAGAAAAGTGAGAGTCCAACAGTTAAGTATTAGTCAGGATGCCAACTGTTCTAAAGATGACAAGACCCCTCTGGCAGTGTTCATATCAATGTCAAATATTCTTACAAGGAGCCTCAAGCTTCTTAAATGACTCACATTAACTTTTGTAAAACCAATTAAAGAGAGAGGATTGTGTCATACCAAATAATAGTGGTGTCTCAATGTCAAGTATTTAGTTTCATAGAGATAGTGTTTTAAATAAGAACTGTTACATTATTCAATATAATATTTCAGCAAAAAACAATGTTTTTTTAAGTAATGATAGCTCTGCAGAAACAGGCTATATCACTGATATTCTTAAAAGACACTCACTCACTTGTGCATGGAACAAAATAAGTTTAATGAAACAGTGGTATGAAAATCAATGGTATTAAAATGGTAACTTCATTTTGAAATGAAAAAGAAATCTCAAATCTAAAACTAATTAAGTGCATTTTTTATTACATTTAATTTGAAACATTAGTAAATTGCTTGGAGAGGTGGGAATTGTTTCTTTAATTAAATTGAAGTTAATGGAATGATTTATTGAACTTTAATTTAATTTTTTAAATGACGCCTATGAGCTTTGCAGAAAAGAGCAAAAGGTAAACGTTTTAAATTCATAACATTTGAGCAAGATGACTTTTGAAAGGCTGTAACAATAATCTGCCTGTCTCAGTAACGACCACTGTCAACCCTGATTCAGAAACTTGTAGGTTCAAGTTCCACGCCAGCTGAACAAATAACCGAGACTTACACACACCATGCATTAATGGGGGAATAATATATTATCAAAGGCACCACGTTTCAGCTGAAGCATGAAACTCAGCTTACAGAGTAGATGCTGACAACATCACTCACTAAATTACTTGAAAAAGAGCAAGTCATTCCACCAATATTTTGGCCAATATTCCTTCCATGACAACACGATATTGATTTCTCTAACTTCAAGTAACCTTTGCATGCTCTCTCTCTCCATCCCCCACCCATGTCGTTGCCATAGGTTCAAAGTCATCTTGTTGAGCCTCATTGCCTGTAACTCATTTTCACCTCATTTGTAACAATGGCCTGTTTCCTTTATCATCATTATTTTTTTTCATTCATTTGTCCTGTATCTCTCTGTATCACCATTTATTCCCCCGACATTCAGTCTGATGAAGGGTCTTGACCCAAAACGTCACCTATTCTCCAGAGATGCTGTCTGATCCACTGAGTTACTCCAGCATTTTGTGTGTATCTTTGGTTTAAACCAGCATCTGCAGTTCCTTCTGACACACTTGATCAATACCTATTTATGGGCTTTGCTGTGGCAATTTTGGATTCTGTTGCTGTTTATGCCTACATAACAATAACTGTACTTTACTATGAAGAGTTTTGGTAAATCTTAAGGGAGCCATTTAATCTAATGCATTGAATGGATGCCAAAAACATAAGATGTGGCCTCATTGAAACATACAGAATAGTTAAAGGCTTGGATAGAGTGGATGTGGAGAGGATGTTTCCACCAGTGGGAGAGTCTAGGACTAGAGGTCATAGCCTCAGTATTAAAGGATGTTCCTTAAGGAAGGAGATGAGGAGGAATTTCTTTAGTCAGAGGGCGGTGAATCTGTGGAATTCATTGCCACAGAGGATGTGGAGTCAGTGGATATTTTTAAGGCAGAGATAGATAGATTATTGATTAGTACAGGTATCAGGGGGTATGGGGAGAAGGCAGGAGAATGGGGTTAGGAGGGAGATAGATTCGCCATGATTGAATGGCGGTGTAGATTTGATGGGCCGCATGGCACAATTCTGCTCCTATCACTTATGATCTTATGATAGTGCAGGCTATCAAACCAATATTGCAACTTGTATTGATATGAACCCATAACATAATAAAATGCTGGAGATATCCTCACAGGAGTGTCATTAAAATAAATTTGATAGCTGTAAGAGATATATTGTTATATTTAGTTTAGTTTAGAGATACAGCGCGGAAACAGGCCTTTCGGCCCACCGAGTCCACACCGACTAGTGATCCCCGCACATTAACACAACCTTACACACACCAGGGACAATTCACAATGTTACCAAGCCAATTCACCTCCAAACCTGTACGTCTTTGGAGTGTGGGAGGAAACCGAAGATTTAGGAGAAAACCCACGCAGTCCATGGGGGGAAAGGTACAAGCTGCATACAGCCAAGCACTCGTAGTCAGGGTCGAACCCAGGTCTTTGGCGCTGCAAGGCTACATCATCGTGCCAATATAAATATATATTGTTATATTGTAAAGAGATATTTGTCAAAAAAATTTAAGAAGTATCTTAAAAGTAATGATAGAGAGATAGATATGTGGGAAAATGAAATAGTCCCTGATTTTTGGCGTCTCGTTGAATTCCATGTGCAATTGGACTGAGCCTGCTGCCAATATTTTTGCATCTCATGTGTTTAAACCCATTGCCCTTAAAAGGAAAGCAGGTGGACAGTCAGTGAGTACAAAGAAAGAACTACAGATGCTGGTTAGTACACAAAAGGACACCAGGTGCTGGAGTAGCTCAGCAGGTCAGGCAGCATCTCTGGAGAGAAAGAATGAGTGACATTTCGGGTCGAGACCCTTCTTCAGACTGAAGGCATTTTGTTGGCTAAGCCTGAAGAATGTTCCCAACCCGAAACATTACCTATCCATGTTCTCCATGGATGCTGCCTGACCTGCTGAGTTACTCCAGCACTTTAGGAATCTAGATTCTGAAGTGATATTTGATGCTATAACATTCAGACTCAGAAGTCTATTTTTTTACTGACTGATCCAATCCTGATGGCAATAAGATCTGATCTGATCTTCAATTATGGCTTTGGTTTTCAGAAGCAAAGTTTGTAGAAGGTTTTTTAATGAAAATAAATTGCACTTATTTCAGTCTCAGTTTCAGCTTAGTCAGTGAAAAGCTTTTGTTGCGTGCTAACCAGTCAGCAAATTGACAATACATGATTACAATTGATCCCTTTACAGTGTACAGATACACGATAAGGGAAGTCCGATCAAGGATAGTCCTAGGGTCACTAAAGAGGTAGATACTAGTCCAGCACAGCTCTCTGGTTATGGTAGGATGGTTCATTTGCCTGATAACTGCTGGAAAGAAACTGTCCTTGAATTCACACTATTCACATCACAGCTGAAGAATAAATTTGGGAAATACTAAGTTGCAGGTTTTGCAGATCAGACATTTTCATTTGAGACGTTAAGAAATCCTTATCCAAGCATAACATTCCTTGGCATATCAGATATGTGTTTTTCAAATTTTAAGAGTCCCGGAATGAATACTAAGGATGACAGAAAATCGAAGGTGGAATTTTGTCCAAACAAAGTCAGTGAAGCAGATCCAAAGTATGGCTTCTCTCATTCAGTTTTGAATGATAGTGTTTATCTTAAGATCCTCTTAATATATCTGCAAGACTTGTACTTTAAAATGTAATTTCCTTTTCCCACTGTAAAAGATGTCACACATACGCTAGAGTGATTAGACTTTACCTGCATTCCACATCTATCTGTGCTACAGTCAACTAACTTGCTTGATGCTGGCTAACTAATGGAAAATAATGCTTTCTTAAGCAACACATCATTTGTTACTATGGTAATATCAAAACATGACCGGAATGTATGTCAGCAAAAGGAATAAACAATGTATTAAATAAATGATGAAGGACATTTTCACAACACATTTTGGTTGAACTCATTTTTAATCATGCAACTTGAATTAATGTCTATGTGAGTCACAATGGTGCAGCTGGTAGAGCTGCTGCCTCACAGCGCTATAGAGCCAGGTTTGATTCTGGCCAACAAGTGCTGTTTGTGTGGAGTTGCATGTTCTCCCTGTGACCACGCGGGTTTTCTCTGGGATGCTCTGATTTCCTCCCGCATGCCAAAGACGTGCGGGTCACAGAGTCATAGTGATACAGTGTGGAAACAGGCCCTTCGGCCCAACTTGCCCACACCAGCCAACATGTCCCATCTACACTAGATCCACCTGCCCATGTTTGGTCCACATCCCTCCAAACCTGTCCTATTCATGTACCTAACTGTTTTTTAAACATTGCAATAGTCCCTGCCTCAACTACCTCCTCTGGCAGCCCATTCCATACACCCATCACCCTTTGTGTGAAAAAGTTACTTATTAAATCAGTCCTCCTTCACCTTAAACCTATATCCTCTGGTTTTCAATTCCCCTACTCTGGGCAAGAGACTCTGTGCCTCGACTCGATCTATTCCTCTCATGATTTTATACGCCTTTATAAAATCACCACCTATCCTCCTGTGCTTCAAGGAATGGAGTCCGAGCCTGCTCAACCTCTCTCTATGGCTCAGTCCTTCGAGTCCTGGTAACAGACTCGTAAATCTTCTCTGTACCTTTTCCAGCTCAACAACATCTTTCCTGTAACATGGTGCCCAGAACTGAACACAATCAAATGTGGCTTCAGTACAGTCTTATACATCTTCTGTACTCAATTATATGACTGATGAAGGCCAAAGTGGCAAAGGCCTTTGTAACCGCCCCAAGTAACTGTCTTACCACCTGACGGTATGAGCAGAAATTCAATAAAATTGGTTTTATTATGTGGAGGTCTATAAATGCAGAGTGACTCTTTTAGCAAAAGCTGGTGAGAGCCTTGGAGGAGCATGAAAGTAAGTGGGAACATTTAAGAAAGTAATAAGGGTTCTACAAATATGAAACAAATAGTGATTACAGTTATAGGTCCCAGGGGTATCGGAAAAGGAAAAAATGAAACTTTGGAGCAATCTTCACAAGAAATTACAGCAAAATGTGGGCACAGCCCAGACTCACACACAAACCAAACTCCCTTCCATTGATTCCATTTATACTTCACTCTGCCTCGGCGAGGCCAGCAGCATAATCAAGGACGAATCGCATGCTGGCCACTCCCTCCTCCCCCCTCTCCTGTCAGGCAAAAGGTACAGAAGTGTGAAAACGCAAACCTCCAGATTCAGGGACAGTTTCTTCCCAGCTGTTAACAGGCAACTGAACCATCCCACCACAACCAGATAGCAGTCCTGAACTACTATCTATCACATTGGTGGCCCTCGGATAATCCTTGGTCAGATTTTGCTGGCTTTACCTTGCACTAAACGATATTCCCTTATCATGTATCTATACACTGAAAGTGGATTGATTGTAATCATGCATTGTCTTTCTGCTGACTGGATAGCGTGCTACGCAAGCTTTTCACTGTATCTAGGTACACATAACAATAAACTGAACTGAACTGAACTGAACTGAAATGCAAACATAATATTTCAAATCCAGGAACTCTCCCCCAAGACTGGGAAAGTGAGAACACGTTAGGATTTAGTAGGAGTAAGGGTGGTGGAATGATGGAGAGAACAATGGAAATATTTCCCATACAGTGAAGCCAAATTGCTTTATGAATCATTTACCAGCACACTATCTCATTGCAGCCTTTGTTTTTGTCTGTGCTTTCTCTGTATTGGTAACACGATCACACATTTTAGTTTAGTTTAGTTTAGAGATACAGTGCAGAAATAGGCCCTTCGGTCCACCGAGTCTGTGCCAACATTAACATTATCCTACACAATTTACATTTATACCCAGCCAATTAACCTGCAAACATGTACATCTTTGGAGTGTGGGAGGAAACCGAAGATCTCGGAGAAAACCAACGTGTTCACGGGGAGAATGAACAAACTCCGTACAGACGGCACCCATAGTCAGGATCGAACACGGGTCTCTGGCGCTGTAAGCGCTGTAAAGCAGCAGCATCTACCGCTGTGCCACCGTGCCAGCAACACACTGTAACACAACACTCTGCACTCTGGTATATTTCTCATTGCGTTACCTGTTGAAGTTGTGTATGGTTCGATAGTACTGACGTATGGTATGATTTGACTGGATAGCACGCAAGGTTTTTTCACAATATTTCGGTACACATGACAATAATAAATCAATACCAACACTAAGCTTCATCATCTGTACAAGGTGTTGTAAGTGGCAAGGCTGCTGGAAGGAACCTATCATAAGCTTGAGCAGTAGCACATCGTAAGTTCATGTTCATAAATAGTAGGAGCAGAATTAGGCCATTCAGCCCATCGAGTCTATCCTGCCATTCAGTCATGGGTGATCTATCTTTCCATATCAACCTCATTCTCCTGCCTTCTCCCCATAACTCCTGACACCCACACTCATCAAGAATCTGTCAATCCCCGTCTTAAAAATACCCATTGACTTGGCCTCCACAGCATTCTGTGGCAATGAATTCCACAGATTCACCACCCAACGATTAAAGAAATTCCTCCTTTGTTTCATGACTGCCAACCAATTTTCTATCCATGTCAGCACCCTACCCTCAATACCATATGCCCTAACTTTGCCCACTAATCTTCTATGTGGGACCTTATCCCACCTTTCTTAAATAGTGGGATAACATTAGCTACCCTCCAATCAACAGGAACTGATCCAGAATCTATAGAACATTGGAAAATGATCACCAATGCATCCACGATTTCTAGAGCCACTTCCTTAAGTACCCTGGTATGCAGACCATCAGGCCCTGGGGATTTATCAGCCTTCAGTCCCATCAGTCTACCCAACACCATTTCCTGCCTAATGTGGATTTCCTTCAGTTCCTCCGTCACCCAGATCCTCTGGCCACTACTATATCAGGAAGATTGTTTGTGTCCTCCTTAGTGAAGACAGATCCAAAGTACCTGTTCAACTCATCTGCCAGTTCCTTGTTCCCCATAATAAATTCACCTTTTTCTGTCTTCAAGGGTCCAACTTTGGTCTTAACTATTTTTTTCCTCTTCACATACCTAAAGAAGCTTTTACTATCCTCCTTTGTATTCTTGGCTAGCTTACCTTCGTACCTCATATTTTCTCCCCGTATTGCCTTTTTAGTTATCTTCTGTTGCTCTTTAAACATTACCCAATCCTCTTGCTTCCCGCTCATCTTTGCTACATTGTACTTCTTCTCTTTTATTTTTATACTGTCCCTGACATCCCCTGTCAGCCACGGTCCCCCTTACTCCCCTTGGAATCTTTCTTCCTCTTTGGAATGAACTGCTCCTGCACCTTCTGTATTATTCCCAGAAATACCTCCCATTGTTGTTCCACTGTCATCCCTGCTAGGGCCTCTCTCCGTCAACTTTGGCCAGCTCCTCCATCATGACTATACATGACAATACATGATTAAAATCCATCCATTTACAATGTATAGATACATGATAAGGGAATAACATATAATGTAAGGTGAAGCCATTAAAGTCCAATCAAGGATAGTCCGAGGGTCACCAATGATGTAGATAGTAGTTCAGGACTGCTCTCTGGTTGTGGTAGGATGATTCAGTTGCCTGATAACAGCTGGGAAGAAACTGTCCCTAAAGCTGGTGGTGTGCGTTTTCACACTTCTATACTTTTTGCCTGATGAGAGGGGAGAAGAGGGAGTGGCCAGGGTGCGACTTGTCCTTGATTATGCTGCTGGCCTGAGTCACTGGAGATGTGAGGTGGGAGCACTACCACCTAAATGTTTAGACTGCTAGCCAGGGGCATTAGTATATTTCTTCATCCGGGTTATCGTGATGTTACAAGTCAACTGCGTAATTTGGACATTCACATTGTATTTATATTTCCACTTCGAGGCGTCATTTTTTTATGACTAAGGAAGAACTATTGGTTTATATTCTGGTAGCTAATTACAATGTTTTTGTCTTTAATTTTCCACATGTAAAGTGCATTCTGTTGTGTAAATTACAGAGCAAAATATAATATAGCTGATGCTTGTGTCTTTGACATATGTAAGTTATTAAAGGGATGTATCTCATGCTAAACTAAGTTGATGAGTGTTTTAAATGTCTGACAAAAGGAAATTGAATTAGAGAGGAAATATGGTCAATGGAATTTCTGAGGTTAAATAGCTGAGCTAACAATTTTCACCCAAAATACTTAAGTAGAATCAAACAGTTGAACTATCGAGACCCAAGCAAAGTCGCTGCTGTTGCTTACAAAGTTTTGGCTGATGAGCAAAACTGGCTGAAAATTAAGAGGGCGAGGCTCACAGTAAAGCAGTTGAAATGGTTCACTTATTTAGAAGTTGTGATTGATGAATGTTTCTTCAGTAATCGGCAGCTATAATGTGCAGTTATAGTGGGAGCATCAAACTGTCAAAGATAGACACAAAATGCTGGAATAACTGACTGAGGAAGGGTTCCAACCCAAAACATCACCCATCCTTTTTCTTCAGTGAAGCTGCTTAACACACTGAGTTACTCCTGCACTTTGTGTCTATCTTCGGGATAAACCAGCATCTGTAGTTCCTTTCTACACATCAATGTGTCTCTCAGAAAGGAAGGAAACAAGGGAGGTGAACCAAATAATGCTCCAAATCTTTGAGAAGGGTCCTGACCTGTAACATCAGGCACTAAAACAATCTTCAACTTAGTTTCTCGTAAGGTACAGTACATCCAAAGATGCTGCACGAACCGCAGAGTTGCTCCAGCACTTTGTGTTTTACTCAGTCCGAGAACCACAGGACGGTTTTAAAGTGAGCGGGGAAAGATTTACTAGGAACCTGAGTGATAACTGTTTTACACAAAGGGTGGTGGGTGTATGGAATGAACTGCCGGAGGAGGTAGTTGAGGCAGGTACAATCATTTCACTTTAGAAAAACAATTGGACAGGTATATGAATAGGTATATTGGAGCGTCAGGGGCCAAGCACAGACAGGTGGGACTGGTGTAGATGGAGCATGTGGTTGGCATGGGCAGGTTGGGCCGAAGGGCCTGTTTCCACACTGTGAGTCGATGATGCATCACTTGCAATGCTCTATTGATGCTTTTTTATGGGGCTTTCTCACGGTGCGACCTGAAGCAAGACTTAACAAGAGTTTAACATCGTGGGAACCTTCTGCGATGGCAGTACGGCATTCGTGGACCACCGAGGACCCCCGTGGCGCTAACGGCAGGTAGTCGTGTAACTTTGTAAGGTCGGGAGAAAATTCAAACATTTTTGAATTTCTCCAAGAGTCATTACGGATATCGCACGGATATCGCACTGGCATCTGCGTTCATACAATGTTGCAGCGCTGCTCAAGTCACTCTTGGAGAAATTCAACAATGTTTGAATTTTCTCCCGACCGTACAAAGTTACACGACTACCTGCCGTTAGCGCCACGGAGGTCCTCGGTGGTCCACGAATGCCGTACTGCTATCGCAGAAGGTTCCCACGATGTTAAACTCTTGTTAAGTCTTGCTTCAGGTCGCACCGTGAGAAAGCCCTTTAACACCCTGTTCTGTAATTTTGTTTGTGTTTGCAAATAAAAAAAGATGGACCCGTCTGCGTGGAATGTCTTTCTAGTCCTGAGATCGCCCCGAGGTACTTTCTAGCCATGAATACTTCTTGAAGCGTGATGACCTTTGCTGCATCAATCAATACTGGTAATCATACCACATCCTGTACTCTCTCACACATGGCAGATTCATGTCTTTATTGTGCAGGTGTTGATGGAGGCATAAATATTTGAATAGTTGCATTAAACTTTTCATGGGGTAGCTGTCAGAGTTCCTGTGGTGGCATTGCATTGCAGCTGCAGCTCACCTGCAGGGCGTCTGTTTTTTTTTTCCTTCTTTGTCTTATTGTTAATGTTAGATGTACGTCACAGTCTATTTTTAGTTGTGTATTATGTGCGGGGTGGGGGAAACATGTTTTTCTCTTTCTTCAACGGAGATACGACCTTTTTCCGTGTCGTATCTCTGTTTGTGCTGCGGCCTAACATCAAGGAGCTGGCAGCCTACAACTGGAATCGACCGCAGAGCCTGTGGACTCGGTCGCAGAGCCTGTGGACTCAACATCACGGAGCTGGCTGACATTCAGAGGCTGCGGTAGCGCTGCGATTGCAGCTGCAACTTGACTTCGGAGACTTTGGCCGCGGGCCCTGTGGACTGTGAACATCGTGAGCTCGCAGGTCCCTGGTTAGCGACTGATATTCGGGAGCTCCAGCAACAGTAGCTTCGTCCACCCCGAATTGTAAGGCTTAGATCGGCCCGTTCGCAGGACCTTTCATCGTCCGGCGTGGCTTAAAATCGGCCGCGGGATCTACCATCGCCCGACGGGGGCTTCAACATCGGAGCCTCGATCACCTCGAAGCAGCAGTTTGACTGCCTGACCACGGGAGAGATAAGACGGGGGAGATAAGAGATAAGCAAGGAAGAGATAAGACGTTTTACTTTTCATCACAGTGAGGAGGGGCCTGGAGGAGAGTCACTGTGATGGATGTTGATGTTAAATTATGTAATTGTGTGTTTTGGTGCTTTTTTTATTGATATGATTGCATGGTAACTAAATTTTGTTCAAACTTGTTTTTGAATGACAAATAAAGAAATTCAATTCAATTCAGAGTTCTAGACTGACTTGACAACTGTTACGTCTGCCAGTGGCTGATTCCCTCACTCATGTGTGAGCCTGCTGGAGTAACCAAATGGGGACTGGAGCCCACAGCCCCCTGACATACAGGTGAGCGTGCAGGCACAAGTGGGCAGCACGGTGGCGCAAGTGGGCAGCACGGTGGCTCTGCAGTAGAGTTGTTGCCTCACAGCACCAGAGACCCGGGTTCGATCCTGACTATGGGTACTGTCTGTATGGAGTTTGTACGTTCTCCCCGTAACCTGCGTGGGTTTTCTCCAAGATCTTCGGTTTCCCCCCCACACTCGAAAGACGTACAGGTTTGTAGGTTAATTGACTTGTCCCTAGTGTGTGTAGGATAGTGTTAGTTTGCTAGGCTCACTGATCGGAGCGGACTCGATGGGCAGAAGGGCCCGTTTCCGCACTGTATCTCTAAACTAAACTAAACATTTAGGGTAGCGCAGTGGCATAAAGGGGCTGTCCCACTTGGGTGACCTAATCCGCAAGTCCAGAAGAGTGTCTTCGACCGTCAAGCTCAAGGGCACTCGCCTGAAAAACCTTGAGCTGGATCGACCGTCCATGTTGAAACCACGAGCTGGATCGACCGACCTCACACACACACATCGCAAAGGCGGGTGCCAGGGAAAGGGGAGGAGTCTGAAATTCACACCCGCGATAAAGTAAAACAGCTGCACAGTAACAGTAAGTCCTTTAGAGAGTGCGGTGGGGGGGGGGGGGAGGGGAGAGAAGGCGAGAAAGGGGGGGAGAAGGAAAGACAAGGAGAGAGAAGGGGAGAGAAGGGAGGGAGAAGGGAGGGAGAAGGGGGGGAGAGAAGGGGAGAGAATGGGGGGGGAGAAGGAGTGGAGACACTTTTAAGAAGTTTAATAAAGTTTAGCGGGCATTTTACCTACTGGTAGGTCTTCCGTGGTCCTGAAAACTCCAATGAGCCAATTAAAATGCCCGGTCAGCGAAGGAGATGGCCTACGGCTGCCCTCGATCCCACTCCACTGCATTTTGAGTTAAAAAGAACCATGCCGCCCAAATTTTACTCGCAGAAAATCTTTCAACATGCTGAAACATTTTCCGCGACCTAGTTGAGGCCTTGAGTATTCAGGAGCTTCCATTGAGCATGAAGGAGAGTTCCAGCGACCTCATGAGGACCTCCTAGGACCACGTGTTGACCGTGCTGCGAGTTTGAAGGTCGAAGACACTCTTCTAAACTCGCAGATTAAGTCGCCCAAGTGGGACAGCCCCTTAACTATAACCATATAACCATATAACAATTACAGCACGGAAACAGGCCATCTCGACACTTCTAGTCCGTGCCGAACACGTATTCTCCCCTAGTCCCATATACCTGCACTCAGACCATAACCCTCCATTCCTTTCCCGTCCATATAACTATCCAATTTATTTTTAAATGATAAAAACGAACCTGCCTCCACCACCTTCACTGGAAGCTCATTCCACACAGCCACCACTCTCTGAGTAAAGAAGTTCCCCCTCATGTTACCCCTAAACTTCTGTCCCTTAATTCTCAAGTCATGTCCCCTTGTTTGAATCTTCCCTACTATCAGTGGGAAAAGCTTATCCATGTCAACTCTGTCTATCCCTCTCATCATTTTAAAGACCTCTATCAAGTTCCCCCTTAACCTTCTGCGCTCCAAAGAATAAAGCCCGAACTTGTTCAACCTTTCTCTGTAACTTAGTTGCTGAAACCCAGGCAACATTCTAGTAAATCTCCTCTGTACTCTCTCTATTTTGTTGACATCCTTCCTATAATTAGGCGACCAAAATTGTACACCATACTCCAGAATTGGCCTCACCAATGCCTTGTACAATTTTAACATTACATCCCAACTTCTATACACTGATGGAGCCTTTATCTCACTGAACCAGAGATCCAGGTTTGATCCTGACCATTGGAGCTCTCTGCAATTTCTCCCTGTGACTCACAGGTTTCGACCACTTGCTCCAGTTTCCTCCCATATCCCAAAGTCGTGCGGGTTAATTAGCCTCTGTAAATTGCCTCTAATGCGTAGGGAGTGGATGCGAAAGTGGAATAACACAGAACATAAAGGGTGGCATGGTGGCACAACAGTAGAGTTGCTGTCTAACCACGCCAGGGACCCAGGTTTGTTCCAGATTATGGATACTGCTTGTACGGAGTTTGTACGTTCTCCCTGTGACCGCGTGGGCTTTCTCCGGGTGCTCTGGTTTACTCCTACATTCTAAAGACTTACAGGTTTCGAGGTTAATTAGCTTCAGTAAAATTTGTAAATTTCTCTAGTGTGTAGGATAGTGCTAATGTATGGAATCGTTGGTCTGCGAGGACTCGTTGGGCTGAAGGTCCTGTTTCCACATTGTATCTCTAAAGTATAAAGTCTGAACTAAAGTGAAGGGGTGATCGGTGGTCGTTTGGACTCAATGGGCCAAAGGCCCTCTTTTCATACTTCTTACTTACTTACTTTTTATTACACTCAAGGTCCAGATAAAAGACAAGACATTACATAGAATACATTGCATACAAAAGCACAGTATCATTATTTCAAATATGTGACTATCTGAAAAAATATACACAAGATTATTATAATATGCCACCAGATTTACTGGACGAAGCAAAAGCACAGTAAATTACATACAAAACCACAATAAATGGTTTAAGATCAAGAATAAAAAAACTACACTAATCTAACCTAAAAAATGTCTCTAAACTAAACTAATCTAAAAAAACGAATGTGTTTCCATGAATATGTTCATGTCATACTTTAACCCGGTAATAGCAAGTGTCTGAAGGTGTCTCATCGGTTTGACACTTGTATATTGGAGGCATTTCTCCATTAAAGAATTGGTGTCATATTTGTGTCAGAAACTGGCCACTGAGAGTGTTTGTGCTCAATAAGCACAGAATGAGCCACAAAATAACAAAACAGTTGAGCTTATAGGACTTGATATTACAATCCCTACTATAATTGACACCTTCTTAATACCTTGAGTGGGGGTAGGGGTAAAGACTTAATTGGGGTCATCAGGTGGGCACTCTCCTTCCTTGGTGTTTCGTTGGTAGGTCCACAACACCTCCAAGTGATGATAAAGTACCAGGAGCAAGAAGAATATTGATTCAGGTTGACCACTGTAACTTGCTCTGAGTATTGTGCTCACACTCCATTAGAGCTGATATATAGAATCATTACAAACATAGATCAGTTAGACGTTCTTATTCATGAATGATGGGAGACAGAAATTTATGAGTTTTGTGAACAGTGAAAAAATGGGATTTTAAATCGCGGGTGAGGCAGCATCTATGGAGCGAAGGAATAGGTGACATTTCAGGTCGAAACCCTTCTTCAGACTGATGTGGGGGTGGGGGGACGGGAAGAAGAAAGGAAGTGGCGGAGACAGTGGCTTGTGGGAGAGCTGGGAAGGGGAGGGGAAGAAGGGAGAAAGCAAGGATTACCTAAAATTGGAGAAGTCAATGTTCATACCGCTGGGGTGTAAACTACCCAAGTGAAATATGAGATGCTGCACCTCATATTTGTGGCGGGGCTCACTCTGGCCATGGAGGAAGCCCGGGGCAGAAAGGTCGGATACGGAATGGGAGGGGGAGTTGAAGTGTTGCGCCACCCGGAGATCGGGTTCGTTAATTCGAACTGTGCGGAGGTGTTGGGCGAAGCGATCGCCAAGCCTGCACTTGGTCTCACCGATGTAGAGCAACTGACATCTAGAGCAGCGGATGCAATAGATGAGGTTGGAGGAGGTGCAGGTGAACCTCTGCCTCTCCTGCTTTAGTCCTTGGATGGAGTCAAGGGGGGAGGTAAAGCGACAAGTGTAGCATTTCCTGCGGTTGCAAGGGAAAGTACCCGGAGAGGGGATGGTTTGGGTGGGAAGGGACGAATTGACCAGGGAGTTGCGGAGGGAGCGGTCTCTGCGGAAAGCGGAAAGGGGAGGAGAAGGGAAGATGTGGCCAGTGGTGGGATCCTGTTGGAGGCGGAGGAAATGTCGGAGGATTATCTGTTTATTATCGGCGATCGTTGGTCGACGCGGACTCAGTGGGTGGAAGGGCCTGTTTCCACGCTGTATCTCTGAAGTCTAAAGTAAACTAACGTACTTCTCACCTCTCCAGCCTCCTGTGAAACAAGGCTGAAGCCAAGAAATTTGTTAGAATATAACAGAACCCATTTCAGTGGCTCTTTGTAATTTCTTGTTAACGAGTTTCCTCTTTATAGTGGTCCAGAACAAATGAAACAATATTGCTTCAATGTTTTTTCCCCTGCTCCTGTAGTATCTTTCACAGCTTGAAGCTAATTTGGCACATACTCAGCTATTCACAACGAGTAAAATAGCTCCCACTCCTTTTTTTATACAGCTGCCAAAGTTGTGGATTTACCTTTACTTCACCCAGAGCTCTGGATAATTGGAACCATATTGCTTGGATCCTGTTAATGTTGGCATTTTACTGCTGTTTGCACACATTCTATGAGCGCCAATGGGCCTCAAACGTGCCATAGGTCATACAGTCATAGAATGATCCAGCATGGAAACAGGGTCTGCGGCCCAACTTGCCTACACTGGCCAACATGTCCCGACTACACTAGTCCCATCTGACCGTGTTTGGTCCATATCCCTCTAAACCTGTCCCATCCATGTACCTTGTACACGGGTACTTGTTACCATATTAGTTAGGGTTTCCAGATTTAAAAAACATATATATCATTATACATGCAATGCTGGAAGTCTTCCATGTATGTTCTGGAAGGGGCAGCGGTAGAGCGATAGATGCTGCCTTACAGCGCCAGAGACCCGGGTTCCATCTTGACTAGAGGTGCTATGTGTTTGGTGTTATACATTCTCCCCATGGCTTGCGTGAGTTTTCTTCGGCTACTCTGGTTTGCATACAGGATTGTAGGCTAATTGGCTTGGTAAAATTGTAATTGTCCCAAGTATGTAGGATAGTGGGAGCATATGAGGTGATTGTTGGTCGGCATGGGCTCGGTGGGTCGATGGACCTGTTTCCGCGCTGCATCTCCAAAACTAAAACGAAAACTCTTGAAGCGTTTGGTTTAGTTTAGTTTAGTTTAGAGATACAACGCGGGAACAGACCCTTCGGCCCACCAGGTCCCCACCGACCAGTGATCCCTGCATATTAACACTAGGGACAATTTACTCATACACCAAGTCAATTAACCGACAAACCTGTACGTCTTTGGAGTGTGGGAGGAAACTGAAGATCTTGGAGAAAACCCTCGCAGGTCACGGGGAGAACGTACAAACTCCGTACAGACAAACATCTGTAGTCAGGATCGAACCCGGGTCTCCGGCATTGCATTCGCTGTAAGGCAGCAACTCTACCGCTGCGCCACCACGATCGCCCTTGCCACCACTTTTTGTGGAACTGGTCGACCAGAAATATGGAACAAAGTGAAAATAACTCAACCTCATGAAATCCAGATTTGTAAACTCGGTGCAATGTGCCTGCCTAGAGGTTACTGTGCATGTGTACATCAAGGGAATGGATTTCGGAGGCAAAGTACAACGTGCCAACACTACCATATTTATTGCCACTGAACACAGATGTATGTTCAAACAGTTTTGCAAGGACTGCAACAGAGAGAGGAAAAGATTATCCAAACTATCCCATGGATAAAGTGAGAAAAATGTGTAGACGATTAATGACATGGAATATAATGTGTGGAAATCAGGGATCAAAATGTAAGACAAAAATACTGTTTTAAAAAACTGCAGATGTTGGATATCTGAAATATAACAGAAGAAACTGATAATACTCATACAGCACAGGCCCTTCAGCCCAACCCATCCATGCCAACCAAGATAGCCCATCAAAGCTAGTCCTATTCGTCTGCTTTGGGCCCATATCCCACTCTATCTTTCTGGGGGGTAAGGGAAATAGTTAATAATTAAGGTAAGATTCACCTTCTTGATCTGTGTAATATTTTACTAATGCCGTGGCCCTGGCACATACCCAGTAAGTCAGATTATACAAAAATATTGAGGCAAAACGATGGCAGGCATTAATGGCCAGGTCTAGCACAAACTGAAGGAAAGGAGGGGTTATCAAATTTGATGTTGAGTATTTGATGTAGGATGGCAGAGTGGTGCAGCGGGTAGAGTTGCTGCCTTACAGTGCCAGAGAACCAGGTTTAACATGACTATGGGTGCTGTCTGTCTAGAGTTTGTACGTTCTCTCCGTGAACTGCGTAGGTTCCTCCCACAAACCAAGGAGGTGCAGTTTTACAGGCTAATTGGCTTCGGAAAACACTGTAAATTGTCCCTCATGTGTATAGGATAGTGTTAATGTGTGGGCATCTCTGGTCGGCATGGACTCAGAGCGGCCAAAGGACATGTTTCCGTGCTGTATCTCTAAACTAAACTAAACTATTGCAAGCCGCAATGTGCGCAGACAGAAGATGAGGTGCTGCTCCTTAAGCTTGTGTTGGACTTCGCTGTAACAGTGTGAGTCACAGCTTGGAAGCAGGACCTTCAGCCCACAGACTCCCCTCCGATCAGGGTCACCCGTACACTACACACACTAGGCTCAATTTTACTGAAGCCAATTAACCTACAAACCTGCATGTCTTTGGAATGTGGTGGGAAACCGGAGCAGCCGGAGAAAACCCACGTGGTCACAGGGAGAACGTGCAAACTCTGTACAGACAGCAGCAGCCGAAGTCAGGATAGAACCCGGGTCTCTGGCGCTGTAGGGCAGCATCTCTACCGCTGCACCACCGTGCCTCCCTTGTCCGTGCAGTGTTGACAACGTGGTTGGAATGAGTGACCCTTAAACAAAGAATGGGTCACAGTTTAAGGATAAGGGGGAAATCTTTCAGGACCGAGATGAGGAAAACATTTTTCACACAGAGAGTGGTGAATCTCTGGAATTCTCTGCCACAGAAGGTAGTTGAGGCCAGTTCATTGGCTATATTTAAGAGGGAGTTAGATGTGGCCCTTGTGGCTAAAGGGATCAGGGGGTATGGAGAGAAGGCAGGTACAGGATACTTAGTTGGATGATCAGCCATAATCATATTGAATGGCGGTGCAGGCTCGAAGGGCCGAATGGCCTACTCCTGCACCTATTTTCTATGTTTCTATGTTTCTATGTTTCTATGTTTCTATTAACCGAGAACAGTGCAGCGCATGAACAGCGATTCCACCCACATTGTCCGTGCTGAACTTGATGCCAACTTAATTTAATCTCCAATGCTTGCATGTGATCCATATTCCTCCATTACCTGCAAATCATGATTAATCATTTCATGATGAAGAAAAGAAAGGAAATATTCATATGGATAGACTAGGTGGAAGTCAACAGCAATTCTATGCATGAACACTGAGTAATGGCCGGGTTTAGTTTAGTTTAGCTTAGTTTAGATATACAGTGCGGAAACAGGCCCTTCGGCCCACCGGGTCCGCGCCGACCAGCGATCACCACACATTAACA
Organism: Amblyraja radiata; assembly: GCF_010909765.2. NCBI lineage: Eukaryota > Metazoa > Chordata > Chondrichthyes > Rajiformes > Rajidae > Amblyraja > Amblyraja radiata. Next base: position 25,698,324 of record NC_045960.1, on the reverse strand, counting down.
CTATCCACTAGGGACAATTTTTATATTTTCCAAGCCAATTAACCTACAAACCTGTACATCTTTGGAGATGCGAGGAAACCGAAGATCTCGGAGAAAACCCACGCGGATCACATGGGATCGAACCCGGGTCTCCGGCACTGCAAATGCTGTAAGGCAGCAACTCTACCGCTGTGCCACTGTGACCGCCCTTACGTTAGTACAAACAGAAGGAAAGGATTAGTTAATTAGAGAATTTGATGTGAAGTATTGCAAGCTGCAACGTGCACAGACAGAAGATGAGGTGCTGCTCCTTAAGCTTGTGTTGGGCCTGACTGTAACAGTGCGAGTTCATTGTTCACATTTAGAGATACAGCATGGAAACAGGCCCTCCAGCCCACTGAATCCGCACCGACCAGGATCACCCATACACTCATTCTATCTAACACAGCAGAAGCCAATTAACCTAGATAACCAACCTGCACGTCTTTGGAATGTGAGGGGAAACCGAAGGACCTGGAGAAAACCCACGTGGTCACAGGGGGAACGTGCAAACTCTGTACAGACAACACACGGGACGGTAGACAGGTTGGAACCCGGGTCTCTAGCACTGTAAGGCAGCAGCAACTTAAATAGGTACATTAGAGGAGAAATGTTAAAGCATTGCAGAGCAAGCCCAGCGGAACACTGACCCACAGAATGTCAACTCAGACCTTAATTAAAGTTAATCGAGGCCAAGCGTAGGCTCGGCGACCATTTCTGCTCAGTCCGCTTAAGCCTATCTGATCTCCTGGTTGCGCAACAATAAACAATAGACAATAGGTGCAGGAGTAGGCCATTCGGCCCTTCGAGCCAGGACTGCCATTCAATATGATCATGGCCGATCATCCCCAATCAGTACCCCGTTCCTGCCTTCTCCCCATATCGCCTGACTCCGCTATTTTTAAGAGCTCTATCTAGCTCTCTGTTGAAAGCATCCAGAGAACCTTCCTCCACCGCCCTCTGAGGCAGAGAATTCCACAAACTCACAACTCTCTGTGAGAAAAGGTGTTTCCTCGTCTCCGTTCTAAATGGCTTACTCCTTATTCTTAAATTGTGGCCCCTGGTTCTGGACTCCCCCAACATCCTGCCTCTAGCATGTCCAAACCCTTAACAATCTTATATGTTTCAATGAGATGCCCTCTCATCCTTCTAAACTCCAGAGTGTACAAGCCCAGCTGCTCCATTCTCTGGACACTTTAACTCCCCTTCCCATTCCCACACTGATCTTTTTGTCCTGGGCCTCCTGCATTGTCAGAGTGAGGCCCTATGCAAATTGGAGGAACAGCACCTCATATTCCGCTTGGGCAGCTTACACCCCAGCAGAATGAACTTTGACTTCTCTAACTTCAAGTGACCCTTGCCTTCCCTCTCTCCATCCCCCTTCCCATTCCCAGTTCTCTGACCAGTCTGACTGACCCCCGATTACATTTTATCTCTGTAAGCTTCGTTGTCACCTGCTCCTAGCTAACAATGACCTATTTTACATTTGCCTTGAACTTTGTCCCCTTTGATGTCTTGTTTTCACACCTTACACTTCCTGATCTGTGTGTGTGTGTCTCTCTCTCCCCTGACTCGCAGTCTGAAGAAAGGTCTCGACCCAAATCGTCACCAATTCCTTCTCTCCAGAGATGCTCCCGCTGAGATACTCCAGCATTTTGTTTCTATCTTAATCAAGGTCTTCAGACCTTCATCCCAAGGAACAAAGAGAACCTTCAGGTGCTTTATCCTGATCTATGTTGTTTCGCTGGTTTGTTACAAAAACAAAAAACATGTTTGCTGAAAGCATGGAGGACAAAACTCATCAAACAAGTTAATTGGGTTGTGTAATTCAGCATTCCATTGATTCTGTTGAAGACAGCCCTCAAAGACATTTTTAGACAGAGAATGGTAGGTGTATGGAACAAGTTGACAGAGGAGGTAGTTTACATTTATACCAAGCCAACTAACCCACAAACCCATACATCTTTGGAGTGTGGGAGGAAATTGATGATCTTGGAGAAAACCCACGCAGGTCATGGCGAGAACGTATAAACTCCGCACAGACAGTACCCGTAGTCAGGATCAAACCTGCGTCTGTATCTGCGCCTTTGTGGAATTCTTTGCCACAGAAGACTATGGAAGCCAAGTCAATGGATCTTTTTAAGACAGAGATAAATACATTCGTGATTAGTACAGGTGTCAGGGGTTATGGGGAGAAGGCAGGAGAAGAGAGCTAAGAGGGAGAGATAGATCAGCATGGCAAATCTCTATCAAAACATGGGGGGGGGGACACAATTTCTTGGTGGCCGCGCACGCACACACACGCGGGCGCAAGCGAAGCTTCGGCCGTGGGCCCTGTGGACGGTAACATTGGAAGCTGACCTGGTTGGTGACCGAATCTGAACTCCAGCAACAGCAGCTTCATCCGTCCCGAATCGTGGGGCCTTTCATCACCCAGCGCGGCTTAAAATCGGCCGGTGGGGGCTTCAACATCGGGAGTCATGATGCAGCAGTTTGACTGCCTGACCCGCAGGGCGATGATTCTGGAAGATTCTGCGGCCAATTTTTAGCCGTGCCAGGCGATGAAAGGCCCCACGAACGGGCCGATTCAGCCCTTAGAAAGCATCCGATATCCGCTTGAATCTTTCAAAAGCTACAATGTGATAAATAACACATAAACAAATAAAACTGAAGCAAATAAAGGCAAACAGAAGAACCAACCTTGGAGGGGGGAGAGAGAGAGATGGAAAAAAAAACTAAATATTGTGAGTGACCGTGAATGAGGGACTTACCTGCAAGCCAGCCAGGAAACCCCTTCGACCGGAGACCTTAATGACCTGACCCATTTAAATCCGATACCCGTTTAAATCTTTCTCATCCACCAATACATCCAATTAGTTCAGATGGTAATTGTACCCACGTCAGACAGCTTTAAGAAATTCTCCGTGAATACCTTCAGGAATACTTGAAGGTCAAAACACAATTGGTGACACATCGTGTTAATACGATGTTAATAGAGACATTTAACAAGCGCTTAACAGTGACACACCAACTGAATGTTCTCACCAAATTTCAAAATCCGGATTACAAAACATGGGGTGGAATGGTCCGCCACCTCTCAAAACACGGGAGGGACATGTCCCAGCCATCCCACCCGGGATTTCCGCCCATGAAATGGTGGAGTAGACTGATGGACCGGATGGCATAATTCTACTCCTATCACTTATGACCGCTGTAATAATGGATGGGATTTATATAGTGCCTTTCTAATACTCAAGGCGCTTTACATTGCATTATTCATTCACTCCTCAGTCACACTCGGTGGTGGTAAGCTACTTCTGTAGCCACAGCTGCCCTGGGGCAGACTGACGGAAGCGTGGCTGCCAATCTGCGCCTACGGCCCCTCCGACCACCACCAATCACTCACACACATTCACACACATTCACACACAGGCAAAGGTGGGTGAAGTGTCTTGCCCAAGGACACAACGACAGTATGCACTCCAAGCGGGATTCGAACCGGCTACCTTCCGGTTGCCAGCCGAACACTTAGCCCATTGCACAATCTGTCGTCCCAAATTGCTGTAAGGCAGCAATTCTACCGCTGCTATTTTTTTGTAGCCAAAATAAAGAAGGGATAAATCATAAACATATGCTGTGATCTAGCAAAAGTATATTTAAAAGGCATGTACTTTTTTAAATCCAGATAATTGTGGAACAATTATTAAGAAAGATTTACAATCTACAATGAAAATGAACTTTATTGGCCAAGAGAGATTATGCAGCTGTAACCATGCACACCATTAAAAACTTAATTACATGCATTCAATAATGTATAATATTTTCAATGTTTTTTTAAACAGTGCAAGTGGTTTGAAAGAAAATTGAAGTCCTTGTAAGCCTTGTGATATCTGCTGAGGACAACTCAGTGGCACCTCTAGTGGATAAGCAGGGAATCACAAATTTCTTAGTTGACCTGTGCACCTGTTAACGACAACATTTGGTTTTGTTTAGAGATACAGCAAGGAAACAGACCCTTCAGCGTCTGCGCCAACCAACGATCACCAGTACAGTAGTTCGATCCTACACATTAGGGAAAATTTACAGAAGCCAATTAACCTACAAACCTGCACATCTTCAGAATGCAGCACCCAGAGGAAACCCACACAGGTCATGGGGAGAACGTGCAAACTCCGTACAGACAATACCCATAGTCAGGATCAAACCTGGGTTTCTGTAAGGCAGCAACTCTACCACTGTACCACCATGCAGCCCTTGAGCTTGTTGTCGAATTCCCTCCATTGTACAAGTGATCACAGATAAACTCACGTGTTTAAGAACTTCGAGGGAGGAGGAGAACTTCTTCAAAGTTAGTTTTGGTGGGAGGAAGAAGGGTTTCGGCTCGAAACGTTGCCTATTTCCTTCTCTGCTGAGTTTCTCCAGCACTTTTGTCTACCACATATAAACTCACGGGGTTTTCTTTCCGCAAATTCCAGACAGTGTTTCTAAAAAGTACCACTTTCCTGTATGTGTATTTCTCAGAGAGACGAAGGGACTGAGGAAGACAGATGTGTTTCTCCCTCTCCTCAGGAAACACTTGACTAATACTAGCGCTGTGCCTGAAACCAACTCGGTGGTGCAGCGGTAGAGTTGCTGCCTTACAGCGCCAAAGACCCAGGTTCAATCCTGATTACGGGTGCTGTCTGTACGGAGTTTGTACGCTCTCCGTATGACTGTGAGGTTTTTCTCCGAGGTCTTCGGTTTCCTCCTACACTCCAAAGACGTATAGGTTTGTAGGTTAATTGGCTTGGTATAAATGTAATATTGTCCCTAGTGTGTGTAGGATAGAGTTAAGGTGCAGGGATCACTGGTCAGTGCGGATTCGGTGGGCCGAAGGGCCTGTTTTTGTTTTGCTGTGTTAATTCGCTTCTCAAGACACAGCAACAGCTGAAATAGGGCTGATTAAGTCTTTGAAAAACAAGTGGGCTAAATCCAATTGCCACAGCTGGAAGCTAATGCTGTTTATTTTATTTAATAAACACAAGATGAGATTTGAGTGTTATAGCTAACTTAACGACAAATAGAGGAATCTGCCACATTCATGCATTATACGGTTAAATAAATGAAGTATCATTTTTATCACAGTTCCCTGAAAGAGGTGTCAGAGGTAGATAAAGTGGTCAAGAAGGCTTTTGGGTACATTAACCTTCATCAGCCAGGGTATTGAGTATAGAAGTTGAGATATTATCTTACAGTTTAACAAGATGTTGGTGAGGATCCATTTGGAGTATTTTGTTTAGTTTTGGTCACCCTGAAAACACATGGATGTAATTAAGCTGGAAGGAGTAGGAAGGAGTACAAAGAAGATTTACGAGGATGTTGCCAGGACTCGAGAGCCTGAGCATTGAGAGATTGAGAGATTGAGTAAGTTAGAACCTTATTCCTTGGAGCACAGGAGATAGAGGGGTGATCTGATGGAGGTCTATACAATCCAGAGGGAAATTCATAGGGTGAATGCAGTCTTTTTCGAAGGGTAGGGGAATCAAGGACCAGAAAACACAGGGCTAATGTGAGAGGGGAAAGATTTAATAGAAACATGAGGGGAAACTTTTTCATTCAGATGGTGGTGGGTGTATGGAATGAACTGCCAGAGGAGGTAATTGAGGCAGGTACATCAACAACATTTAAAAGACACTTGGACAGGTACATGGGTAGGAAAGAGGGACATGGGCCAAATAAGAGCAAATGGAACGAGATTGGATGGGCATCTTGGTCGGCATGGTGAGTTGGACGGAAGGTCCTCTTTCTGTGGTGCATGACTACGATTCCTTCTCTATAAATGTCAGCTCAGTTTCAATGAATGCAATGCTTATTCCGGTTCGTGTGGCTTTATGGTCCAAAATTTGTTCATTTTCCCATTTTAGTCCTTTTTCTACTTTATGTGTCGAGTATACGAGTAGAAAAGAGAGGTATGGGCCAAATGCAGACAAATGGATTAGATGTGATGTGGCATCTTGGTCAACAGGGACAAGTTGGACTGAATGGCCTGTCTCTGTGCTGTGTGACTATGACTGTGACTCCATGATCTGCATCACATGCACAGAAATGACATTGATATATTGGATGGTGGTGCGATATAGACAATAGACAATAGGTGCACGAGTAGGCCATTCGGCCCTTCGAGCCAGCACCACCATTCAATGTGATCTTGGCGATGTTGATAAGGTCATAAGTGATAGGAGCAGAAATAGGCCATTCGGCCCATCAAGTCTACTCCGTCATTCAATCATGGCTGTTCTATTCTCTCCCACCTAACCCCATTCTCCTGCCTTCTCCCCATAACCCCTGACACACGTACTAATCAAGAATCTATCTATTTCTGCCTTAAAAATATCCCTTGACTTGGCCTCCTCAGCCTTTTGTGACAAAAAAAATCCACATATTCACCACCTTCTCACTAAAGAAATTCCTACACACCTCCTTCCTAAAGGAATGTCCTTTAATTCTGAGGCTATGATCTCTAGTCCTGGACTCTCCCACTAGTGGAAACATCCTCTCCACATCCACTCTATCCAAGCCTTTCACAATCCGGTAAGTTTCAATGAGGTCCTCCCTCATCCTTCTAAACTCCAGCGAGTACAGGCCCAGTGCCGTCAAATACTCATCATATGTTAACCCACTCATTCCTAGGATCATTCTTGTAAACCTCCTCTGGACCCTCTCCATAGCCCGCACATCCTTCCTCAGATACGGTGCCCATAATTGCCTACAATGTAGTATCCGGATCATGTAATGTGTTGAGTCTACGCTAATCTAAAAGTAATATAACCTATCATTTATGAACAATTTTCTCAACAGCAGGCTATCCGAATGCTCTTTATATCAAATGATGTGTTTTTGAAATGTAGCTGCTGTTGTAATGTAACAGGAACAGCAGTTAAACTGCACGCAGCAAGCACTCAAAATCAGCACCGAAGCCTTGTAAGATCATCTGGGTATTTTCTTGGTAGAACGATAAATATCAGCCAGATTGCATTCATACTTGAGAAGTCTCAGGGGAGACTTGCAATTCACCAGAGAAATTCCCATCCTGAAACATCTCCTTTAATAGCCTGCACTGCCAAGTCCCACACCAATGAAGTGTCAGATGGGATTATGTGCTCTCGCCTCTGGAGCGAGACTTGAACCGCCTGACTCAGAGGCGAGATTGGTGCCCACTGAGCCATGGCTGGTACTCCTCGCCAAACCCAGCATGAAAGCACAAAGGCGGAATTTTCCATGCCTTGCACTGCAGCATGTTAAACATCTGTCGGAATGTGAGCAGAGTCCACAGTGACCATTGCGAAACAGACTTCCACAGTGGGCTGATCCTGGCAGCCCGGACCTGAGCAAGTCTGAAGAGAAAAAGCACAGAACTATACAAGTTGCCCTTCAAACAGTAATACGTTTGAGTTTTAGATTTGGAGATACAGCGTGGAAACAGCCCCTTCTTCGGCCCACTGAGTCCGTGCCGGGCAACGATCCCCGTACACTTACACAATAGGGACAATTTACAATATTTACCAAAGCCAATTAACCTACAAAACCTTCGAGAAAGGAAACCGGAGCTCCTGGAGAAAACCCACACAGGTCATGGGAAGAATATGCAAACTCTGAAGGGAGTATGCAAACTCAGACAGCGCCCGTAGTCAGGATCGAACCCGGGTTCTCTGGCGCTGTAAGGCAGCAACTCTACCGCTGCACCACCATGATCTTTTACCTCAGTGCCACTTTTCTGTATTAAGCTCCATCCCTAGAATTCTTTAATATGTAAAACTCTATCGATCTCTTTACTGAATATCAAGAGTGACTGAGAATTTGCAGCTCTCTGCAATAGTGATTCGTAAAGTTTGATCATCATATGATTGAAGAAATATCTCTTTCGCTCAGTCCTGAATGGACAATCCCTTATCTTCTAACTGTTCCCCATGGGTCAAGTCACATTAGCCACAGGAAACCTTAACTACACAAACTCCATCCTGTTTAATAATTTTGTAGGCCTCAATGAGATCAACTATTATCCTTGCAAACTCAAGACAGCACATATTTAGTCTCCTTAGGATTGACACAAAATGCTGGAATAACTCAGCAGGACAGGCAGCATTCTGGTTGGGACCCAAAACGTCACCCATTTCTTCTCTCCAGAGATGCTGCAGGTCCCGCTGCATTACTCCAGCATTTTGTGTCTATCTTCAGTGCCATTCCAGTCATTGATCTGATGAACCTTTCCTACAGTCCCTTGATTACAGGCATATCCTTTCTTAGGTTGGAAAACACCATACAAGATATTCCTGATGAACTCACACCAGGGACCCATATAATTGGAGCAGCAGGTAAACAAAAATGCTGGAGAAACTCTGCGGGTGAGGCAGCATCTATGGAGCGAAGGAAATAGGCAACGTTTCTGGTCGAAACCCTTCTTCAGACTGATGTGAGGGTGGGGGGGGGGGGGGGGGGGGGGGGGGGGGGGGGCGGGAAGAAGAGAGGAAGAGGAGGAGCCAGTGGGCTGAGGGAGAGCTGAGAAGGGGAGGAGAAAGCAGGGACTACCTGAAACTAGAGAAGTCAATGTTCATACCGCTGGGGTGCCAACTGTCCAAGCGAAATATGAGGTGCTGCTCTTCCAATTTACGGTGGGCCTCACTCTGGCCATGGAGGAGGCCCAGGACAGAAAGGTCAGATTCGGAATGGGAGGGGGAGTTGAAGTGCTGAGCCACTGGGAGATCAGGTTGGTTATTGCGAACCGAGCGGAGGTGTTTGACGAAACAATCACCAAGCCTACGCTTGGTCTCACCGATGTAGAGCAGCTGACATCGAGAGCATAGATGTAAATATTTTCCAGCATCTGCAGTTCCTTCTTAAACATAACTGAAGCAGCATATTTCTATTCCTAGTATAGACATTGTCTTTTAGTTTTTTTACGAGTTATGAGTTTGAGTTAATTAGTTAGTTAGTTTAGTTTATTGTCACGTGCATCGAAGTACAGTGAAAAGCTTTTGTTGCGTGCTAACCAGTCAGCGGAAAGACAATACCTGATTACCATCGAGCCATCTACAGTGTACAGATACATGATAAAGAGAATAACATGAATAATGTTTAGTGCAAGTAAAGTCTGATCAAAGATAGTCTGAGGGTCTCTAATAAGGTAGATAGTAGTTCAGGACTGCTCTCATTGTTGGTGGGTTAGTTCAGTTGCCTGAGAGATACGGAGATTTAGAGATACACTGTGGAAACAGGCCCTTCGGCCCACCGAGTCCGAGACCACCACTGATCACCCATACACTAGTTCTATATCCTACACTAGGACCAATTTACAGAAGCCAATTAATCTACAAACCCACGTGTCTTTGGGATGTGGGAGGACACCAGAGCACCCAGAGAAAACCCACAGCATCACAGGGAGAACGTGCAAACTCCACATAGGCAGCACCCGTGGTTAGGATCGAACCTGGGTTTCTTGCACTGTGAGGCAGCAAGTCTATCGCTGCATCACTGCACTAACGTTGTGGGCCGAATGTGTTCAATGTGTTGTGTACTCCGTATAACTGGTACTGTTCTTCTTCCATGCATCTGCCCTACCCGGAATGGAAATGAGCCCATCTGCACTTATTCACCTCCCAACTCAACATAAAGGTAAGGCCATAATTTTAAGCTGCTTTGGGCCTAACTGGACATGGTATCAGGTGAAGAGAAGAAACCGTCCCGTCCATCAGGTACGGAAGTATGAAAAAACATATCTTCGGATTCAGGAACAGTTTCTTCCCAGCTGTTATCAGGCAACTGCACCACGCTACCACAACCAGAGAGCAGTCCTGAACTACTATCTACCTCATTGGTGACCCGCGAACTATCCTTGATCAGATTTACTGGCTTTATCTTTCACTAAACGTTATTCCCTTATCATGTATCTTTACACTGCGAATGGCTCAATTGTAATCATGTATTGTCTTTCCGCTGACTGGTTAGCACGCAACAAAGGCTTTTCATTGTACTCTGTGACAATAAACTAAATGGCCTGTCCCTCGAGCATGCGACCTGCATGCGGCAAGTGCGACCAAACCGGAAGCGGGGGCCACGCGGAGGTCGAGTGATCCCCATACAGGGCCGGTCCCACCAGCATGCGCCTGCATGCGGCGAGCGCGACCAAACCAGAAGCGGGGGCCGCGCGGAGGTCGAGTGAGTGACGTGAAGTTCGAGCAAAGTCCGCGGGAAGATCGTGCGTGACGTACGGCGTCAAGACGTGCGTACGGCGTCGAGGCGGCTGCGGCCGGTAGGAGTTTTGAACACAGTCAGTTTTTTGGACGTCGGGACCAGCTCCGCACAACTCCATACGGCTCCGGCGATCGAAGTGGGACCGGCGCCGCGAGGCCGTACGGCTCAAGCGACCACGTTAGGTCGCGCTTGCCGCATGGAGTCGCATGCTCGTGGGACAGGCTCTTAACACTAGAAACATAGAAACATAGAAAATAGGTGCAGGAGTAGGCCATTCGGTCCGTCGAGCCGGCACCGCCATTCAATATGATCATGACTGATCATCCACAATCAGCACCCCATTCCTGCTTTCTCCCCCACCTCCCTTGATTCCGTTAGCCCTCTGAGCTATACGAGCTACACCGTATATGAGCTATACCTAACTCTCTCTTGAATACATATCTTGAACACTAATTGTGTGCCCAGCACGTGCAGGTGTAGAAATCCACATTCTTTAATTGAATTAGGATTTAAAAGGTTTTCTGAGCTTCTGATTTAGAAAGCCCAGCTATATAAACATGTGGTGCCTGCACACTCCGGAGCGGAAAGCTGCAAGGCTCCAAAGGGCTTTCAATCAACCATCAAAAGTCAGCCGGCTGTCTTCACCACTGTCTGGGAGGCATCACCACTAAGCATCTCTATTTTACAAGGCAAATTAAATCAGATGACCACACACTTGTTCGGGATTGTGAGGGTAGCCAATAGTTCATTTCCCCCAAGAATTGGATCGGGGGTTGATAATTAGACCGCGGGGAGGACAAAAGAGCAAATTGCAGAATGTTCAACGAACAAAAAAAAGGTCGGGCTGCTAAGTCCTTCCACCTTTTATCGCAGAATATCAATTACCGCAGCGAGGAGGAGGTGGGGTGGCTTGTTTCAACGGATGAATCTTTTGGGAGTTCATGTGGCAATAAACGGGTCAGAAACAGCTGGAAGTACAATCTGAAGGACAGTCGCTCTTGCTACTGAGATGAATAAAAGGTACAGCAACATCCGCTTTGGCAATGTTGGGAAGGGGATGGATTTACCAGAGCACCACTATAAACACGCAAGTCGGTGCAATAAGTTAATCGAGCTTTTCACGTTAAACTCGTTGGAAAAAGAAATCTCTTAAGCGATAGTAAAGGTTGAGCCTGGGGTTGATATATGCAGGAATCTTGGGGATTCTTGTGATCAATTCAGGACAAATAGGCAGTATGTACACAGGGAAGTAATTTAGAACATAGAAACATAGAAAATAGGTGCAGGAGGAGGCCATTCGGCCCTTCATTGTGATCATGGCTGATTGTCCCCTATCAATAACCCGTGCCTGCCTTCTCCCCATCAGGCAGGAGAATGAGATAGATCGGCTATGATTGAATGGCGGAATAGACTCGATGGGCCGAATAGCTCCTAGAACTTGTGAACTTGTAAAGGGTAGAAGTGGGCATTGTGCAATAATTGGCTGCATTGGGTGCATGGCTCACACCAGACGCACATCAGACATCCTAACGGGGATAATGCAGCCAAGAGTCTGCTTCAGATGGGCAGAGGATCACCAGGAAAAGATTGCTAACGTGATGCACACTTGGTTCAGGTGAACTTTTCCACGATTTACACATAAAAGTAGGAGCTAATCAATCCAATACCTGGGGTGGATTTGCCAGTGGAGTACATCTGGGTTTTCATTCTGACTGTACATATTGTCGGGAAAGTAATGAATCATTCAGAGGCAGGGAAGACTGTTAAAACACTTTGATCTTGACTGGTTCACTCTCTCTATCCGCAGTGCTCGTATGCAGTAATAAACATTTGCATTGACCACATTCCATTTTTGTTGTGTTTCAGACTGGCCCGCCTTTTTCATGAAATGTTTGAAATGTTCTCCTGATGAAGTCCTATTTTGGCGGCTCACATTTGATGAGGAGCCATTAATTACACTGAATAATGAATTTCTCTCATGACCATACATAAACAAACACACGCACGCAGGGAAATGGAGCAAATTGAACACACAGAAGTGTATTCAGACTCACACATAGTCACCAGTGGTGTCTCCTTGCTGTTTATTAGGACTCCACTGCAAGAATCTGGTAAAGTGCTCGGTCGGAATGGTTCCAATGCCATTAACATTACGTCACTTTGAAAAATCAATGGACAAAACTGTGAACATAACATCACATCACGGTGGTGCAGCAGTAGAGTTGCTGCCTTACAGCGCCAGAGACCCGGGTTCGATCCTGACTATGGGTGCTGTGTGTAATACGTTTGTACGTTCTCCCCGTGACCTGCGTGGGCTTTCTCTGGGATCACTGGTTTCCTTCTACACTCCAAAGACGTCAAGGTTGGTAGCTTAATGAGCTTGGTAAAAATTTGAATTGTCCCTAGTGTGTGTAGGAAGGTGTTAGTGTGCGGGGATCGCTAAATGCCGAGCTGTAACAGGATTTTGACAGGAGGCATCAGGTGGTAGTTTCCCCCTTTCTCTGACATTGATCCATGTATAGCCTAGAACAAAACATTAAAGGTTGGCAACCAGATAAAGACCAAAGGTAGCCCCATGCTGATAGTTCTCAACGCCCAAATGTTCCATTTGCCAGGTCCATTTACAATTAACAACGACCCTTAGTCATCAGAACATTGAATGTCATCATCTATTTTCCAATGAGTTACCAAAGACATGAGACTTTGACTTCCTGTCCAAGGTGGGAAGGGTAGAAACAAAACAACACAAACTATTTGCTTGCAAGGAAATAATTCATAATTATGTCATGGCTTCAAACCACAGGGCATCATTGAAAAATAATTGCTTGAGTTTCAGTGTTAGGTCTAGGGGACGATTTGAGAGGTAAAGATTTAAATGCTTTCACATTGCAGTACATTACATTAGAGTTTTACAGGGCAGCACGGTGGTGCAGCAGTAGAGTTGCTGCCTTGCAGCGCCAGAGACATAGAAACATAGCAACATAGAAAATAGGTTCAGGAGTAGGCCATTCGGCCCTTCGAGCCTGCACCACCATTCAATATGATCATGGCTGATCATCCAACTCAGTATCCTGTACCTACCTTCTCTCCATACCCCCTGATCCCTTTAGCCACAAGGGCCACATCTAACTCCCTCTTAAATGTAGCCAATGAACTGGCCTCAACTACATTCTGTGGCAGAGAACTCCAGAGACCCGGGTTCGATCCTGATTACGGATGCTGTTTGTACGGAATTTGTACGTTCTCCCCGTGATCTGCGCGGGTTTACCCCGGGAGCTCTGGTTTCCTCCCACACTCCAAAGACGTAGAGGTTTGTAGGTTAATTGGTTTTGGTAAAATTGTAAATTGCCCCCAGTGTGTGATCAGACAGTGCTAGTGTGCGGGGGTCGCTGGTTAGCGCGGACTCGGTGGGCTGAAGGGCCTGTTTCCGCTCTGTATCTCTAAGCAAAACTAAACATTACACTCAAATAAACAGAAAATGATGTCGTCAAATAATGAGCCCAATGTGTGTACAACCTCTACTGAGTACCGAGCAGCAATAGACTCTTAGAGTCATACCTTGTGGAAACAGGCCCTTTGGTCCAACTTGCCCACACTGACCAACATGTCCCATCTACATTAGTTCTATCTGCCTGAATTTGGTCCATATCCCTCTAAACCTGCCCTATGCATGTACCTGTCTAACTGTTTCTTAAACATTGGGATAGTCCCTGACTCAACTCCTCCGGCAGCTCATTCCATACACCCACCACACTTTGCGTGAAAAAAGTTACTAAGTTACCCAAATCTTTCCCCCTTCACCTTAAACCTACAGTTTGCCCTCTGGTTCTCGATTCCCCCACCCTGGGCAAGAGACTCTGTGCGTCTACCCCAGGGGTGGGGAACCTGCGGCCTTAAGGCCATTAAGTGCGGCCTTTTGAATGAATTCAAATTTTATAGAACAAGTCCTTTTATTTTTATTGATATGTTTTTGTTCGTCTTTTATTATTTTTATTTTAATCTTAAAATGAACGTATTTATAATACCAATGAGCAAAAGAAGGTTCAACAAAATAATCCTCCACAACTGACGGCCACAATTAAAACATTAGTAAGTCATGAGGGTAATTTTAACAAAATAATGTACATTTTGAAGTATATCTAATTGAAGTTTCTTGGATGCGGCCTTATTAGATTACAGCTAACAATGCGGCATTCCAACATGAAAAGGTTCCCCACCCCTGGTCTACCCGATCTATTCCTCTCATGATTTTATACACCCCTATTTGACTGGCTTGACTATGTATAGAAATCCAGATTGATGGAAAATAGCCATCTCTGCCTTGATCGATGATTTAGATTAATTAGGTGTTAGCCAGAAAGAATCAACTGCCAAAGTAAATGGGTGAGATACAGCGAGAAGCAGTGCAAATGCTCAACAGCATTCAGTGTAGTTCCACGCCATCCTGTCAGCATTTCACTCGAATCACACTTTTATGACAAAGTCAGCGAAAAGGTTAATGGGCTGTGAGCAAACTGGATCATTTGTTTGCACAGTTGGTAATGTCTGGCACTGACGATCAATAACACACAGAAAATATTATTGGGGTTAGGCCTGGTAGTTTCCTGTGGTGTGTCCTCAGATGACAATTTACTCCACACAGTATTGTCAATGGTTTGGTCACAACGTTTTATCAATGTCAATTATTTCTATCGCAGCTTGGAAAACAAATATTAATCTTGTACAACCGAATCTCTTGGTCTTGCCTCTTACCTTTCCATTGAACTGAAGTTAGCTGAGGCTTAATCCAGCTGTGCCTGCAGCACCGGCACATCTGGTAACTTTATCACGTACCGTTCCAGGGCTGAAGGAAAAGACAGGTTACTGATTGAGAATAATATTTGGTAGTGATATTTTCCTAGAAATCTGATCATGTGGCATTGGTTTCCTTTAACAGTATGCAATCCAAAATGTCTTGATTAGTACGGGTGTCAGGCGTGATGGGGAGAAGGCAGAAGAATGGGGTTAAGAGGGAGAGACAGATCAGTCACGATTGAATGGCGGATTACACTTGATGGGCCCAATGGCCTAATTCTGCTCCTATTTCTTATGATCTTATGATCATATGCGGAGGGAACAATCTTTTACTGGTTGACGCCAAAACGCAAAACTAAACTGGGCCCTTCAAGTCACCGTTCACTCGCAGATGCCAATGTTTCCCCTGCATTAGAATCAAACCTCACAACAACCAGGGTGGCGCAGTGGTAGAGTTGCTGCCTTACAGCGTCAGAGACCCGGGTTTGATCCTGACTACAGGTGCTTGTCTGTAAGGAGTTTGCACATTCTCCCCTTGACCAGTGTGGGTTTTCTCTGATTTCCTCCCACACTCCGAAGGTGTACAGGTTTATAGGTGAATTGTCAAATTTTCCCTAATGCGTGTGGGATAGCGTTAGAGTGCAGGGATTGCTTGTTGGTGCGGACTCGGTGGGCGGAAGGGTTTGTTTCTGTGCTGTATCTCTAAACCAAACTAAAACTAAACTAAACAAAACAACATTCATCAGGTAATGAAAGATAGCAATATATTTTGGACTTCAATGCTGCAGGAAACATCTTTAGTTGAAAATCATCAGGAGAACCTTATAGGACTTTGTTTTTGCCACGTGTGGAGTATTTCATGCAGTTCTGCTTAACCCATTACAGGAACAATGTGGAAGATTGGGAGAGGGTGCAGAAGAGGTTTACTGGAATGATGCCTGGATTAGAGGGTATTAATTATAAGGAAAGATTGGACACATTTGGATTGGTTTCTCTGGAGCATCGATGAACACCTGAGAACAATATAAAATTAGAAGAGGCACAGATCATTTAGCCATGGAATGTTGCAGTAGAGTTGATGGGCCGAATAGCCTAATTCTGCTCCTATCATTTATGAGCTTATGACCTTATCACAAGCCTTCTTGAGGAGGCCGCTTCCATGTTGCTCTGGAGCAAACACCCACTTTGTTCAACAGATTGTTCAGTTGTCGTCAGCGTTTAGTTTAGTTTAGTTTAGAGAAACATCGTGGAAACAGGCCTTTCAGCCCACCGAGTCTATGCCGACCAGTGACCTGTGTACACCAGCATTTATTCTACACACTAGGGACAATTTACCAAAGCCAATGAACCTACAAACCTTCGTATTTCATACACTCTTCTGAGTAAGACATAAAGATTTTGAAGAAGGAGTTTTTTGAAGATGTCTACAGTAGGATCCCAAAACATCACATCCATCTTCTCCAGGGATGCTGCCTGGCCCGGTGAGTTACTCCAACACTTTGTATCTTGATAGTTTATAGAAGTGACTGACGGAAAATTGGTGGTCACATGGGTCTGAAACAGGACCGGGAAACAAGAGATGACAAAGCTGAAATCTAGAACAGAAATTAAACTGCTGGAAACTGCTGCCAAAATAGATAGGGCAACTGCAGAAATAGATGGGGTAAATGCAGGAAAAGAAAGGGTAAATGCACAGTCTTTTAAACAGAGTAGAGGATTCAACAACCATCAGACATAGGTTTAAGGTGAGGGGGGATAGATTTAATAGGAACTGGAGGGGCAATGTTTTTACATAAAGGTTGGTAGACATATAATAATAATAATAATAATAATAATAATAATAATAATAATATTAATGGATGGGATTTATATAGCGCCTTTCTAATACTCAAGGCGCTTTACATCGCATTATTCATTCACTCCTCAGTCACACTCGGTGGTGGTAAGCTACTTCTGTAGCTACAGCTGCCCTGGGGCAGACTGACGGAAGCGTGGCTGCCAATCTGCGCCTACGGCCCCTCCGACCACCACCAATCACTCACACACATTCACACACATTCACACACAGGCAAAGGTGGGTGAAGTGTCTTGCCCAAGGACACAACGACAGTATGCACTCCAAGCGGGATTCGAACCGGCTACCTTCCGGTCGCCAGCCGAACACTTAGCCCATTGTGCCATCTGTCGTCCCAATATGGAATGAGCGGCCAGAGAAGGTAATTAAGGCACGTACTACCACAACATTTAAAAAACTTTTGGACAGGTACATGGATAGGATAGATTTAGAGGGATATGAGCAAAATGCAAGCTGACGGGGCTAGTATAGATGGGACATGTTGGCCGGAGTGGGCAGGTTGGGCGAGAAGGCCTGTTTCTATGACTCTATGCCTACATCCTGATGCAGGATCTCAACCCGAAACCTTGACTATCCATCTCCTCCATCGATGATGTTGGTCTTGCTGAGTAGTTTACTCTTTGCTGTAAATCAGGACAGCTCTTTGTTTGCCATCCCAGCTGACTTCTCTCTTTTGATTACACTTTGCCTGAGGCAAAGCTGAGGCAATCTTCAGGTATGAGGAGAGACAGGGGCCACAATTCTGCCAGCAACAAGGGCCAACTCTTCCTGGAACAACATGGAAATGCTGTGCTTGCAGATCATGGGGCTTGGCTCAACATTTGTGACCAATAGACAATAGAATATAGACAGTAGGTGCAGGAGTAGGCCATTCGGCCCTTCGAGCCAGCACTGCCATTCACTGTGATCATGGCTGATCATCCACAATCAGTACCACTTGACTTTCGACAAGAAAAGGAACACAAGAGTGCCTGGACATTTGTTCATCTTGACAAATGCATACTTGCTTGTGATGAAAGCGGACAGTGACAGGAACCCTGTGATTTATTGTGTAAATAGTTTGAGACGTCAGAATCAGGGATGCATTAGCAAATTGTAACTCCTCTTTCTGTCTGCTGCTCAGGTTGCTATTTAGACTTTAGAGATTCAGCATGGAAACGAGCCCTTCAGCCCATTGACCCATCACAACGAGAGAGCAGTCCTGACCTACTATATCTCATTGGAGACCCTCGGACTATCTTTCATCAGACTTCACTGGCTTCATCTTGCACTAAGCTTTACTCCCTTATCATGCATCTGCACACTGTGAACGGCTCGATTGTAATAATGGATTGTCTTTCTGCTGGCTGGTTAGCATGCAACAAAAGCTTTTCACTGTACCTCGGTTCACGTGACTATAAGTTAAACTAAACTAAATTAAACTAATCGAGACCGTACACTAGCTCTATCCTACACACTTGGGACGAATAAAATTGACTTTGACTTTGGAACAATTTACAATTTCACCAAAGCCAATTAACCTACAAACCTGCACATCTTTGGAGTGTGGGAGGAAACCGGCACACCCAGAGAAAACCCACGCGGTCACAGGGAGACATACAAACCCCGTACAGACAGCAGCTGTAGTCAGGATCAAACCCGGGTCTCTGGCGCTGTATGGAAGCACTTCACCACTGTGCCATTCCTGCTGTCTGAGCTTTTAAAAAAATAAAATATATTTTTCTTTTGCTGGTTCATAATGGAACTTTTGGAGTTGACCAAAGTTTGATGAATGTACTTTCCAGAATTCTGTCCATTTGTGAAGGTACTTAACATTTCAGAAGCAGTGAATCAGAATGACTGCAAAGTACACTTATGAACCAATGTTGCTTGGCTTTGCCTTTCATGCACATCCCAGCTTGGGCCTCTCCACAAACTACTCTATGCATTCTTATATCACAGACACATAACCATATATTAAACCTATGAGAACTGCAGAATCCCTTATTCCAAGTTAAGGAAACCTGCAGCATTTTAAAATCCTAGTTCTATTTGCAATGACTATCATCACAATCATTGTGATGATCACAGTCATAACAGTTAGTCATGTTGGTGCAGCGGTAGAGTTGCTGCCTTACAGCGAATGCAGCACCGGAGACACAGTTCCGATCCTGACTACGGGTGCTGTCTTTACGGAGTTTGTACGTTCTCCCCATGACCTGCGTGGGTTTTCTCCGAGATCTTCTGTTTCCTCCCACACTCCAAAGACGTACAGGTTTGTAGATTAATTGGCTTGGTAAATGTAAAATTTGTCCCTAGTGTGTGTGTAGGATAGTGTTAAAGTGCAGGGATCGCTGGTCGGCATGGACTCGGTGGGCAGGAGGGCCTGTTTCCGCTCTGTATCTCTAAACTAAAGCCCTAGCCTGTCCAATATCTCCCTGTAGCTCATGCCCTCAACTTCAAGCAATATCCCTGTAAATCTTCTCTGCACTCTTTGCAACTTAATGGCATCTTTCCTGTAGCAGGGTGAACACAGTGCGTTCTCACCAACGTCCTGTACAACTGTAACATAACATCCCAACGTGTAGGAAGGAACTGAAGATGCTGGTTCAAACCGAAGATAGACACAAAAAGCTGTAGTAACTCAGCGGGACAGGCAGCATCTCAGGAGAGAAGGAATGGGTGACGTTTCGGGTCGAGCTCAGAAGAAAGATCTCGACCCGAAACGTCACCCATCCCTTCTCTCCAGAGATGCCTCTCCAGCATTTTGTGTCTATCCCAACTTGTATACTCAATTCTCTAACTGAAAGCTTACCAATAAACTTCCTCACCACACTATCTACTTGCGATGCTACTTTCAGGGAATTATGTACTTGTACTCCAGTTCCTTCTGCTCTACTATACTTCCCTGTGTCCTACCTTTCACTCTCCGGCTGGTTAGACTTCGCAAAAGGCAACATCGCACACTTCTCTGAATTAAACTCCATTAGCTGTTCCTTAGCCCACTTGCCCAGCTTCTCGAGATCACACTGTCAGTTTTGAGAACCATCTTCACTATCTGCAATACCACCTGTTCCTCTACAATGTAGAATAAAGTATGGGTCTTCAGCAATGCTAGAACTTTCAACAACTTTGGACTTGAAGGATACAAGTTGGCTCCAGAAACGAGGCAAATCTTGTCTACTGCCTCAGTCTAATCTATTATTCTTACTCCCTGTACTCAAATATAATTGTTCTTATGTATGGTAAGATTTTTACTAAACTGTATGCAAAAAAGGAATATCACTGCACCTAGGTACATGTGATATTATAGTACCATTAATCGACAGATGGCACAACGGGCTAAGTGTTCGGCTGGCAACCGGAAGGTAGCCGGTTCGAATCCCGCTTGGAGTGCATACTGTCGTTGTGTCCTTGGGCAAGACACTTCACCCACCTTTGCCTGTGTGTGAATGTGTGTGAGTGATTGGCGGTGGTCGGAGGGGCCGTAGGCGCAGATTGGCAGCCACGCTTCCGTCAGTCTGCCCCAGGGCAGCTGTGGCTACAGAAGTAGCTCACCACCACCGAGTGTGACTGAGGAGTGAATGAATAATGCGATGTAAAGCGCCTTGAGTATTAGAAAGGCGCTATATAAATCCCATCCATTATTATTATTATTGTGAAGTTGAGTGGTCTCTTGCCCAGAGTAGGTGAATCGAGAACCAGAGGCCATAGGTTTAAGGTGAGGGGGGAATGATTTAATAGGAGTCTGAGGGGTAACATTTTGCACACAAAGGGTGGTGGGTGTATGGAACGAGCTGCCAGAGGAGGTAGTTGAGGCTGGTACTTTCACAATGTTTAAGAAACGTTTAGACAGGTACAACGTTAGGATAGGTTTAGAGGGATATGGGCAGATGGGACTAGTGTAGATGGGATATGTTGGTCAGTGTGGGCAAGATGGGCCACTGGGCCTGTGACTCTATGTCTCTATGTCTGTCTGGATGAAATACAAGCAAGTGGCAATCCCAATCACAGATACATTCTTGGCGTCATTTTCTGCTGGGGGTGAAAGAAAGAAATAATTATAGTTTAGTCCACTGGGCCTGTTCCCACACTGTATGACTCTATAACCCTTAGGTACTGACTCAGTGTAATCTGCTATTCTTACACATGTACGTAAATATGATTGTACCTAGGTACATGTGAGAATAAAGTATCATTGAACCATTGAGGTTGGAAGATTGGAAATATTGTTCCGTGAGCGTGAATGAAGTGCACTGCGAGGGATTCTAATTGTCTCTCGTGTGTCTCTAGACATTTACACAGTCACTGCCAACACAGCAGGTTGCTATGACCCTGCAGACTAAAGCATATCCCATTAATTGTCATTAGTCTTTGCCTCACAACTCACATGAAGAGAACTCTGAGGTTGGCAATTTGACTGGAAGGGATTACAGCTGAAATATTCCTGTCTAGTGGACGATCATTTCCCCCTCACGTTCACGTTCACAGTGACATGGAGTGAAGTCAAATCAGGCCATCAGAGCATTTTCTATCCACAATGCACATAGACCTTGGCTGCCAGCATACAAGAGCCTGGTCTGCGGACAGACACAAAGTGCTGGAGTAACTCAGCGGCTCAGGCAGCATCTCTGGAGAAAAGGAACAGGTGATGTTTTGGGCTGGAAATCTTCTTCAGACATTGCCCCCTGACCTGGGGACATAAGTTGCAAATATGTCAACCATTTTGTGAATTCCACATGACCCATTAAACCTTCACTTCTGCTATTTCCAAGCACACGCATAATGTTATTAGGTTTTTAGAGATACAGCATGGAAACCGCCTTAGGAATCCTTTGGCCCACCGTGTCCGCACCGACCAGTGATCACCCCGTACACTAGCACTATCCTACACACTAGGGACAATTTACAATTTCACTGAAGCCAATCAACCTACAAACTTGTTGGTCTTTGGAATGTGGTAGGAAACTAAAGCACCCGGAGAAAAACCAAGGGGTCACGGGGAGAACGAACAAACTCAGTACAGACAGCACCGGTAGTCAGGATTGAACCTGTGTCTCCGGCGCTGTAGGGCAGCAACTCTACCGCTGCACCTTGCCACCCCTTTAGTCTCCTCCTGTTGTAGCTCACAAAACACCATTATACTGATAACGAGTAAACAATGAGACTATATTATTTATTCATTCATCGGAGTTCAACAAGCAAAGCAAAGGTTTGGATTTTGTCTAGTTGGAATGAAAGATTTACATTAAATCTTACAGCCCGGAAAAGGGCAAGGAGCCAAATAGGACAGGTGCTGTTGGCACGGTGGACAGGCAGCAACGGGCAGGTAGGTTCACACAGCCGAGTTTCTGAACGGCCTTTCATCAATGATTCACTTAGCACCTGGACCAATTGGAAGAGCAGTCTTTGGCAAGTTTACACCAGGTTTAACCAAGGATCACATTTTTGTCAACCTTGTCAGTGGAAAATAATTGAGATGGCGTAAGTCAGTGCATCTTATATCACGCACTGATTCAGGTTCAAGGCACCCACTCCAGCCCATTGCTTTCTCTCATAAAAGAAGCATAACACACAAATGCTGTTACATAAGCATTTTTATCTTTTATTTAATTCATGCATTCTGCATTAAAAAATGTTTCTTGTCCATTTATCTGAATTCTGGATGAATAATTGATGAGAATTTTTGCCCCTTTATCTTCGTGAGAGAATTGGCAGTACCTCGACACCACACTGTTCACTGCAAAGTATTGTTTATTCAGCTGAAAACCTGAATAAAATAGACAACCTATTGCTTTTTAAAAAATTTGGCCCAGGAACTTTTAGTTTAATTCAGAGATTTTTTTGGACATCAGAGATACAGTGCGGAAACAGGCCCTTCGGCCCACCAAGTATGCACCAACCAGCGATAACCCCGTACACAAACATTATCCTACACACACTAGAGACAATTAGTTTGGTTTAGTTTAGTTTAGAGATACAGTGCGGAAACAGGCCATTCGGCCCACCGGGTCCGCACCGACCAGCGATCCCCGCACATTAACACAAGCCTACACACACGAAGGACAATTTACACTTATACCAAGTATACAAACCCAAGCCAATTAACCTACAAACCTGTACGTCTTTGGAGTGTGGGAGGAAACCAAAGATCTCGGAGAAAACCCACGCAGGTCACGGGGAGAACGTACAAACTCCGTACAGACAGCACCCGTAGTCAGGATCGATCCCGGGTCACCAGCGCTGGAAGGACTGCCAGGGAGCAACTCTGTCACTGCACCACCATGCCGCCCAACCTAATGCTTTTCAAATGTTGGCCCAGGCACTTTTAGTTTAGTTCTGAACATTTTTTTAGACTTTAGAGAAGACTTCAGAGAAAAATGTTAACATTTTTTTACCGAACCCAAGTTTGGAAGGAAAACGGAGCACCCGGAGAAAACTCACAGACAGTACCCGCTGGATGGAACCTGGGTCTCTGATGCTGTAAGGCATCAACTCTACTGCTGCGCCATCATGCCGCACCGAACTAAGTACCCAGAACCTGTTTTTAGAAAGAGTGTCAAAGTTTTATTGAATACTAGACCAGGTGCGGACCCATTGGGCCCGTCCCCCAAGGCAATATTCCACCACTCACCCATAGCCCCCAACTGTGTAGGCGCGGCTGACGGGTTCCCGTTGTGATGCCAGAGATCCCCATTGTGATGCGAGTGATGGCAACCCTCCCACAACTGCGCAGGCGCAGCCAGCAAGTGGGATCGCGACTGAAACGTTTTTAAAGTTCAAAATGGCAATAACCTGTAATATATAAGATCAATGTGAACGCATCTCACTCTCCCTCTTCGGTCCCCTATTCCCCTCCTCCATTATCCTCCCTCAACCCACTCTCCACCAACCCTCCTCTGCTTCCTCCCCTCACCCCCTCCCTCCTCCCCCTCCCCTCATCCATTACCTCACCATCTCTCTTTCTACCCCATATCCTCCTCCATTCCCCCTCCATTCTACCCCAGCACTCCCTCCCCCTTCTCTTCACCCTCCCTCTTCTCTCCCCTCTCTTGCTCCCCTCCTCCACTCCCTCCCTCACCTCTCCCTCCGTCTCTTTTTCCCCTACCGTCAGTCACTCCCTACCCTCAGTCACTCCCTCCCACCCCCCACAACCCCTCTCCCCTCCCTACCCTCCGGACCCATTGGGCCCCGTTCCCCCTGCGCAATATTCCATCACTCACCCGTTTCCCCAACGCAACCCTTTTCCACCACTCACCCGTTCCCCCAATGCAACCCGTTCCCCCAACGCAATATTGCACCACTCACTCATAGCCCCCAACTGCGCAGGTGCGGCTCATGCACTCCCTCCCCCTCCTCTTCACCCTCCCTCTTCTCTCCCCTCTCCTCCTCCCCTCTGCTCCCCCTCACTTTCTTTTTCCCTACCCTCAGTCACTCCCACTCTCACTCCTCCCCTATCGCACTCCCCCACTAAACACAATGTTTAAATAACATTTCTTCTCCTCCCCTCCCCCACTCTCCCCGCTCTCATTACAACAATGTAACAGATCTCTCATTGCACTGCGGGCACTGTTGATTGGCAGCTTATGTAAATGAGATCCCATTGTGAGGTCATTGTCCAGTGGTGCACTCTTCACCGACAGCTTATGTAAATGAGATCCCACTGTGATTCTGGGCTCCACAAGTTGGTAAGGTAGCCTGCGGGAACAGAGGGATAAAGTCACATTTAGGTAAAGGTACATAACATTGTGTAGTTGTCAGGGATGTGAGACAAATCCATACTTTGTGTCCCGTCGTTCCCATAGATGGAAAAGCAATGTGTAGTTCGTTAGGCTTTAGAGATACAACAAGTACCATGGTGCAGTGAGAAGCTTTTTTGTTGAGTGCTATCCAGTCAGCGGAAAGACTATACATGATACAATCAAGCCGTCCACAGTGTACAAATGCATGAGATGAAAGGGCCACCCTTTTAAGAATGAGATCTGGAAGAATATTTACCTGAGAGGAATTAATGAGGAAGTCACCTGGCCCCTTGAGTCTGTGCTGCCTGTATCGAGGTCATATTTGAACTTCTTCCTCAACATGATTTCTGCACTATCCTCATATCCCTCTGTTCCATTAGTGTCCAGAAATCTATTAGAACACAAAGCAGCACAAGGGCGGCACAAGGGCGGCACAAGGGCGGCACAAGGGCGGCACGGGTGCTGTCTATACGGAGTTTGTACGTTCTCCCCGTGACCTGCGCGGGTTTTCTCCGAGATCTTCGGTTTACTCCCACGCTCCAAAGACGTACAGGTGTGTCTGTTAATTGGCTGGTATAAGTGTGTAATAAGTTGGGTAGTGTTAATGTGCGGGCATCGCTGGTCGGTGCAGACTCGGTGGGCCAAAGGGTCAGTTTCCACGCTGTATCTCTAAATTAAACTAAACTACAGCACAGGAATGCCCTTAATTATTTGTGTCCAACACAGTGTCAAGATAAATTGATTCTGTTTTGAATTAGCTGTTTTGAAATACGTTCTCCACTTCACCTCAAGATAAAGAGAGGCAGTTATAAAGAAACCCGTTGATTTGATTCCATGGAATGTAGATCGGGCAAATTCCTGACAGGCGAGGTGTGTCATTCAGTGAGTCCCTGCCCATGCACCGAAGACAAAAAAATTATCTCAGTTTGCCTTTCAAAGTAATTCCTTTAACACACACAAACCAGAATTTCCACCCTCGCAAATAATAATGAACTTTGATTGAACGGGAACATTGCATTGTGCTCTGGCCAATGCAGCTTTAATTACAGAGATTAACGTGAAGCAATTTCGACACAGGACTGCAATCGCCCTCAGCAAAAGAAGCATTCAGATTCTGCAACCGGGCCTGCTTGAGATATTCGCCAAGCCCACAACTCTGGGCTGCCCTGAACACTGACCCCATTATCAGCACAAGTCAAGGTTGGCTGGCGAACACAGACAGAACTTTGTGGACTCTTCCCCCCGCCCCCGTGCTTCCACCTTCCACCCACCATTCACACACACCACTGTGTGCTGCCCTGATCCCGTGCATTTCTCGCAAGCCCGTGGAGAGATGCTCAGCCCCTGGGTCTAAGCACAGAGAGAGAAGGTTTGTGCAACGGGCAAACAATCAGTGGTTTGCCCACGCTCCAAACATTAACCCAGCAGCCAGCTTGGAGCCAATCATCGATACTGTTTGGCTCAAACACCTCCTTTAAATGGATAATTCGCTCTTTGACTGCAGAGACCCAGCTTCCAAAATATGACTGGGGATGGCACTTAGCTGAACCATCGATCCAATAAAATGGAAGAAGACCCCCATCATTCGCGCTTGGACACTGCAGCTACTTGCCAAGACTACGCAGGCAGCACCTCAAACCCAACCCCACCAGCTCCGTAACCTCCTTCAAGGCTCCACAAATTTAGCTTAGAGATGCAGTGCGGAAACAGGCCCTTCGGGCCACCGAGTCCGCACTGACCAGCGATCCCCGCACATTAACACTACCCTACACACTAGGGGCCATTTACTATTTTTTACTGAAGCCAATTAACCTACAAACCTGTGCATCTTTGCAGTGTGGGAGGGAAGCAGAGCACCAAGGGAAGGGGGGAAACCTACGCAGGTCACGGGAAGAAAGTGCAAACTCCGTACAGACAACACCCGTAGGCAGGATCAAACCCGGGTCTCTGGCGCTGTAAGACAGCAACTTTACCGCGGAGCCACCAGGCCACCCCCGAATTAACTTTACACATGCTGGAAGACAAATTAGACAAAAAAGCAAACAAATAACTGGTGAAGAAAAAAATCCAACAGGTAGCCATGTGATAATAATGTCACAGTGATGTTAATAAGTGGATACATTTAAGTCAAGCATTTTGAACGGATCTTTTCATGTATCTGAGATGGCATTTAGAATCATGGAGTCATACAGCCCAGAAACAGGCCCTTCTCTGGAGAAAAGGAATAGGTGATGTTATGAGTCGAAACCTTTCCTAAATCCTCCAAACCTTTCCTATCCATGTCCCTGTCCAAGTGTCTTATAAATGTTGTTATTGTACCGGCCTAAACTACCTCCTCTGGCAGCTTGTTCCTCTGCCTATCACCCTCTGAGTGAAAACGTTGCCCATCAGGTTCGTATTGAATCTTGCCCTCCCACCCTAAACATATGTATGATTCCCCTACAATGGTTAAACAACTACTGACAGTACAGTCCTTCCTTTGGTTTGCTCTGGAGTGTCAGCCAAGATATGGTCCACCTGGGCCTGTACTCGCTGGAGTTTAGAAGGGTGGACCTCATTGAAACTTACCAAATAGTGAAAGACCTGGGTAGATTGGATGTGGAGAGGATGTTTCCACTAGTGGGAGAGTTTAGGACCAGAGGCCATAACTTCAGAATAGACGGACATGCCTTTAGAAAAGAGATGATGAGGAATTTCTTTAGGCAGAGGGTGGTGAATCTGTGGAATTCATTTCTACGGACGGCTGTGAAAGCCAAGTCACTGGATATTTTTAAGGCGTAGAATGACAGAATTTTGATTTGTACGGGTGTCAGGGGTTATGGGGAGAGGGCAGGAGATTGGGGTTGAGAGGGGAAGATAGATCAGCCACGATTGAATGGCAGATGGGCCAAATTGCCTCCTTCTGCTCCTTGAATCTACAGTATGAGCCCTCTATAGTGAGATTTGAACACAATACGTTCTGAGAATGATGAGGATGCTACAATTGAGGTCAGGCTTGGTAATATATGAGTTGAACTCAAATGTCAAATGTTGAAATTCAAATGTTGCCAAATATGATTTGTACAAGTATTGCCTAGGAGATCTGAAGGGTGGATGGGAAATCTGAGGGGTTATGTTTCCACACAAAGTGTCACTGATATCTGGAATGATCTGCCAGAGGAGATGGTGGAGACAGGATCAGTAAAAGCAATTGGATCTGGACAGGTACTTTGACCTGCAAGTCATAGAGGGATGTAGAACCAATGCAGTTAAGTGGGATTCATATCCAGGGGCATGCAGGTGGGTCAACGGCCTACTTCAACACTGTACAACTCATTAACTCAAGTTAGGGCATTGCAATTGCCAGCAGCAGACACCCCATTTGTGGACATTGGCTCCCATGGCAGCACAGTAGTGCAGCTGGATCAGCACAAAAGACGCAGGTAGTGCAGCACCAGAAACCCGGGTTCGATCCTATGGGTTCTGTCTGTACCTTCTCCCCGTGACCTGCGTGGGTATTCTCCAGGATTTCCAGTTTCACTCCAAAGACGTACAGGTTTGTAAGTTAATTGACTTTGGTAAAATTGTAAATTGTCACGTGTGTGTGTGTAGAATAGTGTCAATGTGCAGGGATCGCTGGTCGGCGTGAGCTGAAGGACCTGTTTCTGCGCCATATCTCTAAACTAAACTAAACTAAACGCAGTTTCATTCCTGACCTCGGGTGCTTTCTGTGTGGAGTATGCACGTTCTCCCAGTGACCACACTGGTTTCTTCTGGGACCTCCAGTTTCTTCCAACATCCCAAAGACACCCAGGTTTGTAGATTGATCAGCCTCTAGAACTTGCTCCAAGTGTGTAGGGAGTGGATGCAAGGGGCGAGTTAACATAGAATCAGTGTGAGCTGGTAATCGATGTTCAGTGTGGACTCGGTGGGCCGAAGGGCCGATTCAATTCAAAACATCACCTGTTCCTTTTCTCCAAAGATGTTGCCTGACCCGCTGAGTTACTCCAGCATTCTGTGTCTATCTTCAGTGTAAACCAGCATCTACAGTTCCCTCCCATCTTGTTTGAAACTTGCAGGTCAGCCATTTCCAGTGACGAGCAACGAAGGTGCTGAAATCCAGCGTTGCTTCATTCGGCTTAGAGCCAAACTGCAGGAAGAATGGGACAGCTTAAATATCACGTGCACATGAAATATAGAGTTAGTGAAAACATTCAGAAATGCACCACACAGCCAGATGCTTTGAAGGCAATAGGCCATTACTTTAGGTCTTGTGGGAAATCTATTCTGGTCGTCTGTGACTTGGAGAAATCCCTGAGAGGTGGTTTCAATTAATGCCGTACAAACTGCATGCATAGGGGGACTAATTATCGTGAGCATAGTGAAGAAGAAAATGTTCAAGCTGAGATTTTGGAGAGGTTGGTGTGTGCGTTAGATGTAATGCGACCAGTAATTTTGAGATTATGTGGAGCCCAGTTTCTCTTTACGTTTTTGAGTGTATATTATACACACAGTTGTGGGAAGAAATTATTGAAAGGAAATATGTTACAGCGCTACAGCTCATTCCAACCTTATGCCTGAGCGGTGGAATAGAGACACAGGAGACTAGACTTTACTTTAGACTTTAGAGTTACAGCGCGGAAACAGGCCCCATCAGCCCACCAAGTCAGTGCCGACCAGCAATCACCCCGTACACTAGCACTATCCAACACACTAGGGACAATTTACAATTTTGCCAAAGCCAATTAACCTACAAACCAGGCACGTCTTTGGAGTGTGGGAGGAAACTGGAGGACCCGGAGAAAACCCATGCAAATCACGGGGAGAACGTACAAAGTCCGTACTGACAGCACCTGTAGTCAGGATCAAGCCCGGGTCTCTTGTGCTGTAAGGCAACAACTCTCCTGCTGTGTTACTCTGCTACCCCTGGATGCTGGAATCTTGAACGGATCAGGGAGCATCTGAGGAAGGAAATGGAGAGGTGACATTTCAAGTCAGACTTAAGAAGGGTCCCAACCTAGGACGTTCATTTCCCTCCACAGATTCTACCTGACCTGTTGAGTTCAACCAGGACTTTGTTTTGTGCTCATAAGTCCGAGCAATTAAGTGCATTTTCTACTTTTGTTTCAGTAATCAATAATGGAATATTCTGATGAATTAATTCCCCCAGGTAACTAGTGTTTAGTTTAGTTTATTATTGTCATGTGTACTAAGGTACAGTGAAAAACTGTTGTTTGTGTGCTATCCAGTGAGAAAAAGACTCAACGTGAATACAATCAACCCATCCCACAGTGGAAAGATAAAGGGGAAAGGATACAATGTTTAATGCAAAGATATAACACTGAAGTCCAATATAGTCCAACTAAAGAAAGTTCAAACGTCTCCAATGAGTTAGATAGTAGTTCAGCACTGCTCTCTGGTTGTGGTAGGATGATTCAGTTGCCTGATAACAGCTGGGAAGAAACTGTTCCTGAATCTGAAAGTATGTCTTTTCAAACTTTAGGTGAACTTTTTAAAATTTTATTTTAGTTTTTTTATTGCCACTTGTACCAAGGTACAGTGACATGCTTTTTTGTTGCATCTATCCACCCTTGTCTGCAGGTTTGATGACAAAGTGCTTTGCAGGGAGTGGAGAGTGATGATTGAATTAGTTTAGTTTAGAGATACAGCATTGAAACTGCCCCCCCCCGAGTCAATCACCCTGTACGCTAGTTCTATCCTACACTTTATCTACAGAAGCCAATTAACCTGCACGTCTTTGGAGTGTGGGAGGAAACCGGAGCATTGTGGTCACAGGGAGAACGTACAAACTCCATGCAGACAGCACCTGTGATCAGGACCAAACCCGGGTCTCTGGCGCCGTATGGCAAAATCTCTCCCGCTGGAAGTAGTGAGCGAATGGAGAATTCATGCCTATCCAGGTTGATTTCTATAGTGACAATGCCCAAAATGATGCATTTTCAGATGCGAGTCAGTAAACTAGCTCTAGACTCAGCAATAACGTTTAGTTCAGTTTAGTTTATCGCCACGTGTTCCGAGGTACAGTGAAAAACTTTTGTTGCATGCTAATGAGTCAGCAGAAAGACAATACATGATTACAATCGAGCCGTCTACAGGGTACAGATGCACGATAAAGGGAATAACGTAAATAACGTTTAGTGCAAGTCCAGTAAAGTCCGATCAAAGATAGTCCAAGGGTCTCCAATGAAATAGATAGTAGCTCAGGACTGAGCTAGTAAGTGTGAGTACTTAATGACTGAGTGGCCGCATTCTCCAGATGAAGTTAGTGTTGACTTCAAATCCATCCACTTGTGGGAGAGTCTAAGACTAGAGGTCATAGCCTCAGAATTAAAGGATGTTCCTTTAGGAAAGAGATGAAGAAGAATTTCTTTAGTCAGAGGGTGGTGAATCTGTGGAATACATTGCCACAGAAGGTTGTGGAGGCCATGTCAATGGATATTTTTAAGGCAGAGATAGATAGCTTCTTGATTAGTACGGTTGTCAGGGGTTATGGGGAGAAGGCAACAGAATTGGGTTAGGCGGGAGGGATAGATCAGCCGTGATTGAATGGCGGAGTAGACTTGATGGGCCGGATGGCCTAATTCTGCTCCCATCACTTATGGACTTATCATGTTACAAGGCTTTGTCGGCTCAGCAGCAGATGAGTGTAGTCAGCAGGGGAGCCTGCGACCAACACTTAATGGAAAGAAAGAAAAATTTAGTGAAATTAGTTTAAATCAGGGCTCCGTGGGTAGAGCATTTGATCTCTGTTCTCCTGTCTCTGTCCACAATAGTCTCCGATCAAACCCACGCAGGCCTTGAACACTAAACTGCACACTGGCTTAATGATTTTTCATCTGACTCTGACAGCTGGTAATTGTGGTGCTGGAAGGCTGATTCCACTTGTGTGACACAACTGGGATCTGCGCTGTGGAGTGATCTCATTTACGAATGAGCAGTTTGCCCTGGTCTTGATCTTTAATTCAATACAGTGGGCTGGAAAAAGGCCTGTTGAGAATATTCAGCCACAAGGGAAACATGAGTCAGAGAACCATTGGAAAGTCACTTCAACTGCAAGCTTGTATCCTTTACCTGGAGGACCACCCACCACTTTTCCATGAGTTTAAACAAAAGTGTTTCCTCAGACGTGTTTCCTCAGCACGGTGGCTTACTGCGCTTGCAGCACCGTATAACCAGTGTATGATCCCGACTACGGGTGCTTGACTGTACGGAGTTTGTACGTTCTCCCCGTGACCTGCGTGGGTTTTCTCTGAGATCTTCGGTTTCCTCCCACACTCCAAAGAACGTTCAGGTTTGTAGGTTAATTGGCTTGGTGTCAATATAAATTGTCCCTAGTGTGTGTAGGATAGTGTTAGTGTGCGGGGATCACTGGTCGGTGCCGACTTGGTGGGCAAAAGGGCCTGTTTCCGCGCTGTATCTCTAAAACAAAAATATAAAAAATAAAACAGACATTTAGTAAAGGTGACATTTTCTATTTATCGGTTCACAAGTTATAGGAGTAGAATTAGCCCATTCGACCCATCGAGCACTCCGCCATTCAATCATGACTGATCTCTGCCTCCTAATCCCATTTTCCTGCCTTCTCCCCATATCCCTTGACACCCGTTCTAATTAAGAATGAGCACAGTTGTATTTTTATGATGCTGAAATATTCTCCACTAGGTACCATTAAGTGCCTCTTTAAAGGTGACCATGACAGAGAAACTGGCACAGGCCCACAACACAAAGTGCTGGAGAAATTCAGTGGGTCACGCAGCATCTGGGGAGGGAATGTCCATCCATTTCCCTAGTCAGATGCTACCTGACCCACTGCGTTACTCCAGCACCTTGTGTTTTGCTCAAGATTCCAACATCTGCAGTTTCTTGTCGCTCTATGACATTTCAGGGACATATCTGATCGATCGAATACCGACCACGTTATTGCAATTGACGGATCACTATTGTTAAGGTGAAAAGTGGAACATTCGGCCCTCAGAGTCTATGGCAGCTCCTGGTTGAATGGACTTGCCCGTCCCGTTTCCTTACTCTTTTGAAAGAGTCTGAAGCAGGGTCTCACCTCTCGGGTGTCAGGGGTTATGGGAAAAAGCAGGAGAATGGGGTCAGGAGGGAGAGGAGGTTGAACAAGTTAGGGCTTTATTCTTTGGAACGCAGAAGGTTAAGGGGGGACTTGATAGAGGTCTTTAAAATGATGAGAGGGATAGACAGAGTTGACATGGATAAGCTTTTTCCATTGAGAGTAGGGAAGATTCAAACAAGAGGACATCATTTGAGAATTAAGGGACAGAAGTTTAGAGGTCGCATGAGGGGGAACTTCTTTACTCAGAGAGTGGTAGCTGTGTGGAATGAGCTTCCAGTGAAGGTGGTGGAGGCAGGTTCGATTTTATAATTTAAAAATAAATTGGATAGGTATATGGACGGGAAAGGAATGGAGGGTTATGGTCTGAGTGCAGGTAGATGGGACTAGGTGAAAATAAGTGTTTGGCACGGACTAGAAGGGCCGAGATGGCCTGTTTCTATGCTGTAATTGTTATATGGTTATATGGTTATATGAGAGATAGATCAGCCATGATTGAATGGTGGAGTAGACTTGATGGGCCGAATGGCCTATTTCTGTTCCTATCACTTGTGATCTTAATTATGACCCAAAACATTACCCATTCCTTCTCTTTAGAGATGCTGCCTGTCGCGCTGAGTTACCCCAGCATTTTGTGCCTATCACCCATACACTAGTTTTATCCTACACACTATGGACGGTTTACAGAAGCCAATAAACCTGCAAACCCGCACGTCTTTGGAATGTGGGAGCACATGGAGAAAACCCACGCGGTCACAGGGAGAACGTGCAAACTCCGTACAGACAGCACCCATAGTCAGGATGGCACAGTAAGGCAGCAACTCTACTGCTGCGCCACCGTGCCACTCCTTCAGAACCATATACTTCCATACTTATATTCAACTCCCAGTTTATATGCCACTTAAATGTATACATAGATTGTGTCGGATTCGCCCACCTACTGTGGCAATTTATTCCAGATGGTAATCACTTTCTACATACAAAATTACCCCTCAGATCACCTATAAATGGGACGACAGATGGCACAATGGGCTAAGTGTTCGGCTGGCAACCGGAAGGTAGCCGGTTCGAATCCTGCTTGGAGTGCATACTGTCGTTGTGTCCTCGGGCAAGACACTTCACCCACCTTTGCCTGTGTGTGAATGTGTGTGAATGTGTGTGAGTGATTGGTGGTGGTCGGAGGGGCCGTAGGCGCAGATTGGCAGCCACGCTTCCGTCAGTCTGCCCCAGGGCAGCTGTGGCTACAGAAGTAGCTTACCACCACCGAGTGTGACTGAGGAGTGAATGAATAATGCGATGTAAAGCGCCTTGAGTATTAGAAAGGCGCTATATAAATCCCATCCATTATTATTATTATTATAAATCTCATTCCCCTTACCTTAAACTACACTCTCTTGTTTTTGATATCCCCACCATGAGTAAATGATATTGACTATCTAACTTATCAATGCCCGTCAATAATCTGATATGTTTCCATTAGGTTATCCCTCAGCATCCTCAGCTCCAGTGTTGATGCTCAGGCAGAAGGCAAGCTGCCACATCTATCACAAGTAAGGGTTATGCTGGATAAGGATTCCACTTCGGAGCAACACCAA
This sequence comes from Amblyraja radiata, assembly GCF_010909765.2. NCBI lineage: Eukaryota > Metazoa > Chordata > Chondrichthyes > Rajiformes > Rajidae > Amblyraja > Amblyraja radiata. The sequence goes on along the minus strand of NC_045960.1, from coordinate 25,664,040 downwards.
ATTAATCTCCATTCACAAAGAGCGGCTGAAGATTAGTACGGATTTCAGGGATTATTGGGAGAAGGCAATAGAAAGGGGTTAGGATATATTGTTTACCGTGTACAATGTTTACATATTCTGTTGCGTTGCTGCAAGTAAGAATTTCATTGTTCTGCCTGGGGCACATGACAATAAAACACTCTTGAGCCTTGATTGAATGGTGTAGATTTGATGGACCAAACGGCTTAATTCTGCTCCTATCACTTATCAACTAATGAAAGGAAAGGCTACCTGAAAATACAACAACTCAAAACATTGCCGTTTACATCCAAAACGGTGAGGGATTATTGGTGAGTTGCCTAAGTCTGCCTCTGCAATCGCTACCAATACCTGCAAATTTAGCAAGGAGTTGGCTTGAAACTCATCTTCTGCAAATTTGAAGCAAATGAAGAAACAAGAATATGGGGCCAGGGGAAAAAAGATAATTGTTCCATTAACGCCACAAATTCTACTTCTGAGCATGGCACAACTTGTTGGAATATTGACTCTGGAAACTGCGTTCCAATCCAACATCTAACAGATGGGAGGGAAGACCTCCCCAAGAAGAAGTCTGTCTGTTCACAGTCACAGTAGAAAGTCTCCACCAGCCACAGTCTAGGCTCCAGTTCATATTATTGTTGCCATTGGCAAAGGGAGGGAGAGGCCATCTGATAAAGCTTGACAAATGGCTTGGTCTTGTGGTCGAGCAGTTCTGAGGTTTCCATTATTGAAACAACATTGTTGGAACAAAACCCACTTGGTTCAATGTAGCAACCCAACAAGAGGGATGCCTGAGAGCCAAAGTGCAACATCTGACCCTGATCAGTTCTACTTGTGGCTACTGCAACGTGAGCAAGGGTGGAGCTGACATTTAAACATGTTCCAAAGAGCATCCAACCCTGTGGTTTTAGATAAATGGGCACCATTTTGTTTGACCTTATAATAAGCTGACAGTTACACTTTTGTCCGATTCCTCCACTTTTCTTTGCCACAAGTAGTCTGGTTGCCACATTGAATAGTTTTAGACATCTAAAATCAAAGTCTGAAGAAAGGTCTTAACCTAAAATGTTACCTATCAAGAGGCAAGAGTCAAGAAAATAGGTGCAGGAGTAGGCCATTCGGCCCTTCGAGCCTGCACCGCCATTCAATATGATCATGGCTGATCATCCAACTCAGTATCCTGTACCTGCCTTCTCTCCATACCCCCTGTTCCCTTCGGCCACAAGGGCCACATCTAACTCCCTCTTAAATATAACTTTGTAACTCTCCTTCATGCTGAAAAATGCCCGCCAGTAAAAATAGGTCCCCATGGAAAAGATTGATACTTTTTTTACTCCTGGGTTTAGTCGAAGTAGGTCGTAGTAGGTCAGCGTGTTATTCGTAGGTAATCAAGGGTTGTCGAAGGTAGTCGTAGATAGTCTTCAACATAGTCAAAGGGAGGTCGAATGAGATCGAAGGAGGTTGTCTTCACTCTCCACTATTCGGTGTCCAATTTTCCCGAAGCTAGTCGAAGCTAGTCTTCAACATAGTCAAAGGAGGTCGAAGGAGGTCTTCTACATAGTCGAAGGAGGTCTTCAACATGACACTTTTTCAAAATCTCCTAAACTCTTCTAAACTCGCCAATTAGGTCGCCGCAGTGGGACAGGCCCTTAACTGATGGCAGTAGTGAAATGAGAATGTGGCCAGGGTGGTATGGGCCATGCTATTTTACAGAAATACAGATGCCTGACCACCGATCCCTGCACACTAAAGGGCCTGTCCCACTTACGCGACCTTTACAGGCGACTGCCGGCTCCATCATAGGTCGCCGAAATTTTCAACATGTTAAAAATTCAGCGGCGACCAGAAAGACGCTACGAATCTTTGGAGACCTCTCACGACCTCTCACAGCCTGTATGGTCGTGAGAGGTCTCCTATGATCGTGAGAGGTCTCTAAAGAGTCGTAGCGTCTTTCTGGTCGCCGCTGAATTTTCAACATGTTAAACATTTAGGCGACCTATCACGGAGCCGGCAGTCGCCTGTAAAGGTCGCGTGAGTGGGACAGGCCCTTAACAGTATACTACACACTAGGGCCAATTTACCATTTTTACTGAAGCCAATTAACCAACAAACCTGCCTGTCTTTGGAGTGTGGGAGGAAACCAGAGCACCCAAAAATATCCACGGAGGTCACTGGTAGAACATACAACTCTGTACAGAGACCACCCATAGTCAGGATCAAACCCGGGTATCAGACACTGAAAGGCAGCGACTCTACCGCTGCGCCACCATACCGCTCTTCTGTGCCAAGTCCCCAAATGGAGTACTCAATTCCCTGATCTTCCAGAAATCTAGCTACTTTATCTTCAAATACCCCGAGTGATCTAGCCTGCGCATCTACCTGCGGTAGAGAATTTAAAAGATATATTACCTTCAGCAAAAAGTTCTTAACCCCTTGACCATTATATGTTTCCATCAGATCATCTCTTCATTCTCCAAAGTACAAAGAATATAGGGCGCAATGTGCTGGAGTAACTCAGCGGGTCAGGCAGCATTCCTGCAGAACATGGATAGGTGACGTTTCAGGTTGGGACCCTTCTTCAGACCGATAGACGCTGCTTGACCCGCTGAGTGACTCCAGCACTTTTAAAGTACAAAGTAATCTTCAAACCAAAATGACCTCTGGTTGACCTTCCTGAAGACATTGTTAACTGGGTTCATTTTCCATTAATCTATGCTTTACTCTGGCATTCAATGGAAGACTTCATGGTGGGACAGATGGGGATGGATTTGCCAGCATCTCTGGAGAGCAGGAATAGGTGAAGTTTCAGGTCCAAACCTTTCTTCAGCATGTGCAACCAGCATCTGCAGTTGCTTCCTACTGAGCTCACTCACTCACATACTCACTCACCCACCTACTCGCTCACTCACTGCTTGACCTACTTGGGTTTTCACCGAGACCTTCAGTTTCCTCCCACACTCCAAAGACAATCAGGTATGTGGGTTAATTGGCTAGGTAAATGTAACAATTGTCCCTAGTGTGTGTAGATCGCTGGTCGGTACGGACCCGGTGGGCCGAAGGGCCTGTTCCCGCGCTGTATCTCTAAACTAAACTAAATCAGAAAATGATGAGAATGTATAGTTTGGCAATCCATATTTCATGAGACAGATAGGACAGTGGCATTGATGAGGCTTTTGGATAGGCACGTGGATATGCAGGTAATGGAGGAATATGGATTAAGTGCTGTTAAGGGTTGGTCACGGTATTATGTTCAGCACTGGCAATGTAGCCGAAGGGCCTGTTCCTGTGCTGTACTCTTCTATTCTTAAACAGGATAATTTATTCATCTGACAACAGTTTACTTAATGTCACCCAGTTGAATTGAAACAGCAACAAATGATGTTATTTCACCGAGTAAGCTCACTATTTAGCTGGTGACCTTTTCAAGCATCAATGTTAGCTGCATTTTGTGAGACACTAAATGAGTACAAAATTAATTCAATACTTCTGGATGGATAACAGTGCATCATCAGAGATTAACAGACCCTGGAGGAGTTCAGCGAAGTTGAGAAGGGGAGTTGACAGCTACCCCCAGGGGGGGAATTACTCAACATCTCCCTCTCCGCACAAATAACTAAACTGGTGGGGGGGGGGGGGGGGTTGTTTGCACTGAAGTTAATTAAATTGACACACTGAGTGGGAGGCAGGACTTGAAAGTTCAGAGTGTATGTTGAGGCATAAGACAGTCATTAATTGTTCAGTTTTAGTTTAGTTCAGAGATGCAGAAACAAGCCCTTTGGCCCACTGCGTCCACACCGACCAGCGATCCCCACGCGTGGACACTATCCTACACACACTAGGGACAATTTACATTTACACCAAGCCAATTAACCGACAAACTTTTTTCACACAGAGAGTGGTGAATCTCTGGAACTCCCTGCCACAAAGGGTAGTCGAGGCCAGTTCATTGGCTATATTTAAGAGGGAGTTAGGTGTGGCCCTTGTGGCTAAGGGGATCAGAGGGTATGGAGAGAAGGCAGGTACGGGATACTGAGTTGGATGATCAGCCATGATCATATTGAATGGTGGTGCAGGCTCGAAGGGCCGAATGGCCTACTCCTGCACCTAATTTCTATGTTTCTATCTATGTTTCTAAACCTGTACATCTTTGGAGTGCGGGAGGAAACCCACGCAGGTCACGGTGAAAACGCACAAACTCTGTACAGACAGCACCCGTGTCATAAGGAATAGGAGTAGAATTAGGCCATTCAGCCCATCAGGTCTACTCTGCCATTCAATCACGGCTGATCTATCTCTCTCTCCTAACCCCATTCTCCAGCCTTCTCCCCTCAACCTCTGACACCTGTACAAATCAAGAATCTATCTATCTCTGCCTTAAAATATATATCTACCCATTCACTGACTTGGCCTCCGCAGCCTTCTGTGGCAAAGATTTCCACAGATTCACCACCCTTATGTATTTAGTCAAAATACATTTCTCCTCATCTCCTTCCTAAAAGAACGTCCTTTAATTCTGAGGCTATAACCTCTAGTCCTAGACTCTCCCACTAGTGGAAACATCCTCTCCACATCCATGGTTATGGATAAGTATCTACTTTCTCTTCAAATACCTAGAGTGATCTAGCCTTCACATCCATCTGCGATAGAGAATTATAAAGATTCTCTGTAAGAAGTCCTTAACCCCCTGACCAATGTACGTTTCAATAAGATCATCTCTTCATTCTTCCAAACTACAAAGAATATAGGATGCAAACTGCTGGAGTAACTCAGTAGGCCAGGCAGCATCCTTGGAGAACATGGATAGGTGACATTTTGTGTCGGGACCCTTCTTCATAGTGATGGACACTGCCTGACCCGCTGGATTGCCAAAGCAATTTGTGCCCTTTTGTTTTGTAAAACAGCATCTGCAATTCTTTGTTTCTCTAAAGGCTATAGATATTTATGATCTAGTAAGGGTAAAGGGGCTGTCCCACTGTGGCGACCTAATCCGTGAGTTCAGAAGAGTGTCTTCGACCTTCAAGCTCGAGTGCACTCGCCTGGAAAACCTCGAGCTGGATCGACCGTCCGCTTTGAAACCACGAGCTGGATCGACCGATCGCACGCACACACACACACACACACACACACACACACATCGCAAAGGCGGGGGCCAGGGAAAGTGGGGGAGCGCTGTCTGAAATTCACACCCGCGATGTACAGAAAGGTAAAAGAAGGCTGCACAGTGTACTTTACAGAGCGCGGAGGGGGGGGTGGGGGGGGGGGTGAGGGAGAGAAGGGGAGAGAGGGGGAGAGAAGGGGAGAGAAGGAGTGAGAAGGGGGGAGAGAAGGGAGGGAGAAGGGGGGGGAGAAGAAGTGGAGGCACTTTTAAGAAGTCAGCCAACTTATAATAAAGTTTAGCGGGCATTTAACCTACCAGTCGGTTTTCCTTGGTCCTGAAAACTCCAATGAGCCAATTAAAATGCCCGGTCAGCGAAGGAGATTGCCTATGGCTGCCCTCGACTGCCTGTAACTACATACTGACCCCACTCCACTACATTACAAGTTCAAAAGAACCATGCCGACTAATTTTTACTCGCGGAAATTTTTCAAAATGCTGAAAAAATTTCCGCAACCTAGCTGAGGCCACGAGTATGCGGGAACTTCCCTTGAGCATGAAGGAGAGTTCCAGTGACCTCATCGGACCTCCTAGGACCACGTGTCGACCATGTTGCGAGTTTGAGTCGAGGGCAAACTCTTCTAAACTCGCAGATGATGTCACCGCAGTGGGACAGCCCCTTTAAGGTGCTTCTTCAAAAACGTATTCTCCTCATTGCTTAATGATGGCCTGCATTAATACCTCAGAGCCCCAGGGTGTAATTAGAGGAAAAACTGTCAGTACACGCTAAAATTGTTCTGTGAATCTGACAACAACCAGTGGCAGCTGCTGATGCACAGGTAAATACTGCAGCCCAAAGGCTGTCATCAATGATCTCTTGCTCTCTGCATGGCTTCACTAATGCAATCAACACTGAATCAATGAGTTTACCAGAATGCAGCCTGGATTAGAGGCTATTAGCTGCTATCAGGCATCTGAACCGTCCTACCAACAACTAGAGAGCAGTCCTGGACTCTGAAGAAGGGTCTCTACCCGAAACGTCGCCCATTCTTTCTTTCTGGCGATGCTGCCTGTCCCGCTGAATTACTGCAGCATTTTGTGTCTATCATTGGAGACCCTCGGACTATCTTTGATCGGACTTTATAAGCCTTATCTTGCACTAAATGTTATTCTCATTATTCCCTTTATCATGTACCTGTACTGTGAATGGCTCGATTGTAATCATATATTGTCTTTTGCTGACTGGTTAGCCCGCAACAAAAGCATTTTACTGTACCTCAGTATGTGATAATAAACTAAACTAAACCAGCCTCAAGGAGAGGTTGGACAAACTTGGATTGTTTTGTCTGGAACGCCAGAGGATTAGGGGAGCCTGATAGAAGTATATAAAATTATGAAAGGCACAGATTCAGTGGGTGAGGCAGTATCTCTGGTGAACATGGATAGATGATGTTTAAGATAGGTGACTAAAACAAGTTTGTTTATTTCCTAATTGGCCGACAATGCAAAGCTCACACTCTGTGCCAGACATCAACATCAATGTGGCTGAGACTGCAAGAAACTGCAAGAGAATTGTGAATGCAGCCCAGACCATCACACAAACCAACCTCCCTTACACTGACTCTATCTACACCTCACGCTGCCTCGGCAAGGCCAGCAGCATAATCAAGGATGAGTCACATCCCGGTCATTCCCTCTTCTCCCCTCTCCCATCAGGCGATAGGTACAGAAGTGTGAAAACGCACACGTCCAGATTCAGGGACAGTTTCTTCCCAGCTGTTATTGGGCAACTGATCCATTCTATCAACAACTAGGGAGCGATCCCGAGTTACTATATACCTCATCAGGGACCCTCAGACTATCTTTAATCGGACTTTACTGGACTTTATCTTGCACTAAATGTTATTCCCATTATCATGTATCTGTACACTGTGGATGGCTCGATTGTAATCTTGCAGTTTCTTGCGGTCTCAAGCTCAATAATGTTGGTGTCTGGCACTTAGTGTGAGCTTTCCATTGTCGGCCTACTGGGAAATAAATAATCTTATTCTAGTCATCTATCTTAAATTGTAATCCTGGATTGTGCTTCTGCTGACTGGTTAGCACGCAACTAAAGTTTTTCACTGTACCTCTGTACACGTGACAATAAACTAATCTAAACCAAACTGATATCAGGGATCCTCTTGAGGTCACACCGTCGCACCCATCATGCCGCAGAATCTGCCTGATCCAGTTCATCCCTTCACTATGGACCGAGACAGCACTGCCTCTTGTGGCTGATGCTGTTCCTCAATCTGCAAATTGCATCTTTAGTTATAACTAGAAAATGCCTTTAATATTCAGAAAGTACAGGCAGCGCCTGTTAAGGGAGAAACTAATAATTTAGCGATGATCCTTCTTCAAAACTGAAATTTGTTGTTGTGGCCTGAAAATCAGCTGCCTAAATCAAAAATAGGCAGCAGTCTATATTTAACAAAGCACAAAATGCTGGAGGTACTCAACAGGTCAGGCAGCATCTGTGAAGGGAAAGGAGAGAAGATGTTTTGGATCGAGACTCTTCTTTAGTCCAGATTTAATCATTCATTGACATTAATACTTGTTTACAGTTTGATTGAGACATATCCAAGCACTTCACTGTTCTCCCCCTCTCCAGCTTTCTCCCCCCTCCCACCTACCATGGACGTGCGGTCAGGGGAGGCAAGGGAGGCAGAGCCTCACCTGTCATACTCCCAATGAAAATGGTTGTTAAGAAAAGTAAAGAAAAATAATAATAAAATAAAATAAATATAAAGATTTTTCCACTGATCTGTTATAAATGTCATTTCTATATGAATCTAATCATTTTTTATAGTCAAAATCGCCAAATTTGCGCAGCTCCGCTGCAAATACAGGGAGAGATGAGAGGTGAGGCGGAGACAAGCTGAGCCTCCCCTCTGATTGTGCAACCCCTCAGAAACTGCATGGAGCGCGGGCAATAAGCGAGTGCCTGTTACCAGGGGCGGAAAACCCGGGGGGGGCCAGAGGGGACACGTCCCCTCCATGTTTTGAGAGGTGGGGGGCACGTCCCCTCCATGTTTTGATAGCAAGTTCCGCTCTTGCCTGTTACTATCTCTATGTATGTCATCAATGTATTGTTTGTAAACCCCTTCATTACATGTCCTAGCCTTCCATAGTCCAGGTAGCTTATTTCACATATAAATATATTTAATTTGTGCTCGCTGGTCTCATCATAAAACTGCAATGAAAAAGCACCAGGGGAGGCAGCGATCACCTCTGCCTCACAAGGGGGAGTGTCTTGAGCCCAGTGGAGGAAGAGCGAGCGTCAATTACGTGCGCTCAGCCCACGTAATTGACGCTGCCTCACTCTCCCTCCACGTTAGCTAGCTTCAGCAGCGGCAACGCACCCGCCCCTCCAGTCACCGTGCTTCACGCACACAGCCCCGGCTCCACCCCTCTCTCTCCCTGGGGAGACGCGGTGCTCAATACAGGGAGGGCCGGGCCACTGATACCAGCCAGTGCCTCCCCAGCCATTGACCTCACCGCACGTCACTGCCACCAACAATCGTTGTGATGAAGGGACTCAACCCGAAAAATCACCTATCAGATACTGCCAGAACTGCTGAGTTACTCCAGCACTTTGTGCACTTTCCTTCTCTCTTACCTAATGATTTTTAATTCCAACTAAGGTGCTAATAAAGATACATGGAACTGCAGATGCTGGAATCTTGAGTAAAACACAAAGTGCTGGAATAACACAATGGGTCAGGCAGCAACTCTGGACTAGCTGGAAAGGAGATATTTCAGGTCGGGACTGGAAAAGTCTGAAGAAGGATCCTAACCCAAAACATTGCCCATCCGTGTCTTCCAAAGATGCTTCCCGACACGCTGAGTTGCTCAAGCACTTCTAGTTTTACTAAGGTGATATTATCTTATTCATGATAATTATGGCCTTTCCTGCATTCTAGTCAGAGAATGTAAATACTCCTAGTTTAGTTTAGTTTAGAGAACCAGCGCGGAAACAGGCCCTTTGGCCCACTGAGTCCACTCACACCCGCTATCCCCGAACACTAACATAAACCTACACACGCTGAGGATAATTTACAATTTTACCAAGCCAATTAACCTACAAACCTGTATGTCTGTGGAGTGTGGGAAGAAACAGGAGCACCCGGAGAAAACCCATGCAGGTCATGGGGAGAACGCACAAACTCCATACAGACAGCACCCGTAGTCAGGATCGAACCCAGGTCTCTGTCGTTGTATGCCATGAACTCTACCGCACCAGTCTTATGCAGAGCCCCTTTTTACAGTAAACCATAGGAGCTACCACAAATGCAAAGGTTCAACTGTTTTAAATCTCCTGGTACTAATGTGTTCAGTTGGTCATGCTCCTAAATGGAACCAGACACAGAATTGGATGGCTGGCGAATTTAGAATGTATGACTATTTCTCAATTTGACAAGTAGATCATTATGAAAGGATTACTGCAATGCTAAATATCAGCAACAGGGCAGGAGCCAAGGCACCTTGTACAGCTGTCTATATCGACAGAGCCAAACCTGTTCATTCCTTCAGCAGATTGACCTTGAGCAGAGTTTCATGACATTCAACAAGATTACGCACAAATTCAAACTGAGCATAACCAATCTGCACATCGGAATTTAAACAATTTGGCAAACCCCTGAAGCAGGTTTTCCAGTCAGGAGAACTGTAGAAAGATCTAAATTCATAGGTTTATTCTATGTGCAGAAGTTGTAAGGAAACTGTGTCTACTCGCTTGATATCTTAAGAGTCGGAATAAACCATCAAAAACTGTTCCTCAGAATTTCTTATTCATAGCTCTTTGCCTAACAGTCACTGCAATTAACAGAACATAGAACGGAGGACATAAGTTTGAGGTGAAGGGAAAAGATTTAATAGGAACCTGAGGGGTAACTTTTTCACACAAAGGTGGGTGTATGGAACGAGCTGCCAGAGGAGGTAGTTGAGGCAGGGATTATTTTAACGTTTAAGAAACAATTAGACAGATACATGGATAGGACCGATTTGGAGGGATGTTGAGCAAATGCAGGCAGGTGGGACTAGTGTAAAATTCCAAGTTCCTTTCATTTACGTATTCCAGCTGTTTTTATAGGCTCAATGAAACAGCAAGAGCAAGAATCAAGGATTCAAAGTGAGTTTAATTGACATCTGAAATCCAACCGTATAAAAGAAACAAGTGGGCGATTGTCAGAAGTTATGACTACAAATGTGATCCAGACATCCAACAAAGTTACAGTGATTAACTGCAGGTTAGCAATAGGAGCAAAGAGGTCTTTCTGCAGTTGTACAGAGCCCTAGAGTGAGACCACACCTGGAGTATTGTGTACAGTTTTGGTCCCCTAATTTGAGGAAGGACATTCTTGCTATTGAGGGAGTGCAGCGTAGGTTTCCAAGGTTAATTCCCGGGATGGCGGGACTGTCATATGCTGTGAGAATGGAGCAGCTGGGCTTGTACACTCTGGACTTTAGAAGGATGAGAGAGTATCTCATTGAAACATATAAGATTGTTAAGGGTTTGGACACGCTAGAGGCAGGAAACATGTTCCCGATGTTGGGGGAGAACCAGAACCAGGGGCCACTGTTTAAGAATAAGGAGTAAGCGATTTAGAACGGAGACGAGGAAACACTTTTTCTCACAGAGAGTGGTGAGTCTGTGGAATTCTCTGCCTCAGAGGGCGGTGGAGACGGGCTCTCTGGATGCTTTCAAGAGAGAGCTAGATAGGGCTCTTAAAAATAGCAGAGTCAGGGGATATGGGGAGAAGGCAGGAACGGGGTACTGATTGGGGATGATCAGGTATGATCACATTGAATGGCGGTGCTGGTTCGAAGGGCCGAATGGCCTACTCTTACAACTATTGTCTTTTGCCTATTGTTCTATCGCAATGTTTATGAACCAGTTAGGCAGGTACATGGATAGGACAGGTTTGGAGGGATATGGGTCAAACGCAGGCAGGTGGGACTAGTGTAGCTGGGACATGTTGGCTGGTGTGGGGCAAGTTGGGCTGAAGGGCCTGTTTCCACGCTACATGACTCTATAACACAAGAACAGGCCCTTCGGCCCACAATGTTACGTGCTGAACATGCTGCCAAGTTAAACTGATTTCATCTCCTGTACATGATCAATATCTCTCTATTCCTTCCACTTCCATGTGCCTACCTAAAAGCCTTTTAAACACCACTATCACATCTGCCTCCACCACCACCCCTGGCAATGTGTTCCAAGCCCCCATTACTCTCTGTGTAAAAAACATTCCCCCTCTCATCTTATGCCATGCCCTCTAGTGTTGGTAATTTCCACCCCAGGGAAAAGGTTCTGAATATCTCCCCTATCTATGCCTCTCGTAATTTTGTAACAAGTCTCCCCTCAACCTCCAACTGCCTTCTTCTTCTTGCGTATGGCGTGCACAGCCTAAAGTTGTAGGACAACTTGTTCTATTTGTCTTATTTGATTGTGCACGCCAGGTTGATTGCATTTGTCAAAACAGGGCGGACCACATGAAGGTTGCAATCTCCCACCCCAACCTCCAACTGTTGTAATAAAAAGACACCAAGGTGCTGGAGAATCTCAGCGGGTCGGGCAATATCTCTAGGGAACATGGATATAAATCTGTTTTTATAAATCTCTGAAACCTTTCTTCATAGATTTAAAATCATATAGGCACTGAACAAATCTGTTTTATCTTTTCAACTTTGATATTTGGTACTCCAAGCCTTAACTGGAAAACCATACTACCTTATTAAAACATTAGTAAGGTAGCAGTATAAAGCAGCCTGACTTCCTTGGTGTTTGAGTATGTTGATTTATTTCTGTCTTGGTTTAGTTTAGAGATACAGCATGGAAACAGGCCGTTCGGCCCACCAAGTCCATGCTGACCAGCGGCCCCAGCACACTAACACTGTCCTATACACACTATGGACAATTTGTAATTATACCAAACCAATTAGCCTACAAACCTGCAAGTCTTTGGAATGTAGGAGGTAACAGGAGCTTTCCGGAAAAAATGCACGCAGGTCACGGGGAGAACTTACAAACTCAGTTTAGACAGCACCCCCAATCAGGATCAAACCTAGGTCATTGGTGCTGTAAGGCAGCAACTCTACTGCTGTTTCACTGTACTATAACATTGGTGTTTAATTATTTTGACTTTGGGCAGCCAAACTGAGAGCTGCTGTCAGCAAATCTGAAAAACGCAGCACTTAGTAATACCCCATGGCAGAAAGTTCATAGCATGAGTTAGACACAACAACAATTACTTGAGGGTGATTTCTGGATTATAATCTCTTCTCTGGTCCAGATGGCAATTATTAGCTGCTGAAACTATTATATTATTGCCCATGTAATTATTGCCACGTGTTCATTGATCTGTAGTTAATGGAAAAAATATAGTCTTGAAATGGAAGAGATGTTCGGTAATTCCCACATTATTTTGGTGGTTTTTGAGACCTTTGACAACAGAGATTCCAGGACTGTAGAGTAGCATTTTCACAAGGACTACAACATCCTTTAATCACAGAGAAACATGATTTGTAACAAATAAATTAGTGTCGCACAGCGGTAGAGTTGCTGCCTTACAGCGCCAGAGACCCAGGTTCGATCCTGACTACGGGTGCTGTCTGTATGGAGTTTGTACATTCTCCCCGTGACCTATGTGGATTTTCCCGAGGTGCTCCGATTTGAATGAATGCATAAGGTTATTGGCCACGTATTCACATACATGGAATTTGCAATGGTGCTCCGCCCGCAAGTGACAACATGACATACAGTGACAGTTAGGAATGACACATAAAACATTAAACATTAATAATAAAGCATTATTGATTAAACATGTGAATTAAATAAAATACCAGAGCAAAAGAAGGCTACAGATTTTTGGCTGTTGAGTAGAGCTGCTACTCGTAGAAAAAAGCTGTTTTTATATCTGGCTGTGGCAGCTTTGACAGTCCGGAGTCACCTTCCAGAGGGAAGTGATTCAAAGAGTTTGTGGCCAGGGTGAGAGGGGTCAGAGATGGTCTTACCCACTCACTTCCTGGCCCTTGCAGTGTACAGTTCGTCAACGGAGGGAAGGTTACAGCCAATAACCTTCTCAGCTGATCGGACGATTCGCTGCAGCCTCCGGATGTCGTGCTTGGTGGCTGAGCCAAACCAGAACATGATGGAGAAGGTGAGGACAGATCTACGATGGCCGTGTAGAATTGGGCCATCATTGCCTGTGGTAGATTGTGCTTCCTCAGCTGCCGCAGGAAGTACATCTTCTGATGTGCCTTTTTGACTGTGGAGTCGATGGTAGCCCCCCCACTTAAGGTCCTTGGAGATGATGGTTCCCAGGAACTTAAAAGACTCCAGAGATGTGACTGTGGTGTTGTTGATGGTGAGTGGGGTGAGAGGAGGGGGAGCTCTCCTAAAGTCTACAATCAGTTATACTGTCTTAAGAGCATTGAGCTCCTGGTTGTTGCGATGGCACCAAGACGCCAGCTGTGACACTTCCTGTCTGTAGGCAGATTCTTCCCCATCCTGGATCAGTCCAATCAGGGTTATGTCGTCTGCAAACTTGAGAAGCTTGACAGAGGAGTCAGTGGAGGTGCAGTCGTTGGTGTAGACATAGTAGAGGAGTGGGGAGAGTATGCAGCCTTGCGGTGCTCCTATGCTGAGTGTTTGCGGGTCCGAGATGTGCTTTCCCAGCCTCACATGCTGCTTCCTGTCTGTCAGGATGTTGGTGATCCACCGACAGAAGGGTTCAGGCACAGTCAACTCGGGAAATTTTGGAGTGTAGTAGCTCTGGCACAATGGTGTTGAATGCAGAGCTAAGATCAACAAACAAAATCCTCGTATAGGTCCCCTGGCGGTCTAGGTGCTGGAGGATGCAGTCCCAGGTTGACTGCATCATCCACAGATCTATTGGCCCGATAAGCAAACTACAGAGGGTCCAGCAGGGGGTTTGTGATATTTTCAGCTTGGCCAGCACAAGCCTTTCAAGGGTCTTCATGACTACAGAGGTCAGTGCGACAGGCCTGCAGTCATTAAGACCGGTAATCCTTGCCTTTTTGGGTAAAGGGACAATAGTGGAGACTTTGAAGCAGGCAGGGACAGTACAGGTTTGCAGGGACTGGTTAAAAATGTCAGGTAGACCGGCACAGAGCTTGAGAGTAGAGGAGGAAACATTGTCCGGTCCAGGAGCTTTCTGGCTTTTCTGTCTTCTGAACAGCCTCCCCACCTCCTCTATTTATTTTGTTGATGATGGAGAAGTGATGTTGTGCAGCACAGAGGGGGTGGGTAATTGGGTGTGAAGTGGTGATTGGGGAGGGGTGGATGTAGAAGGGCCCAGTCTTTGCAGACTGCGGTCAGGCTGTGAGTGGGTGTGAAGTGTTGGTTGGGATGGGAAAGGGTCCAATCTGAAATGGCTGCAGTCTTGCTTTAAGTAGGTGTGAAGTGGTGAATGTGGTGGAGTGGGTGCAGAATGGTCAATTCTTTGCAGACTGGGGTCTGGCTGTGTGTAGGGGGGAAGGGGGTACCAGGGTTACGTTTCTGCTTGTCAACCCTGCAGTAGAACTCATTCAGGTCGTTGGTCAGCTGACGATTGTCCAAAGAGCGTGGGGCTTTCCTCTTGTAGCTGGTGATTTCTTGCAAGCCCTTCCAAACTGAAGAAGAGTCACTAGCTGAGAACTTGTTCCTCAACTTCTCAGAATACCTTTCCTTGGCAGCTCTGATTCATCTTCTCAGCTTGTACTTGGCCTGCCTGTAGAGGTCTGCATCCCTGCTCCTGTAGGCCTCCTCTTTAGACTGTTGGAGCTGTCTGAGTTCTGCTGTAAACCAGGGCTTGGTGTTGTTGAACCAGGTCTGGGTCCTAGTTGGAATGCGACTGTCCTCTCAAAAGCTGACATATGATGATACAGGTAGACAAAAGTGCTGGCGAAACTCAGCGGGTGATGCAGCATCTATGGAGCGAAGGAAATAGGCAACATTTCGGGCAACGACTGAAGAAGGGTTTCAGCCCGAAACGTTGCCTATTTCCTTCATTCCATAGATGTTGCCTCACCCCGCTGAGTTTCTCCAGCACTTTTGTCTACCTTCGATTTTCCAGCATCTGCAGTTCCTTCTTAAATATGATGATACAGTGTCTGTATACTCATCGAGGCTTGTGGTTGCTTCCCTGAACACATTCCAATCTGTGCAGTCAAAGCAGGATTGTAGGTTCTCAATGCCCTCGCTGGTCCACCTTTTCGTTGTTCTGACCACAGACTTAGCAGCTTTTAGTTTCTGCCTGTAGGTCGGAATAAGATGAACTACACAATGATCAGAGAGACCCAGACCCGTCCGGGGAACAGAGCGATATGCGTTCTTGATTGATGTGTAACAGTGGTCAAGTGTTCTCTCCCCTCTGGTGGGGCAGGTAACCTGAAGTCTGTACTTTGGAAGGTCACGGCTGAGGTTAGCCTTGTTAAAGTTCCCCAAAACAATGACCGTGGAGTCTGGGAAGTCACTCTCAACCTTCATTAGCTGGTCAGCAAGTTGCGTTTGAGCATCACGTATGCAGGCATGGGGAGGAATGTAAACTCCAGCGAGAATAAAGGAGTTAAATTCACTCGGAGAGTAGAAGGGTTTGCAGTTTATAAAGAAGGATTCTAAGTTAGGAGAGCAGAAGTTTGACATTACTGTGATGTCACTGCACCAGTCCTGGTTGGTATAGAAGCATATTCCACCGCCTCTTGATTTCCCCGCTGCCTCCACTTCGCGATCCGCTCTGTGAAGTTGGAAACCAGCCAGTTGCAGCGCGCTGTCTAGGGTCGACTCACACAGCCAGGTCTTGGTGAAGCTCAGGGCAGCGGCTCGAGAGGTCCTTGTATGTCCGACGCAAGAGTTGCAGTTCGTCCAATTTTTTTATTGAGAGAAAGTACGTTTGCCAGGAATATGCTCGGGAATGGTGTGCGTGATCCTCGTCGCCGGAGTCGGGTGAGTGCTCCAGAGCACTTTCCACGGGTCCTCCTCCATCTCAAGACCTTGAACGTAGCCACAGCCCCGCTGACGAGTATGTCCAAATAATCCCGCGAGTGAGTGAAATCCGGAACGATGTTTGGAGGTACCGTATGTCCGATGTTTATGAGTACCTCTCTCGTGAAAGTAATCTTTGTAGGGTTTTCACAGACGACACAAATGAACAAACACATACAAAACAGCACCCACATCCCACAGAGGTAGCACTTTCCACCCACTGGGTTAGAGGTTTCCACCCACATCCCAAAGAGGTAGAGATGTGTGGGTTAATTGGCTTCGGTAAAAATAGTCCCTAGTGTGCTGGATAGTACTAGTGCACGGGTTGATCACTGATTGGGTGCAGTCTCGGTGCACCAAAGGGCTTGTTTCCGCGCTGTATCTCTAAGTCCTATCCACCCACTAACTTTCAGTTGAATTACTGCTGTGGGCTTGAGCTTTGTGAGACAAGGATCCAAGTGTAATCCCGGCTGATGTGTACCACACAATGTTACAGGCTATTCCAATGAATGCATGGTGGTGAATGATGGGAATTGTTTCAATGCTGAGCTCAGATGATAAACCAAAAAAAACAGATCTAGCAAGGAATCAGAAATGAAGTTTCCAAGCAAACCGCTTAAGAGGCTTGTTAATGAATCAGAAGACAGTGAGTAATGAAGCCTTAGAACTACAACATCATGCTGTGATCATTCAAAATTAATTTCATGCGGATGCTGATTGTAAACTGCTGTTCTCACAGCGCTACTTATCATCACCAGACATGCATCATCAATACATGCAGGGTAATGATAAGCTCATATCATAGGCAAGTTTAAGATGAAAATCACCATATGTCCAATGTTAGATCATCCGTTCAAAAATACCTGACTGTCCTTGTTTCACTCATTCACCCATTCCAGATGTTATGGCTTTTCCACTCCATTCGTTAAGTTTAGTTTAGAGATACAGTGCAGAAATAGGCCATTCGGCCCACCGAGTCCGCGCCGACCAGCGATCCTCGCGCATTAGCACTATCCTAGGGACAATTTACAATTTTACTGAAGCTAATTAATTTACAAACCTGTACGTCTTTGGAGTGTTGGAGAAACCTGGAGCCTCCCGGAGAAAACCCATGCAGGTCACGGGGAGAACGTACAAACTCCATACAGACAGCACCCGTAGTTGGGATTGAACCCGAGTCTGGCGCTGTAAGGCAGCAATTCTACCCCTGCGCCACCGTGCCACCCATCTGGAAGTATATTCAATCAAACTTCTGTAGCAGCAGTTTCAGCTACAATGGTATGGTGTTCTGAACCTACCGTTGGAAGCACCGGCCTGAGGCCCAGTCAAAGCTGTCACGCCAGCCTCTTCCATGTGAAACCAGAGTGTCCTAATGCTACTTGCAGATCGAGGCCTGCTCCACACAAGGCTGGAGTGCAGATAAATACTGAAGAAGAGTCTCGACCTGAAACGTCACCTATTCACGTTCTCCAGAGATGTTGCCTGACCTGCTGAGTTACTCCAGCACTTTGTGTCTATTTCATGTTCGGAAGTTATAAGAGCAGAATTAGGCCATTTGGCCTATCGGGTCTGCTCCACCATTCAATCATGGCTGATCTATCTTTCCCTCTCAACCCCATTCTCCTGCCTTCTCCCCGTAATCCTTGACACTCTTAAAAACTACCGGGTGGCGCCAGCAATGGCTGCCTCGCCAACAGTCTGTCTGTCCCTTCCTTCTTTGTGTTTTAATAGTATGTGTTAATGTATGTTTTTAGTGTTCTGTAGCTTGTTTTATGTGAGGGGTGGGGGGTGTGGGGGGTTAGGGGGAAACTTTTTCTAATCTCTTATGTCGACGGAGATGCGATTTTTTTTCGTATCGTATCTCCATCCACACTGCGGCCTCACATCGAGTAGTTGACGGCCTTTGCTGGAGACCGACTTTTGAGAGTTCCTCCGCGGGTGCCTGCGGGCTTACCATCATGGAGCCCGCGATCCCTTTGCCAGGGATCGACCTTGGAGCTCCAACCGTGGGTACTTATGGACTTAACATCATGGAGCTCACGGTCCCTGGTCAGAGACGCGCTTCGGGAACTCCAAGCCGCAGGAGCTTTGACCGCCCTGATGCGGGAGTTTTGATCGCCCCGACGCGGGAACTTCGACCGCCGGCTGCGGGAGCTTCGATCGCCCCGACTGCGGATGGTTCTAGTGCCCCGCCCGCGGGAGAATAAAGAAGAAGATTGGACTTTTCTACCTTCCATCACAGTGAGGAATGTGGGGAATCCACTGTGGTGGATGTTTATGTTAACTTTTATGTAGTTGCTTTGTTTTGTTTTTATGGCTGTATGGTAATTCGCATATCATTGTACCTTAATTAGTACACATGACAATAAAAGACCTTTGAAACCTTTGAATCAAAAATCTGTCAATCTGCACCTTAAAAATATCCAATGATTTGGCCTCCATAGCCGGCCGAAGCATTGAATTCTACAGATTCACCACTCTCTGAAGAAAATCCTCATCATCTCCTTTCTAAAGGCACGTCCTTTTATTATGAGGGTATGGCCCGATAAATCTTTGTGCTGATAAATACTGTAGGTCAGTGACGGGGAAAGGTGTGACAGGACGAAATCCCAGTTCTCAGTATATATTAAACAACCAGAGAAATGATTCCATTGTGTTAAGTAACTGACGACTGAGAACAACTGGCTCTGCCCAAACCATAATTAATTTTGCATTAGAAAGCCTGATCAAGTGTATCCAAGCACACAACAGGAAGCTGGGGAAGAAATTGCAGGTATCCTGGCAGAGATATTTGTATTATCTTAAACCCTGGGTATACAGGTCCACCACTGATTTTCTGACACCCTTGGTTCCAAAGAACCTTAATACATTATCCGTTATGCCAGACCAACAGAGGTCAGGGCCTCCGAAAGGAGTCGAACGGTACCAGATCGGTCTGCCTAAGCCACCTAGGGGCCGAGATACTGGCCCCGCAAAGTCGGCATCGGAAGTCTGCTATAGTAGACATTCCATATGCTAAGGGAAAATTCGACCCCTCAATCAGTTGTGGAAATTCCAATGAGATCGAGTTTGCCCGCCTCACCCGGCCTACATTTTTGGGGGGATTTCGAGGGAAATTTCAAGTGTGCTCTCGTAATTTTGTCCAGATTAAACAAGGTGCCGGACCACCAGTTGGCGGAAAATCAGTGGTGGACCTAATGTTGTGCCATCATTTAAGAAGGTCCACAAGGGCATATCAGGGATCTACAGGCATACCAGGGATCTACAGGCATATCAGGGATCTACAGGCATATCAGGGATCTACAGGCATATCAGGGATCTACAGGCATGCCAGGGATCTACAGGCATATCAGGGATCTACAGGCATATCAGGGATCTACAGGCATACCAGGGATCTACAGGCATCCGTGATGGATAAATTACTAGAGGAGTTTCAAAGGGAAAGGATCGACCAACATTTGGAAAGGCAAGGACTGATATTTGGGATAGTCAGCATGGTTTTGTATGTGGGAAACTATGTCTCATCAATTCAATAGCATTCTTTGAAGAGGTGACCAAGAAGATTGATGAAGGCAATATTGTAGATATTGCCAATGTGGACTTCAGCAAGGCCTTTGGTAGGTAGGCTGGTTTAGAAGGTGTGATCACATGGGTTCGAGAGTGAGCTAGCCGATGGAATACAACCGTGGCTTGATGGAATGAGTCAGAAGGGTGCAGTAGAGGGTTGTTATTCAGGTTGGAGACCTGTGATCACTGGTGAGTCAGTGGGATCGATACACTGATGTTTGTCTTCTACATTTAGAATTTAGATGACAATGTTGTTAACATGCTTAGCAAGTTTATGGGTGGCTTCAAAATGTTTGGTTAGTGGGCAGTGAAGAAGGTTGTCTAAGATTACCAAAGGATCCTGTTGAACTGGAAAAGTGAGTCCAGGAATGACAGATGAAATTTGACTCTGACAAGTGCAAGTTGTTGCATTGTGTTACGTTAACCCAAGGCAGAACTTGCACAGTTACTTGTACAGTAACTGGCAGGGCCCTGGAGTGTTTTGTAGAACAAAGAGACTGAGGGGTACAGGCACATGGTTTCCTGAAAGTGGCAACACAGGTAAGTGAAGAGTGCATTTAGCATGTTTGTCTGGTCTCTGAGTACAGCAGTTGGGAGCTCGTGTTGCAACTGTACAAGTTATTGGTGAGAACTCACTTGAAGTATTATGCACTGTTCTGGTCGCCCGGCTGTAGACAGATGTTATTTGGCTGGAAATGGTACAGAAAAGATTCATGAGGATGTTAACGGGATTGAAGTAAGTATGGGGACAGGCTGGGACTCTTTTCCCTGGAGTGTTAGAGGTTGAGGACTAACTTTGTAGATGTATGAAAAATCACGAGGGGTGTAGATAAGGTAGATGGGTATAGTCTTTCTCGCAGTATAGGGGAGTCTAAAACTAGAGAGCACATGTTTAAGATGAGAGGGGTTAGATTTAAAAGGGATCTAAGGCCAAGGGTTTCACACGAAGGATGGTGGATACATCGAACGCCAGAGGAAATGGTAGAGGTGGTTACAATAACATTGTTTAAAAGGACTTTGGACAGGTACAGTACATGGATAGAATGGATTCAGAGGGATAAGGGGCCAAATGATAGGCAACTAGGTTGGCATGGATGAATTGGGCTGAAGGACCTGTTTCCATACTACACAACTGATTCCAAATGTCATTAGGACTCCAACTAACACTCAATGTTAGTTTTAATTGGTTGGCAAATTCCACTCTATCAACGGGCACTGGATGAAATTAGGTGAAAATAAAAGTGGAAAAGACTCCATATTAAATTATTGACCAACATGTGGTGGCAATGATATTCTGTGTCTCCCCTTTATTGAAAGAACTGCGTGGTATTTCTAAAATATCTTTTGGCTGGAACTGTTCTGAAGAAGGGTTTCGGCCCGAAACGTTGCCTATTTCCTTCGCTCCATAGATGCTGCTGCACCAGCTGAGTTTCTCCAGCACTTTTGTCTACCTCCTGTTCTTTACTTAGTCTATTTTGAATTACGTTCTGGATCTGCACTTTCCATATCACCTATAACTTTACAGACCTTAATAACATTCCTTCTCATTTAGCCCTTATAAAAAGAGGAGTGATATGAGTTTTCCTATTTTCCTTCAAAGTTCCCTCATCTGCCTTGTTTTTGGACTGCTTCCAATTCTTGGATGCCTTTTTTGTATCTCGGGTACGAGTGTTAGCCTCAAGGGGTTGCCTGAACATAATAATACGCAGTTTAGAAATGAACATCTATGATTAAAAAATACACAAATTGCTGGAGTAACTCAGCAAGTCAGGCCACTTCTCTGGAGAACATGGATAGGTGAGGTTCTCCATGTTCTCCAGAGATGCTGCCTGACCCGCTGAGTTACTCCAGTACTTTCTGTCTTTTTTTTTGTAAACCAGCATCTGCAGTCTATTGTTTCTACATCCATAATTAAATACCAGGTTAGCATACGGAAAATAGCTAAATAAGCTTTGGATTTGCTGAGCGAAAACCTATGAAGGCCAAAGTGTTTTCCAAACAAAACCACAGCTATTTGGACACCATTTGTGAAAAGAACCACCTTATGTTTATCTAAATTAGATTCCATCTGCCTTCTCCCTTCCCACATTATTCTACAATTTATTTTGACAATAAGCTGTTTTCTCAAATTCAGCTGCTCCTAATTTAACATCGTCTGTACATTTAACCAGCTTTGAGATCTTGAATCCAAATTGTTAATTTAAATTAAAAACAGTGAGGGATTCGAGAGTTTCACCATCAAAAATCTTGGTGCCTGACCAGAAACCTGAGTGGATGAACCACATCAATATTCTGAAACTGCCGGCTTGCATAACCAATTGGCAACTACATTGGACTTTCCAAATGGAAGCAAAACATTTTTTTCGGTCCATCTGAACATAAAGACAGGAATTTTCATAGAGTTATAGTCATACAGCGTGGAAACAGCCCAACTTGCCCACACCGACCAGCATGTCCCATCCACACTAGTCCCACCTGCCTGCTTTTGGCCCATATCCCTCTAGACCTACCCTATCCATGTACCTGCCTAAATGTGTCTTACATGTTGCAATAGAGAGGAGTTTGAACTCAAGCAATATGATAACTTCCTCAACTACCTCCTCCAGCAGCTAGTTCCATACACCCACTATTCCGTGTAAAATAGTCACCATTCAGGTTCCCATTAAATCTCCCCCCCTTTCACCTTAAACCTATGTCCTCTTGTTCTCGATTCCCCTGCTCTGAGTGTTTACTCAATCTATTCATGGAGTGATACAGTTTGGAAACAGGTCCTTCGGCTCTACTTGCCCACACCAGCCAACATGTCCCAGCTACACTATTCCCACCTGCCAGCATTTGGTCCATATCCCTCCAATCCTGTCCTATCCATGTACCTGTCCTCTCATGATTTTGTACACCTCTATAAGATCACCCCTCATCCTCCTGCGCTCCAAGGAATAAACCCCTAGCCCGCACATCCTCTCCCTATAGTTCACTCCCTCGAGTCCTGGCAACATCCTGGTAAATCTTCCCTGCACTCTTTCAAGCTTGACACCATCTTTCCTATAACATGGTGATCATTGCTGAGGTGACCCGTTGTCTTGTCAAACACATTTCATTGTACCTTTGACCCTGTGTTAACCTACATATGACAAATAAAACTGAACTGAACTCAAAACTGAACATAATACTCTAATCTCACAAACATCTGATATAAGTGTAACATGACCTCCCAACTTCCACAATCAGATTCTGTTTAATTTCTCTGTAAGGACACGGAAGTGCCAACCTAGTTTATATACCTAAGTCTCTAGAGAGGAGCTTGAACTCAAGCGATATGATAATAACTTCCTCATTCGCAGTCTTAGAGTTGGGAAAGCAAACAAGTTATTTTGCCAAAGATAGACACAAAGTGCTGGGTAGGCTCATTGGTGTCTGGAGAAGGTGTCATCTCAAGATACAATGTGATGAACTGTGGAACTGGTTAAATGATTAGGGTGGAGGAAGTGGTCTAGTAGGGAGGGGATGGGAGTGTTAGTAGAAATTACTTAAAATTAGACAATTCAACGTTCATACCGCTGGGTTGTAAGCTACCCAAGCAAAATATGAGGTGCAGTTCCTCCAATTTGCGTGATCATAAGTTCATAAGTTCTAGGAGCAGAATTAGGCCCTTTGGCCCATCAGGTCTACTCCGCCATTCAATCATGGCTTTCCCTCTCAACCCCATTCTCCTGCCTTCTTCCCATAACCCCTGACACCATGTGGCTGCCATTTTGTTGGTTATGTTGAACAGTCATGTAGCCAGCAGTGTTCTATGAAGATGGAGACAATCAAAGACAAAAGCTCTACACTAGATGCCCATTATCTACATAAAGGATACAGTCAATATTGCTTTTTATTGATAAACAATTGTTTTCCGAAGGATAAATATCTCAGAATATTTACTGAAATTAAAACAAAAATCTTCCTCATTTTTTTTCCTGTCTGCCACAGCAGATTTGCTGTTTTTTGACATGCCCAAAAGAACATCGACTATACATGAACAGGCCCTTCGGCTCACAATGCCTGTGCCGAACATGACACCAAAATAAATTAATCTCATCTGGCTATGCTTGGCCAGGCCCAACCTGCAACATCGCCAGGACAACATACCTTCATGGTCAAGTCAAGATCCCTGCACTACAACTGGGACTTGAAAATGTAGCCAAACTTTTTGAGACTGTATACTGTCTCAGTGTACTACTGCTATACACGTGTACTGTATCTGAGATGCTTATCTAACATGCATCACACTGCCTATGTGTAGTGATACTTGTACTGAACTGTACACAAAAATGAATTTCACTGTGACAAATAAAGCACTATACCATACCACATTATCCATATCTCTCCATTCCCTACATTTACAGCTAAAACATACAATATTACAACCTTTTGTGGCATCTTCTCAATATCTCAGGGCAGCGCAGTGGCACATCTGGTAGAAATGTTGCCTCACACCTCTAGACACCCGGGTTCGATCCTGACCTCAGGTGCTGTCTGTGTGGTGTTTGCACACAAAACCTTTGCAGAGAATGGGAGATCAATGCATAGAGAAAGCAAGATATATACAAAGAGGTTGAATCCAACTGACCTGGAATCAAAGATAGACACAAAAAGCTGGAGTAACTCAGTGGGACAGGCAGCATCCCTGGGGGAGAGAAGGAATCAAAGCATATCTATGTGAATAACTTTGTTAGGCACTAAATGTATATTTTTTTCTTCCTTTCCAAGCTTCTGAAGTCAAAGGTTGATACCGTTCGATTTCATATTTACCACCCTATTCCAACCAACTGTTGTTCCGTGTGTGTGCCTTGTCCCTGCTCCAGTTTTATGCATCTGTCCTTAGCAACGTCCTATGACAATACTCATAGAAATAGATAATCCCTTTGTCTGATAATTGCTGTTGCTGCCAGCTTCAGTGTGTATATTTCATAACATTTGATGCCTTAGAGTCATAGAGTCATAGAGTGATAGTGTGGAAACAGGCCCTTCGGCCCAACTCGCCCACACCAGCCAACAATATCCCAGCTACCCTAGTCCCACTTGCCTGCGCATGGTCCATAACCCTCCAAACCTGTCTTATCCATATACCTGTACAACTGTTTCTTAAACAATGGGATAGTCCCAGCCTCAACTACCTCCTCTGGCTGCTTGTTCCATACACCCACCGCCCTCTGTGTGAAAAAGTTACCCCTCAGATTCCTATTAAATCTTTTCCCCTTCACCTTGAACCTATGTCCTCTGGTCCTCGATTCCCTGCTCTGTGTAAAAGACTCTGTGCATCTACCCGATCTATTCCTCTCATGATTTTGCACACCTCTATAAGATCTCCCCTCATCCTCCTACGCTCAATGGAATAGAGACCTAGCCTACTCAACCTCTCCCTATAGCTCACACCTTCTAGTCCTGGCAACATCCTTGTTTTGAATTACAGGCCACTTACAGGAATTAAGAAATTAAAGAAGAAACGGGTGCACTTAGCACACTCCGCTCATTCAATGAATCAAAGGATTCCATTTCCCCATTGTCTGTTCATTTCTGTTTCCAATTTCCCCTAAAGCACAATACACATATGTGAATGATCGTTTGGAGTTATGATACTAATTACATTTTTATGAGAAAAAAACAGTATGTACCTTTGGGCTTTGAAAGTCAGCAGCTGCCTTATGGAGGTTAACAGCTGCGTGAGGGATTGAATTGGATGTAAAATACTCCATGATAAAATAATACAGCTCAGCTAATTGCAGCCCACACCATCCACCCAAGAATAATCATGCTAATTATATATTTTTTAATGTATGTTCCTTTCACCAATGAAACAGATAATAATAATAATAATAATAATAACAATCTTATTGACATTTCGCAACACGATGTACAAAAATTCAAAGAGCTATCGAGCATCGGAGGCTGAGGGGAGACCTGATAGAAGGCCTAGAGAAGATAAGACAGTCAAAACTTTTGTTCCCCAATGTGGGAATGCCAAAGACTAGAGGACGTAGGTTTAAGGTGAGAGGGGTAAAGATTAAAGGAGATGTGGGCTGAGGAAAAGTAAACGTAGTTTAATGCAGATGCGTGTGAGGTATTGGATTTTGGGAAGTCAAACCAGGGCAGGACGTACACAGTGAATGGCAGGACCCTGGGGAGTATTGTAGAGCAGCTGGATCTAGGAGTGCAGGTACATAGTTCCTTGAAGGTGGCATCACAAGTAAATGGGGTGGTCAAAAAGGCTTTCCATTCATTGGCCTTCATCAGTCGGGGTAACATTGGGAAGTTGCGTTAAAGTTATGTAAAACCTTGGTGAGGCCACATTTGGAGTATTGTGTTCAGTTATGGTCACCCTGCTATATGAAGGATGTTGTTAATCTGGAAAGAGTGCAGGGAAGATTTACAAGAATGTTGCCAGGACTTGAGGGCCAGAGTTGAGTGGTTGGGCAGGCAAAGACTTTATTCCTAGGAGCACAAGGGTAATTTTATAGGGTTGTATAAGATCATGAGGGGAATCGATAGGGTAAATGCAATCTTTTACCCAGAATAGAGACAACAAGAAGCAGAGGACAAAAGTTTAAGGTGAGCGGGAAAAAAGATAATTGTTAATAGTGGCAACTTTTTCACCCAGGTGGGGAGTATATGAAATGAGCTGCCAAAGGAGATAGTTGAGGAAAGTACTTTAACATTTAAAAGACATTCAGACAGGGACATGGGTAGGAAAAGTTTAGAGGGGATATGTGCCCAATACTGGCAGGTACTGTAGGACTAGTGTGGATGGGTCATCTTGGGCAGCATGGACAAGTATGTATGCTGTATGACTATATGAAGAGTTTTACGTCTGATAATAGCGGTGAAGAATCTGTTCTTGAATCTGGTGCTACGTGCATTTAACCTTTTATATCTTCTGCGCTCTGACCCTCCCTTTCCCAGGGTCAATGGAATATCCTCTCAAAATATCGCAACATCCAGCGGCTCCAACCCAGGATCTACTACTCCAAGCCCTTTTACCTCATGCCTACAGATCTCACGATGAACCCGGTGTGAATATTAATATTGTTTGCATTGTTAAGAGCATGTATCATCCTGAACAATACTGAGAGAGAACCTGTGTGTAAGAAAGAACTGCAGATGCTGGATTAAATCGGAGGTAGACACAAAATGCTGGAGTAACTCAGCTGGTGAGGCAGCATCTATGGAGAGAAGGAATGGGTCGAGACCCTTCTTCAGTCTGAAGAAGGGTCTCGACCCGAAAGGTCACCCATTCCTTCTCTCCATAGAATGCTGCCTGTCCCGCTGAGCTACCAGCATTTTGTGTCTATCTGAGGGAGAACCTGGCAGGATTGATCAAAAACACAATTCCCCTATTTCACCACAATACAACGAGATAAAAAATCTATTGTTACTACGATTTATGCGGAAGGAGACGAAACACCAGGAAGCAGGCTGGCTTGGCAGTCGATGCTTTTATTTTATCTTTAGAAATGCTCGTTATCCCTGGAGGGAGTTCTTGTACTTTCATAAAATCATAACAGGTGTTTCTGACTTTCAATTTCCCCAGCAACCACCATGCCAACCTCAACTGGCCCTCCCACCACCTCATCTTCCTCTAAAGATTCCAGTTTGAACCAAGGAGCTCCCTCCGTAGATAACGACAATTAATTACAAATTTAAAAAAATAGACACCAATGTAAACTTGAGCTGACTGCACCTAATTATGATGATTAACTTTCTGCAGACAAAATACCAAGACATAAACACTGCTTATTTTGGCACATATACCAAAGAGTCACAGCGCACAGCAATCAGTGGTGCAGCTGACCTGATCCATGCTGGGCACTTTGTACTATTCCCATGCATCAGCACTTGATCCAATCTTCCTCAGATCTCCAATAAAGCCTTTAGCCGAAAACTCTTCCACCGGAGGTTTTTAGTTTAATTTAGTTAAGAGAACCAGAGTAGAAACAGGCCCTTCGGCCCACCGAGTCCGCACCGACCAGCAATCCTCGCACATTAACACTATTCTACACACACTAGGGCCAATTTACTTTTATACCAAGCCAATTAGCCTACAAACCGGCACATCTTTGGAGTGTGGGAGAAAACCAAAGATCTCATAGAAAACCCACGCAGGTCACGGGGAGGATGTACAAACTCCGTACAGACAGCACCCGTGGTCAGGATCGAACCGGGGCCTTTGGCGCTGCAAGGAAGGAGCTCTACCGCTGTGCCACCATGCTGCCCCTAAAAACAAGTAGGAGTCACAACTGAATTATATTGCTACTATGTACCCTAAATATGCCTCTCCTATTTTGTATCCCTCTATCTAGGTTAATCAAATCTCGTTTGTAGGTTAATTGTCTTTGGTAAGTTGTAAAATTGTCCCTAGTATCGAGGATAGTGTTAGTGCACTGGTCAGCGTGGACTCGGTGGGCAGAAGGGCCTGTTTGAGCGCTGTATCGCTAAAGCCTAAATCTCAGCATCCTCTGTTCATTGAAATCAAACCAGCCTCTATGACCTTATCAGGTACACTCAATGATGCTTACAGATACAATGCAGGCAAATGGGTCTAGTGTAAATGGTAATCTTAGTCAGCATGGATGAATTGGCCTAAAGGGCTGTTTCCTGTGTTCATAAATTCATGTCATGGGAACAGAATAAGGCCACTCGGCCCATCGAGTCTACTCCCTCTAGTAAATCGTGGCTGATCTATCTTTCCCTCTCAACCCCATTCTCTTGCCTTCTCCCTTTGACATCCCTGACATGAGAGCGGCATAGTGGTGCAGCGGTAGAGTTGCTGCCTGATGGTACCAGAGACCTGGGGTTCGATCCTGACTACGGGCGCTGTCTGGGCGAAGTTTGTAGGTTCTCCCTGTGACTGCAGGGGTTTTCTCCGGGTGCTCCGGTTTTCTTCCACATTCCAGACGTGCAGGTTTGTAGGTTAATTGGCTTCTTTAAATTGTCCCTGGAACTAGGATATAGGTGATCGCTGGTCGGCACAGACTCGTTGGGCCGAAGGGCCTGTTTCCGCACTGTATCTCTAAATTTAAAAAAAAATCCTTACCAATCAAGAACCTGTCAATGTCCGCATTAAAAATAACTATTGACTTTGCCTCCACAGTCGTCTGTGTGACTCTCCAATTTACTGATGTGATCTGCATCATCCTGGTAAGTGTTTAACGGCGCTGAGTTACGTCAGCGTTACTGAGTTACGCCGGGTTAAATCCTGCGCTTCCTTTAGATAGAGGGATACAAAATAATTCGGGCTATGGTCTAACCAATGCTTCGTAAAGTATCCACTGTGTTTTTATTTGTACGCTTGCTAATGAAGCTAAGTGTCCCATTTTTTGTTGCCACTTTGTCAAACTGTGCTGCCATCTCAGCTACCCTTGGGCCTGCACCAAGTTCCTGCTCCTCATACCATTGTGTGTGTCCTATCCTTATTATTCCCCCACAAAGTGTCTCACCTCTTACTTAAACAGCACCAAAATATGGCAACTGTGCATTTGTGGGATGTGCAAGAGAATTTTATTGTACTGTGGATATGTGACAATAGCGAACCATTGAAGAACTATTATTGGAATTAAATTCAGAATCAGTCACATCTGTCAAATAATCTTGTATGACTATTCTCCTCAGTGTCAACAACACCACCAATTTTCATGTCATTAGAAAGCAGACTGATGATACCTACTGCATTCATATCCCAATCACTTTATAACTAACAGTAAGGGCCCAAACACCAATTCCAGTGGAAAACCACTGCTCACAGACTTCTAATTACAAAACTAACCCTCCATCCTTACCTTAGTTGCCAGCCAATTGTGGAAACAATGGTCTTAGGCTCAAACTTTTTAAACTGTTTCTCATTGGGGACCTTGTCAAGGACCTTACATGTCCTTCACATCCAACGCAATACTTTCCTAAATCCACTTTGCCATTTAATACATAACTAAAAGTTTCATCTTATATGTATGTATGCATGTATGTATGTTCCCGAAATACAGCCAAAACAGTACAAGATAGCGCAACATTTTTAGGGGCGCCTTACTCACCATTCGCTTGGGGTGTGCAGCAGCAGGTTTTGTTCGATTTTACAAAGTATTTCCCTTTATAAATTTTAATTTACTGTATACTGGGCACTGCGCTCCCACGTACCGGGGCCGTCAGCCACGCCTGCGCAGTTGGGGAGGTTTGCCGGGCTTGCCGCCATTTTCAGATCGCCATTTTGACTGGCGTCACAACGGGGATCTCTGGTAGCACAACAGGGACCCAACGGGTCCACGGGTCGGCTCGTATACTTATAAAATGCTTCAGGATTTTCCTTGATTTTCTTCACTTGTTCACATGATTTCTTTGTCTCCCAGTTTTTTTCAGTTGAGTTTAGTTTATTGTCACGTGTACCGAGGTACAGTGAAAAGCTTTTTGTTGCATGCTAACTAGTCAGCAGAAAGACAATACATGATTCGATCCATTTACAGTATTTTGATACATGATACGGGAATAACGTTTAGTGCAAGGTAAAGCCAGCAAGACCGATCAAGGATAGTTCGAGGGTCATCAAAGAGGTAGATAGTACTTCTTAAACATCCCCCGATGCTAGTTATTCTCTTGAAGGGCCTCCCCTGTTTTTAGTTCTTTACATGCTTCCATTTCCCCATTATCCAGTCCTTAATATCCCATGGCATCCAACGTTCCTTGGACTTAGTGTTTGTACCTTTCATCCTTATGGGAACATATATTGGGCCCAAACACTTAATATTGGGCCCAAACTCTTAATATTTCACTTTTGAATCACCTCCAATTGCCCAGCAAGTACCTGTCCCCAATCTAATTTTGCCTGACCCCATCCTACGGTATTCAAATCGACCCAGTACTAGTTCGCCACATACCGGCTCAAAAAAGATCTATTGCAAGCTATCAGCCCTAGAGTTGCTGCTTTACAGCTCCAATGACCCGGGTTCGATCCTGACGACGGGTGCTGTCTGTGTGGCGTTTGCACGTTCTCCCTGTGACCGCATGAGTTTTCCCCGTGATATTCGATTTCCTCTCACACTCCAAAGACGTACAGGTTTGTAGGTTTTAATTGGCTTGGAATAAATGTAAATTGTTCCTAGTGTGTGTAGGATAGTGTTAATGTGCGGGGATCGCTGGTCGGTGCAGACTTGTGGGCCGAAGGGCCTGTTTCTGCGCTGTATCTCTAAACTAAAAAGGAAGCTCATTAAAAATTACCCCCCTCCATCTAACTCTTTCACACATTGTTAATCTCAGTTAATGACGTGGAAGTTGAAATCCCCGACTACCAAACTTTTTAACTCTTTCATCTTTTTGTGATCTGTCGACATATCTGCTCCTCTATCTTCCACTGATTGTTAGGAATCCTACCGATGATACCCAGCAAAGTGGAGACACAAGAACTGCAGATGCGGGAATCTTGAACCAAAACACAAAGTGGGGGAGGAACTCAATGGGTCACGCAGCATCTGCGGAGGCAATGGACAGACGATGTTTCGGGTCATGACCGTTCTTCAGACTGATCAGGTCTTTAAAAAAACACACACACACACACACACAAAGTGCTGGAAGAACTCAGCGAGTTAGGCAGCATCTCTGGAGAATATGAATAGAGCGTTTTGGGTAGGGGCACTTCTTCAGACTGATTGTGGTGGGGGGAGGGGGGAGATAGCTGGAGGAGAGGTGGGGGCAGGGCAAACTCTGACAAATGATAGGTGGCAAGTGATGAAGTCTCTGTTCTCAGACTTGATATACTTAACAAGCTCTTACCTGATTGGCACAATTGTCACACTGCTCAAGCAAAGGCCAGTATTGAGAAAATGCCAGATACCTTGTTTTCTGAAACCCCGCGACTCACCAGAGCCCTCTAAAACCACTGCACTCTTAGATCATACTTTGTTCGAAATCCTAAAAAACAATAAGAACCTGATTGACTTTTATGTGTCCTCTGAAATAATCCAGTAAGGCTTTTGTTTGAAGGCTAATTCGTGATGACAATAATGTTAGTCATGCCTGCCATGCTCGTTTTCGATAATAAAATAATAAAAACAAGCTACTCTGGTAGCACAGCAAGAACGTTGCCACCATGAAAACCAACAACCAACTTCCAGAACAGCAGAATTATTTTTCATTACTCTCGTACAATACAGTTTAGCAGATTTGTACTTTATCGCCTTAACCCCTTTCACCCTGTTGATTTTTACTGGTGCGCACAACCAAACTTAGAGAGGAGAATAGGAAGTAGTTCAGAAATTACAAGCAACGTCATCTGTCCATTCCCTCCACAGAAGGCCCAGTGTTGTCATGGATACGGGTAAATTTGCAAGGATGAAGTAGAAACATAGAAAATAGGTGCAGGAGCAGGCCATTCGGCCCTTCGAGCCAGCACCACCATTCAATATGATTAAGCCTGATCATCCTAAATCAGTATCCTGTTACTGCTTCCTCCCCATTTCCCTTGATTCCGTTAGCCGTAAGCGTCAAGTAGGTTTATTCCTTGTATTGGTTCAATCACCACCCTCTGCAGACACAGTGTGCAAACTGTCTCCTTCAGGTCTTGGCCAGGTTGGACAGTGGTGATGCTAGCAAACCACTCGGTGAGGGACACTGAAGTCCCCACCCTTAAGGTATCTCCTCACATTCCATCTCTGGCATTTTAGAAACATAGAACATAGAAAATAGGTGCAGGACTAGGACATTCGGCCCTTCGAGCCTGCACCGCCATTCGATATGATCTTGGCTGATCATCCAACTCAGTATCCCATCCCTGCCTTCTCTCCATACCCCCTGATCCCTTTAGCCACAAGGGCCACATCTAACTCCCTCTTAAATATAGCCAATGAACTGGCCTCAACTACCTCCTGTGGCTGCTGCAAACCAAGACTTCGAAGAAGCATCTCTCTACTACCCTCTCTCTACGCACTAGTGGTGTGTATAGAATTTACCATATTGAAAGGACCATTTCCTTCGCCATGCTTCTGGCAGTTCTTTGAAAAACTATTGAAATTAGTGCCATACCACAGGTTTTTCACCCTAGGCCCATAAATTCAAACTCTTTAAATACAGATTCAATGGAATTTTAGATCCCACTCTTTCAGGTAGTGTGTTCTACACTATAACAACAATCCATGAGAAGCATTTCCCTCAATTTCCCTGTATTTCAAATTATTTTAAGCCCATGATCTCTGGTTGCCAACTAATTATATCATAGCAACCCAATCTCTCTCACCTGTTTCATTGAAACTCCCGAGCATTTTAAATACCTCCTTTTAACCATTCCATCACTTGGGGTCATAGAGCCATACAGCATGGAAGCAGATCCCCCAGCCCAACCCATCCATTGCCGGCCAAGATGACACATCCAAGCTGGTCCCACCAGTCCGTGCCTGGTGCAGATCCTCTAAATCTTTCCTATCCTTGTATCTGCCCTAGTGTATTTTCAATGCTGTTATAGTACATGCCTCAACCAATCTCAGCTTCCCTAAATACCCCAGAAAACTAAAATTTTAATTCCTTGCAACAGCTTGCTGAATCCGTGTACTCCCCTTGAGTCATTGCTGGAATCCTTAACGCTCCCAAACCAAGACCTGTGTTTGGTATTGGCTTGTTATTGTCCCGTCTACTCCATGTTTGCATACTATCCAGCTAGATCATACCGTTCATGAATACAACAGGTAGTGCAAATGAGAAAATAAATAGAGTGCAGGATGCAGTGTCACAACTACAGAGAAGATGCAGCTCTTGGTAAAATTTGAACAGGCTGTAACATTGGTAAGCAAGGTTCATATTCTATAGATACAAGCAACTGCAGATACTCATTTACAAAAAAAAGACACAAAGTGCCGGGGTAACAGAGCAAACCAGGCAGCATCTGTGAAGAACATGGATGGGCGATATTTCGGGTCAGGACCATTCCTCAGATCCTCCTTCATATACTGTCCTTCGTGCAAATCAGTCTCGTCCCTGGCAGTGTTGTGCAACATTTTATTTTTCCTTGTAAATATTTTATTGCATTTCTATTCTCAGTGCTTTACAGAGATAAAAATGGTGAGAATCAAATATCATGACAGTTGTGGAGGCAGCACATTTACACGTAACTAACAAAGGAATCAGGCAAACTAGAAAGGACAAAGAGCAGAGTTCAACTTCAACAGATATCTGACATCCGTGCAAAAATATATTGCTTTATTTTAAATCACCCTGCTACTTAAACAAATATCACCAAAATGTCAGGCACATCTTGCAAAGGCAACAATCTTAGGAATGGAATTAGGTCTGCTACAGAGTCTGAGACGCAATACCGCTTCCTTTCTTAGTATTGAACTAACTGGTCAATCTTAACTTTGGAATATTGCATGAAATAAAATTGTCAGTGAATCAGAGTGAAACTTACCTTGCAAAAATCCACTGCTTGTCGTTCAGTGATCGATGAAACAGCCGATGTTGATAATGGAACAACCATGCGCTGATGAGCAATAAATATGTGAATAGCAATAATTCCTCACTGATCTCCTATTAGTTGAAGAATTTGAGACTAAATCTCTGGATCCTCTGCATCCAATTTACTTTTAGTGGGTTGTGATTCCTATGAACCATCGATCTGCTTGTTGATTACAGTGTGTTTAAATTGATTTAGTCACAGAATATACAAATGAAGAAGGCTTGCACAACCTTGGCTAGGTTTAAAATATGGCAATGTATCAAAGCCTGGCAATATATTTAATGTACTAAAGTATATTTACAAAATGACAAGTTTAAACACTGTAATTGAATCAGGATATTGCATTTATTTTAATCTACTAAAGTGGCAGATAGCCATAAATCTTTTCATTTTGAATGTTAAGCACCCAAGCCAGATACTGGATGAATTCAGAGTATAGAAAACATAAACAGTACAGCACAAGAACAGGCCCTTTGGCCCATCATGCTGTGCCAAACATGATGCCGTTAAACTCATTTCCTCTGCCTGCATATGATCCATATACCTCCATTCCCTGCATATTCATTAGCCAATCTAAAAGCCTCTTAAATGCCACTTAAATCTATCTCTGCCACCACCCCTGGCAATGCCTTCCAGTCACCCACCACTCTCTGTGTAAAAAGCCCCACATTTCTTTAAAATTTGCCCTTCACACCTTAAACCCATGCCATTCAGTCCTTGACATTTCTATCTTAGGAATAATGGACTAAAGTCTACTCTATTCATGCCTCTCATAATTTTATATACTTCCATCAGGCCTCCCTCAGCCTCCGACGCTCTGGAGAAAACAATCCAAGCATGGTCCACATTGGATCACTTGAGCCCCCTCAGCAATGTAGCTTGTACAATATTGGCTCAGCAAACTGATTTGCTGTCAAAGAACTATACTGAAATTAATCAAACTCCTTTTCATTCAAACACCTCTCAGCATCACCCTGAATCTGTGGTGAAAAAGATGATGATGACACACAGCATAATTTTTTTTGGTTAAGGTTATTGAGGATTGGGAATTAATAAGAATTTGGTGCATATTTTAATTAAAGCACTTTAATTACAATGCCATCTTTAATAGAATCTGCTCAACAGTATATATTTTATATTATATTGTATTGTATTATCAACTAGTTAATCTCTAGTTTTACTTAATAACTTTACACTGCTCAATTATGGCTCCATATATACACAAATTAAATTGCTAAATGAACTGTACAACTGCACCTTCCTTCTCACGAGACTGAGACTTTAAAGAAATAAAATTATTGCAGAAACACCGTAAATACATATTTTTATTTTTGTACGTTAGAAAAGTCATTTTCACCGTGTTTACATTAGATGGACACTTTTAACATGAAGAACCATAATCAATTAAGCAAAGTTACATATAGAGTACAACAGTCAGATATTCATTAGGAGATCAATACAAGGGAATTTTCTATTTTGAGACAAACCTGGATTCAATCATTTTTATTTGATCCCTTGAGGATCAAATAAAAGAGTACAGGCATAGTCCATTTTTCTTCCAGACTTTGAGGAAAGTTGCAGCTGGCAGCTGATCCTTTAGACAATGAGATAAAATGTGAATGTGAGAGAGGAGCAATTTTCACCCTTTAGCCTCTATAATGGAAAATCATTCACATGATTTACAGGCATCTCAATATAAATCTTTAATTTAGTGTGTGTCAGGTGCTCAATGATCATCTCATTCCCATTTCATGCTGATGCCATCTACAAGGGAAAAATAATATTTTGAAAACATTTTAAAACACGTCTAATTCCATTGTTTTTCATGCAGGTGGATAGATGTCACAATATCAGCACGATAAACTACTAAAATGTCAAGACATTATGAAAAGAGTTCTGAATGAATGCAACTTTTAAGTCTCTTAATGTCATTCCCCTAACAGCCCTCATTAACCCATCAATCTGTTTACTTCATCCATGTCTTATTCTCACGGTATCCCTGCCCTCACCCCATTGGAGATCGTTCCTGCCCAAGCCTCCCATACCACCTCTGGAACTTAAAAGTAACTTGTCTTTTCTCATTCTCAGTTCTGACAGTGGCTTTGACCTAAAACATTACGTCTAGTTCTCTTCCCATAGTTGCTGCCTGACCAGCTGAGTCAGCGCTTCCAGCATTTTCTGTTTTTATTTCAGAATTTCATCCGGCCGTACGGTGGTGCTGCGCCAGAGACCTGGGTTCCCGACTACGGTTGCTGTCTGTACGGAGTTTGTATGTTTCCATGTGACCGAGTGGGTTTTCTCTAGGATATCTGGTGTTCTCCACACTCCAAAGACGTACAGGTTTGTAGGTTAATTGGGTTGTATAATAGTAAAAATTATCCCTAGTGTGTATAGGATAGTGTAAGTGTGCAGGAATCGTTGGACGGCCTGGACTCGGTGGGCCGAAAGGCCTATTCTTGCACTGTATCTCTAACCTAAACCGGAAACTTTTGATGTTTAGACAATAGACAATAGGTGCAGGAGTAGGCCATTCAGCCCTTCGAGCCAGCACTGCCATTCAATGTGATCATGGCTGATCATCCCCAATCAGTACCCCGTTCCTGCCTTCTCCCCATAATCCCTGACTCTGCTATCTTTAAGAGCCCTATCTAGCTCCCTTTTGAAAGTATCTAGCGAACCGGCCTCCACCACCCTCTGAGGCGGAGAATTCCACAGACTCACAACTCTCTGTGAGAAAAAGTGTTTCCTCGTCTCCATTCTAAATGACTTACCCCTTATTCTTAAACTGGCCACTGGTTCTGGACTCCCCCAACATTGGGAACATGTTTCCTGCCTCTAGCGTGTCCAAACCATGAGATACAGCGTGGAAACAGGCTCTTTGACCCACCGAGTCCCCGCCGACCAGCGATCCCGCACATTAACACTTTCCTACACACACTAGGGTCAATTTAAATTTTTTTTACCAAGCCAATTAACCTACAAACCTGTACGTCTTTGGAGTGTGGGAGGAAACCGAAGATGTCGAAAAAACCCCAGGCAGGTCACGGGGAGAACGTACAAACTCGGTACAAACAAGCACCTGTAGTCAGGATCGAACGCAGGTTTCTGGCATTGCAAGGCAGTAGCTCTACCGCTACACCACCATGCCGCCATCCAACGATTATTGATAATGTAAGGTAAAGACTCAGACTACGGATGAGAATATAAAGATGGGATTCAACTACGTGAATAGATGGAAGTATTGTTGAGTAATGGATGTATTGTTGAAGTATGGATTGAGCTATTTCAACAGCATCAATAGCCACTTAACCTGAGACATGCTCTGGGTAGGAGCAGCAGAATTCCTTCCCTGAAGGATATTAGTGAGCCATGTACGGTTTTTTTTTAATGACAATCAAGTAGACATTCCATTCCGTCACAATTTTAATAGACATTTAAAAAAAAGCAGGAATTTATAAATTCCATAACTGACATGGTGGAATTTGAATCCTTATCCCCAGATCAACAATCAGCCTCCTAGATACTTGTTCAGTGACTTAGTTACTATGCTGCTATGCTTGCGTATATCACGCTCATAGATAAAGTAAAAAAGT
Source organism: Amblyraja radiata (assembly GCF_010909765.2). Lineage (NCBI taxonomy): Eukaryota > Metazoa > Chordata > Chondrichthyes > Rajiformes > Rajidae > Amblyraja > Amblyraja radiata. Next base: position 25,626,274 of record NC_045960.1, on the reverse strand, counting down.
TATGTTACTCATATTTACAATGATTCACAAAAATAAATGTGAATGCCATGATATCCATCTTACTGTCTATATTGCAGTTTAACAAGCGCTTCTAATAATGAGTGAAGAACTAGTGATTGTCATAAATAGTGGCTTCAGAACCAATAAAGTAAGCACTTTTGAACTGCTCCCAAATTTATAAAATATCAGACGTCATACAGAAATGTTTGTTAAACTCATCTTAAAATGACTGTGTCTACCAGCAATATGCATAAGCCTTCGAAACATAGAAAAATGGGTGCAGGAGTAGGCCATTCGGCCCTTTGAGCCAGCACCGCCATTCAATGTGATCATGGCTGATCTAAAATCAGTACCCCGTTCCTGCTTTTTCCCCATATCCATTGATTCCTTTTGCCCCAAGTGCTAAATCTAACTCTCTCTTGAAAACATCAAGTGAATTGACCTCCACTGCCTTCTGTGGCAGAGAATTCCACAGATTCACAACTCTCTGGATGAAGAAGTTTATCCTCATCTCAGTCCTAAATGGCCTACCCCCTATTCTTAAACTGTGACCCCTGGTTCTGGACTCCCCCAACATCGGGAACATTTTTCCTGTATCTAGCCTGTCCAATCCTTTAAGAATTCTATATGTTTCTATGCATGTACACAGGTTTAAGTCATTTCAAGCATTCTATTAAAACATTTTGTGAAATCCTGTGACAATGACAGGGTGTCGTATCCTATTTTGAACATTATGTTCCGTGAGAGCAGAGAAGACACAGATGAAACCTTTCCATTCTCTTCTGTTACAGCACATTGTTATTCAATCCTTGCTAAATGTCAAATTACAAATGATTCCTTTCTCTGATTCATAGATTATCTGAGGTCCTTGCAACTCAGTCCTTACGCATTAACTCTATAGGTATTTCAGATGTTAACTTGCGTTCTTTTGAAATTTTTAGGATTCTTACCTGCCGCTTTTTAATAATTTATCATTTTCCGCACGGCATCAAAACACTTCCATTTGTCTGGTATGTAAAAAGGTTCAAAGATATGCGGAAAAGGTGTATCATATCCACAGACTCTGCTGATTGGCGCCTCCAGGTTGAGAAAGCACTCTTCCTGTAAATTACAAGAAAATAAAATGTAATAAGAGCTGCCAGATTCTGTTACAATCAGATTTTGTTTACCAAAATCCACCTGGTTGTTTGAACAACCCCCTATCAGGCACAAAGTATACTTTATGTTGTCCTTGCTCTATCTAGTGCAAGATTTTGTGAGTAAAACATGTTTTTTAATACATTACTTTGAGTACATCTGGCCCAGAATATATGAGCAACATCGTATCAGTGAGTTTATTTTTTTTCACCGTCTGACATTTCTCTGAAATGCAAATCCTGTCATGTTCCCTTATCGGCACAACACTAACCTAACTCTTGAAAGAGCAGAGTGAGTTTACAGAGAGAAAAATCACACCCCAGTACAATGATGTTTTGTGTTTAATGAGCACAATAATGAGAAAATATCTACAATGATTTTTCAGTGATGTAAGGAACCTTCTCCATCAGGAGACTGAAAACAGAGAGCTCTGCAAAACAAAACAAGAGCACCACACTTTGTTCAATTAAAACGAATTTATGCAAAATATATGCACAAAATACTGGAGTAACTCAGCCTGAGGAAGGGTTCTGACCCGAAACGTCACCTATTCCTTTTATCCAGAGATGCTGCCTGAGCCGCTGAGTTACTCAAGCATTTTGTGTCATTGTTTGGTATTAATCAGCATCTGCAGTTCTTTCCTATACTAATTTATGCAAGTTCACTTGTCAGCCGCTATTTCATTATAAGCACATCAAGTTGACCTCAACAAATGGATATAACCTCAGAAATGTGTAGTCACATTTAGAAACCAAAATTAATATTAAGAACAACATACAGAATGCAGGAGGAACTCAGCATCTCTGGAGGAAATGACCAGACAATGTTTCTGGTTGGGACCCTTCCTCACACTGATAGGGAGCAGGAGGAGAGACCTGGAAAAGCTCTTTTCCAGCTTTCTCTTCCCTACCCCAGCAGTCTGAAGAAGGGTCCAGACCTGAAACATCCTCTGCCACTTTCTGCCACAGATTCTGCCTGACCCGCTGAGTTCCTCCGGCACTTTGTGTTTCGCTCAAGATTCCAACATCTGCAGTCTTGTGTCTCCTTTAATCTATCCTCAAAAATATTGTTATGTGATATGATGAAGAAATGTTCCATGATTTATTTTTAAAGGAAAAGGTCGGCGGGTGATAATCAGCCCTCCCTCATTAATGAGAATCTAGGCAGCCACCCTGAGAATCAAATTATGAGGTCAATAATTTTCATCCAAGAATCCTCAAGAGTATTTTATTGTCATATGTCCCGAAACGGAAAATTGAAATTCTCACTTGCAGTAGTATAACAGGTATATAAACATAGTACCCAGTAGATACCGTAATAACAAAATTAAGTTCAATAAGTTTGAAGTCAGAAATCTGTGCATTTACTATGGAAGGCACAAGCGAGTGAGGCAGTTAGAAACCAATTCCTGAAATGACTCACACAAGCCCCAGGCCACACCTGCAAATGCTCAAGTTCTAAGCATCCCTTCAATAAGCAAGGATTGAAATTCATGCAGTTTGTTGCCCTGGACAAAAATAAGTAAAATAATTGGCAATCAATATTTTAATGCAGACCCATCTAATCATAAAATGGTAACCGCATGGATGGCCTTTCTGCAATCTCTGCAAGAGCAAGATGGCACAGTGGCACAGCGGTAGAGTTGTTGCCTTACAGCACCAGGGACCCGGGTTCGATCCTGACTATGGGTGCTGTCTGTGCGGAGCTTGTATGTTCTCCCTAAGACCATGTGGGTTTTCTCCGGTTTCCTCCCACACTCTAAAGGCGTACAGGTTTGTAGGTTATTTGACTTCTGTAAATTGTCCCTAGAGTTTAGGATAGTGCTAGTGTACAGGGTGATCGCTGGTCAGCACGGACTCTCTAAAGTCTAAAGTAAAGACTAAAGCAAGTGGCTTGGCCTCCATCCTTCCTCTATATCATCACAATTTCATTTAAATACCTACTGAATTACTTTTCTGAAAACCACCAGAGAATATATTCCAGAAACTAATCACCAGCTGCAGTCAAAACATTTCCCTACATATTATCTTTGATTTTTTTTGGTCTATCACCCTACATCTGGACCAGTTTATTCTCAACACTTATCTACTTTTCTACAATCCCTTTGACTTTGAATACCTCTCAAATATCCTTGAGTGGCGGTGCAGGCTCGAAGGGCCGAATGGCCTACTCCTGAACCTATTTTCTATGTTTCTATCCTCTCCATCTTCCCTGCTCCATGTTGAACAATCATATACTATCAGTTCCTCATTCCTAGACGTATTCCAGCAAATCTCTCAAAGGTCTTCACATCCTTCTTCAAGTGGATTGGCCATAACTGAATGCAAAACATCTGTTTTTTTTGGCCAAGCAAGTGCTTACGGAGCTTCTCCTAACTTACTAGCTTCTGCAATCTAAAATGAAGTAGAGTTGCTGGAAATGCTCAGCAGGTCAGACAGCATTGCTGGAGAGCAAAGCACGTCAGATCATAAAACCTTACAGCACATAAACACAATGCTCAGCCCACCGTGACCATGCCAAAAATGACCATGCCAAGCTAAATTAATTTCTTCTGCCTGCGCGTGATCCACTCCCTCCATTCCCTACAGAACCAAACGCCTCTTGAGGTCAATCAACGTTCATCAAGTAGAACGTTTCTGATCTAAAACATTACTTGTTTTTCTATGTCCACAAATGTCACCTGCCTTAAATCTAATTTTCTACATCTCATCCATAGGCAGATCATCTGTGGCACTCTCTCCTCCCAATTTTACCCAGGAAAGGCATTGAGCAATGGTTCAATACATTTAAGCTGGTTTTCACCAGAAGGCGTGGCAGTGCCCCCCATCATTCACAAGCCCAAAATTGGACATATATATGGATAGGTAAGAGGGAATTGAGCCAAATGGGACTAGCCTGATATGCCAACTAGGTTGGCGTTAGGGGCACTAATCTCACTCAACCTCCACGTAGTGCAGCAGTCCTCTTCATCACCCAAATGTGTAGGAGACCATATGACTTATCTTCATTCGGGCTGCTTATATTGGCAATGTACAATAGTACAAAAATGTACAATAAGGGACTATCTGAGTGATGGCCCACTTTCACTGTCAACATTTCTTCCCCTTTACCTATTCCAAAGACTGCAGCAAAAGGACAGGCAACACAAGTCAAGTTCAAGTTCAAGTGAGTTTATTGTCATGTGTCGTTGTATAGGACAATGAAATTCTTGCTTTGCTTCAGCACACAGAACATAGTAGGCATTTACTACAAAACAGATCAGTGTGTCCATATACCATTATATAAATATATACACACATGAATAAATAAACTGACAAAGTGCAAATAACAGAAAATGGTTATTATTAATCAGAGTTTTGTCCGAGCCAGGTTTAATAGCCTGATGGCTGTGGGGAAGTAGCTATTCCTGAACCTGGTTGTTGCAGTCTTCAGGCTCCTGTACCTTCTACCTGAAGGTAGCAGGGAGATGAGTGTGTGGCCAGGATGGTGTGGGTCTTTGATGATACTGCCAGCCTTTTTGAGGCAGCGACTGCGATAAATCCCCTCGATGGAAGGAAGGTCAGAGCCGATGATGGACTGGGCAGTGTTTACTACTTTTTGTAGTCTTTTCCTCTCCAGGGCGCTCAGATTGCCGATGCAACCGGTCAGCATGCTCTCTACTGTGCACCTGTAGAAGTTAGAGAGAGTCTTCCTTGACAAACCGACTCTCCGTAATCTTCTCAGGAAGTAGAGGCGCTGATGAGCTTTCTTGATAATTGCATTAGTGTTCTCGTACCAGGAAAGATCTTCAGAGATGTGCACGCCCAGGAATTTGAAGCTCATGACCCTTTCAACCATCGACCCGTTGATATAAATGGGGCTGTGGGTCCCCCTCCTACACCTTCCAAAGTCCACAATCAGTTCCTTGGTTTTGCTGGTGTTGAGGGCCAGGTTATTGCGCTGGCACCATATGGACAGTTGCTCGATCTCTTCTCTATACTCTGACTCATCCCCATCAGTGATACGCCCCACAACAGTGGTGTCGTCAGCGAACTTGATGATGGAGTTCGCACTGTGATTGGCTACGCAGTCATGGGTATAGAGTGAGTACAGCAGGGGGCTGAGCACGCAGCCTTGAGGTGCTCCCGTGCTGATTGTTATCGAGGCTGACACATTTCCACCAATACGAACAGATTTCCACCAATACAAACAGACACATTTCCACCAATACGAACACACAATTAGCATGTGTTTTATATTTATTTATTTTTACAGGACGTGGATATCTCTGGCAAGGGTAGTATTGCTCTTTAGATTGCGGCACTGAGATAGTTTCTTAAATTTTACAGCTGTCTACAAAAAAAATTCCAAACAGCCTACATTGTAAAAGTGATGCAGTAAAACTCAGATAACCTGGCACACTTGGGACTTTGATGGTGCAGGATATTATTCCTGTTTAAACCACAACACACATTTAATTCCCTGTTTTCAGTTTCATGCTTCATGGTATGATGATAAATTTCCCAAGGAATCTGGAGAATTTAAAGGGAGCACAGGAATCAATTACGATACGATACGATACGATAAAGCTTTATTTATCCCCGGAGGGAAATTGAGTTGTAAGGTAGAGCAGTTGTAAGGAAGAGTTGTAAGGAATATCTAGTGAGCCAGAGGCCGAATCAATGGGATTCCCAAATAGTTGGATTTTTTTGCGAGCCAACATTATTGTTGCTCATCTTGTACTGTACATAGAAATAAATAATACTGATAACTTATCAAATCAAATGTGACGACTACAACATGAAATGGTCTCTAATCGTGGTTTACATCATCTATTATGGTGGTCCACTGGTTCAAATGATATGATGGCACCAAACACTCGTTTCTTGTAAGGCAGCCTTGTGTGTACCGAAGCGTTGTCATTTACATGGCACGATACTGTCCCACAGTAGTTAAGTACAGCAATGGTATGACAATGCAGCACTCCTTATCTGGTACAGTTTCTTCTCTTCTGGATAGTCTTGCACAACTACATGCCTCCTGCCAGCCAATGGCCAGGAAAGTGCCTCTACTTTCTTGGAAGGCTTAGGAGGTGGGCACGTCTCTTCTACAGATGCATCGTAGAAACATTTGTTGGAGTAATTCAGCGGGACAAGCAGCAACTTTGGAGAGAAGGAATGGGTGACATTTTGTGTTGAGACCCTTCTTCAGACTGGTTAGGGATTGGAAACAAGAGACATAAACGGTATACATCAGCAAAACCAAACGGTGATGTGGGGAGATAAAGAACAATGAATGAAAGATATGCAAAAAAGTAACAATGATAAAGGAAGCAGACCATTGTTAGCTTTTTGTAGCGTGAAAATGAGATGCAAGTGTGACTTGGGTGGGGGCGGGATAGAGAAAGAGGGAATGCCAGGGCTACCTGAAGTGAGAGAAATCAATATTCATTACTACTGTAAGCTGCCCAAGCGAAATACGAGATGCTGTTCCTCCAATTTGCGTTTAGCCTCACTCTGACAATGGAGGAGATCGAGGACAGAAAGGTCTGTGTAGGAATGGGAAGGAGAATTAAAGTGTCCGGCAACCGGTAGATCAGGTTGGTTCACGCGGGCTGAGCGAAGGTGTTCCGCGAAACGATCGCCCAGTCGGCGTTTGGTTTTGCTGATGTATAAGAGTCCACATCTTGAACAACGGTACAGTAGATGAGGTTGGAGGTGGTGCAAGTGAACCTCTGCCTAAGCTGAAAGAACTGTCGGGGTCCCTGGACAAAATCGAAGGAGGAGGTATAGCGACAGGTGTTGCATCTTCTGCGGTTGCAGGGGAAGGTACCTGGAGAGGGGGTGGTTTGGGTGGGAAGCGATGAGTTAACCAGGGAGTTGCGGAGAGAACAGTCTCTGCGGAAGGCAGAAAGGGGTGGAGATGGGAAAATGCGGCTATTGGTGGGATCCCGTTGGAGGATTATGTGTTCTATGCGACGGCTGATGGGGTGGAAGGTAAGGACTAGGGGGTCACTGTTGCAACTAGGGGGAGGGGGAGCAAGGGCAGAGCTGCGGGATACTGAGGAGACTCGAGTGAGGGCTTCATTTATGATGGGTGAGGGGAATCCCCATTCCCTAAAGAATGAGGACATTTCAGATGTTCTAGTATGGAACACCTCATCTTGGGCGCATATGCGGTGTAGATAGAGGAATTGGGAGTAGGGGGTAGAGTCTTTGCAGGAAGCAGGGTGGGAAGAAGTGTAGTCGAGATAGTTGTGGGAGTCAGTGGGTTTGTAATAGACGTCAATCATTAGTCTATTTCCTGTGATGGAGACTGTGAGATTAATAAAGGGGAGGGATGTGTCACAGATGGTCCAAGTAAATTTGAGTGCAGGATGAAAATTGTTGGTGTTGATGAAGAAAGTGAGTTCTGCATGGGTGCTGGAGGTAGCACCGATGTAGTTATCAATCTAACGGAGATAAAGTTCGGGGATAGGGTCAGTATACGCCTGGAACAGGGATTGTTCAACGTACCTTCTTACACAGGTTTGTAGGTTTGTTGGCTTGGTATAATTATAATTTGTCCCGTGTATGTGTAGGATAGTGTTACATTGCGGGGATCACTGGACTGCATGGGCTCAGTGGGCCAAAGGGCCTGTTTCTGCACTGTATCTCTGACCTAAACTAAACTAAATCTACATTTCTGGAATCAAACCATAAAAGCAATTATACAAATTGCAATCCAAGGTTAGTCACTTAATGTTTTCTTCAATTCTGTCTCCAGTCTGGCTATAAAGATCCAGCATACGGTTTTTTCTTCCAATTCCAACCAGTTCCAACTGGGCTTTGGTTTCACACCTCATATTCATTTATGATGACTTGGAACATAGTTATTAATCACAGGAGGAAAACATATTAAAGAAAGATTGATGTGGGGAAAAATTAGGAGAATTTGTCTGAACCTTGGGTTAAGGCTTTGTTACTAATCTGGCCATGTTTGTGCCTGAGAGCAAAAACATGAAAGTTCATTAATCGTCCAGCAAAAGATGGTGAGGATTTTAAAATAAAATTAAAATAGTACAAAGATTTTTAGAGGCGGCACAGGGGCGCAGCGGCAGAGCTGCTGGCTTACAGCACCATAGACCTGGGTTCAATCCTGACTGCGGGTGCTGTCTGTATTGAGTTTGTACCTTCTCCCTGTGACCGCGTGGGTTTTCTCCAGTTTCCTCCCACATCCCAAAGATATTCAGATTTGAAGGTTAATTGGCTTCTGTAAATTGTCCCTAGCATGTAGGACAGAACTAGTGATTGTTGATCGGTGGGCCGAAGAGCCTGTTTACACGCTGTATCTCTAACCTCTAAACTAAACTAAACTAAATTCTGCATAGACTTAATCAGATGGGCATCTTATTATGTACAACCCATGCAGCTGTCAGAAAAAGTTATTTGCAATGGTGAACAAGTTCACAGGTCATATAAATCCATGTGGGTGGAATTTATTCACTGGGATTTATATGAATAGTTCCAGGATTGAAGAGATCCAGTGAGTTCACAAGAGCAACAAAAGATAAATGTCTTCCGTTCTTTGATTTCTGGTATTTATTCAACCAGACAAAGGCTTCGTTCTTGGAACAAAATGCTGTCATTATGCTCAGGCACATGCTGATTATTTTTAATAATGAACACTTTCTGACCTTTCAGACAAACTGCAGTAATGACAAATCCTTTTGATTATGTAGGGCTGGAACGAGGAGAAACCGATCACTTGGTTTGCTTTCCCAACATGAACTCTACAGGTCTGGTACTAGACTTGGTGACAGGATTGCCAAACACAGAGAACAAATAGCTCCCAGTATAGCATAATTAGACATTTCCAACGCTGTGCTAAATGGATTTGCACAATACCTGAAACCACCAACAGCTTATGCCAAAGGGCTGAATTCAATAATCAATTATATAATTGAAGCCAATCTACTGCTGCTGTCAGGCAAGTACATAATTGGATCAGTACTATCAGGACTGAGATGAAGAAAAACTTTTTCGCCCAGAGTTGTGAATCTGTGGAATTCTCTGCCACAGAAGGCAATGGAGGCCAATTCACTGGATGTATTCAAGAGAGAGTTAGATATAGCTCTCGGGGCTAATGGAATCAAAGGATGTGGGGAGAAAGCAGGAATGGGATACTTATTTTGGATGATCGGCCATGATCAGGTTGAATGGAGGTGCTAGCTCGAAGAGCCGAATGGACTACTCCTGCACCTATTTTCTATGTTTCTATACCTCCAAAGATATATAGACACAAAATGGCTGGAGTAATGCAGCGAGACAGGCAGCATCTCTGGAGTGAAGGAATGAATAGATGACGTTTCCCATTCCTTCTCCAGAGATGCTGCCTGTCCCGCTGAGTTACTCCAGCAATTTGTGCCTATCTTCGATGTAAATCAGCATCTGTAGTTCTTCCCACACTATCATACCCCCCCCCCCGCCCCCTCCCCTCCCCCCATACATTAACACTGCTGACAACGCTTCCCAATAACACTGTATGAAGTCACATTACCCCCTACCCAATCAATATTGTATGATAGATGGAGTAAACTCTTCTAATCTGGATCAAGTAAAAATATTCCACCTTGGTAGCAGAATAGCGACTTTTTTTATTAGTTAATGCATCGGCATATCACTACTATTGGCTAACAGGAAAATGGTTTCATCAGTGCCAATTACTAATGATGGCACTAACAACTCGCATTCATCTTAGATTGACCAATATTTTTTTTAAGACAAATTATCTGCAGAAAAACAAGGGTCCGTTCATGGCTATTTGCAATATATGCTGATATTTGATTATGTCAGCCACTGGGAATTATTGTTGCTGTTGACTAGCTGTGTTATAATGATACTCATTTTATTCCAGTCGAAACCAACCTACTTTATTGTTCAATGGTGCTTTTTAATGTTGCACGTGCAACTGCACAGCAAAATTATTTTCTCACATACAGTCCAGCAAAGTATTGCTATGCCTAAGCACATCCCGAATAGCAAAGTGTACAGAAACAGTTTACTAAGCCCGCATGCCAGGAACAAAAGAGGAGCCGGCGTGGATTGACTGCCGTGAGGGGGGGGGGCGGACAAAGAAGGACCCGGTGTGGAGGAACCGCCCTGTGTGAGGGAGGGAGAACAAAGGAGTACCTGGCGTGGGACACTTTGTAACTTTGTCGATGCCCTTTATGTAGCGACTCTTTGCATACCTTGGGCATGCAAAACAAAGATTTCACTGTGACTTGTCACATGTGACAATAAAGTATTCATTCATTCATTCATGCAAGTGGCGCCATTTTCCAAGTCCGGGTGCATCTTCTGCGCACTAATTCCTATGAGCGGTGTCCAATCCAGGCAAGTCCCATGCTGCCGCAGGCCTCCTGCCATTGCCTAACCAGTGAACCAACATCCCTCTCCTCACTCATCCTCCATTGTGCTCCAGGGACACCTCCCTGAGTTGAACTTGTGGTTGACATGGCCCAGTCCCCGGTTCCCTCTTCTACTGGCATTGCTCCTCGCCCGTCGCTCCATCGTCATTGTCGGCTCCATCTTCCCGCTCTTTGGTCTTCGGGGAGAAGCAGGGGCCGACTCGGTGGCTCCCCCTGCAGGCATTGATCCGCCAGGTTCCTACTTTGTATTATTTTGCATTGCATTACTAAAAATGCATTGCACCCAAGAGTGCTTCAATATATTTATGGATTATGTTATGATGCTAAGAATAACCAAGCTAACTGCAGACGTTGATTATCCTTATCATTAGTTTATGCTACTTTGAATAAATAGCTATTTTATTCAAAGTAAGCAGTATTTGTTGGATTATTCATGTTCAAAGAATTACCAAATTATGAATGGGGTTCAACTAGTTGAAGATGAAATGATCCAAGTCCAGGGACCAAATTAGTTTTAAGATGAAACTGTGGCGGTACCTGATAGCAACCCAAGGTCATGACGAACCATCGGCTCTAGAGGGCGGCGACTTGGTGGGGGAGGCGCGAGTCACGGGGTCGTTATCTGAGTTGTTATTTAAGGCCGGGCAACGCATGTGTCAGCTGAGGAGTAGGGACCTGTATGCAGAAGAATAAACACGTCTAGAGCATACTTGTGTCCGACTAGTTTTTGGCTGGACTCCTGCCAGTCCCTGCCACAATACTACAATTACAATGTATGCAATAGATGGACATTTATTTTTGCCTTGAAATTTCTGAAATAAATCCAATCTAAGCTAAACAATATGGGTGCTTTCTGAAGCTTCCACAAGAATAATCATTCGCCAATGTGTCCAGAATCAATTTCAGATCTCCAATCACTCGACCGGGATGGAATCTGCATATAACATCTGTCAGCCTCTTGTTACCTTGTATGCAGCCAGTATAGCTATGTCAGTCATGTGGGAATGATCATTTTCCAGGTGCAACATCCAGAACATAGAACAGGGCAGCGAAGAAACAGGTCCGTCGGCCCACAATGTCTGTGTCGAACATGTTGCCAAGATAAACTAATCTCATCTACCTTCCATTCCCTGCATTTCCATGTGCCTATCTAAAAAGATTCTTCAATACCATTACACCACCTCCACTCCTGTCTCCACTACCACTTCCAGGCACCCACTACAATTCGTGTACAAAATTCATCATGCACATCTCCTTTAAACTTTGCTCCACTCACCGAAAAGCTTCTTTGTAAACACGTCTTCACGCATATGGCGGTGTACCAATGACAACCCATGCTTGGTCCATTGTGAATATTAAATCTAAACTTAAATTCCTTATTCACACAAAGTTCACAGAGCAAACGGTAGGCATGCTTTAAGAATAAATACAATAACAAGTGCGAAACAGTAGAATGGTACAAGATGGTTGTGCAATCTAAAGTAGTGCAAATAAATATTAAGCCACAACAATGGAACCACGGGATGAGGTAGATTTAAGAGTGGCAGCGTATCGGGAAGAAAGTGTAAGAAGTGATTGGCTTAGGAATCTGATAGCAGTGGGGAATAAACGTTTCTTAAGTTTGCACGTTCGAGCTTTCAATTCCTGCTTCTTCTCCCAGAAGTTGGAGGAGAGAAAAGGAAATGGCCAGGGTGGCAGGCATCTTTGACGATAGGCATCTGGACAAACTTTGAAGGATTGACTGCAGTTTGCCATTCAAAAGAGCAGCATTTGAGGGAATGTTTCTTGGGAAATAATGTGATGCAGCCTGTAAAAACTGAGAAGTGCTTGCTGCAAGTATTGCCATCCATGCAATGGAATTCATGGCAGAATCACCATTATGATTTAATACTAAATGAAGTAGAATACATTTCTTTTTAAAAGCTAATTTTCAAGGTTGAATCTTGCAGAATAACAAACAACTTTTAAATTATAAATGGAAAAAGAAATGCCTTAAAGTACACAATGGGAAGCAAAGAAAATATAAATTCATTTCAGAAAGGGGTTAATGAATAAAATGGAAAGTTAGGCAAGTGTGAGCAATGCATTTTAGACATGTTTTTGCATATTTTTAGTTTAATTTAGATATAGAGCACAGAAACAGGCCCTTCAGCCCACCGAGTCGGTGCCGACCAGCAATCACCATACACTAGCACTATCCTACACACTAGAAACTATTTTCCATTTTTACCAAAGCCAATTAACCTACAAACTTGTACATCTTTCAAGGTACTACATGGTAGGCTGCTCTGGAAGCTTAGATCACATGGTATGGAGGATCAGAGGACATAGGTTTAATGTGAAGAGGAAAAGATTTAATAGGAATCTGAGAGTTAACTTTTTCATACAAAGTGTGGGTGTATGGAACAAACTGCCAGAGGAGATAGTTGAGGCAGGGACTATCCCAACATTTAAGAAACAGTTAGTACATGGATAGGACAGGTTTGGGGGAATATTGGCCAAACGCAGGCACGTGGGGCTAGTGTAGCTGGGACATGTTGGCTGGTGTGGGCAAGTTGGGCCGATGGGCCTGTTTCCACACTGTATCACTCTATGACACTCTGACTCTATCTTTGGAATGTGGGAAGAAACCAGTGGAATCCAGAGCTCCTGGGCAAAATGCACATAGTCACAGGGAGAACGTACAAACTCTGTACAGACAGCGCCCGTAGTCAAAATCAAATTATTGTCACTGACTCTGTAGGGCAGCAACTCTACCGCTGCGCCACCGTGCCGAGAATGGGATAGTAGAGTAATATAAAATAGAATATGTGATGGGGTATACACACAGACAATAGGTGCAGGAGTAGGCCATTCAGCCCTTCGAGCCAGCACCGCCATTCATTGTGATCATGGCTGATCATCTATAATCAGTACCCCATTCCTGCCTTCTCCCTATATCCTTTGATTCCGCTAGCCCAAAGAGTTCTATCTAACTCACTTTTGAATGCATCCAGTGAATTGGCCTCCACTGCTTTCTGAGACGAAGAATTCCACAAATTCACAACTCTGTGTGAAAAATGTTTTCCTCATCTCAGTTTTAGATGGCATCACAATTTGCAACTCCTTTCTGTATCTCACATCTTTTGTCTTTTCATCTCCGTCCTCTGTCCAACCATTTGTCTATCAAACCCCCCCTCACTTATCCACCTATCACTTACCAAACATTTTTCCTGCCCCTCCTCCCTTCGAACTTCCACCCCGACACCCCCCATGCACATACACGCACAATCAGTCTGAAGTAGAGATCCGACCCAAAATATCACCTATCCATGCTCTCCAGGGAAGCTGCCTGGCCCACTGAGTGATTATACAATGAAGTGAAAGGTTAATCATTTCACTCAAAGAGAGTAGTAATCCCCTTACATTCTCTACAGCTGAAGTTTGCGGGGATTAGATCACTGTAAGCACTTAGAGGAGAGATATAATGTTTTTGATAGATTGGTAAATTGTGGGCAATGTGGAACTGGCACAGAAGAGGATTGATACCAGAACAGATCAGCCATGATTAAGGAATGGAGGGGCAGAGTTGATGGACCAGATGGCCTACTCCTGCTTCTAGTTTCTGATTTGTTACAGGGCAAGAGCATAACCACTTCAAGTTTTGATGTCCTACTATATTCAATGAAGTAGTCTTGATTATTTTTCTTCTATATGCAGTTCTGTTGCTTCTAAAGTGTACCATTCAACATATGATTTATGTTGATTACCATGATAAAATAGTTTTCAACTGTTTACTCTTATATTAGTTTATGCTGGAATTGCTCGTCAAATAATGCACAATTCTTTGAAACACTACTCGATATCAAAGATATTGCCCTTTGAAAATTCAGTCCCATTCAGCACAGTGCTATGAGATGCAAAACCTGCCATCTAATAATAAGTTCTCAGTGCTCAATGATTACATAGACTCCAAGCTAATGAGGTTTTTTTTTGTTTTCAGTTATTATTTTCATCAGTTAGCTTGTTCGTAACTTTCTTTCTTTTGCTGATGTACAAAAATGCAACACATATTATACCTAATTCCGTTTGTTTTCAGGTCATTTCCAATAATTGCGATATAATCAATCCTCAGCGATCGAGCAATAAAAAAAAATAATATGAGCTTATTCTACCAGAATGAATTTTCAAGTGGATAAATTCAACAGTTTAAAAACTGATTTGTTTTCAAACAGATAAAGTGAGAAGCAAAGGAGAGTTTAATATTCTTTAAAATTTGCAAGACAGCTCTTCAGCAAGTGTAATTGTATACTTGTGGGATAAACTGCCATCTAGTGCTAGAAATGCAAGAGAGAATTTTTGCTACGATTACATTTAAATCTAAAATCGTGATCTTGGTGAACAAATGAATGAGGAAATAGAACAAGTGTGAACGGGTGATCGATGGATGGTGTGGACCTGGTGGGCCATATAACCATATAACAATTACAGCACGGAAACAGGCCATCTCGACCCTTCTAGTCCGTGCCGAACACGTATTCTCCCCTAGTCCCATATACCTGCGCTCAGACCATAACCCTCCATTCCTTTCCCGTCCATATAACTATCCAATTTATCCAAGGCCTGTTTCCATGCTGTATCACTAAACTAAACAATTGGGTAAACCTGATGCTGGTCAAGAATGCAGCAATAATAAGGCTAAATTAAATAAACTTGTCGGGTACAGGAAGTTAAAACTCTCAGAACGCAGCAGGTTTCATTGGTAGGCTGCGTTAAAGTGTCACTCCTCATTTACATCTTTGCTGGCCAAATTAGTGCAGTCAGTAGACCTGTTGCTGGTAGGTGAAGATTCAAAGGTCACATGCCCATCTTTAGTTATTTTGGATAACTTGGGGCATTCGAGGTTCATGAGGATAAATTTAAAAATTATATTTTAGTATTTCCAATTTTTCCTGAAAAGTGTTAATGAAAATTATACTTAGTGAACAGTTAAAATTACCATCAGAGTTAAATCACCAAAGCCTCCTGCCTGCTGGTTTTTCTCTCCACAGACGCTGCCTGAGCTGCTGAATTCCAGTATTCTCTGGCTTTATCCTACCTTAGTTAATCAACAAGATCTAAAAATGATGCAGATCAGGAATGCAGCAGTGATTAGAACAACTTAACTTTCTGAAACCAACTTTGGCATGACGGTGCAGCGGTAGAGTTGTGCCAGAGGCCCGGGTTTGATCCTGACTATGGGTGCTGTCTGTACAGAGTATTTGACGTTCTCCCTGTGACCGCGTGGATTTTCTCCGGGTGATCAGATCAGAGATCAGATCAAATCAGATCAGTTTTATTTGTCATATGTAGGTTAACACAGGGTCAACGGTACAATGAAATGTTTTTGACAAGACAACCGGTCACCTCAGCAATGATATTACAAGGATAAAATTAAGGGAAAAAAAGATAAGATTTCCGGTTTCCTCTCACATTCCAAAAGACGCACAGGTTTGAGGGTTAATTGGCTTCAGTACAAATTGTAAATTGTCCCCAGTGTGTAGGATAATTCCAGTGTACAGGGATCGCTGGTCGGCGTGGACTCGGTGGGCCAAAGGGCCTGTTTCCGCGCTGTATCTCTAAAACTAAAAACCAAAACTAAAAAGCTAACCTTATGGAGAGAGTTAAAAATCTTTTTTGCTTTGTCTTCTTAAAGTCTAAGTTAAGGATATCAAAAGAAAATAAAGTCTATTCATTGGGATTGGCACGGTCATTGATACCGTTTTTCTTTTGCCCTGCTATTCTCCCAAATTCAGTTTGGATTTCAGATTTTACGGCAATGACTCATTAACTTAAGAGGATACCGGGTTGTTATGGCAACTATTTCCTGGCCCCACAATAACAGGAGTTATGACAGCAAACGCTTTTGGAAGTCTTCTCTAAACTGAAGAGATAAAAATCCCTAATGAACCTATCAATGCCTTAGTGTGACAGAACATTGATTAAAGGAAAATTGAGTTGCATATTTGATTTAATTCCTTCATGTGGTCAACCTTTGAGGATTTATTTCATTTTTCAAATCAGATTCAAGATTATCCCCATACACTTCTAACGATGAAAGAATGTATTCAATGTCTGAATTTGACTGCAGCTTTTATTTAATTCAGTCTGGTTTCTTTAGTTCCTTGTTTATAGTGGCAAACCACCACTGAATTACTGGGAACACTTTCTGCCTCACTACTTCTAATTCTGCACCAATTTCCCACAATAAAGGGAGATTTCAAGTTCCATGCAAGAATATAAGTATTGCAAATTTAAAACATTCCCAACATAAATTCATGGATTAAAAGAAATGATTATAATAAATATGGAGTCAAAAAATCATTGCTTCAAAAAAATAAATACAGTTGAGAAAAACTGTTACCAGATTCTCCCAAAGTCTTTTATTTAATACATGACCATGATTTTGTGTGACATGGTCTTTCCTTTAAGAAATTAAATATTAATAAGACTAGTCATCGCCCGTGCCCGCAATCACTATTCGTTAACCATTGACTACATCTCTCTCTCTGGCACCGGTCTGAAACTAAACCAGCCTGTTTGTAGATTGGCTGCGAGGTAAGGTCACATCCATCATTAGCAGCCATTTTCACCTGTGCAGTATTGTTGCCTCCAGCCATTCTTCAACGTACACCGCTAATACCCTGATTCATTTCCTCAGTGATCATATCCTTAGGCTTCACTCTTCCATTGGACTTCTGGTTGGCATAGGTTGACCCGGAGACATAGGTTTAGGGGGAGAAGGGAAAGATTTAATAGGAATCGGAGGGGTACCTTTATCACATAGAGGATAGTGCGTACATGGAACGAGCTGCCAGAGGAAGTAGTACTGTAACAACATTTAAAAGGCATTTGGAAAGGTATGTGGATGGGAAACATTTAGAGGGATAAGGGCCCAAAGCAGGCAGGTGGGATGAGTGTAGATGGGGCATCTTGGTTGGCAAGGACAAGTTGGGCCAAATGAGCTATGACTCCGTGGCCTCCTACATTCTACTCTTCACTAATCTTTCACTAGTTTAAAGTAAAGTCGTGTCAATAAAGACAAGAAATTGCAGATGCTGGAATTAGGAGCAAAAATACACTGCCCATGACCCGCATACTTATCTATCTGGGATTCTTCAAGCCTGATTCTGGTGAACTTCTACCGCTGCACCATCGAGAGCATCCTTACCAACTGTATCACAGCATGGTATGGCAACTGCTCTGTCTCCGACTGGAAAGCACTGCAGAGGGTGGTGAAAATTGCCCAACGCATCACCGGTTCCTCGTTCCCCTCCATTGAGTCTGTCCAAAGCAAGCGTTGTCTGCGAAGGGCGCTCAGCATCGCCAAGGACTGCTCTCACCCCAACCATGGACTGTTTACCCTCCTACCATCCGGGAGGCACTACAGGTCTCTCCGTTGCCGGACCAGCAGGTTCAGGAACAGCTTCTTCCCTGCGGCTATCACACTACTCAACAATGTACCTCGGTGACTGCCAATCACCCCCACCCCCCCGGACACTCCTCCCACAGGAAAAACACTATGACTGTATGCATGTAAATAGCTTTATTTATTGAAATCATATTCTATGTCGCTCTTCCAGGGAGATGCTAACTGCATTTCGTTGTCTCTGTACTGTACACTGACAATTAAAGTTGAATCTGATTCTGAATCTGAATCTGATTCACCTATCCTATTCCCTCAGTCTTCAACACCATAATCCCACCAAACATCTCCAAACTCCTGGACGTTATGAGGCAGCAACCCCCTCTGCAACTGGATCCTCAACTTCCTGATCCTTTGACCACAATCAGTAAGTACAGACAGCAAAACATCTTACATAGAAACATAGAAAATAGGTGCAGGAGTAGGCCATTCGGCCCTTCGAGCCTGCACCGCCATTCAATATGATCATGGCTGATCATCCAACTCAGTATCCTGTACCAGCCTTCTCTCCATACCCCCTGATCCCTTTAGCCACAAGGGCCACATCTAACTCCCTCTTAAATATAGCCAATGAACTGGCCTCAACTACCTTCTGCGGCAGAGAATTCCAGAGATTCACCACTCTCTGTGTGAAAAAAGTTTTCCTCATCTCGGCCCCTAAAAGATTTCCCCCTTATCCTTAAACTGTGACCCCTTGTTCTGGACTTCCCCAACATCGGGAACAATCTTCCTGCATCTAGCCTGTCCAACCCCTTAAGAATTTTGTACGTTTCTATAAGATCCCCCCTCAATCTTCTAAATTCTAGCGAGTACAAACCGAGTCTATCCAGTCTTTCTTCATATGAAAGTCCTGACATCCCAGGAATCAGTCTGGTGAACCTTCTTTGTACTCCCTCTATGGCAAGAATGTCTTTCCTCAGATTAGGAGACCAAAACTGTATGCAATACTCCAGGTGTGGTCTCACCAAGACCCTGTAGAACTGCAGTAGAACCTCCCTGCTCCTATACTCAAATCCTTTTGCTATGAATGCTAACATACCATTCGCCTTCTTCACTGCCTGCTGCACCTGCATGCCTACTTTTAATGACTGGTGTACCATGACACCCAGGTCTTGTTGCATCTCCCCCTTTCCTAATCGGCCACCATTCAGATAATAATCTACTTTCCTGTTTTTGCCACCAAAGTGGATAACCTCACATTTATCCACATTATACTGCATCTGCCATGCATTTGCCCACTCACCCAGCCTATCCAAGTCACCTTGCAGCCTCCTAGCATCCTCCTCACAGCTAACACTGCCCCCCAGCTTCGTGTCATCCGCAAACTTGGAGATGTTGCATTCAATTCCCTCGTCCAAATCATTAATATATATCGTAAATAGCTGGGGTCCCAGAACTGAGCCTTGCGGTACCCCATTAGTCACTGCCTGCCATTGTGAAAAGGACCCATTTACTCCTGCTCTTTGCTTCCTGTCTACCAACCAGTTCTCTACCAACATCAATACTGAACCTCCAATACCGTGTGCTTTAGGTTTGTATACTAATCTCTTATGTGGGACCTTGTCGAAAGCCTCCTGAAAGTCCAGATATAACACATCCACTGGTTCTCCCTTATCCACTCTACCAGTTACATCCTCGAAAAATTCTATAAGATCCGTCAGACATGATTTACCCTTCATAAATCCATGCTGATTTTGTCCAATGATTTCACCACTTTCCAAATGTGCTGCTATCCCATCTTTAATAACTGATTCTAGCAGTTTCCCCACTACCGACGTTAGACTAACTGGTCTGTAATTCCCCGTTTTCTCTCTCCCTCCCTTTTTAAAAAGTGGTGTTACATTAGCTACCCTCCAATCCTCAGGAACTACTCCAGAATCTAAAGAGTTTTGAAAAATTATCACTAATGCATCCACTATTTCTGGGGCTACTTCCTTAAGTACTCTGGGATACAGCCTATCTGGCCCTGGGGATTTATCGGCCTTTAATCCATTCAATTTACCTAACACCACTTCCCGGCTAACCTGGATTTCACTCAGTTCCTCCATCTTATTTGTCCCCCGGTCCCCTGCTATTTCCGGCAGATTTTTTATGTCTTCCTTAGTGAAGACAGAACCAAAGTAGTTATTCAATTGGTCTGCCATGTCCTTGTTCCCCATGATCAATTCACCCGTTTCTGACTGCAAGGGACCTACATTTGTTTTAACTAATCTTTTTCGCTTCACATATCTATAAAAGCTTTTGCAGTCAGTTTTTATGTTCCCTGCCAGTTTTCTTTCATAATCTATTTTCCCTTTCCTAATTAAGCCCTTTGTCCTCCTCTGTTGGTCTCTGAATTTCTCCCAGTCCTCTGGTAGGCTGTTTTTTCTGGCTAATTTGTACACTTCAACTTTTGTTTTGATACTATCCCTGATTTCCCTTGTTATCCATGGATGCACTACCTTCCCTGATTTATTTTTTTGCCAAACTGGGATGAACAATTGTTGTAGTTCATCCATGCAGTCTTTAAATGCCTTCCATTGCATATCCACCGTCAACCCATTAAGAATCAATCGCCAGTCTATCTTGGCCAATTCACGTCTCATACCCTCAAAGTTACCTTTCTTTAAGTTCAGGACCCTTGTTTCTGAATTAACGATGTCACTCTCCATCCTAATGAAGAACTCAACCATATTATGGTCACTCTTGCCCAAGGGGCTACGCACAACAAGACTGCTAACTAACCCTTCCTCATTACTCAATACCCAGTCTAGAATAGCCTGCTCTCTCGTTGGTTCCTCTACATGTTGGTTTAGAAAACTATCCCGCATACATTCCAAGAAATACTCTTCCTCAGCACCCTTGCCAATTTGATTCATGATAGTCCCCTACACCGAAGCCCTGCAAAGATACATTCCCAGCCCCTTTCTATAAACTCATCCAAATCCTACTCTAATTTCATTTAAAAGTTTGCAGATGACACCTGTAAATATTATCTGGATTTAGGAGGGGGACTAAAACATGTCCAGGGAACAACAGAACAGTTAACTGAACATCATTTAAAAAAAATTTGAATATATATAAAACAATATAGAAAATTGAAAAGTCAATATAGATTTAAAATGGAAAAACAGATCAGCATGAGCTAGTTGGATCAAATGGCTTGCATTTGTGTACATACTCTATGAAACTTCACAGAGTATACAATAGTGGTTATTGTAATGCACATAGTTTGTAAATTGGCCATGGACAAATATTTGCCAATGGGATGTTAAATACTTTGATGCCATACTTTGTTCTTCTACATTGTTTATTGCATTTTCAAGTTTCTTGTGAAATTCAGTAACTTCCGTAAAAATACTTCCCCGTTGATGTGTGACAGGTGAACAATATATCTTAGTACTTGGATTGAATTGTTATAATTTGCATTCAAGACATTTTGATCAATGTAAGGAATTTAGGGTGCCAGTGCATAGGTTAGCACGAACACCTGCAAAGAAGTAACCAATTTCCAGTCTGAAGAAGTCTCGACACGAAACGTCACCTATTCCATCGCTCCATAGATGCTCTCACCCGCTGAGTTTCTCCAGCTTTTTTGTCTACAACCAATTTGCATGAGTTATTATTAATGCATAAAGTCCCCAGCAATCCAGTCTCGAGAATAATCCCTATTGTTGTGAATTTCTATAAAATGATAGGTAATTTAAGAATACTTCAGCTAGCCTGTGTGACAGTCCCTCATCAAGATCCTTCTGTTTTTCAAGGAAGTACATGTGCAGATCATTAATTACAACTGACATTCAACAAAGGAAGAAACACTACAATGAGGCGTCTTTTTTGATCTACACTTACACCCCATCTCATTCATCCAGGAAGTGAACAACTGAAATAGTACAGCCTCATTGTTACTGGCACCATTTAAGTCTTCGAGTCCTCTAGAACAAAGCGTTTTTTTTAAATCATTCATTCATTTCATCCAACACAGGATTCCTGATCCCAGGAATTAGTAAATTAACCTACGATGAGTGTTTGTTGGTACTGGGCCAGTACTCGCAGGAGTTTAGAAGAATGAGGCTGGACCTCATAGAAACATACAGAATAATGTAGCAATGTTACAAAATTTTGAGATTTTAAAAATCAAGTCTGTAATTTATCCCATCAGATAAAGCATAAAAATAAGTTTAATTTGACACCTAATTCACTTTCATATCTCAAGTATTTAAAAAGTTATGGCCATTTTCATACTCGGAAATGAGCATCTTGTTCCCTATTGATTTTCTATGGACATAACAAAAAAAGTTGTGATCGTGAACAGTCAAAAGCCCATAACTTTCTTAAAAATTAAGAGAACTGAATGAAATTTTCAGTTATCATAGATTGAAGCATTCTGAAACAAATATAAAATAATCTTACTTGGATGACCTGAAATTAAAGCATATAATTAGTTAGTTACCTAATTGTAGCTAATTTCAGACTTCAATTACTAGATCTAAACATCTATCCATTTCTTAATAAATGATTAACATTTTTAAATAGCCTAAATGTCCAAATAATATTCACAAATAATTCACAATAAAACATGATTTTTAAATCTAATTTACATTAATTTATAGGCCAAATGGAAGGAATTCAGTGTTCAATTGCTGTAAATAAATGCCCATTTAAATCAGCTTTCCAGTGGGTCCCTGTGGAACGCGCTGGTTTAGAACGTTCACATTGCGGTAGATTTGTGCCCCAAATGCCCAGAAAAATACTGCGCGATATAATGGGCCCAAAATGAGCTACTCGCAATATTAAACTTTGTATAAAGGGATCTTTAGAAGCCCTTTTTAATGTAAAAATATACAGCCTACCTTCAGCTGTCTGCTTTATGAGACCCTGCGGTTGCTGGCGGTCGCGGGTTTAGAGATTGATTTTTAAACTACTATAACTATTATTCAAGGCCTTTAAACCTAATAATAGCTTTTGCGACGGGGTCTTCCAGCGATTTTTCGTTAATAATTAACTAGGCTGAACATCTTCGATTTGAACAGCCTAGAGAAAATCGCGTTTTAAACCCGCCCCCCTCTAAACGGCGCCAAAATCGCGCACACCCGCAGCGGCAGATTTTCAAAGACGCTTCAGGTAGGCTTTGCAACATACCTAAATAATGAATGGCTTGGATAGAGTGGATGTGGAGAGGATGTTTCCACTAGTGAGAGAGTCTAGGATTAGAGGTCATAGACCATGCTGTATCTCTAAACTAAACTAAACTAAGAAGAGGCGTGGCTTGGGGCAAATCAGACATGTTCCTACTGAATGGTGGGGCAGGTTTGAGGGACCGGATGACCTTCTCCTGCTCTTAATCGTCAACCATTCCTTCTCTCCAGAGATGCTGCCTGCCGCTGAGTTACTCCAGCATTTTGTGTCTACCTTCGGTTTAAACCAGCATCTGCAGTTCCTTCAAATACATACTTATTTTCTTGTGCTCTTTTGTTCCAATTTAAATCCCAGCCAGACATTTTTGAAAAATTCTCCGAAATGTGTGCTGTTTGCGGAGAAATCCAGCTTGTAACATTTCAAACAAGAAGAATTTATGTCGATACAAGGAACTGCAGATGATGTTCATGAATTCATAAGTTCATGATAGGAGCAGTAGACACAAAATGCTGGAGTAACTCAGCATCTCTAGAGAGATGGAATGGGTCGAGAGCCTTCTTCAGACCCGAACCAAAATAACACCCATTCCTTCTCTCCAGAGATGCTGCCTGTCCTGCTGAGTTACTCCAGGTTTTTGTGTCTACCTTCGGTTTGAACCAGCATCTGCCGTTCTTTTCTACACAGTGATAGGAGCATTATTAGGCCATTCGACCCATCAAGTCTACTCCGCCATTCTATCATGGCTGATCTATTTTTCCCTCTTAACTGCATTCTCCTGCTTTCTCCCAATAACCATGGTGTGGGGAGGATGTTTCCACTAGTGGGAGAGTCTAGGACAAGAGGTCATAGCCTCAGAATTAAAGGATGTTCTTTTAGGAAGGAGATGAGGTGAAATGTATTTAGTCAAAGGGTGGTGAATCTGTGGAATTCTTTGCCACAGAAGGCTGTGGAGGCCAAGTCAGTGGATATTTTTAAGGCTGGGATAGATAGATTATTGATTAATATGCATGTCAAAGAGGTTATGGGGAGAAGGATGGAGAATGGGGTTAGGAGGGATAGATAGATCAGCTATGATTGGATGGCGAAGTAGACTTGATGGGCTGAATGGCATAATGTTACTCCTATCCCTTCTGACCTCATAACCTTTCCCACTACTTCTCTTTTTATGCTGATTCTGAATCATCGTACTTCAGCATTATTCATTAAAGAGATATGCAATTGCACCCCTTTTTAACCAAATGATCAGATTTGCGGTTATAGAAACATAGAAACATAGAAATTAGGTGCAGGAGTAGGCCATTCGGCCCTTCGAGCCTGCACCGCCATTCAATATGATCATGGCTGATCATCCAACTCAGTATCCCGTACCTGCCTTCTCTCCATACCCTCTGATCCCCTTAGCCACAAGGGCCACACCTAACTCCCTCTTAAATATAGCCAATTAACTGGCCTCGACTACCCCCTGTGGCAGAGAGTTCCAGAGATTCACCACTCTCTGTGTGAAAAAAGTTCTTCTCATCTCGGTTTTAAATGATTTCCCCCTTATCCTTAAGCTGTGACCCCTTGTCCTGGACTTCCCCAACATCGGGAGCAATCTTCCTGCATCTAGCCTGTCCAACCCCTTAAGAATTTTGTAAGTTTCTATAAGATCCCCTCTCAATCTCCTACATTCTAGAGAGTATAAACCAAGTCTATCCAGTCTTTCTTCATAAGACAGTCCTGACATCCCAGGAATCAGTCTGGTGAACCTTCTCTGCACTCCCTCTATGGCAATAATGTCCTTCCTCAGATTTGGAGACCAAAACTGTACACAATACTCCAGGTGTGGTCTCACCAAGACCCTGTACAACTGCAGTAGAACCTCCCTGCTCCTATACTCAAATCCTTTTGCTATGAAAGCTAACATACCATTCGCTTTCTTCACTGCCTGCTGCACCTGCATGCCCACTTTCAATGACTGGTGTACCATGACACCCAGGTCTCGCTGCATCTCCCCTTTTCCTAGTCGGCCACCATTTAGATAATAGTCTGGAAGTTATCCTTCCATCGGTCTCCATTTCCAACAAAAGTTAGTTTAGTTTAGAGATACAGCATAGAAACAGGCCGTTCAGCCCAACATGTCCGCACCGACTAGCGATTCCTGTACACTAGCACTATCCTACATGCCAGGGACAATTTACAATCTTCACCGAAGCCAATTAACCTACAAACCTGTACGTCTTTAGGTAGCGGGAGGAAACTGGAGTACCAGGGGAAAACCCACGCAGGTCACAGGCAGAATATACATATTCCATACAGACAGTACCTGCAATCAGGATTGAACCCAGGCCCCTGGCGCTGCAAAAGGGGCTGTCCCACTTGGGACATCTATGCTGATGACCTCTGCATCACCACCCAACAGGAGAACTTCCAGAAGATCGAGTCTGTCCTGGAAAGCGCCCTCCAAGAGATGACAACCTACTACAATAACAACCACTTGAAACCCAACCCATCAAAAACTCAATTATGCAGCTTCCATCTTAAAAATCGAGATGCAGGAAAACAACTGAGCGTCTCATGGGATGGCCACAAACTCTCCAACCACTTCCATCCCGTGTACCTCGGAGTCACACTCGACAGGACACTCTCTTTCAAAACCCACCTTCAGAACACCAAAGCCAAGGTCAACACTCGCAACAACATCCTGCGCAAACTGGTAAACTCAAAGTGGGGCGCTGATCCACCAACCATCCGTGCAACTGCCCTAGCCCTGTGCTTCTCCACAGCTGAATACGCGTGCTCAAGCTGGAGCCGCTCCTACCACACCAAACTGGTTGACACAGCCCTTAACGACACCTGCCACATTATCACGGGATGCATAAAGACAACGCCAGTCCCGTGCCTCTACGCCCTAGCTGGTATTGCCCCCCCCCCCCCCCATATCAGACGATCCATCGTCGCCCAAGACAAGCGGAGAGCACAGGAGATCGATACCAGGCACCCCCTGCACGGACACACAGCACCTCCACCCCGACTGAAATCCAGAGCCAGTTTCTTGCAGACAGTCCCACCTCTCCAGACAACCAAAGAAACAGCAAGGACCAACATCTGGAAAGATGAATGGAACCAGCTCAACACACGAGCCCACGACTGGATGGAGAGAGGAATCACTCCGACTGAATGCCTCGCCAGCGGACACGACCTCCCATGGCCAACCTGGAAGACCCTCAACAGATTACGAGTGGAGCAGGGGAGGTGCAAAGCACTTATGAAAGCATGGAACTACCAGGCAGAAGACACATGCAGCTGTGGAGCAGTACAGACAATGTCCCACCTACTGGAGTGTGACGACGCCCCCCAGTGCAGCCCCCAGGACCTGGCTGAACCGACCCGACCAGCTGTGACCTGCGCCAGATACTGGCAGAACGACATCTGAGATTGCAACGGACTCGAAGAAGAAGAAGACTTGGGCAACCTAATCCGCGAGTTCTGGCGAGTTTGCCCTCGACTCATACTCACAGCATGGTCGACACGAGGTCGTAGGAGGTCTTTGTAACTCTCCTTCATGCTCGAGAGTAGTCCCCGTGTACTCGAGGCCTCAACTAGGTCGCCACGTATTTTTCAACATGTTGAAAAATGCCTGCGAGTAAAAAAAGGTTGCCATGGAAAAAAAAACATATTTTTGTACTCATAGGTTTAGTTGTAGTAGGTCGTAGTAGGTCGGCATGTTAGTCGTACGTAATCGAGGGTAGTCGAAGGTAGTCGTAGATAGTCTTTATCATAGTCGAAGGGAGGTCGAAGGAGTATCGAAGGAGGTCGTCTTCACTCTCCACTATTCGGTGTCCAATTTTCCCGAAGTTAGTCGTAGCTAGTCGTAGCTTGTTGAAGCTGGTCTTCAGCATAGTCGAAGGAGGTCGAAGGAGGACTTCTACATAGTCGAAGGAGGTCTTCAACATGACATTTTTTCAAACTCTCCTTTAAAACTCTTCTAAACTCTCCAATTAGGTCGCTCAAGTGGGACAGCCCCTTGAGGCAGCAACTCCACCACTGCGCCTTTGTGCCGCCCCAAGCTGAAGCAAATATTATTTTTTAAGTTGGTGATTGAGGAAAAAAACCTAACGGTGCCGATGCGAATGCTTCTCCCCTGCAAATCCTGGCACCTGCAACTGATTTTCTTCCTGCAGCCACATTGTTATTCCTGTTGTGCCCAAAGGACCTGCCCTCGCCATCCCATTTTACACCCACATGGTCCTTAAAATATCATTCCAAAACAGTTTGTTCCCGCACATACATTCCAAACATCACCTACTTCTTCTTCTTGTTCTTAAGCCCTTTACTCCTCTAGGAAGGATAGGCCATTGACAAATGTCCTCCACCTCACTCGGTTGTTGGCAGTTCTTTTGAGATCTTCCCAGTTGAGCTCACTCTCAGACTGTCTGGACACCTCTTCTCCAGCTGTTCCTGGGGCAACCTCTTCCCTTTTTCCTTGGGGGTTCCATTTCAGGGCTTGCCAGGTGATGTTTGTGGCAGGTTTCCTGAGGGTGTGTCTAATACAATTTTCTCCGCCGAATTTGTAAGTCAATGGGCTCCTGGCTTGTTCTTTTCCACAGGTTCACATTGCTTACTTTGTCTCTCCACCAGATGTTAAGGATTCTCCTAAGGCAGGTGTTAATGAATGTTTGCCGCATGTTTGTAGTGTATTTTGTTGTTTTCCATGTCTCTAAACTCCACCTCCCGACCACTAATCTCCATCCGTCAACTGTCTTTAAACTTTTAGATTGTTTGGCTGACACATACTAATGGGTGAATAGAATTCTCCACCCACTAAATAGTGGGAAAATAAAAGCCAGCGGTTTCATTCCCTAACAGAGCCGTTTCCTACTCACCAATTCCAGGTTCCCACTCCCACTAGCAATTGTCTGAATTTGACCAAGTTAGCTTAGTTAGAGATACAGCACGGAAGCAGGCCCTTCGGCCCACCGAGTCGATGCCGACCAGCGATCCCCGCCCACCAACCCGATCCTACACACACTTGGGACAATTTGAATTTTTACTGAAGCCTACAAAACTTTGGAGTGTAGGAGCAAACCAGAGCATCCGGACAAATCCCACGCAGGTCACGAGGAGAACATACAGAGAGCACCCGTGGTCAGGATCGAACCCAGGATCTAGCGCTGTAAGGCAGCAACTCTACCACTGCGCCACCATGCCACCCCTAATTGTTTGCAATCTGAATGTTATGTTCAACTCCAAGGTGAGTTGACAACCAGACATATAAATACAAATGCACAGAGGTATAAAGGTACAAAAATTTGACAACAGTCATATTTATCCACACATTACAAAAAGCTTAAGGGTCTGTCCCACGAGCATGTGACTGCATGCGTCAAGCGCGACCTAACCGGAAGCGGGGGCTGCGCGGGGGTCGAGTGATCCCCATACAGGGCCAGTCCCACCAGCATGCAACTGCATGCGGCGAGCGCGACCAATCCGGAAGCGGGGGCCGCGCGGAGGTCGAGTGAGTGACGTGAAGTTCGAGCGAAGTCCGCAGGAAGTTCGCGCGTGACGTACTGCGTCAAGAGGTTGCGTCCAGCATGGAGACGCTGCATATGCCCGTCGAGGCGGTGCATACGGCGTTGAGGTGGCTGCAGGCCGGCAGGCCGTTGCCGCGCGGAATTTTTGAACACTGTCAGTTTTTCGTAGCCCCGCGCGATGTCGGGACCAGCTCCGCACAACTCCATACGGCTCCGGCGATCGAAGTGGGACCGGCCCCGCGACCACGTTAGGTCGCACTTGCCGCATGCAGTCGCATGCTCGTGGGACAGGCCCTTTACTTGTAATTTCAGCATGTGTATTGTATGGTTGATTTTGTACTTTTACCTATTTGATAAAAAGTTGGCTGCAACATAAATTATTTTTACTTAGATACACACAAGCATGAATTTGAATTTAACCACTGAAATTAAAAAGGGAATGAGGCGTGTCACCTAAAATTCAAGCAACTTGTGATATAAAATATGTAAATTGTTTCATACATTAAAATAGCACATCCAGAGTATTTTCTTGTCAGCTATCAATGCTCAATAAGATATTAAGTAAGTAAAGATAGAAATTCTATTGACAATGCCTTTAAAATTTTTAATGAACTGAATTGATGAAGCTTTTTGTTTATTCCCTGATTAAACAATCTTAGCTCTTTTTTTAGCTGAAAGATCTTTTTTATTTTGCTCTGTTCACTGCTGAAACTAAAGCAGCAAACATTAGTGAAAGTAAACTTAAGCATACTTGTAAGATGCCAAAACCATGTCATCTCTTTTCGAACTTTCTGAAGGAATATGATACACACCCTTTGCACAACTTCAAAAAAAATGAGTGAGGAATAAACAAGACTTCAGACAACTATTACATTACTCTTAAAAATAAACCTCAGGCTTCTTATCAGACTAATCAAAATATAACTATACAAACTGTTTCAAGCTCAGGCACTAAAGAAATACCGAGCCCAAAAATAGGTCAGTAATATTATTCACCAAGTAATGGCTTCTCCCACCCCAAGTTACTCTTAAAACTGTGGGGATTCACTCAGAAGACAGATTTTGTTAAAATGGGATATGACTTTGAAAATCTAATAAGACTATGAATGTTCAGCAGCATTTTCTCCTATTCTTACCCAATTTTCTCAGATAAACAAGAACACAAATTGAAAATTGATAAAATATGTTAACACTGGGTAGGAAAAAATACACCATGTGAAGCTACTGAAAGATGTTTTGCAAACAAACATTTAAGGAAAAGCTGGAGTAGCTCAGCGGGTCAAAGAGCATCTCTGGAGAAAAGAAATAGGTGACATTTCGGGTCAAGATCCTTCTTCAGACCAGAAAATTAGTGGTTAATGGAAGAACATAAGAAATTGAAACAGGAATTGTTATTCATGGCCTTGAGGTTGGTCTTGAACATGACCATGGGTGATCATGTTGCTCAGCATCACTGTCTTGTAGTAATGAGATATCTGTAGAAAGGAACTTCTGGTGCTGGTTTGAATTAAAGATAGACACAAAAAGCTGGAGAAACTCAGCGGGTCAGACAGCATCTCTGGAGAAAAGGAATAGGTGTCTAACCCGCTGAGTTACTCCAGCTTTTTGTGTCTATCTAACAAGATATCTTATGATATCCTTGATACCCAAAATGTTACAATCTCTGTCTTGCATATTCTCAGTCACTGGATAGTAAACTCCAAATATTCAATATTCCTTTAGCTCATCCTTTGGTACAGCCCGATTCTCCAATCTACCAATGGCATGTTGGCCTTCATAACGAGAGGATTTGAGTATAGGAGTTAAGAGGTCCTTCTGCAGTTGTACAGGACCCTGGTGAGACCACATCTGGAGTATTGGGTGCAGTTTTGGTCTTCTAATTTGAGGAAGGACATCCTTGCTATTGAGGAATTTAGAAGGATGAGAGGAGATCTTATAGAAACATATAAAATTATAAAAGTACTGGACAAGCTAGATGCAGGAAAAATGTTCCAAATGTTGGGGGAGTCCAGAACCAGGGGCCACAATCCAAGAATAAAGGGGAGGCCATTTAAAACTGAGATGAGAAAAAACGTTTTCACCCAGAGAGTTGTGAACTTGTGGAATTCTCTGCCACAGAAGGCAGTAGAGGCCAATTCACTGGATTAATTTAAAAGAGAGTTAGATAGTGCTCGAGGGGCTGATGGAATCAAGGGATATGGGGAGAAGGCAGGCTGATTGTGGATGATCTGCCATGATCACAATGATTTGATTTGATTCAATTTATTGTCATTGCACTTTTCAGTGCAACGAAATGGTTTAGCCTGCAGTCATAACATAGAATAAATAACAAACACTCAACACAGTTTAAGTCGCAAAGTCATTGTCTCTTCCCTCCTTGCTCTCCCTCTGCGCTGAGGCAATCCAAGCCTCCGATGTTGTGGCCCCGCCGGGTGATGGTAGGTAAGTCCCGCGGCTGAATCCGTGCTCCGCAAACGGGCCGGTTCAAACTCCGCGGCCCGGGGCGGTCGAAGCTGCCGAAGCTGCCGCCCTCCAGTCCAGCGGACGCAGCTGTAGTTGCGGGAGCTCCGGAAAACAGAACTCGAGCTCCCGATGATGTCGTCCACTGGTCCGCGGCCGAGCCTCCGAGGCTCCAAAGTCGGGTCGGAAGTTGGGTCGCACCGCAACCACAGCCCCGAAGTCGGCCAGTTGGTAAGTCCTGGCTCTGCCTACGCAGCCTCGAGGTCGGTCGCAGTTGGAGACCGCCAGCTCCGCGATAGGCCTCAGCGCAGACGGACACGGAGACGGGGGATATGGCAGGAAAGGTCGCATCCCCCCCCGAAGGAAGTCAAAAACCATGTTACACCCACCCCCCCACACATACACAACTAAATAAACCGAAATAAACTGTAAAAACGGGACAAGAGAAAACAAATAACAGAAAAGACAAACGGACTGCAGGCGAGCCGCAGCTGCAAGGCAGCGCCGCCACTTCCGCCACTTCGTACACGTGAATGGTGGTGCTGGCTCGAAGGGCCAAATGGCCTCCTCCTGCACTTATTTTCTATGTTTACCTCATTGCCGGCATTAGACTATGTCTCTAGAACTGTTATGGTACAATGCTGAGAAATATATTCTGCACTCTGTATCTTTCTTTCACTCTACCTATTGTACGGGTTTGGCTTGATTGTACTTATGTTTAGTATTATCGGATTTGATCAGATAACGTGCAGAATAAAGTGTTTCATTGTATCTTGGTACATGTCACAATACTAATCCTAAACCTAAAGAAATCCTTTAAGAAACATTCAGATAGGTACATGGATAGGATAGAATTAGAGGGATATGGGCCAAAAGCAGGCAGGTGGGACTAGTTTAGATGAGGCATGTTGGTCAACGTGGGCACATTGGGCCGAAGGGCCTGTTTCCACCCGAAACGTCACCTATTCCTTTTCTCCAGAGATGGTGTTTGACTCTGGCTTTTTGTGTCTACACTCATATCTTTCTGCCGTATATCCCACCTGCTGCATCCTATTCCATTTATTTAAGTTTAAGATTTAATCTCCCTGAAACTTCTCTGCATCTTCCTCACAACCACCCAGTATTGTGGAATTAACAAATATGGGTGCATTATACTTGGTTCCTTCAGCCAAAGCATGGATAAAGATCATGAACAACTGGGGCCTCAGCACCAGACTCAGCTTCCCCAGTTACAGATTCCATCCTAAAAATGGACCCATAACTCCATAGGAAATTGGCACAGCTCCACCATTCAATAACAACATAGCAAATCCTCATGAAAGCAATATATCACCAGATTTTTTTGCACGACTTCAGGTTGTGCTACAATCTTCGTACAATTTTATTTTGCGCTTGTCATTGTATTCATCATTTTACTTATCATTACCATATATGCTGTTTGCTCTGTAAGCTTCATGAAAACAAGGAATTTCATATGACATTAAACTAATCGAAATTTGAATCTGAATCAGAGACTTACTTACTAAAAGTGCAATACAGCTTCAAACATATTTGAGGGTTCTGACCAGAGATTTGAAGGGAAAGGAATTTTAAAGACTCACAAACCTTTGAGAGAATAAATTCTTCTTTATTTAATAAAACACCTCCTCACTCTCTGAAAACAGTTTTATCTTCCTCATAGTTTGCTTTTGCATCATTTGCAAATCTGGCAACAGTACATTTGTTTCCTTTCCCCAAATCATTAATAAATATTGTAAATGGCCGCCATCCCAGCACTAAAGCAGTGGGGTGCTGGAGAATTCACAGGTTGCCAAGCTGAAAATGACTCCCTGGTCCCTAATTTTAGCTGCTTTATTGTTAGGCAATCTTCTCTCCATGCTAAAATATTACCACCAACATCACCACCACTTATCTTACAAAGTAAACATTTAAGTGTCACCTAGTGGAATGCCGTTCGAAAAATATATCTAAGAGCTTCCTTTATTCTCTCTGTAGCCGCTTCTTTTGTGATCTTGGGATACAAAACTATGAGTGCACTTAAGTCTCAATAGTTTCCCTGATGCAAACTTCTAAGTGATGACTGTATTTAATTCGACCCTTTGTTTTAGTATTAATGGGATATTCATTCTATCGTCAACTGCGTGTAGACTGATGTAATATATCTGTTTAACTCGTCTGCTATTTCTTTGATTCCCATAACTATTTCTCCAGGTTCATTTTTAAAGGATCTACCTATACTTTGATTTTCCTCTGTTTTATTATGTACTTAAAGAAGCTCATTGCCAATTTATGTATTTCTCACTTCTTGACCTCCGTTCAGTTTACCGTTCAGGTTCCAGTTTTTTTTTAAATTCCTCCGTTGCTGGATTTTGAATTAATCCCAGTCTTTGGGTCTACCATTAAATTTGAACAATTTACATGTTCATCTTACTGTTCCTATTTTAAATTTCTCTTCCAAAAGTATACGGCAATATTTAATTCCCAATCCTGATCACGTTGTAACCATATTCGATTGCATCCATTAATTTATATTTTTGCCTTTAATTCAGCTAACCAGCTGTACAGTAAATTCTGAACACATTTGAGGAAAGAGCCTTTTAAGTTATCTTTTTAAATGTTCCCCTGCTCTGACTCTAATTGGAAATGTAGTCTTATGTTGGTATATTCTCTCCGTTTCCAATGGACTGATGCTTTATACCTTCTTAGCGGCAGCGCTGCATGTTGAGATATCTGCTCGCATGTCCTCAGAGGGGCTTGACTAAATGGGACTTACCTGTGACTGCCAAACCAATCGGTGACATTGTACCCAAATCTTTTTTGCTACATAGTACTGAATTACAACAATTAAAAGACATGTGGACAGGTACACGAAAAAGTCTGAAGAAGGGTCTCAACCCGACACGTCATCCGTTCCTTCTCTCCAGAGATGCTGCCTGTCCCGCTGAGTTACTCCAGCATTTTGTGTCTATCTACATGCAAAAGGAAAGGTATGGAGGGATATGGGCCTGGCATAGGCAAGTGGCAGTAGCTAAGTTAGGCATTTTGGTCGGTATGGACAAATTGAACCGAAGGACCTGCTTTTAGTACTGTATAGATCGACCATTTTATATCGACTAGGGAAAGGACACGGACAATGATTAGCAATGTCTTCTTCAGTGAATTTGGAGGACTTTGCTGAGATAATGTTGGTCATGTTTTAACTGTGCCCTGAGATGCCTGTTTTGGTGATCCTGGTTTCAGGAACCTGGGAAGCACAGGGCAGACTGAAGCCCAGTTGACCTTGGGCTTTGTGCCAGATCTGAGTCTTGATTTTCAATTATATTTCTCCACATTCAACCAAAGGTTTTGTTGGACTTTCATCATCACTATCTACTTTCGCTGACAGGTCTCCAAAAAATATGTGTTTTGTCTACCCAAAAAAGTACATGTATGGTTCGTGTTTCCCCAGGATCTCACCACAAAGATTTATTCACAGAAGACTTTGTGGTCCTACAGGGGCAGTTTGGTGACATTGATCTTGATATTAAGTGCAAGACCTATTTTCTCGTAAGCGTTAGTGGAATGGTTTAGAGCTCGGTCTCTAAACATATGCAAATGCTAGCGTTGTTTACATACTTGTTTGATGCCAATCTTAATTTAGAATGGTTCTAGAAACATAGAAACATAGAAAGTAGGTGCGAGAGTAGACCACCAGGTCCGTCGAGCCCGCACCGCCATTCGCTCATGGCTGAACACTAAACAGACACACTTACCCACAAACAGTAGACACAAGACACAGAACACAAGACACTACCCTCCCCTTTATACCGCTATCACCCCTCTCCACCCCAAAAACCTCGTGATCTCCTGGGGGAGGCAAAAAACCGGATAAAAACCCAGGTCCAATTCGGGAAAAAAATCCGGGAAATTCCTCTCCGACCCCAATCTAGGCGATCGACACTTGTCCAGGAGATCACTCAGGTCTTACTATACTAACCATACCTAGGTCCATATCCCTGCCCTCTCCCCGTAGCCCCTTATCCCCTTGGCAGCTAAAAAAACATCTATTTTAGTCTTAAATATATTTAAAGTTTCTGCTTCCACTGCTCCCTGGGGCAGTGAATTCCATAAATTAACCACCCTCTGGGTGAAGAAGTTCTTCCTCATCTCAGTTTTAAAAGAGCCCCCCCTTATTCTGCAACTATGTCCCCTAGTTCTAGTTTCCCCGATCATTGGGAACATCCTCGGTGCATCCACCCGATCAAGGCCCCTCACGATCTTATATGTTTCAATGAGATCGCCTCTCATTCTTCTAAACTCCAAAGAGTAGAGTTCCAGCCTACTTAACCTTTCCTCATATGTCAATCCCCTCATTGCAGGAATTAATCTTGTAAACCTTCGCTGCACTGCCTCCAGGGCTAGTACATCCTTTCTTAAGTATGGACCCCAGAACTGTACACAGTATTCCAAATGTGGTCTCACTAATACTGTGTACAGCTGCAGCAAGACCTCCGTGTTTTTATACTCAATCCCCCTAGCAATAAAGGCCAAAACTCCATTGGCCTTCCTGATTGCTTGCTGCACCTGCATACTAACTTTTAGTGATTCATGTACTAATACCCCTAGATCCCTTTGCGTTGCATTACAACGCAGCTCCTCCTCATTTAGAAAATAACTTGCCCTATCATTTTTTTTCCCAAAGTGAATGACTTCACATTTATTAGTATTAAACTTCATCTGCCAAGTTGTTGCCCACTCACCTAGCTTATCTATATCCTTTTGCAGACTCTTCCTATCCTCCTCATCCCCTACTTTTCCTCCCATTTTTGTATCGTCCGCAAATTTTGATATATTACACTTGGTTCCCTCCTCCAAATCATTTATATAAATTGTGAACAACTGGGGTCCCAGCACCGACCCTTGCGGAACCCCGCTAGTTACCGGTTGCCATCCCGAGTATGAACCATTTATCCCCACTCTCTGCTTCCTATTTGTTAGCCAATCCTCTACCCATGCTAATATATTACCCCCAATTCCATAATTTTTTATTTTTAGCAATAGTCTCTTATGTGGCACCTTGTCAAAAGCCTTTTGGAAGTCCAAGTATACCACATCCACCGGTTCCCCTTTATCCACCCGGGTTGTTACTTCCTCAAAGAATTCGAGCAAATTCGTTAAACAGGACTTCCCCTTCACAAAACCATGCTGGTTCTGTCCGATGAAGTCATGTTTATCCAAGTGCCCCGTTAGTGTTTCTTTAATAATTGTCTCTAACATTTTACCCACCACCGATGTTAGACTAACCGGTCTATAGTTACCCGCTTTCTGTTTACTTCCTTTTTTAAATATAGGTGTTACATTGGCCATTTTCCAATCCACTGGGACCGTTCCTGCCTCCAGGGAGTTTTGGAAAATTATCACCAATGCATCCACAATCCCCACCGCTATCTCCCTCAAGACCCTTGGATGTAATCCATCAGGCCCAGGGGATTTATCCTCCTTCAGTCTCATTAATTTCCCTAATACCACCTCCTTGGTGATCTTAATAGTATTTAGCTCCTCCATTCCTACCGCCCCCTGTTTATCCAACGTTGGAATATTTTTTGTGTCTTCTATGGTGAAGACTGATACAAAATACTCGTTTAATGCCTTTGCCATTTCCATGTTCCCCACCAACAACTCTCCAGTCTCACCCTCCAATGGACCAACGTTCACCTTAGCCACCCTTTTTCTTTTTATATAGCTATAAAAACTCTTACTATTAGTTTTTATGTTGTTTGCTAAATTCCTTTCATAGTCTATTTTCCCCGTCTTAATTAATCTCTTAGTTATTTTTTGCTGACCTTTAAATGCTTCCCAATCCTCTACCCTCCCACTATCTCTGGCTACCTTATATGCCCTTGCCTTCAGCCGAATACTATCCTTTATAGTTTTACTGAGCCATGGCTGACTGTTCTTACCCTTACCCCTTTTTTTCTTCATAGGAATAAATTTTTCTTGAAGGTTATACAGTAGACCCTTAAACGTACACCACTGCTCATGTACCGTCTTATTCTTGAGTCTGCTATCCCAGTCAACTTTGATCAGCTCAGTCCTCATACCTTCATAATCCCCCTTATTTAGACTAAGCACCCTAGCCTGAGTTTCAACCTGCTCCCCTTCTATTTGAATATGGAATTCGACCATATTGTGGTCACTTGTTCCCAACGAGTCCCTAACTATGACATTTTTAATTAATCCTGCTTCATTACACAGGACCAGATCCAAGATTGCCTCCCCCCTTGTCGGTTCTGTGACATACTGTTCTAGGAACCCGTCTCTAATACATTCTATAAATTCTTCCTCTAGTCTACCCTGCCCAGTTTGGTTTGCCCAATTAATATGAAAATTGAAGTCCCCCATGATTACAGCAGTTCCCTTTTTACATGCGTCAACTATTTGCAGATTTATGTTCTGACTAACAGCGTCACAGCTATTTGGAGGTCTATAAATTACACCCACTAGTGTTTTTTTCCCCTTGTTATTCTCTATCTGTACCCAAGCTGTTTCACTATCCTGATCCTTCAACGCAATATCCTTCCTCTCTATTGCCGTTATTCCCTCCCTTATTAAAAGGGCCACCCCTCCTCCCTTTCTTTCCTGTCTATCTTTCCTAATTGTCGAGTACCCCTCTATATTTAACTCCCAGTCCTGATCCCCTTGCAGCCATATCTCCGTAATGGCCACGATATCATAACTATATATACTTAATTGCACCGTTAATTCATTTATCTTATTACGAATACTCCGTGCATTTAGATAAAGCACTTTCAGATGATTTTTACTACCCTTCCTTTCCGTTTTTGCCCCTTTTACATCTAGAGCTTTATCTTCACCCATTCTGTCTCCTGTCACATTTTGACTTTCCGCTTCCCCACTGATACCCTGCTCTATTTCCTCTACCCCTGCCGTTATTACCCCCCTTGATACCTCCCCCCCCGCTACTTAGTTTAAAGACCTCTCTACTGCCCTAGTTATATGATTTGCCAGGACCCCAGTCCCAGCACCGTTCAGGTGAAGTCCGTCCTTACAGAACAGATCCCCCCTGTCCCAGTACTGGTGCCAGTGGCCCAAGAAACCAAACCCATTATTCCCACACCAGTCTTTGAGCCACGCATTCAGCTTTTTAATTTTACGTACCCTCGCCGATTTGGCCCGTGGCTCAGGTAGCAATCCGGAGATCAGTACCCTCGAGGTTCTGCTTTTTAATTTATTCCCTAACTGCTCAAACTCCTTCAGCAGATCCTCCTTCCTCGTCCTTCCTATGTCATTGGTCCCCACATGGACCACGACCACTGGATCCTCCCCCTCCCACTGCAAATTTCTCTCCAGCATCGCAGAGATATCCTTAACCCTAGCACCGGGTAGGCAACACAGCCTTCGGGACATGTTCTGCTGGCCGCAGAGAACCTTATCTACCCCCCGAATAATACTATCCCCTATCACTACGGCATTTCTTCTAACTCCCCCCTCTTGAATGGCCCCCTGATCCACGGTGCTGCAGCCAGGTTGCTCATCCCTCCCACAGCCCCTGATCCCGTCCTTACATTGAGTAAGAGCCTCGGTCATGCTCGTCAGGGACAAGGGCTGTGGCTCCTGCCGCATCTCCTCCTGGTTCCCCCTACCTGCCTCGCTTATGGCCACACCTTCCTTTCCTTGCTCACTGCCTACTGAATTAGTTAAACTGGTCGGTGTGACCATCCCCTGGCACAAAACATCCAGGTAATACTCCCCCTCCCTGATGTACCGCAGCGTATGAAGTTGGGTCTCCAGCTCATCAATGCGGAGCTGGAGTTCCTCTAGCCTCAAACACTTACTGCAGCTGTAGGGATCTTCTACATCAATGGTGTCGACAAATTCCCACATCTCGCAGTATTGGCACATCTCCTGACCGCCCATCTTATATAAATAATTAACTGGTCCTATTTAAGAATCCCCTACTGTATTGATACACCCCTTATTTATATAATCCTACCTCCTATAAATGGGAAAGTACTCACCCCAGCCGTAAATTACCTACTGGTTTGGCTGTCTAGTGGTAATTCCGTCCGCTCTTCCTGTCTGGTCCACTGCTCCCTTGCAGTGCGTGGCAAACCTCTTTGCCTCTGTTTTATATCTACAGTGCGTGGCAAACCTCTTTGCCAACCTCTTTGCCTCTGTTTTATATCTACAGTGCGTGGCAAACCTCTTTGCCAACCTCTTTGCCTCTGTTTTATATCTACAGTGCGTGGCAAACCTCTTTGCCTGTAGTTTAGTATAATTAATATCATGGCTTGCATGCCATCACGAAACAGGATGAACATGAACGTTTGTGGGCTGGTAAATGTGAGCGGTGTTCCACACTCCCGCTTGAAATGATAATGTCAAAGGCTCAGTGGTGCTATAAGCGGCAATGAATAGCGGCTGCCGCTGCTCCCTGGATTTTCATGCAGTCTGCCATGTGCCTGTACTCGCTGGAATTTAGAAGGAGGAGGGGGATTCTCATTGAAAGGCTAGGATAGAGTGGATGTGGAGAGGTTGTTCCCACTAAAGGGAGAGTATAGGACCAAAGGGCACAGCCTCAAAATAAAAGGACACACCTTTAGAAAGGAGATAAAGAGGAATTTCTGTAGCCAGAGGTTGGTGAATCTGTGGAATTTAGTGTGGAGCCAAGTCAATAGGTAATTTTACATGGTAGACAAAAATGCTGGAGAAACTCAGCAGGCAGCATCTATGGAGCGAAGGAAATAGGCAACGTTTCGGGTCGAAACCCTTCTTCAGACTTCATAACCCTTTTCCAGCATCTGCAGTTCCTTGTTAAACAGGTAATTTTACAACGCAGTTCTTGATTTGTACGGGTGTCAAGGGTTATGAGGAGAAGGTAGGGGAATGGGGTTGAGTGGGAAAGATAGATCATACATGATTGAAGGGCAGAGTAGAATCAATAGGCCAAATGACCTAATTCTGCTCAGATGATTTATGAACACGCTGAAGTTCACCGATACTTTACCTCAGGATGAATAGAAACCACACCATCAGGAAGCAGCTGTTTGGCTGCAGAAAAGAAGCAGTTGAAGAGGACTACGACGATGACCACACGAATGGCAGACAGCAGGGACACATTGGTAATTATCGCAGTCAGTCCTTCCTCCATTTTGTGTACATTTTCTTTAGAGATCCAGCGTGGAAACAGGCCCTTCGGCCCACCGAGTCCGCACTAACCAGTGATCCACCCACACTTACACTATCCTACATACACTAGGAACAATTTGCAATTATACCACGTCAATTAACCTACAAATCTATACGTCTTTTGGAGCGTGGGAGGAAACCAGAGATCCCGGAGAAAATCCATGCAGGTCAAGGGGAGAACATACAAACTCCATATAGACAAACATCTGTAGTCAGGATCAAACCCGGGTCTCTGGCGCTGTAAGGCATCAACTCTACCGCTTCGCCACCGTGTTGTCCCTTTTCTTTGGAGGTTGAGGGAAGACTCGATAGAGGGTAATGGCCCTGTCCCACGGTACGAGTTCATTCCAAGAGCTCTCCGGAGTTAAATAAAAAATCAAACTAGTGGTAAGCACAGAGAATGAATGTAGCGGGTACGTTGGAGCTCGGGGACGTCTCTTAGCTGACGCTAACGGCAGGTACTCGGGAAGACTTGCTAACGGCAGGTAAGCTCGGGAAGACTCGTGAAGATTTTTCAACATGTTGAAAAATGTCCACGAGAGCCCCGAGTACCGACGAGCGGCCATTACCATAAATCTCCGAGTTCGAATCAGGGCAAACTCAGGAGAGGTCTTGGGATGTAACTCGTACCGTGGGACAGGGCTTTAAGGCATTTGGCTGAGGGAATGGGGGATGAGGGTCTTACTTTAAGAGAACCCATGACAATAAATTATGAGAGGCATGGAGTACACAGCCAGTTCGTTCCTCCTCCCAGAGAGGAAATGTCATGTCCAGAGGGCATAACTTTAAAGCCAGATGGAGAAAGTTGAAAGCAGATGTAAAGCCCCTGTCCCACTTACGTGTCCTTGGCATGCAAATTACGCGACCTCGTGGTCGTGTTGAGCCGCGATGGTCCCGCGAAGGTCGGGCGCGATTACATGCATATGCATAGCCGTCTGGAGCGCGTGACATCATTTGAAGATGAACACAAAGCTGGAGTAACTCAGCGGGACCGGCAGCATCTCTGAAGAGAACCAATGTGTGATGTTTCGTGTCAAAACTCTTCTTCAGTCTGAAAAGAAGGGTCTTGACCCGAAAGTTCACCCATTGCTTTTCTCCAGAGATGCTGCCGGTCCCGCTGAGATACTCCTGCATTTTGTGACTATCTTCAATTTTCTTGGCCCCGCTCTGGGAGTAGGAGTGGGGGCAGATCCGGACCACAACGGCCATGAGCCCCAGGCCGAGTTCGGCGAAGGTGAGACGTTGCGTCGCGTCAGGGTCTTGGGCCTGTCCCTCTTTGGCTGTCAGTTCCGCGACAGGCCGTTGGCGCGCAAAGGTTTTCTTCACTACAAAAATTTCGGAGCCCCGCGCGATGGTGCGCACAACTATATACCCCTGCTAGCTTCTAAGTAGGACCAGCCCCGCGCGGCCATACAATGCCCATGCGCCTCAACGCGACC
The DNA here is from genome assembly GCF_010909765.2 of Amblyraja radiata. Lineage (NCBI taxonomy): Eukaryota > Metazoa > Chordata > Chondrichthyes > Rajiformes > Rajidae > Amblyraja > Amblyraja radiata. The sequence continues at coordinate 25,584,586 of NC_045960.1, read as the reverse complement.
ACGAGGTCGCGTAATTTGCGTGCCAAGGGCACGTAAGTGGGACAGGGCCTTAAGGGACAAGTTTTACTTTGCACAGAGAGGTGGAGGAAGTAGATTTGATAGTAGCATATAAATAAGCCGACACATAGATAGGGAATGGAGGGATATGGATCACATGCAGGCAGAAAGGATTAGATTATTCTGGCAAGCACGTTTAGCGCAAATTTAATGGGCCAATGGGCCTGTTCCTGTTCTTAGTTTAGTTTAGAGATACAGCGCAGAAACAGGCCCTTCAGCCCAACAAGTCCGCACCGACCAGCAATCCCCGCACATTAACACTACACTCGGGACAATTTACACCTAAACCAAGCCATTTAACCTACAAATCTGTATGTCTTTGGAGTGTGCGAGGAAACCGAAGATCTCGGAGAAAACCCACGCGGTCAATGCGGGGTGTGTTGTTTGGAAGTGTCCACTTTTGGAAACTGAAACAAACAACTTTTGATATATCTCAATATCTCCGAACTTGGGCTCAATGTAATGGTTTTCTGATTTAAGAGTAAAAGTGGACTGGCAGCAAATAGTGAACTGGGGAGACCTTTTTGAGGGAAATATGAGAAGATTAGTTGCAGACAAAAAGAGAGACTCCTGGGCACCAACGATGGCTTAGATTTCTATAAATTACATAAAGGCAGTGGATTATTTAAATGGTGATAAAATGAGAAAAATCTTTGCACAAAGGATTCTGCCAAATTAGGGTTGAAAGATTGGGTTCCAACTGTGAAATGACAGGGGAAACCATAAAGCAATAAATCGGAGTTAAACGCAGAAATGGAAGGAATGACTGGAAATACTGTAATTATTCACATGCAATAAAGTAAGAAGAAATTGGGTCAAATACAAATGTTTGCAGATTACTTTGTACTATTATGAAATACAGTTGATATTGTCACGAGAGTAAGGCATTTGGCTGAAGGCACGGGGGATGAGGGTCTTACTTTAAGATAAATAAATGAAGTGAAATTTGCTGGGTTAGAGTGGAAGAGAATATTTAATGCTTTAATTCAGACCCTAGTCTGACGAAGGATCTTGACCCGAAACGTCACCCATTCCTTCTCTCCAGAGATGCTGCCTGTCCCATTGAGTTACTCCAGCATTTTGTGTCTATCTTCATATTTAATGCCTGTTAGCTTCAGAAAGACTATTCCAAAGCCTGTTTAGACAGCTTCCCATCTACCTTCAAACATATGACTTTCAAAACCGTTATGCCCTATATGATTCAAACCAAAAGCATTCAAAGTCAAAGTCAAAGTATCCTTCATTGCCATTCAGACCTTTCGGTCTGAACGAAATTTCGTTGCCTTGCAGTCATACATATAATAAAAAACACAACACACAATAAACACAAATTTAACATCCACCACAGTGAGTTCACCAGGCACCTCCTCACTGTGATGGAAGGCAAAAGTCTTAAGTCTTTGTCTCTTCCCTCCTTGTTCTCCCTCTGCGCTGAGGCGATCCAGGCCTCCGATGTTGTGACCCGAAGCTGCCGAAGCTGCCGCTCTCCAGTCCAGCCTGGCTCTCCCGGCGATGTCGTCCACTGGGCCCGCAGCCGAACCTCCGAAGTCGGTCCCCGCCGCCGGAACGCCGGCACAGCCCCGAAGTTGGCCCCAGTTGGAGGCCGCCAGTTCCACCATTGGGCTTCAGCGCAGACGGAGACGGAGACTGGGGATACGACAAGAAAAGTCGCAGCCCCCCCGAAGGAAGAGACTGAAACAAGTTTCTCCCACCCCCCCCCACACATACACAACCTAATAACTCAAATTAACTAGCTAAAACAGGACAAGAAAACAACAAAAAAAGAAAGAACAGACGGACTGCAGGCGAGCCGCAGCTGCTAAGGCAGCGCCGCCACTTCCGTATTTTCACGCATAACTTGGCCTACACGAGGTGTTTGTCCAGCAAACTTCAAATTTTAAATAGTCTTTTGATTCAATACTTCCACGTTGCTTCAAGAAAAGCTGTGAACCTTCATTTCTAATTCTCTATCTCCGGAATTCTCTCAAACCTCTCTCACACTCCATTTCTCTCTCATCTCTGGAGAAAAGGAATCGGTGACATTTTGCGTCAAAGAAGAGTTTCGGCCTGAAATGTCATCTATTCCTTTTCTCCAGAAATGCTGCTTGGCTCGCTGAGTTACTCTAGCATTTTGGGTCTATCTTCAAATGCATATTAATACTGTTAACTTGATTACAGTTTGGAATCAGCAGCAAATAACATCGAGTCTGAGACCGTTTTTGTAGAAAGGGGCAGACAATGTTTCAAATAGAAAACAAGACAAAGCACAAGCTGGGATGAAAGGGAGGTTTAAGGGTTTTACGACCAATTTCAACCAAGCTTAAGCTGGGTCATCTGACTGCAAACATAATGGTGCGGGGAGAAAGCAAAAAGCATAGCTTTCATTATGCTAACTTTGAGTTGAAGGATACACGATTCATTCATGACCTACTTGTTGGATAGGCAATAGAAAAGTACAGTAAAAGCCCAGGAGCTAGTTACAGTTCAGGTGATGATTAAGCAAGGAGATGGATTGTGGATTATTTTGTTACCTGATAACTAGAGCCAGGACGTCACAGATCACTCGAAAACTCAGATTTGCGACTAGAGCCAGCAGTAAATTTAGTGAGGAGACAAACCTTGGGTAGTCTACACCCCAGCGGTATCAAAATTGACTTTTCTAATCTTAGACAGCCCTTGTCTTCCCCCTCCCCAGCTCTCCTTCTGGTCCTACTGTCTCCTCTTTTTTTCTTTCTTTTTCCCGCCCCCACATCAGTCTGAAGAAGGGTCTTTACCCGAAACGTCGCCTATTCCTTCTCTCCGTAGATGCTGCCTCACCCGCTGAGTTTCTCCAGCATTTTCTGTCTACCTTCAATTTTTCCCGCATCTGCAGTTCTTTCTTAAATAGTTCTTGGAGAAGACTGAACCAGCAGGCAGCGGCACGAACGAATGAACGACCGACGGTGGCACCTTCGGTTTCGCCCCCATGGTGGAAATTTTCGTGTAAGTTATACTATGTTAATAGGCTAATAATAACATTAATATTAACGTGTTAACATAGAAAAAGTCATTGTAATCATGGCACAACTAGAGAAAATAGCATGACCTTTTAGCAAAATGGCCAAAAAAAGGCTGATTTAGGCACTCGATCGTGAAAAAGGCATTATCCTGGTGGAATTATCAAAAAAGGCATGAAAAGGCGCATGGCATTTATGGCAAAATTCTGGCTCTACTGATAACAAATAAATGAATGAAGCAGCAAATTAGGCATGTGTCAATAAGAAGAAATTATGGTGCATAACACTAGGTAGAAAGAGGGACTTGTACTCATACATTGCCTTTCATGTCCTTTTCAAGATATTCTGAAATCCTGACAGCTAACAAATTATTTCTGGAACATGCTACCTGCTGTAATGGAGAAAACATGGCAGCCAATTCACACACAAGATCCACTTAACAGCAATGTATAAAATATAAGATAATCTTGTCCTTTAATTACATCGATTCAGCAATGAGCTAGGAAACCAGGGATAACTCCCCAATTTATATCAATAAAGTGTGATTAGATTTTGTACATTCTACTCTGAGGGCAGATAAGATGTCAAGATGCCAAACTGGAGACTCTGTATACTATTTCAATGTATGAAGGGCCTGTCCCACTTGGCCGTCATTTACGCGACAGGCCGGTAGTGACTGACGCGCAACGGTCGTGCGCGTCATCATGCGTCCGCACAGCCATCTGGAGCGCGTGACGTCATTTGAAGATGGACACAAAATGCAGGAGTAACTCAGCAAAACCGGCAGCATCTCTGGAGAGAAGTAATGGATGATGTTTCGGGTTGAGAATCTTTTTCAGTCTGAAGAAGGGTCTCGACCCGAAACATCACCCAGGTTCACCAGCGTGAGCCCCAGGCCGAGCTCGACGATCGTTTGCCTGCTTCTGCTGCTGTTGGAGGTGAGACGTTGCGCCGCGCCAGGGTCTTGGGCCTGTCCCACTTTGGCCGTCAGTTACGCGACAGGCCGGTGGCGCGCGAAGATTTCATGCAGTACGAAGACCACACTCCTCCACGCCACTCCACACTCCTCCACACCACTCCATGCGCCCGGCCCGTGCTACCCACGTGCTACCCAAACGCGAGCTGGTCGCGTAAATGGTGCGCGAATGATGGCCAAGTGGGACAGGCCCTTTACAGCTATACATTTGTACTGTATCTTAGATGCTTATCTAAAATGTATATAAATGCTTATATTATATAGTGATTATGCTTATGTAAAGTGCGTCACTAAAGAAGACACAAACAATCTCCCAGAAATACTAGGGGACCGAGGATGTAGTGGGAGGGAGGAACTAAAGGGAATCCACATTAGTCAGGAAATGGAGTTAGGTAAACTGTTGGGACTGAAGGCAGGTAAATCCCCAGGGTCTAATGGTCTGCAATCCACAGTACTCAAGGAGGTGGCCCTAGAAATCGTGGATGCATGGTGATCATTTTCCAATGTTCTCTCGACTCTGAATGTTCTCTCGACTCTGAATCAGTTCCCGTGGACTGGAGGGTAGCCAATGTAACTCCACTTTTTAAGACAGGAGAGAGAGAGAAAATGGGGAATTTGAGACCAGTTAGCCTTACGTCGGGAGTGGGGAAGATGCTGGTGTCTATTATTAAAGATGTTATAGCAGCACATTTGGAAAGCAGTGACAGGATCGGTCAAAGTCAGCATGGATTTATGAAGGGGAGATCATGCTTGACTAATCTTCTGGAATTTTTTGAGGATGTAACAAGTAGAATGTATAAGGGAGAGTCAGTGGATGTGGTGTATCTGGACTTTCAATTAGCCTTTGACAAGGTCCCACACAAGAAATTAGTGTGCAAAATTAGAGCACATGGCATTGGGGGTAGGGTATTGACATGGATAGAGAACAAGTTGGTAGAAGGAAGCAAACAGTAGGAATTAACGGGTTATTTTCAGAATGGCATGCAGTGATAAGTGGGGTGCCGCAAGGCTCGGTGCTGGGAACCCAGTTATTTACAATATATATTAACGATTTAGACGAGGTAATTAAATGTGACATCTCCGTGTTTGCGGATGGCACAAAGCTGGGTGGCAATGTGAGCTGCGAGGAGGATGCTATGAGGCTGCAGGGTGACTTGGACAGGTTGGGTGAGTGGACAGATTCATGGCAGATGCAGTATAATGTGGATAAATGTGAGGTTATCCACTTTGGTGGCAAGAACAAGAAGGCAGATTATTATCAGGTTAGGAAAAGGGGAGGTGCAACGAGACTTGGGTGTGCTTGTACATCAGTCACTGAAAGTAAGCATGCAGGTACAGCAGGCAGTGAAGAAAGCTAATGGCTTGTTGGCATTCATTGCCAGAGGATTTAAGTTTAGGAGCAAGGAGGTCCTACTGCAGTTGTACAGGGCCCTGGTGAGACCGCACCTCGAGTATTGTGTGCAATTTTTGTCTCCTAATTTGAGAAAGGACACTATTGCTATGGAGGGAGTGCAGGGTAGGTTCACCAAGTTGATTCCCGGGATAGCAGGACTGGAATTTAGAAGGATGAGAGGCGTTCTTACAGAAACATGTAAAATTCTTAAAGGATTGGACAGGCTAGATGCAGGAAACATGTTCCCGATGTTGGGGGAGGCCAGAACCAGGGGTCACAGTTTAAGAATAAGGGGTAGGCCATTAAGGACTGAGATGAGGAAAAACTTCTTCACCCAGAAAGTTGTGAATCTGTGGAATTCTTTGCCACAGAAGGCAGAGGCCAATTGAATTGATGTTTTCAAGAGAGTGAGATTTAGGCTAAAGGAATCAAGGGATATGTGGAAAAAGCAGGAACGGGGTATTGATTTTAGATGATCAGCCATGATCATATTGAATGGCGGTGCTGGCTCGAATGGCCTACTCCTGCACCTATGTGTCTATGTTTTTCTATGTGATACTTGTACTGAACTGGTCACACTGTACCTCCGCACGTGTGACAAATAAAGAACTAAACCATACCATGCCAATATGTCTGGTCCAAAGAGTGAGGATCCCTAGTTTAGTTTAGTTTATTGTCACGTGTACTGAGGTACAGCGAACAGCTTTTTTTGCATGCTAACCAGTCAGCAGAAAGACAATACATGATTAGAATCGATCCATTTACAGTATATAAATACATGATAAGGGGATAACGTTTAGTGCAAGGTAAAGCCCGCAAAGTCCGAACAATAATAGTCCGAGGGTCACCAAAGAGGTAGATAATAGTTCAGCACTGCACTATAGTGTATTGTTAGCAGTTTCAGTTCCTGTCATTGAAGTAGGACGACAAGCCAGAACCACTGGCTCAGAGGCGAGGATCCAACTGACTGAGTCTTGGCTGACACCCTGACCACAATAAGGTGTAAATATGAACTAGTATAATTGGATGAGGTGGTAAATTTAGCAGTGTTGAAAAAAGGATGAAGGCTTGGGCAGCCAATGTTATTTGTACTCCAGAGGTATTGGCGATTCTTTTGTTTGCGTGCTCCAAGAAACATGCAGGCTAATCACCAGTATAATTTAATTCCCCTAACGGGACAGCATTGTTCTCTCCACGGAACTTCCTGCACAAGTGAAAATCTGCATACAAAACTATATTCCACCACCATGTGGTTCCTCTGATGTACTACCGCTACTTTTACATCTACTCTTGGCTTCCTGAAGAAGCACAGATCTACAGAAGCTTGGGCAGAGTAAGAGACAATTTAATTTATTGTACGACCACAGCATCTATTATTTACCACAATTCAAAACTGATCCCATTATTCTACTCTCGCTCTAGACATCTTGCGTCTTTTTTTACTCTGATCGTAATGTGCCATTCTATATTTCCCCCGTAAAAAATAATGATTGGAGACAACTGGTGTTGCCATCAATGTCTGTGGGATACAATGCAGTGGGAGGAAAATCCCTGCTGCTTGACCAGCCAGAAGTATGTACTATGAAATCTAGTTGCAGCATCAGCAAGCAAGCAGGAGTTCCTGCTATAATAAATCTTCTTGAAGGGATTATGCATTGCTCCTGCAAAGCATAAACATGCCTAGGCATTCTGAGAAATGAAATATTTCAGAAGCTGAGGCACTTAATTGTGCTCCATTTTGGACTGAGCGCCCAAAGGTTCAGCCAAGATTTAAGCAAGTCTGCAGGTGACATGAAATGCATGACAATCTCTGGAAATAGATTGATTTGTATTCAATGCATTCAAATTGGTAAATGCTTTCAGTTCCCATTGTATATGTGACCAGAATTATGCTAGTTCAAAGATTTAAAATACAAAAACATTTATACCTCAAAATCTTACACTAATAAAATAATAGCTCAGGAATATATTATTGCAATATTTACAGAATTATGGCAGGTAAGTTGTTTTTTATATTCTTCAAACTTCGCAGTTACATATAGGTAAATCAAAATGTAAGTATCAAAATGTAAAATATTATCCGATGTGAATCTATCATCTAAAGCCCAAATATGTATTTTAATTTAGCAACCAAACTGCTGGAAGAAATCAGCAGCTCGGGCAGCATTTGTGGAGGGAAATGGAAGGATAACAGGATCCTTCTTCAGACCACTACTTCCACAGATGCTGCCTGACCCGCTGAGTTCCTTCAGCGCTTTGTGTTTTGCTCAGGATTCCAGCACCCATGGTCCCTTGAGTCTATTTATTTTGAAATCATTCATCTTATTCCCTAAAATGCTGCTAGGGTACTAACTTTCTTTCCAGAAAAAGGCAAATAATAATTTCCAAAAATTATAAAAATTGAACAGTTCACGTGATCATTTTTGAGCCTGTCCCACTTAGGTGATTTTTCAGCGGACAGCCGGCGACTGTCAAGTTGCTGGCAGTCGCCTGAAAAACCGGCGACTAGAACGGCGACTGTCAGAGTGGAACACACAAACAAACAAATATGGTTCCTTCACCAGCCCGCTATGCAGGAGGGGGACAAGGCAAGAGGGGTGGCGCTGTCTAAAAAAAATCACACAGAGCAAAGCCAAGGTGATACAGACACACACCGCGATGAACAGGAAGGTTGGTGCTGTAAAAAGACGGCTAAAGCACAGTGTATGGTAAGTCCTTTAAAAGAGAGGGGGAGATGGAGTGGAGACAACTTTTAAAATGCCAGAGGTACACGGCTGTGAAGCTCTGCGGACATTTAACATTACCAAGTCGGTTATCCTTGATTCTGAAAACTTCTGCTTACCTTCCTTTTTCCCAATGAGCCAATGAAATTCACCGGTCAGCATAGGCTACAACCTACGAGAACCTCCGACCTCCTGGCAACCCACGAGGACCTCCTGGCGACCCACCTATGACTCGAGAATTCTTGCTACTCTCTATGGCGGCTTCATTCTAGTCGCCGCTAATTTTTCAACATGTTGAAAAATTCACGGCGACCATAACGAGGCCGCGACTAGTTCCCAGAATGTGAGAATTCCTCACGACCATGAAGGTGACACCCCAGCAACCACCTGCGAACATGTGATGACTGCATAGTCTCTTGCAGTCGCCTACAAAGTCGCCTAAGTGGGACAGGCCCATAAGTCTACATAAGGAGTCTATCATTACAAGATATGACAAAGCAGGATAAGACGGGTTTAAATCAATTAAAATGCAAATACTAATATTGTAAATTCTTCTCAGCCATTTATAGGTAAAGAAGACGACCATAAGCAAGTTTATTAATTATATCAAATGAATTGACATTTTAAGGAACAGTTGATCATTAATATTTGCTTTTAATATGAAATTAATTTAACCAGGCATCGTTCAGTGCGGACAGTGTAGGCCGAAGGGCATGTTCCTCCTGTGCTGTATCGTTCTATGTTAATCGACCAATACAAATGCTTTAAGATCAATAAAATCTTGCATAACATCGTACGAACATGTCATTTACATCAAGATATTTTGCCACTTTAATTCGAAATTTTCATTTATTTAGGAAAAAATTATGAAAGTCTACAAATGAATTCAGATTGTGTTGATCCATAAAATGCTCGTTCTCTGAAAATACCTAAGACCATAAGACAAAGGAGCAGAATTAGGTCATTCAGCCCATCAAGTCCATTCCACAATTCAATCATGGCTGATCTTTTTTTCCTTCTGAACCATATTCTCCTGCATTTTACCCATAACCTTTGATGCCCTTCCTATCAATCTTTGCTTTACAAATACCCATTGTCTTGATCTTCACAGTCATCTGTGACAATGGATTCCACAGATTAGCCACCCTTTGCCAAATAAATTCCTTCTCATCTCCATCCCAAAGGCACGTCCTTTATTCTGAGGCTGTGCCCTCTGGTTCTAGACCCTCACAAAACTGGACACATCCTTTCTACGTCCATTCCATCGAGACCTTTCATAATCCAAAAGCACAATTCATTTCTATAAGTCCAGATGCAACAGAGTAAGTAGAAAAGAAGATATGACAATTAAATTGGGGGCGATTGGCGCAGCGGTAGAGTTGCTGATTACAACGCCAGAGACTCGGGTTTGATCCTGAATACGGGTGTACGGTCTGTACGGAGTTTGTACATTTTCACCATGACCGGTGGGTTTACTCTGGGATCTCCTGTTTCCTCCCACACTACAAGTACGTACAGGTTTGTAGGTAAATTTGGCTTTGGTAAAAATTGTAAGTTGTCCCTTGCGTGTAGGATGGTGCTAGTGTATGGGGAGTGCTGATTGGCGCGAACTCAGTGGGACGAAGGGCCTGTTCCCGCACTGTATTTCTAAAGCAATACGTTTAACTTTAAAACTGCAATTTCACCTACACTTACATTTTTGATTACCCAGATTTCAATTTGCAAACAGTTTTTTCTACATAAACTTTAATTAAATCTTTTAGTAAAATCTTTGGGATTATGACTTTGGTAAAAGCAAATACTTGCCTCCATGATACTTTGTATGAGCATGAGAATTATCAAATTCAAAACTTGATTTGCAACCATTGCACTTGTAAATCATATGATTTTCCACCCAGTTTATTGTTTTTTTTAAAAAATAATATACAATTATTAAGAATGTTAATATTCTGTTATGCTGTTAGGAAACATAAACAAAAAATAATTTGCACAAATATTTGGACTAAACCAGTTGTGTGAACAGTTGGAATAATCCAAACCACTAATGTGCCTCGAGGCATTATGAGCTGGCTTGTGCTTCTAATTTACTCAACTGAGCATTTGGTCCAAAGGATCTAAAGTATCCAGGCCAGGACGACAAGGGAATAGTGAAACACTATGAACCCAGAGTAGTAGAACACACAAGAGGTTTTCAACTAGATTTTAGGGAAGTGTTGTCTTTCAAACATTGGGGTGTCATTAAAATAGCGGGTTTGTGAAGTACCAAACAGAAGGCATGATTTGGCCAGGAGAGGCAAGCAGAGTAAAATTTAAAGATGGAAATGCAAAAGGACTATAGAAGTGAGAGAAAGAGAGTGAGAAAGAGAAAGAGAGTGAGAAAGAGAAAGAGAGAGAGAAAGAGAGGGAGAAAGAGAAAGAGAGAAAGCAAGTGAATTGGCATTCTCAGAACAAAACCTGAGCCAAGATGGTACGAATCTCTGAGCTGTAAGCCAGAAGGTCATGGGCTTGCAGTGGAAATGCATGTGCGAGGTGGACCAAATGTGGATTTCCTTCAGTTCCTCCGATAGATAATGTCCTATTATCACTGACCACGAGATTGCAATCTACCATAAAACAGTCTCCAAATCTTCAGCCCATAAATTTTGAGGGTAAATTATTTTATAACAATTAACCAAAAAGATATACATAATCATGATAATTAAGAACTTGAAATGATCACAATAAACATTGGTATATCATGCAAATATTACATGCTGTTATAATCTTTATTTCAGCCCTCTAAGTCCAGTGATCCCCACACACTAACACTATCCTACACTAACTAGGGACAATTTGCAATTTTACCAAACCAAGTAACCTACAAACTTGTCCGTCTTTGGAGTGTGGGAGGAAACCGGAGTACCCGGAGAAACCTACGCAGGTCACGGGGAGAACGTACAAACTCCGTACTGACGACACCCGTAATCAGGATTGAACCCAGGTCTCTGGCGCTGTAAAGCAGCAACTCTACCGCTATGCCATCGTGGGATGGCGAAACTATGCTTAAGTGGTGTTAAAGTTATCATTCCAAAGTCACAAATAAAATTTAAGTCCTGAAGTTGCTCTTTATTAATAGTTTTGGTGCAACGAATTTATATGCCAAATTACTCCAGTTTTAGGCTAATTGCATCTGCAAGTGAGAATATTGCCTAATTAAAGCTATTTGAATTAAAACCTGTGACATATTTATTATGACAGGAATCAAGGGCATGAAGTTGTGATATTACTTAAGTCTTCTTAACTAGCTGAAAGGACATTCTCCATGCTACTATGCATGTGGGTTACCTGCTACAATGATCGATCATTCTATTTCAGACCAAGAGCAATTAACATCGGCATCAACAACTTATCAGCAGCAGCTCACTACCCTTAATTGCTGTCAAAGCCAATTAAAGAACAAAAGCAACAGTTATGGTGAGTTTTATCAAAACGGGGGAAGAGAAACTGTTGAACGCAGCGGCATACAAGCAGGCACGCAGAAAGGAGCGCAGCAACTTCAACAAAGCAGAGACCACACACAAATGTGACCTTTTCGACAGAGACTTTCACTCCCGCATTGGTCTCTTCAGCCACAAGCGACGCTGTTCCAGCCGAGGTTTGGAGCAAGCAGCCAACAACTAGAATGCATCGCCCATGGTCAGTCATGACCGAGGGGGAGCCTACGGAATATCAAAAATTATCTATGGGCTCTGTAGAAAATTATGTTGAATATAGAGATAGAATATATCACCCATGAGGTGAGTAAGGGCTGCAAAATGCCTAAAATGAAATGCTCATTGTGGCATTAAAGCAGAAGATTGAAAGTATTATACAGGTCTTCCCTTAAAATAAAGAGAAAAGTACAAAACTACTTTTATCTGTGTAACGAAAGCAATAGCCACCAATGCAAAAGTAGTAGCATAACACTGCAGTTTGGCCTTCATCTGACTTTGGGATCAATCCCAATCATGGAATTTTTCTTGGAACTTATTATTCTAAATTATTCTTATTATTTTTCTGATAACTCTAGTAGAAAGCGCACAGCTGTAAATAATTGAAGATAGAAACATAGAAATTAGGTGCAGGAGTAGGCCATTCGGCCCATCGAGCCTGCACCGCCATTCAATATGATCATGGCTGATCATCCAACTCAGTATCCCGTACCTGCCTTCTCTCCATACCCTCTGATCCCCTTAGCCACAAGGGCCACATCTAACTCCCTCTTAAATATAGCCAATGAACTGGCCTCGACTACCCTCTGTGGCAGAGAGTTCCAGAGTTTCACCACTCTCTGTGTGAAAAAAGTTCTTCTCATCTCGGTTTTAAAGGATTTCCCCCTTATCCTTAAGCTGTGACCCCTTGTCCTGGACTTCCCCAACATCGGGAGCAATCTTCCTGCATCTAGCCTGTCCAACCCCTTAAGAATTTTGTAAGTTTCTATAAGATCCCCTCTCAATCTCCTAAATTCTAGAGAGTATAAACCAAGTCTATCCAGTCTTTCTTCATAAGACAGTCCTGACATCCCAGGAATCAGTCTGGTGAACCTTCTCTGCACTCCCTCTATGGCAATAAAGTCCTTCCTCAGATTTGGAGACCAAAACTGTATGCAATACTCCAGGTGTGGTCTCACCAAGACCCTGTATAACTGCAGTAGAACCTCCCTGCTCCTATACTCAAATCCTTTTGCTATGAAAGCTAACATACCATTCGCTTTCTTCACTGCCTGCTGCACCTGCATGCCCACTTTCAATGACTGGTGTACCATGACACCCAGGTCTCGCTGCATCTCCCCTTTTCCTAGTCGGCCACCATTTAGATAATAGTCTGCTTTCCTGTTTTTGCCACCAAAATGGATAACCTCACATTTATCCACATTATACTGCATCTGCCAAACATTTGCCCACTCACCCAGCCTATCCAAGTCACCTTGCAGTCTCCTAGCATCCTCCTCACAGCTAACACTGCCCCCCAGCTTAGTGTCATCCGCAAACTTGGAGATATTGCCTTCAATTCCCTCATCCAGATCATTAATATATATTGTAAATAGCTGGGGTCCCAGCACTGAGCCTTGCGGTACCCCACTAGTCACTGCCTGCCATTGTGAAAAGGACCCGTTTACTCCTACTCTTTGCTTCCTGTTTGCCAGCCAGTTCTCTATCCACATCAATACTGAACCCCCAATGCCGTGTGCTTTAAGTTTGTATACTAATCTCTTATGTGGGACCTTGTCGAAAGCCTTCTGGAAGTCCAGATACACCACATCCACTGGTTCTCCCCTATCCACGCTACTAGTTACATCCTCGAAAAATTCTATAAGATTCGTCAGACATGATTTACCTTTTGTAAATCCATGCTGACTTTGTCCAATGATTTCACCACTTTCCAAATGTGCTGCTATCCCATCTTTAATAACTGACTAGCAGTTTCCCCACTACCGATGTTAGACTAACTGGTCTGTAATTCCCCGTTTTCTCTCTCCCTCCCGTCTTAAAAAGTGGGGTTACGTTTGCTACCCGCCAATCCTCAGGAACTACTCCAGAATCTAAAGAGTTTTGAAAGATTATTACTAATGCATCCACTATTTCTGGAGCTACTTCCTTAAGTACTCTGGGATGCAGCCTATCTGGCCCTGGGGATTTATCGGCCTTTAATCCATTCAATTTACCCAACACCACTTCCCGGCTAACCTGGATTTCACTCAATTCCTCCAATTCCTTTGACCCCTGCTATTTCCGGCAGATTATTTATGTCTTCCTTAGTGAAGACGGAACCAAAGTAGTTATTTAATTGGTCCGCCATATCCTTGTTCCCCATGATCAACTCACCTGTTTCTGACTGCAAGGGACCTACATTTGTTTTAACTAATCTCTTTCTTTTCACATATCTATAAAAACTTTTGCAGTCAGTTTTTATGTTCCCTGCCAGTTTTCTTTCATAATGTATTTTCCCTTTCCTAATTAAGCCCTTTGTCCTCCTCTGCAGGTCTCTGAATTTCTCCCAGTCCTCCGGTATGCTGCTTTTTCTGGCTAATTTGTACGCATCATCCTTCGCTTTGATACTATCCCTGATTTCCCTTGTTATCCACGGATGCACTACCTTCCCTGATTTATTCTTTTGCCAAACTGGGATGAACAATTTTTGTAGTTCATCCATGCAGTCTTTAAATGTCTTCCATTGCATATCCACCGTCAACCCTTTTAGAATTAATTGCCAGTCAATCTTGGCCAATTCACGTCTCATACCCTCAAAGTTACCTTTCTTTAAGTTCAGTACCATTGTTTCTGAATTAACAATGTCACTCTCCATCCTAATGAAGAACTCAACCATATTATGGTCACTCTTGCCCAAGGGGGCACGTACAACAAGACTGCTAACTAACCGTTCCTCATTACTCAATACCCAGTCTAAAATAGCCTGCTCTCTCGTTGGTTCCTCTACATGTTGATTTAGATAACTATCCCGCATACATTCTAAGAAATCCTCTTCCTCAGCACCCCTGCCAATTTGATTCACCCAATCTATATGTAGATTGAAGTCACCCATTATAACTGTTTTGCCTTTGTCGCACGCATTTCTAATTTCGTTTGATACCATCTCCAACTTCACTACTACTGTTAGGTGGCCTGTACACAACACCCACCAGTGTTTTCTGCCCCTTAGTGTTTCGCAGCTCTACCCATACCGATTCCACATCCTCCAAACTAATGTCCTTCCTTTCCATTGCGTTAATCTCCTCTCTAATCAGCAACGCTACCCCACCTCCTTTTCCTTTCTCTCTATCCCTCCTGAATATTGAATATCCCTGGATGTTCAGCCCCCAGCCTTGGTCACCCTGGAGCCATGTCTCCGTGATCCCAACTATATCATAGTCATTAATAGCTATCTGCACATTCAACTCATCCACCTTATTACGAATGCTCCTTGCATTGAGACACAAAGCCTTCAGGCTTGTTTTTACAACACTCTTACCCCTTATACAATTATGTTGAAAAGTGGCCCTTTTTGATTTTTGCCCTGGTTTTGTCTGCCTGCCACTTTTACTTTTCACCTTGCTACCTATTGCTTCTACCCTCATTTTACACCCCTCTGTCTCTACGCTCACACATTTAAGAAACCCTTTCCCTTTAACTCCATCCTCCACTATCCCATTCGACACCCCACCCCCCTTATTCAGTTTAAAACCACCCGTGTAGCAGTGGCAAACCTGCCTGCCAGAATGCTGGTCCCACACCTGTTAAGATGCAATCCGTCCCTTTTGTACAGTTCCCCCTTACCCCAAAACAGATCCCAGTGATCTAAGAATCTAAATCCCTGCCCAGTGCACCAGTTCCTCAGCCACACGTTCAGGTCCCGTATCTCCCTGTTCCTGCTCTCGCCAGATGGTTTGGGATTATAGCTAAACAAATCTAAATAGAGATCTCAGCTAAGTAACCCGTTTTGTTTGAATTATGTAAACTGGACTCTTTGTTACTTTTAACATGGAGAACTCCTATAATCAGTCCTGGAGTCATAAAGTCACACAGCACTGAAACAGACCTTTCGGCCCAACTTGTTCATGCTTACCAAAATGCCCTATCAATGCTAGTTGCACCTGCCAAGTTTGGCCCATATCTCTCTGAAGCTTTCCTACCCACCACGTACCTGACCAAATATCTTTAAATGTTGTTATAGTACCTGCCTCAACTACCTCCTCTCTAGCAGCTAGTTTCACATACCCTCCATCCTTTGTGTGAAAAAGTTGCCACTCAGGTTCCGATTTTTCCCCTTTCAACTATGTTCTTGTTCTAGTTTTCCCTTCTCTGATAAAAGACTCTTTGCTTTCACCCTAACTTCACCCTCATGATTTTATACACATCTATAAGAACACCACTCAGCCTCAATAGGCAAACTTTCAGGCTGTCTGAAGAAGGGTTTCGACCCGAAACATTGTCTATTTCCTTCGCTCCATAGATGCTGCTGCACCCGCTGAGTTTCTCCAGCACTTTTGTCTACCTTTGATCAACATCCTGCTGTAATTTTTGATAACCTTCTTCACCATCTACAATACCACCCATTTTAGTGTCACCTGCAAACTTACTAATCACGCCTTGTACATTCTCATCCTGAACGTTTGTTAGGAGATGAAAGGAAAACCGAATTAGAATAAACAGGATTAATAAAAAAGCTGGCAGTAGCATGCGCACATTACAAAATGTAATCAATGAACAGTTATTATATAACAAATATACAAGCAAGAATACTGAAAAGGAGCAAAATAAACTAGATAAAGTACACACAGAGTTCTAAAGAGTAGTTTCCTGGAAATAGAATGTGTATGCATAAGAACATCCTAAATTTGAAATAAACAAAAGCAATATTTTGAAAGGTTCAATTTGTTCCATTCTCACCACAAAAATATGAATTTCCATAGTACAACACTTGACCAATGTAGATGTAGAATAGTACAGCCCAGGAACAGGCCCTTTGGCCCACAATGTCTGTGCCAAAAATGAGGCCAAAGACCAATATGCCTTTGTAGTCAACAGAGATATATTGGCCAGTTATTGAATAAAAATCACTAAGATCAATATCTCATAGGTAAATTACTCCTCGTGTTTCCTTTTTTACAGGCATAACAATGCTCACATTTTCTTTTTCAACCCCTGCTTTTTCTCCTTACCTGCCATTTGCCATCAATGCAAAACAATTTTTTTTAGCTATACAGCTTGGAAACAGTCCCTTCAGCCCACCAAGTCCATGCTGACCAGGAATCAACCGTACACTAGTTGTATCCATCACAGTAGGGGCAATTTACAGGAGCCAATTAACCTACAAGCCTCTACGTCTTTGGTATGTGAGAGGAAACCTGAGCACCTGGATGCGCCACTGTGCCACAACGATGCTGAGGTTAATTTTCCTACAATGTAAATAATCTTTCCATTAACCAACAAGACTTCTACAGGGCAAGAGATTGAAGTGCTTAATTGAAAAAGAGACCAATCTTATAACTACTCTTTTGCGACAGAGGTTTACCTGCCCAAGCAGTCGTTCCAGGTGCGACAGAGGTTTACCTGCATCTCCTCCAACCTCATCTATTGCATATGCTGCTCTAGATGTCAGCAGATCTATATCGGTGAGACCAAGCGGAGGTTGGGCGATCGTTTCGCCGAACACCTCCGCTCGGTCCGCAAGAACCTACCTGACCTCCCGGTGGCTCAGCACTTCAATGCCTCCTCCCACTCCGTATCCGACCTCTCTGTCCTGGGTCTCCTCCATGGCCAGAGCGAGCAACACCGGAAATTGGAGGAACAGCGCCTCATATTCCGCTTGGGGAGTCTGCATCCTGGGGGCATGAACATTGAATTCGCCCAATTTTGTTAGTCCTTGCTGTCTCCTCCCCTTCCTCAGCCCTCCTGCTGTCTCCTCCCATCCCCCAGCCTTCGGGCTCCTCCTCCTTTTTCCTTTCTTCTCCCCGCCCCCCCACCCCCGATCAGTCTGAAGAAGGGTTTTGGCCCTAAACGTTGTCTTTTTCCTTCGCTCCATAGATGCTGCTGCACCCGCTGAGTTTCTCCAGCTTTTTTGTGTACCACCAATCTTATAATGTTTAGCACATGTAAACTAGTTGAAAGGGCATTCTACTTAGCCACTATTGCATCTGCCTCAAAAAACAACCCTGGCAGCACATTCCAGGCACTCACCTCCTTCTGTGTAAAAAAAGTCAACCCGCACTTTTCTTTTACACTTTGCCCCTCTCCCCTTATAGCTATGCCGGCCAGTATTAGATGTTTTCATCATGGGAAAAAGGTTCTGAATGTCTACCTCATCTATGCTTCTCATAACTTTATATACTTCTATCAGGTCTCCCCAGAAACCTCTCGTGTTCCAGAGAAAACTGGGTCTGAGTTAAGTCGTGGTCGTAGAGTCGGAGAGAAGGAGGAATCGCAGAGGGGGGGCAGTGAGAAAGGAGGTTGCTAAACTGTCTTCAGAGAGAGGAGGAGAACTTCTTCAAAGTAGACATACCTTGAGGAGATATTGCAGTGGAGTAGACGAAATGTTTAAGAAAGAACTGCGGATGCTGGAAAAATCGAAGGTAGACAAAAATGCTGGAGAAACTCAGCGGGTGAGGCAGCATCTATGGAGAGAAGGAAAAGGCGATGTTTCGGGTCGAGACCCTTCTTCAGACTGAAGGGTCTCGACCCGAAACTTTGCCTATTCCTTCTCTCCATAGATGCTGCCTCACCTGCTGAGTTTTTCCAGCATTTTTGCCGACCGCTGAGTTACTCCATGTCCTTTTGGTTATGTCACTGGATTAGGAATCCTAAAGCTCGGACTAATCATACGGCGTCAAATAAATGTGAAATCCCAGCATGGAGCAGAGGAATTTAATTTGTTATTGAAGTAGGCCTAAACTATCAATGACATGAAACTAGTGGCTTGCAGGGGGAAAAAAAACATTGGTTGTCTGGTGTCCTTCAGGGAAGGAATCTGCCTTTGTTACGTCATCTGGTCAAGATTTTACATCTAAAAATGACTCGATACTCTGAAAAGACACAACAAACCACTGATCTGTACCAAATCATTGCAGAAAGCAATAAAAGTTAGATAACTAGCATTAAATTGGGTTCTAGATTGCACAAAGACAAAGCTACATTCATACTTCATAATGTCTTCCTTACTGATTTCTGGTTGTGTGCTAAACTGTTCAGAGTGACAGATTGGAAGAAAATGGCACGAAGGACAACAGCAAATGCTAGTTACCTCAGAAATGTTAGTTAGATCAACTTTAAAAAGGGGTTTCTTTGTGGTGATGAAAGAGTATTCAAAATGTAGGTGTGGACTCAAGTTTACCTAGATAAATAGTTCACATTGATAAAGTATCATAAAATGTTTGTGGCAGAGTAGAGGGCTTTAGTCTACATATGATTGTGATTTTCTTTATTTGAGAGGTCTTCAAATGAATCATGAAGTACTCAACTGAAAAGTTCTCAAAAAAATTACAAAGTAAAATGTCTCAGCAAAGGCAGACAAAAGATTAGAAATTAGTTTGGGAAAGGACATTTGAGAAAAACTACGGACATAAATCTCCAGCATTATATTGTCGAGATTGCTATTGCTTTACCTTGTTCAAAGTGATCAGCTCTGCACTTCTACCACGGCATGCAGCTGTTTCAATTATAAAATTCCTATACACATACAAGGCTCATTTAGGGTGAAAAAGTTGTTTAAAGCTAATGGTAAACCACAAACAGTAAACCAATCTAAACATAGAAACATAGAAACATAGAAATTAGGTGCAGGAGTAGGCCATTCGGCCCTTCGAGCCTGCACCGCCATTCAATATGATCATGGCTGATCATCCAACTCAGTATCCCGTACCTGCCTTCTCTCCATACCCTCTGATCCCCTTAGCCACAAGGGCCACATCTAACTCCCTCTTAAATATAGCCAATGAACTGGCCTCGACTACCCTCTGTGGCAGAGAGTTCCAGAGATTCACCACTCTCTGTGTGAAAAAAGTTCTTCTCATCTCGGTTTTAAAGGATTTCCCCCTTATCCTTAAGCTGTGACCCCTAAAGAAGGGTCTCGACCCGAAACGTCACCCATTCCTTCTCTCCAGAGATGCTGCCTGTTCCGTTGAGTTACTCCAGCATTTTGTGTCTACCTTCGATTTAAACCAGCATCTGCAGTTCTTTCCTACACAAATCAATAGAGTTGCTGTTCGGGCACATATATATGCATTTAAGAGTTTTCTGTAAATCTGTGGTTTGGGAAACCAGTGCTTCAAAAATTCACTTGACAGACCCAAAGAGCTGGGATTCTCCCAAATGACTTTCTCCTGGAATTGCTGCTTTCATCATTTTTACAGCCAAAATATCCTAAAGCCTTGCAATTATGACTCCCCTTAGTTTTCTGCCAATGTACATATTACTAAGCCTCAAGCTCCATATATGCTATGTGTTATTCTTCAGAATATTTTTTTCAAAGGTTCCAATGGTTCCTGTTGGTACTTAGTATATTCTGCATGAAAAGAACCATATATGACCACACAGCCTCATGGCACAGAGTAGCCCATGATAAAAAAACAATGATACATCATTTTGTTAGGTGTTGTCATATACTTAGAATACGTTTAGATTGAGAGTTTCTAACGTTCAAGACCTTTTCGTTATTTAGACTAACCACTGATAGCACAGAGAATGTGCAACACTGTTGGAGTACAAAAAGTTAGATGTAAGACCCCGATGCAGGGGCTTCGACCGCCGGCTGCGGGAGCTTCGATCGCCCCGACGGATGGTTCAACTGCCCAGACCGTGGGAGAAAAATAAGGGAAGAAGATTAGACTTTATTGCCTTTCATCACAGTGAGGAATGTGGGGATTCTGCTGTGGTGGATGTTTATGTTAACTTTTATGTAGTTGTGTGTCTTGTTGCTTTTTTTAGTATGGCTGTATGGTAATATGATTATCACTGTACCTTAATTGGGACACATGACAATAAAAGACCTTTGCAACCTTTAATACTAAATCGCAAAGCCACACAAATATTCTGTTTGGCATGATCTCCGCTGAACTTTTTCCAAACATCAGCGGGTAGTTCTTCTGCAATCTTGGTAAACGTTGACCAAACTGCACCAAAACAGTTTTGCTTCACAACTCCTCAATCCTTTTGTCCCACAAGTTCTGTCTTTTCATCTCTGGCCTTTGTCCACCATCTGCTTCTTAAACAACCCCGCTGCCCCTCCCCCTAC
Source organism: Amblyraja radiata (assembly GCF_010909765.2). Taxonomy (NCBI): domain Eukaryota; kingdom Metazoa; phylum Chordata; class Chondrichthyes; order Rajiformes; family Rajidae; genus Amblyraja; species Amblyraja radiata. Next base: position 25,563,697 of record NC_045960.1, on the reverse strand, counting down.
TTGAATCAACCGATTACCTGCTAGGCTTTATCCTGCCCGATTCTCTCTATCCATGTTCTCCAGAAATGCTGTTTTACCTGCTGAGTTATTCCAGCATTTTGTGTCTATTCTTAGCCTGTAATTAATTGTTTGTACTGTGTGTACACTACATTTTTTGTTTCTTCAAAATTAAACACTACAGATACAAAGCACTTTAGGGCAACAGAAGATTGTGCAAATTCAGTTCATGTTGTTAATTATTTTTAAATGTAGGTGTGGCACCCCAGAGCGATTTAGACCTAGGACTCATACGCTCATGAAAGTTAGAGGCCATTTAATACAGAGTTAAAGAACATTATGTATAGTTTATGGTTTAGTTTAGAGATACAGCGCGGAAACAGACCTTTCGGCCGACCGAGTCTGCACAGACCAGCGATCCCTGTACACTCACACTATTCTACATGAGGGATAACTTCCAATTTCCAATTGGAAACCTGGGTCTCTGGCATCGTAAGGCAGCAACTCTACCGCTGCGCCACTGTGCTGCCTTGCATCTTTGGAATACTCCAGGGCAGGATTGCATCCTGAGGAATAATTCAAGACTATTATTTTGGCATTTAAGGAATAGAAGAACTCAAGTGAAAAAGTGGGAAGATGGAGTAGAAATAGTAGTGGAACAATGATCTTACTGAATAACAGCAGATGTTGAACGGTCTACTAGCCTATTTCTTCTCCCATTTCATACCTTCCTATATATAGGTATGTTACAAAACGTACCTTCAGCGGCGCTGCAGTTCTGCCACTGGCCATGTGCGCGACTTTGGTGCCTTTGAGGGGGGGGGGGGGGGGGGGGGGGGTTTAAATGCGTTTTTTCTCCTACCTGTCCTGGATATATTTTCTCTGAGTGCAAGCTTTTGCTGAAGAATTGTTCCGACGGCTGTTCTGTGAAATTTTTATTTTTTTTAAATCGCCCGACAAGTTCAGCGCTGGAGTATTTTTTAAATCAGTTTCTAAAGCCGTCAACGCCGACAACCGGGACGGATTTCACGTACGGGACAGGTAAAGGAAATCCGTTTATTTTATGTATAAAAGTGCTTCTTAAGATGGCTTTAATCCAAATTTTACATTGCGGAACGGTGATTTAGGACCCATACGAACCGGCAGTATTTTTCCTGCTGATATGTGGTTTAAATTCACCGCAACCGCAACATTCGAAACGATCACGTTCCTCAAAAACCCACTCGCAAGATGATTAAAATGGCCATTAATTTACGGAATTAAACACTAAATTCCTTCCATTTGGCCTATAAATCCATGACAATGAGATTTAAAAATCATGTTATATTGTGAATTCTTGTTTGAATGTTATTTGGACACAGGCTATTTAAAAATGTTAATCTTTTCTTAAGAAATGGATAGATGTTTAGATCTAGTAATTGAATGTTGTAATTAGCTACAATTGGGTAACTAACTAATTATATGCTTTAATTTCAGATCATCCAAGTAAGATTGTTTAATATTTGTTTCAGAATAATTCAATCTATAATAACTGAAAATTTATTTCAGTTCTCTTAATTTTTAAGAAAGTTATGGGCTTTTGACTGTCCTTGATCACAGCTTTTGTGTTAAGTCAATGGAAAAGCAATGGGGAACAAGATGCTAATTTCCGAGTATGAAAATGGCCATAACATTTTTAATACTGAAGATTTGAAAATGAATTAGGTGTCAAATTAAACTTCTTTTTATGCTTTATCTGATGGGATAAATTGCAGACTTGATTTTTTAAATCTCAAAATTTAGTAACATTGCTACTATATAAATAAGTTCCTCACGCTCTGTTTCAAATCTCTACATATAGTTAGTTCAAAATCACTCAAGTTTAATAAGCTTTGTTGTTTTGAAAAGCTTTACACTACATTTTCATTTGTGGAGCACTTGGCTTTTAAAACTGAAAAATGTATATAAATGTGCTAAGATGATTCAGGATAGACATTTTGACCTCTGCTCAATATCATCATATGGTGTAAACAATTACAAATTTACAAAATACTGTGAATCATTTATCTTGGAAGCATCATTATTGTTTTAGTGTTGTCCACGTATTGTGTTTGGCCTCCGGTTATTGGTATGCTCAAGGCGGCAGGAATTCATCCAGTGAGGAACAATACTTAAATTACTAGACTGGCAATCTAGAGATGCAAATTCACATCCCACCACGGCAGCCATGGAACTTAAATCCAGATTTATATTTTAATTTGCATAGTTTAAAAAAAAAACATTACCACAAAACTGCCAGAATATTGTAAAACCCCCATTACCTCTGACCTATATGTGCCTCTTGACACAACAGCATAACTAACTCTGTCTTTTAAGTGATTTACCGAGCTATTCAAAAGGCATTTGGACAGATATATGGATAGGGAGGTTTATGGAGGAACGGAGGCCAAATGCAGGCAAATGGGATTAGCCTAAAATGCCAACTTGGCCAGCATGGACAAGGTAGGCCGAAGGGTCAGGTTCCATGCTGTACAGCTATGTTATACCATAACCACAATATTTCAACAGGAAAAGGATAAAATTAGATTACCAACAACAACTTAGTTCAGACATAGAAAAGTTGCTTCTAGCCCAGACAATCCTGCACATTACTCTCCTCAAATATCTGAGTGTAAGCTTCTAAATAAGTGAACAGTCCTGGAGACCTGTCTAACAGCAGCCAGACATAACTATCCTCACAGAAACATACCTTACAATGTGGCAGACTCCTCTGTCAAATTCTCTGGGCACATTCTGCCCCAAACAGCAGGCTTGACTAAGTAGCTAGGATGGAATAGTCCTGGGAGTTCACTGACTCAATCTCACAGCATCAGGTCAAACATGAGCAAGGACACCTTCCAATTACCATCCTCCCCCAGCTGAGGAATCAGTGCTTCCCCCAAGCACAGAAAATAGAAAAAGCACAGAGTATAATCCAATTGGTAACATCAATGTGTAGGAAAGAACTGCAGATGCTGATTTAAATCGAAGGTAGACACAAAATGCTGGAGTAGCTCAGCGGGACTGGCAATATCTCTGGAGAGAAGGAATGGGTGACGTTTCAGGTCGAGACCCTTCTTCAGACCCAGGCTGCTGCGGACCTTCAGCTGTTGCCTTCCTTGGAGGCGATGTCCTGCTCCTCACCCGTCGAGGGCACGGAAGGCCAGACCCCGGGTCGCGTACATCGTGATCGTTGTCACCGGCTCACAAAGCCATAAAGTCTTGCCGTCACATCAAAGAAGCCCATTGTGATGTCCTACATCACCACCACTGTGCTAAATCACAGACAAACCGAACAAGGCAGCTCAAAACAGGGCATCAGTGAGATACTGTAATGCAAATGCAGCAGCATAAATATTCACCGCCATGATCTTTATCCACAAGGCCCAGCATGTACCTAACGATGCACAGGGCAGAAGATCAACTCTGGTTCAACGATGACTTCAGAATGCTTGACGGAATAATGCAGTAAAAATGAAGTGGCAATTTGGTGATGTTGTGGCCCATACAAATAAAAGGTAAATGATCCCATTATCCCAACATCCTAAAGGATCAAATCAAAGCTCTGCTGGTGGTGGATTATCTGGAAGCATCCCCATCCAGCAATAACAAGTGTAATAGTCATAACTGGTGCATTCAAGACTATATTGAGCTAGATGTGCTATGGAGATGATACATCTCAACAAATACTTTGGCTATTAGGGTAGATCAGAGGTAAGATGCATAGTGGCAAGTAATTCACCGTTTGACATGCCAAAGAAAAAAAAGGTTTCTCCCATGCTTCTGCTATCTAAACCTCTAACCACAATCTATGGAATGAATGGCTCTCCCTCAGAAAATGTTACACTTGTTGACCAACTGCCTATTGTTGCTGCAATTATAATGTCTGTCATACTAAAAGAACAGGAATTGCTTCATAATAACCATTAAATGCAGATCACCTCCCCTTAAAATGTGTTCCATCTGTTTTTTTTCCAAATCTCATATATAGCATATAGTATACTTGCCAAACTACAATCTATTCTTCCCACATTTTCTCCCAAGAGAGAATTAGCAAACTATATAAATAGATACCAGGCGTGTTGGCATACAAACACAGGTTAAACCTCCCATGGATCACTAACCTCACAAAAAAAGAGGGGAAATTGGCACTCAATAAATTGGATATTTCTGGAATATCACAATCTCACTCAATGTCAGATCCAATTCCCTGAACTTTGAGGGGGAAAAAAAGGGGCTACAACTAATCTTGGCCAACAAATGTCCAATGAACCACAGTAAGGAAATAAAAAGAAAACTTGTTTTACATAGCTCATGACCTCATTGCCCATGAGCAATATTGTAGTCACAATTACAAAGAAAAAAATCACAAGCGAATAGTTGGTGTTATCAGTTACACTGCTTGAGGAATAAATGATAAAACCTCCTCAATAAATATATGGGTGTGGATAGTTTCAGGATCAGACATGATGGTCCCAGAAGTAACGGGTGACTTTTTGGGTCTACCAAAGATGATGATGATGATGAAGATGATGGTGATACTTCATTGTCACTTGTACCTAGCTAGGTGCAGTGAGATTCTTTGTTTTCGCATACAAAGTACTCAAAATAGTTGCCACAAAGGGGCCAACAAAGTTACAAAATGTACTCATCTCTTCTTCATTCCCCATGTTGGGTCCCCCTCTGTTCTCAGCCCCCCCCCCCGCTCCCTCCTCCCCAAGGGATGGGCTTAGAATTAAAGCCAAAGTTTTAAACTGAAGAACCTGAATTTTTAAGACATGCAATCAAATTGTGAACATAAATTCACCTATTTATATCTGTAATTTACAATGTGAAAACATTAAATTGATTTGTCAATACCAAAGCAGATAATTGCACCTACTACTGAGCTACAATGCTCCTTTGTGTGGTTTTGGACAGCAAATGATAGTAAGCAAGTACAAAATAAATATCAGGTTCAGTTTTTGCATATGCAATTAACTCCATGCACCCAACTTCACATTCTGAATCCAAAACAATTAAGTGCAGAGAAGCAGAGCAAAACTTATGAGTGTGGCTTTCCATTATACAAATTAGACCATTGAGAGATTGCACTCTTTCCAAGTCCAACGCCGACATTGCTTCCATTGAAACAATGTTCAAATCTAACGGATATAAAACTTGATGTTCTAAAAAACTATAAATTATCAAAGGCCTTCAATAAATATAACATTTAAAAGACAATTGGGCAGGGAAATGGATAGAAAAAGTTTAATGGGACAAGGGCCAAACACGGGCAGGTGGAATTAGCGCAGATGGGGGATCTTGGTCAACAAGGACAGGTTGGGCCGAAGGACCTGTTTCCGTGCTATATGGCTCTAAATATGCAAACACAAAATTGGTTGACTTTTACATGTATAATTAATTTTTCTCAACAGATTGACTTGGGCACCAACCAATACTACTCCAGTAACATACCCATTATAGCACCATACACTTAAAGTTAAATGATGTCATCTTTCTTATCTACTTTGGCCAAAAGGAAGGTAAATATTCATCTCCACAAATGATAATAATTATTGATGCCCTTCATCTATGGAAACATGTTCAAGACGTCATTGAAGGTCATCTTTTTGACCACTTAGGAACCTTATCTGCACAGTTGGATTGGAGAAACTAGGTTCTGTTCCCTAAAGCAAAGAAGGTGAAAGGAAGATTTTAAAAAGATGCACAAGGTTATGACACAAAGAATAATTGTTCTCTTTAGCTGATAGCACAAGGAGTACGAAGTATAGATGTAAGATTTTGGGCACCACATATTGGTGGAGCGGAATTGAGGATGTGAGGAAAATCATTTTTATATCACAAGTGGTAATGATCTGGAGCTATCTCCACAAGGTTGGCAATGAGGATACAATCAATAACATAAAAAGCAATCTTTACCATAGGCGTCAAGTCATTTTACACTCCAGTCACCACCAGGAAGTCTCAGGACTCTCCGGTTCTTCCTTGAACAGAGTCCCCCTCAGTTTCCCTCTACTAGCACTCTTCCTCAACTGGCAGAACTTGTCCTCACCCTCAATAACTTCTCTTTTAACTCATTTCATTTTCTTCATGTTAAGGTGTAGCCATGGACACTCGCAGAGGTTCCAAATATGCCTGCCTTTTCTCTCTTCCCTGTGCCCCTCGACCCTCACCTGCACCACCGATCATTTGCTCGACTTTGTCCCGCCCCCACCTCTCTTCCCGCTTTCTCTCCCCTACTACAATCGGTCTAAAGAAGGGTTCCGACCCGAAATGTCACCTATTCATGTTCTGCAGAGATGCAGCCTTATCCGCTGAGTTACTCCAGCACTGTGTGACTTTTTTTGTATTAACTAGCATCTGCAGTTCCTTGTGCTTTCCAGGCTCTAATGACCCTGACTTATCTTCTCCATCCCACGGGCTCAAATTCCGCCACAGGTCTGAACTTTGCAAGACCTGAATAATGTTTCTCCAGTAACGTTGGGACATCGTAGCAAGGTCAGGCTGTGCTGCCAGACTCTATATCTCTGCGTAAAGAATCTGGTTTAATTTTTTAATTCCTATGGTCAGATAATCTATTTCAGTACCCTAGGAGTGAATAGGTGAATGATGGCTGGCATGGACTTGGTGGGCCAAAGGACCAGTTCCTATACTCTATCTCTAAACTAAATGACAGCTTGAATGTGATATCAAATGTCAATTGCTGACTGAATCAACATAAACAGGACACGACAGCAGAGGTAACCAGGAAACAAAACAGCATTTAATATCTGTGCTGGGGAAATTGGGCACTGTGAGAAATATTTATTAGCAAATATTTAGGTAAGCCCAAGACATAATCTGAATGCCAAATGTACCTCAGCATGTTAGCTCAGTGCTTGGAAACCTGACAAACTATTTACAGAAATGTATAACATATCAAATCCTGCTAGTAAGATAATTTGCAACTTACACTCAAACTGGTCCATGCTGACTTGTTTCTTTTCAGCAAGAGAAATTAACATTATTACAACATTATGAAAATGGAATTGGAAACTAAAACTGAAATGTAGAATATTCTCACATATTAAGTAACATTAACTCCTTTGTTTCCAACATATACTGCTCGGTGATCAATCCTTCAATATTTACTTACACACCTGAACTGTGGAACTGATCTCCGCTGCAAATCCTCCTGTTATCGGAGCTTCGTGGCTAATAAGCAACCTTCCCGTTTTTACCACAGACTGAAATAGAAAAAGAAAATGATTTAATACAAAAATGCACAACTTGAAACATTATGGCATAAAGTGGTAACAAATAATAGAATCGTGCTATTTCATAATGGAAAGACATGTTGAAGGCAAAATAGCAACAATAAAAGAATCTTTGCCTAGAATTGGCACTGCACCACATTTCTGCCCACTGCGCAATTCCATTTCAATTTAAAAATAAACAGGGACACACAGAGTCTGACATACTAATGTCTAGGTTTCAAGTTGACGGATAGTAACTGGATTTGCAGGATAGAAGCTAAGGAGTGGCATTGTGGTTGAATGGGTTTTCGGGATGGTATATCGGGGGTTTGTTGAAGGTCTTGGGACTTTGGCTAGACATTGTTGGGCTGTTGAATCAGTTTTTTGGGGTGGTAGCTGATGTTTGGAGGACAGAGATTTGAAGTGATTACTTAGGCTTTGAATACTCAGTGCGCTTGACATATGAACATACAGAGAGAAGCCAGACATGAACAATGACTCCAGAAACCAGCAAATCATTTTTGGGTGCTGATTCTATAAATGTAATTGATGCTTGCAAAACCAGTGTCATCAACCTGCGAGACCAGCTTCTGCAAGATGTAAAAAGTGCATGTTCGGGCAGGAGCCAAGCACACTCCATGAATCAGATAGTTCCCCTTTAAGTAATTTACCTGCATGCTCCCTCTTGCATCCAATCACAGCTTCCATCAGCACTATCCAATGACTCCACTTCTGTTCCTACCCCACCTCTCTAAGATCACGATCCTTGCACAGACCCAGAGCACCATCTTGCTACTAGGCTTGCACCAACCAAATTCTGTTCCAGATACACTTCTATCAATGTAGAAAGAACTGCAGATGCTGGTTTACACCGAAGATAGGCACAAAATGTTGGAGTAACTCTGGCAGCATCTCTGGAACGTTTCGGGTCGAGACCCTTCTTTAGACTGAATGAAGATGCTACCTATCCCGCTGAGTTACTCCAGTATTTTGTGTCACACTTCTATCAACACTGATTACCAATCTCAACTAGCACTATTGCCTCATGACCTCTGTAAGCTGCCACACAATCCCAACATCATCCAGACCCCCTTATCGAACTCCACATGTTGCTAATGTAAAGGCCCACAGCACCAAACTAACGCACGTGACCCCAAGCTAGGAGTGTGACTGCAAGCTATCACTGCAGATCCCCGACCAAATACCCAAAGGTAATCACCTAAAAATCTCCAGCTGCTGTACTCCAACCATCAGCTACCACTCCAAACACCTGATGAACATCCCCCCGGCATCGAGCCAATGTTCCACAAACCCCAGCCACCATCTCACACACCTTGATCAATAACACAATGAATTCAACAATGAACAGCTATTAACTCCTTAGCTATTATCCTGCAAATCACAGCTATCATCCCTCATCTGCTACTTCCTCTTCTATCGTGTCCATCTTCCATGTTTCAAATGTTGACATTGCTGTCATCGTCCGTCCTGAAAGAGACGCAAGCTTCCGGCGACAATCAGTAGGAGCCATCACTTGTTGCAATAGATGATGGTGGGAGCAGAATTAGCTCAGGATACTTCCAGTTCCCAGCCCTGCAATGTGGATAGCCTAGCTTTTAGCATGTTACTTCTGGCTGGAGTGATTTGCATTTGGTTTGCATTTTAGGGGAGATTGAGTAGACTAGGCCTATATACTCAAAGTTTTCAAGAATGAGACGAGGATTCACTGAAATTTACAAAATGCTTTCCAAAGCTTGACAAGCTACATCAGTGTTTAGTTTATTTTTGTCATGTGCACTGAGGTACAGTAAAAAGCTTTTGTTTGCGTCAAGAGAAAAGACTACATCTGAATAGAATTAAGCTGCTCACAGTGCACAGATGAAGGATAAAGATTAAAAGAGTGGAACAATTGTTATGGATGATAGCAGAGCCTCTTCTGGGACCGGTACACAAACAGTCACCACACTCTGGTGCCTTCTGAGAATGTCCCCCTGGCTAGGATGTCTAGACATGGGGTCACATTCAAAGAATCAGGAGTAGGCCATTTAGACTGAGTTGAGGGAAGATTTTATCATGTAAAGGTTGCTAATTTCCATATATTATTATTTTTAAGAAGGGAGGGAGAGAAAACGGGGAATTACAGACCAGTTAGTCTAACATCGGTAGTGGGGAAACTGCTAGAGTCAGTTATTAAAGATGGGATAGCAGCGCATTTGGAAAGTGGTGAAATCATTGGACAAAGTCAGCATGGATTTACAAAAGGTAAATCATGTCTGACGAATCTTATAGAATTTTTCGAGGATGTAACTAGTTGCGTGGATAGGGGAGAACCAGTGGATGTGGTGTATCTGGACTTCCAGAAGGCTTTCGACAAGGTCCCACATAAGAGATTAGTTTACAAACTTAAAGCACACGGCATTGGGGGTTCAGTATTGATGTGGATAGAGAACTGGCTGGCAAACAGGAAGCAAAGAGTAGGAGTAAACAGGTCCTTTTCACAATGGCAGGCAGTGACTAGTGGGGTACCCAAGGCTCAGTGCTGGGACCCCAGCTATTTACAATATATATTAATGATCTGGATGAGGGAATTGAAGGCAATATCTCCAAGTTTGCGGATGACACTAAGCTGGGGGGCAGTGTTAGCTGTGAGGAGGATGCTAGGAGACTGCAAGGTGACTTGGATAGGCTGGGTGAGTGGGCAAATGTTTGGCAGATGCAGTATAATGTGGATAAATGTGAGGTTATCCATTTTGGTGGCAAAAACAGGAAAGCAGACTATTATCTAAATGGTGGCCGACTAGGAAAAGGGGAGATGCAGCGAGACCTGGGTGTCATGGTACACCAGTCATTGAAAGTGGGCATGCAGGTGCAGCAGGCAGTGAAGAAAGCGAATGGTATGTTAGCTTTCATAGCAAAAGGATTTGAGTATAGGAGCAGGGAGGTTCTACTGCAGTTGTACAGGGTCTTGGTGAGACCACACCTGGAGTATTGCGTACAGTTTTGGTCTCCAAATCTGAGGAAGGACATTATTGCCATAGAGGGAGTGCAGAGAAGGTTCACCAGACTGATTCCTGGGATGTCAGGACTGTCTTATGAAGAAAGACTGGATAGACTTGGTTTATACTCGAGATGAGAAGAACTTTTTTCACACAGAGAGTGGTGAATCTCTGGAACTCTCTGCCACAGAGGGTAGTCGAGGCCAGTTCATTGGCTATATTTAAGAGGGAGTTAGATGTGGCCCTTGTGGCTAAGGGGATCAGAGGGTATGGAGAGAAGGCAGGTACGGGATACTGAGTTGGATGATCAGCCATGATCATATTGAATGGCGGTGCAGGCTCGAAGGGCCGAATGGCCTACTCCTGCACCTAATTTCTATGTTTCTATGTTTCTATATGATTTATATATTATATAACCCAGTATATAAAAGTGTATATGTTGTTATATAATAATACTATATACTATAATATATATTATTGTATAGATTAATATATTATATTGTTACATTAATGTTGTTATATTAATATAATACTAATACGTCCTACAAGTCAGTGGCGCAGTGGTAGAGTCACGGCCTGATAGCACCGGAGACCCGGTTTCGAACCTGACTATGGGTGCTGTCTGTACAGAGTTTGTACGTTCTCCCTGTGACCACGTGGGTTTTCGCCAGTTGCTCCGGTTTCCTCCCACACTCCAAAGGCGTTTCGGCAGAGTGTGAATTTGTCGTTAATGTGCAGGATACGGGGGATCTCTGGTCGGCGCGCACTCAGTGGGCCGTCAGTCTGTGAATCCTATCTACTAATCACATTCCCCATCTACGGCGCTGCAAATCAATTTGCCTCCCTGCAACTCTTGCTTATCATTCATAGCTACTGGCCATCAAACTGTAACTCCTGACTCACCAGCTGTAACCCCCTAATTACACAAAATGCTGGAGTAACTCAGCGGGACAGGCAGGATCTCTGGAGAGAAGGAATGGGTGGTGTTTCGGGTCGAGACTCTTCAGACTCAACCCGAAATGTCACCTATTTCTTCTCTCCAGAGATGCTGCCTGCCCCACTGAGTTACTCTAGCATTTTGTGTCTACCTTCGATTTAAACCAACATCTGCAGTTCTTTCCTACACCCCCAATTACATCTCTGCCATCCCTGCCCAACAAATATATTTCCCCAGCCACCACCCTGCAACCATGATCAATATTGTAACCTGCAGCTGCCACCCTGTGATCGCCACCCTGCCCTGCTACCCTTGCTCACTCATCCCATAATCGACCATCAATTGCAACTCTCCGCTACTGCTCTGAAACTTCACTATATAACACCACTCAATTTGATAATACAATCTTGCAAACCCCAACAACCAACCCAGTTAATGTACTGTAATCCCGATCTACCATCCTAGAGCTTCCCATAAGCAATCGGAGCCCATTTACAGTCCTACAACTCCCAGCAGCCACTCCAATGCCCACAGTGGTGCAGCTGGTAGAGCTGCTGCCTCACAGCACCAGAGACCCGGATTCGATCCTGACCTCTGGTGCTGTCTGTGTGGAGTTTGCACATTCTCCCTGTGACCGCATGGGTTCCCTCCGCCCCCTCCTGTTTCCTCCCACATCCCAAAGACGTGCGGGTTTGTCGATTAATTGGCATCTATAAATTGCCCCTAGTATGTGGCAAGTGGATGAGAAAGTGGGATAAGGTGGAACTAGTGTGAACCGGCGATCAATGGTCGGCGTGGACTCAGTGGGGCTAAGGGCCTGGTTCCATGCAATATCTCTGAACAAAAGAAACTGTCCCGCAAATCTCTGCCTACCATCTCCCAACTCCAGGCTGCTGTACAAACCTCATGTTTGCTTACTTGCCTCCTCTTGATTCATTCTCACACTCCCCCTAATGGTCCCTAGAAAACAACCCATTCTGCAAAACAGCTTGCCCCAAGAATTACTTAAGTTTAGAGTTTAGTTTAGTTTAGATGGGGTCAAGGAAAGAGCTTTCACGTTGCGGCCCTGTTTCCACCAATATTTCCACCATCACACATAAGAAGCACAGGAAGTGCAAGACAGACACCATTGTATGCTGATGCCGAGAAGTATGTTCAGCTCTGACTGAACAATTTCTAATCCTGATGTGGACTCGATAAGAAGAAGTTTAGAGATACAGCATGGTTAGTTTAGTTTAGAGATACAGTGGCCCTTCGTCCCACCGGGTCCGCGCTGACCAGCGATCCCCGCACACTAACACTATCACACACACACTAGGAACAATTTACAATTATACCAAGCCAATTAGCCTACAAACCAGTACATCTTTGGAGTGTGGGAGGAAATCGCAGATCCTGGAGAAACACAAGCAGGGGAGAATGTACCAACTCCGTACAAACAGCACCCGCAGTCAGGTTCGAACCCGGGTCTCTGGTGCTGTAAGGCAGCAACGTTGCCACTGTGCCACTGTGCCGCCTTACACTTTCACTTGCCAACCTTATCCCCATCCGCCCATTCCCCAGTTGCTCCAATCCAGCCAATCTCTGCCTCCCATTTTCACACAGGCACATGACACCCTGGGCCTCTCGCACAATATATTTCTGAGCAACAAACATGGGAACAAAATGTTAATTGGCCCTATGAGCAGCAACTGACTCATTTGTACATATACTCTCTGAGTCTATTTCGTTTCTCAACATAATGCTGTTAAGATTTACCTTCAAACCTCAGTTTTTAATCTTATCCTCAATCCAAGATTGGAAATAGTTATTTTCAACCCAGTATGAGGTTTCTATATATATATCATCACCCTTCAATGCTAATCGCCTCCGTTTTTAACTGCAAACTATATATACCAGATTTAAAATTTGGCAATGACATTAAAGAACAGCTTTGCAATGCTAATCAAATACAGCGCTACATATATTCATCTTTTAAGATGTTTTGTATCAGAAATCCACATTGGCTACTGTGGATTTGAACATACTTAGTGCCATATATTCTATTAAAAGTACAGTTCAATAAACCTTACTCTCTCCAAGTCAGAAAAATGTAAAATGCAAAGTTTCTATGTACCTACTAGTTATAGTTAAGACAATTCAACAGTCCTTGTTCATGCATGCAACATATCAGAGCACAAAAGAGAAACAAGCCTTTTGGTCCACAATGTTCGTGTCAAACATGATGCCAGATTAAACTGATTTCTTCAAGAACTATTCAGAGTTCCTTTGGCATGTTATAAGGTATGGAAGGATATGGATCATGTGCAGTCTTGAAGAAATCAGTTTAATCTGGCATCATGTTTGACACGAACATTGTGGACCAAAAGGCTTGTTTCTCTTTTGTGCTCTGATATGTTGCATGCATGAACAAGGACTGTTGAATTGTCTTAACTATAACTAGTAGGTACATAGAAACGTTCTACTCATAAACAAGCCTTGAACACGTTCCATCATAAAGTGCTGGAGTGGGTGAGGCGGCATCTCTGGAGAACATGGATAGCCAATGTTAGCCAGTTACCATAGAAAGCATTTTATCAGGATCAATCACAACTTGCTTTGGGAACAGCTCCATCCCAGACCGCAAGAAATTGCAGTGAATTGTGGACGCAGCCCAGACCATTACACAATCCAATCTCCCTTCCATTGACTCAATTTACACCTCACGCTGCCCAGGCAAGGCCAGCAGCATCATCAAGGATGAGTCGTACCCTTGCCACTACCTCCTCCCCTCTCCCATCAGCCAAAAAGTATAGAAGTGTGAAAACACACACCTCCAGATTCAAGGACAGTTTTTTCCCCAGCTGTTATCAGGCAACTGAATGGGGTCAAGGAAAGAGCGCTCACGTCGCGGCCCTGTTTCCACCAATTTTTCCAGCACAAGAAGCAAATGAAGCGAAAAGACAGACGCATTGTATGCAGATGCCGAGAAGTGTGTTCAGCTCTGGCTGAACAACTTCTAATCTTGTGTGTGGACTCAATAAGAAGAGGCAACTGAATCATCCTACCACAATTAGAGAGCAGTCCTGAACTATTATCTATCTCATTGGTGACCCTCGCGAACTATCCTTGATCAGACTTTGCTGGCTATACCTTGCACTAAATGTTATTCCCTTATCATGTATCTATACACTGTAAATGGCTCGATTGTAATCATATATTGTCTTACCACTGACTGGACAGCATGCAACAAAAGCTTTTCACTGTACCTCAGTGCACGTGACAATAAACTAAACTATCCTTTCAGTCGGGATCCTGTTTCAGACTCAACCCGAAACGTCGCCTATGTCCTCCAGAGATGCTGCCTGACCCACTGAGTTACTCCAGCACTGTTTTTTTTGTAAACCAGAATCTGCAGTTACTTGTGTCAACACATTCCATTGTGATGTTTTCATCATAGGATCCGCCCAGATTATTTATACTCTTAGTCACCATCTGCACCCTTTAATGGCATCTTTTAAAAATAACTAATTTCCCTATAAAATGTCTTATGTTTCACTACTGGGTTAATGGCAAAAAATATCCACGTTCTAACTTTTATCTAATGATTTTTTTTCTTCTAACTGCCACTTCAGTATTTTGGGAATTTCTTTAGCCAACCGGTATGCACAATTGATATTTAGCATTAAAAATGCAAAAGATTTGAGGAAAATTGTATATGGAAAAAAATTGAAAAACTAGGAGATTAAAAATCCATTTTATTATTTTTTAAAATAATTGATAGCTGCAGTTTGTTTAATACTTGGTTCATTCTTCCTATCTGTAGCCACACTCACGACTGTGCGGCCAAATTCAACTCTAACTATGAACAAGTTTTCAGATGACACCATCATTGAGTGTGGATCTCAAACAACGGTGAGAAGGAGTACAGGAAGGAGATGGAGAGCTCAGTAACTTGATGCCAAGGCATCAACTTCTCTCACAATGTCAGCAAAACAAAAGAGTTCATCTTTGGCTTCAAGAAGTGAGATGGAGTACAGGCCCCAGTCAACACCAATGGTGCTGAAGTGGAGATGACCAAGAGCTTCAAGCTCCAAGGTTTATAGATATCTCACACAATTTGTCCACATTGTCGCCATGGCCAAGAAAGCCCACCAATGCCTCGACCTGGTCAGAAAGCTAAGAAAATTTGGTATGTCTCCAGTAATTCTAACCACTTTCGACAGATGCACCATAGAAAGCTTCAGTTTAGTACTGCAACTGCTCGGCCCAAGACTGCAAGAAATTGCAGAGGTATTAACACTGCCCAGTCCATCATGTTCATGGGCTCTAGGAGCAGAATTAGGCCATTCGGCCCATCAATTAAACTATCCTTTCCTAAACTATGCCAATCAATCATGTCTGATTTATCTTTCCCTCCCATTCCCATTCTCCTGCCTTCACCTCCTTCCTGGGTTCTCAGCCCTTTATTGTTCACTCTCCCACCTACACTCTGGTTACCAGCTCCTGAGTAAGGGAGCATATTAAGTCCCATTCTGGTCCACGGTAACATACACACACCTAATTACATTCCTGGCTCTGGCAGCGCACCTAACCACACTCCCAGTTGGCAGCTCCACTCACTCACTCACCTACAGGGATGCAGCCAGGGTTCCAAACACTATTGGATGTGCAGCCAGAGTCAGAGACTGGAATGCAGTCATCTGGAGTCATTGAGTTATACAGTGTGGAAACAGGCCCTTTTGGCCAACTCGCCCACACTGACCAACATGTCCCATCTACACTAGTCCCACTTGCCTGCGTTTGGCCATTATCCCTCTAAACTTGTCCTATCCATGTACCTGTCTAATTGCTTCTAAAACGTGCAATTATCCCTGCCTCAACTACATCCTCTGAAAGCTTGTTCCATACACCCACCACCCTTTGTATGAAAAAGTTACCCCTCAGATTCCTATTAAATCTTTCCCCCTTTACCTTAAACCGATTTCTTCTTGTTCTCGATTCCCCTGCTTTGGGCAAGAGACTCTGCGCGTCCACCCCGTCTATTCCTCTCATGATTTTATACATCGCTACAAGATCACCCCTCATCCTCCTGTGCTCCAGGGAATCAAGCCCTGCCCTGCTCAACCTCTCCTTATAGCTCAGATCCTCAAATGTTTACAACATCCTTGTAAATCATCTCTGCACCCTTTACAACTTAACAACATTTGTCCTGGTGAATAAGTTGGTCAGTCTGTTTAGGAGTTTGGGTAGAATGGAGAACCAGCATGGTTGGATGTGTAAGCGCAGCCTGGTACCAGTGTGGTAAGATGCGAGGCGGGGGCACAGACTGGCACGGTTAGAAGTGTGGGCAGAGGCAGGAACCAGTGTGGCAAGATGAGAGGTAGAACACAAACTGACATGGTTAGATGAGCAGGCAGGGCCAAGGACCAGAGCATAATTGTGTGTGTTGATCAGACCTCAGTCAAGAGGTAAAACACTGGCAACCCTACATTAAATCAGTTCAGGTAACAGACATTTGCCATTACTTAATTCAGAAATCATTGCCCAAAAATCTGGGATCAGAATTTGTGTGTCAATTTTTGTTTTATTCTCAGCTCACATTTCTAGGCACAGATGATGTGGCTTCGCATTACAGAACATTTTCTGGGAACTCAGTCAACCCCCCCACTCCCCCACTCCAGCAATGCAGAGGTTGGCTGTAAACAAGTAAAATATTAATTGGTAGAAAAAGAATAAAACAAGCACAAAGTAAATGACTAGTTTGGAGCCAATATTGCATAATAAGCTGAAATTACATTATTTTTTATGTTTGTGTGATTTTTAGCAAAATTGTAAATTAACACAAAACAGATTGAGCAACATATAATTAGAGAAAAATAGTCAGAGGTTTATTGAAAGAATGAATATGCAACTCAAAAAATCTTCCTGGATGAATTCAATTTCAGAACTTCTCAGCCACAGAAACTTTCACCACACATGTATTTTCAACCCCCTTGAAAAAGTAATCAGTAGTTGAATGTTAAATCTGCATGGATCAATGAAATCTGAATTATGGGAATTAACTAGTAAACTCTGTTTTTGGGAGTATCTTCATTTTTTTTTAAAAGCAAAAACATTCAAAAGATCAGCAACTATTTCCCACATTTAGAACAAATTTATAATTTTATATTGTAGCAGGCATTGATTAGAAACACAAAGACAAAAGCAAATTACTATTTTCAGCTTCGTTAATTTTCCCTGCTCTCCTAGTTTTGCTGATTGTTCTTGAAACTCAACTGCAAAAAAAATCTCCAGTATTATCTATGGGTTTCCAGAAATTGAATACAGATGCTTTGAAAAAAAACATAGATGGAAGGGAGGGTGTGGGAGATAAAACTTGTTTAAGTGAACATGTCAAGCGAAAGCTTGAAATAATAGAACATTAAAAAAAAAATATATATTAATAAGATGTCAATTTAGGAAAATGGACTGGAAAAAAAAAATCAAAAACCAAAAATCCAAAACCTGGGAGAAAGTAAAATTCAACCTACAAAGCTGTAAAATTATAAACTATATGGATTATATTTAGATTTAGTTATTTGAAAGTAAAATGCAAAAAATCACTTCTTTCAAACTAGATAACTAAAATGTATTATTCCATCTTACATGTAATCCACCAGATGCTTTAGAAGAAAACTATTTTTCCCTCAACATATACAAAAGAAACAAAATAAGTAATGTTATTATTACCCTATGGAACATTTTAACAAAGAAAATCCAAAAGATAAAATCTTCTAGATCCAGGATAAAGTAAATATTTCCAATCTGTACAGCTGACGTCAACTTCTAAACTAATAACATACTAAATAATTAATTCCAGCAGGACAATTGCTGAAGTAGCGTTACTTAACAAATTTGCACTAACTGTTTGCTTATGCGGAATGTATTACTATAATGTGTATTGATGTGTTTCCATGATCTACCCAAGTGTCCATGTAAGAAGTATATTGTTAGCCAAAGAAACATCAGCTCCTGCTTGAATGACTAAATCTTGGAAAAGACCAGGCTGAAAGCATTAACAGATTCCCACTTTATCAGGTAATTCCCCTATCAATTAAATTTTAACTGGAATCTTTTGTTTGCTAAGATGCAAAATCCGTGCAAACATCAACGATCTTCTCCAAAGGGATGGCCGTGGAGAGAGTTAACAACTTCAAGCTCATGGGAGTGCACATCTCTGATGTTTTGTCGCGGGCCCAGCGCATTGATGCAATCACAAAGAAAGCCCATCGATGCCTCTACTTCTTCAGAAGTTTGAGAATCTTTGGCATGTCGCCGATACTCTATTGAACTTCTACAGTGCACAGTGGAGAGCATACTCACTGGTTACATCACTGCCTGGTTTGGTAACTCGGCCACCCAAGAACGTAGGAGGCTGCGGAAAGAGTTATGTGTGTTGACCTCCCAACATCGAAGGGATGTTGGGAGTGCCTCAAAAGGCAGCTAATGTCATGATAGCTCCACATCACTCTGGCCATGTTCTCATTTCGCTGCTACCATTGGGAAGAAGGTACAGGAGCCCGAGAACCATTGCCTCGAGATTCAAGAACATCTTTTTGCCATGAACCTTCAGGCTCTTGAATCACACCGTACAATTCACAAGCCTTCCTTAGCACTGAACAACTGTGAACTTTAAGGGCTGCACTATATGCTTCAGCTTACACCATTATGCTCTGCTTACTTAGTAAAGCTGAAAATGTATTGTATTTATGTTTATTGTATATTAATTTGTACTGTGGTGTTAACTTGCCCGTAAAAGCATCTGCAAGCAAGAATTTAATTGTTCCATTCCCGGCGCAATTGACAATTAAAACTCTTGACTCTTGAAATGATTAACGTTAAACAGCAGTGACATCAACGGTGATCCGTCCAAAAGTCTATTTGCTGCCAGCTCTTTGTGTTTTGAAATAAGCCAAGTTGATGGCTGGAAATAGTTGGTTAATTACAATCTTTATTTCCTCTATTATTTTTCAATTCAGAATTGTTTATAATGTGCAAGACTGAACAATGAATGGTAATGGAACATTTGACTGAACAAACTGTTACCATTCTTAAGCGTTTAAGCAAAGCTTCCTTGGTAGACTACTTCAAATTTGTACAGGAAAGAGAAAAATGTAAGTTTTGTATAACAAATATACAAAACTTACTTTTCGTAGACCATGTAGGTGAACATGCTGCTTTACGTTTGTTACAGAATTTTAAATGTGCCATGCTAATGATATTTTCAGTTTAGTTCAGCAAGTACAATTTTTTTTAAATAGTATTGTGTGGGATAGACAATAGACAATAGGTGCAGGAGTAGGCCATTCGGCCCTTCGAGCCAGCACCGCCATTCAATGTGATCATGGCTGATCATCCACAATCAGTACCCCGTTCCTGCCTTCTCCCCATATCCACTGACTCCGCTATTTTTAAGAGCCCTATCTAGCTCTCTCTTGAAAGCATCCAGAGAACCTGCCTCCACTGCCCTCTGAGGCAGAGAATTCCACATTCACCATTCTCTGTGAGAAAAAGTGTTTCCTCGTCTCCGTTCTAAATGGCTTACTCCTTATTCTTAAACTGTGGCCCCTGGTTCTTGACTCCCCCAACATCGGGAACATGTTTCCTGCCTCTAGCGTGTCCAAGCCGTTAACAATCTTATATGTTTCAATGAGATATCCTCTCATCCTTCTAAACTCCAGAGTGGACAAGCCCAGCTGCTCCATTCTCTCAGCATATGACAGTCCCGCCATCCCGGGAATTAACCTTGTAAACCTACGCTGCACTCCCTCAATAGCAAGAATGTCCTTCCTCACATTAGGGGACCAAAACTGTACACAATACTCCAGGTGTGGTCTCACTAGGGCTCTGTACAACTGTAGAAGGACCTCTTTGCTCCTATATTCAATTCCTCGTTATAAAGACCAACATGCCATCGCTTTCTTCACTGCCTGCTGTACCTGCACGGTTATTTTCATAGACTGATGTACAAGGACCCCCAGATCCCGGTGTACTTCCCCTTTTCCCAACTTGACGCCATTTAGATAGTAATCTGCCTTCCTGTTTTTGCTACCAAAGTGGATAACCTCATATTTATCCGCGTTAAACTTCATCTGCCATGCATCTGCCCACTCCCCCAACCTGTCCAAGTCACCCAGCATTCTCATAGCATCCTCCTCACAGTTCACACTGCCTCCCAGCTTTGTGTCATGGGCAAATTTGCTAATGTTACTTTGAATCCCTTCATCCAAATCATTGATGTATATTGTAAATAGCTGCGGTCCCAGCACCGAGCCTTGTGGTACCCCACTAGTCACTGCCTGGCATTCTGAAAGGGACCCGTTAATCCCTACTCTTTGTTTCCTGTCTGCCAACCACTTCTCTATCCATGTCAGCACTCTACCCCCAATACCATGTGCCCTAATTTTGCCCACTAATCTCCTATGTGGGACCTCTTTTCTAGAGCCACTTCCTTAAGTACCCTGGGATGCAGACCATCAGGCCCTGGGTATTTATCAGCCTTCAGTCCCATCAGTCTTTCCAACACCATTTCCTGCCTAATGTGGATCTCCTTCAGTTCCTCTGTCACTCCAGATCCTCTGGCCGCTACTATATCAGGAAGATTGTTTGTGTCCTCCTTAGTGAAGACAGATCCAAAGTACCTGTTCAACTCATCTGCCATTTCCTTGTTCCCCATAATAAATTCACCTTTTTCAGTCTTCAAGGGTCCAACTTTGGTCTAAACTAATTTTTTTCCTCTTCACATACCTAAAGAAGCTTTTACTATCCTTCTTTATACTCTTGGCTAGCTTAACTTCGTACCTCATCTTTTCTCCCCGTATTGTCTTTTTGGTTATCTTCTGTTGTTCTTTAAACATTACCCAATCCTCTTGCTTCCCGCTCATCTTTGCTACGTTGTACTTCTTTGCTTTAATTTTTATACTGTCCCTGACGTCCCTTGTCAGCCACGGTCGTCCCTTTCTCCCCTTGGAATCTTTCTTCCTCCTAGGATTGGTTGGTTAATCTTGGATTGAATAAAGGATTGACAGTTAACATCTATTTATTTGTGCATTTAGATCTACAAGATGACCAAGACATAGCCAAGGAGTAACTATGGGCACTCGCATGTGCCCAAGCTCCATAGAAACATAGAAAATAGGTGCAGGAGTAGGCCATTCGGCCCTTCGAGCCTGCACCGCCATTCAATATGATCATGGCTGATCATCCAACTCAGTATCCTGTACCTGCTTTCTCTCCATACCCCCTGATCCCTTTAGCCACAAGGGCCACATCTAACTCCCTCTTAAATATAGCCAATGAACTGGCCTCGACTACCTTCTGTGGCAGAGAACTCCAAAGATTCACCACTCTCTGTGTGAAAAATGGAATATCAAAAACTATGCCTGCCTCTTTGTAGGGTACGTCGAACAATCACTGTTCCAGGCGTGCACTGGCCCTATCCCCAAACTCTAACTCCGCTACATTGACGACTGCATCGGTGCTACCTCCTGCACCCATGCAGAACTCACTGACTTCATCAACTTCACAACCAATTTCCATCCTGCACTCAAGTTCACTTGGACCATCTCCGACATCTCCCTACCCTTTCTAGATCTCATCACAGGAGACGTACTATTGACTGACATCTACTACAACCCCATAGCTATCCAGACTACACTTCTTCCCACCCTGCTTCCTGTAAAGATTCTATCCCCTACTCCTAATGCCTCCATCCACGCGGCATCTGCGCCCAGAATGAGGTTTACCATACCAGGGCATCGGAGATGTCCTCATTCTTTAGGAAACGGGGGTTCCCCTCCTCCATTATAGATGAGGCTCTCACTAGGGTCTCCTCGATATCCCTCAGCTCCGCTCTAACACCCCCTCCCCCCATTCGTAACAAGGACAGGGTCCCCCTTGTCCTCACCTTCCACCTCATTAGCCATCGCATACAGCATATAATCCTCCGACATTTTCGCCAGCCCCAACGGGATCCCGCTACTGGCCAAATCTTCCCATATCCACCCCTTTCTGTTTTCCGCAGAGACCGTTCAGTCTTTTCAGGTGAGGCAGTTCACTTGCACCTCCTCCAACCTCATCTAATGTATCCGCTGTTCCAGGTGTCAACTCCTGTACATCGGCGAGACCAAGCACAGGCTCGGCGATCGTTTCGCTGAACACCTCCACTCATTCCGCCTTAACCTAACTGATCTCCCAGTTGCTCAATGGAATATCAAAAGCTGTTAAAAATAAACATGCAGATGGGTCGTCAACAGGCAAGTAAACTTCAGTGTTGTGACGTGGGACGGGAAAATCATAACCATCAAAGCAGTATAATGGCATGTCAGTCAGCACTGCTATCACACAACTTCAGTGAGCTACAGTTATCATGACCTCAAATGCTGCCTGTGTATAGTTTGCATATGTTCCTTTGACTGCATTGTTTTTCTATCTGGTTTCCTCTCATATCTCAAAGACATGCTAGTCAGTTAATTGATTCTAGTGTCAAGGAATGGCAGCAGGAATAATCTGAAGGGGCAATTGATGGACTTCTGAGAGGGAATGCTAAAGGAAAATAATTCCTTCTCTCCAGAGGCACTGCTTGACCTGCTGAGTGATGCCAGCATTTTGTGTCTATCCTCAATGAAAGAATGGGATTGCTGGAATGTTCAGATAAACCACGAAGATACATGAAATAGAAAATAAAATAAATAAGATAAACAGACAACAAATAAATAAGTTCTGTAAAGAGAGCACTCCAAACTATTGAAAATACTAACAAACCATTGGCATGGAACTTAAAAGTAAAGTTGGCCCTAGACATTGAGAGTCCAATACACTATTCCACGTTAAAAGTTGATGGAGGCGGTATTAAAGATCTCTTGCGATGACAGCAGTGGAGGAGATCTTTGGGAAAGCTTCAGGTTTTTTTTGGAAACAACTTAGCATGTTGACCTTAAAAAAGTTTAGAAGTTAGATTTTGGTTTATGTAGAGCCATTCTCAATCTCACACTCATCCTTGACATCATCAATTGAGCTGGATAATAGAGATGACCTGGAAATGTGGGCCAATTCAGAGGAAACAGCAGCATTCTTTGGAAACACAGCGTATTGACCTTAAAAGGTCTGGAAGTTATATTTTGATTTATGCAGTGCCATTCTCAATCTCACGCTCATCCTTGACTTCATCAATTGAGCTGGAAAATAGAGATGTCCGGGAAATCTCGGCCAATTCAGAGGAAACGACAGCATGAGAAGAGATAATGGTGTATCACGGTGGTACAGCAAATGGATCGGTAGCTTCTCAGATCCAATGACCCGGGTTTGTCCACGACCTCTGGTGTGGTTTTAGCGGAATTTGCATGTTGGCCCTGTGACCTTATGGGTTTTATCCAAGTATCTCAGGTGTTTCCCACATTCCAAAGATCTTCAGGTTGTTACATTAATTGGCTACTCTATTTATCTCAAGTAGAATGGAGTTGATGGGCATGTGGGAGAGAATAGACTGTGAATGGAAATGTACTCACCCTGTGCACATTCCAACATTATTCAGCTAAGATCAAAAATATATAATTGCCACTATTTTTTTCTGGCTTTTATGAACAATAGTAGTTCCATTCAAGGTATAAGCAAAGTACATGTCCTTTTATCACCCATAAGTAAGGTTGCATGCTTATTTCTGTAATGATTACAAAAACCCCAATAAATGTCTGACTGGATACAAGACAGAATTCGACATAATATTTTCCAATGAATGAAACTTTCCATCCTTGCAGGGTGATGAGATTTCCTTTCTGAATGGTCTGGAATGTTGTCCTTATGTTGTGACTAATGGAACAAAAAAATCATTCATCATGGGCTTAATTTCATCTGTATATTCCTGTAGGAAATCAAGGCCTTAAATTACAAGACTATTAAGGCTTCCAACAATGTGTGTCTACAATAGAGACATATTCCAACACACCAAAGAGACCAACCTTTTGATCCAACTCATCTATGCCGACCAAGATGTCCTTCTAAGCAAGTTCCATTTGCCAGTGTTTGTTAACCATTCCTATCCATGTAGCTGCCCAAATGATTTTAAAATGTTGTTATTGTACCTGCTTCAACCATTGGTCACACTCTCTTCACTGCTACCATCTGGAAAGTGGCACAGGATACTGTGAACCGTTACCTTCAGGTTCAAGAGAGGATTCTTTCCACCAACCATCTGGTTCATGAAACCACCCCTCCTGCCCTGCATAATGCTAACCACAACCCTGCCACAGCATCAAACATGAACAAACTTTTCACTATTATGGTTCCTACTTAAATTAGTTTTGCACTATCATGCTCTAGTTTACTTAGAATATCACTTTCCCCCATATTCATCCTCAATACCATAGTTCTCTGCAGCATCAGGAGGCTTTCAGACCAAGATACATGAGCTTATCTCTAATAAAGAAAAAAATCCTGCAGAGATCAGAGTAGGGAAGAACACCAGGCCAGTTATGGCTCTTTAAAGGAGATCAGTGAAATTCAATAAACACCAGAGAGATTTGCTCGTCCAAAATGAATTGTTCAACAGGTTTATGGCACTAATCCCCAAACTTCATCCTCGCTTTTTAGAATGGTTCACGTACTTGTACCATGGGTGGCACAGCGGTAGAGATGGTGCCTGACAGTGCCAGAGACACAGTATTGGTCCTGACTATGGGTGCTGTATGTATGGAGATTGTACTTTCTCCGGGTGTTCCGGTTGTACTTTCTCCGGGTTCTCCAACATCTTTGGTTTCCTCCCACATTCCAGGTTTGTAGGTTAATTGGCTTGTTAAATGTAAAAATTGTCCCTAGTGGGTGCAGGATAGTGTTATTGTGCGGGGATCGCTGGTCTGCGTGGACCCGGTGGGCCGAAGGGCCTGTTTCCGTGCTGTATCTCTAAACTAAACTTAAAACTAAACCTGTACAGTTGTATTTCTTATCTTTGTACACTATTCCTTGTGCAATAAAGGCTGACATTCCATTCGCCTTTCTTTGACAGTCCATGCCCTTTACAGACATTTTCCAATCCTTTCATAACTAATTTTTCTATCTGGGGACACATAATCCAGCTACAGGCGCATCAGCATCAAATTGTAAGGAATTAGATAAACGACATTTCGGATCAATATCATCCATCTGGACTGGCCAGATGAAATGTCTCAACCCAAAACCTCTGAATTCAACTCTCTGATCTGTTTAACCCCAAGATAGTTTGCATGTAACTTAAATTGCAATCATGAAATGATAACCTTTGTTCAATGGTTCTTTATTGTCACGCATGCATAGCAGAGTGAATTCTTTTGCACAACCACAAAATGCAGTTGCCACAATTTTGGTGCCGTTTAAAAATAAAACCACAGAAACCACAACAGTCCAAAGTGCAAAGTCCAGTCCACATGTTGGAAGTCTTGGAACACACCTGATCCAGGTGAGCCCAACCCGATGTCCCTCTCCTCTGCCAACCGCCTCTGAGCCCCTTGTGGTGCCCCCTGCGGCGAACCTTTAAGGCGCTAGTGGTAATATGTGTAACCACAATAATGTGACCACAATTTCTTGTGCTCCTACTTGTCAATGTAGGCCTTATAAAACACCTTATAAAGACTTTATTTTCTTGGCCCAGCCTATGCCATTTGGTTCCTAAATAAGACAAAAAACAGGTCATCCCTTTCCATGCAAAGTCCTCTTTCACTCTGAAGAGATATCCTTAACTAGTACAATATTTGAGCTATAGTCTCCAGGGCTCCCACTCTCAGCAATAAAGCAAAGTAACTATCTACTAATCATACACACATTACCACTTTCATATTCTCTTAACTCCTGTGGCTGCACAGTGGCACAGCGGTAGAGTTGCTGCCTCTCAGCACCAGAAACTCAGGTTTGATCCTGGCTACTGGTGATGTCTATACAGAGTTTGTACGTTCTCCCTGTGACCGTGTGGTCCGTCCTCCAGGGATCCAATTTCCTCCCTCATTCCAAAGCAATGCATGTTTTAGTTTAATTGGCTTCTGTAAATTGCCCCTAGAGTGTAGGATGCTGAAGTGGCATAACACAGAGCCAGAGTACGGGTGGTCGATGGTCGGCAGGAACTCGGTAGGCTGTATCTCTAAACTAAACTCCTAACAACCTTCTTTATGATGCTGAAATGTCCGCATAGGCTTTGTTCACAGCAAGTATCTTTTTGAACAAAGTCATGGAGTGAAGTTTCAGCATGTTATACTACCTTCTCGATCAAACTGGCCAGATAATTCTTTCTTGGTAGTCTGTGATGTTTTCAGCTGAAACTTTACCTTAACAAACCTGTGCTGGAGTTCTTCAAGACATCCATAAATTGAAACTATGCGTTACTAGGGATCTCATTAATGTACACTCGCTGTGGCATAAAAATTGCACCACTCAAAAACTGGTTTACTTAAGTTAGTTGATACTGCTTTTATAAACTGGGTTAATAAGTACAGGCAGAAACAAATGACACATTTCGCGTTCCTTCTCATCTGAAGGCATATCATCAACTGCATGACACCCTAAGCTTAATAACTGTTATTTCAGTGCAACACAACATTTGCTGAATCAGCACGTTATAGCACAACTATTACAAATTTGAACATAAAGAAAAAGTGTAAACATAATCTTTATGTGAAATTCCATTGAAATTTAGTTACTCCAATAAGTTCTGGCATAAAGTAATGAAGAATTCGACCATACATCATTGGAGATTTAGACTGTAAACTTTGTTATTTAACAGCTATGTTTTAATGATCCATTTGCTCTGCTCCTAGTTTATAAAGATAAATGTACTGAAAATAAACATTTCAGACAAAAAAAACAGATGAGTGGCCGACCAAAAAGAAATATATTAGGAGTAAACGACATTAATAGGGAGTAAAGTGATCTGTCTGTCCATGAAATAAGAGCAACATGCGGAAATAACAATTTTAATAGCTGAACAGCAGTAACATTCTGCAGACCAATATCACATCCAAAATAACTCAAGAAATGAATATTCCTGTCTGTCGCCAGGCATTCCCACAGAAATAAATACCAAACATAAAACAGACCCACAATGGTAAGTCTAGGAAGACTGCAGATGCTGGAATTAAGAACAAAAATACAACACTGGAAGAACTCACCAGGTCAAGGAGGCAAAGAAGTGTAAGTCAACAATTCAGGTCAAGACTCATGTATTAATGCCAATCTAGGACTTAGAATAATAGTGTGGCAACAGGACCTTCGGCCCCAACTTGCCCACACCAACCAACATTTGATTAATTTCCCTCCTGGGATAAATAATTGTAAATTATTAATAAATTTATAAATTGATAATCTCAAGCACATCAGACCCACTTGCCTGCATTTAGCCCAATCCCTCAAAACCTGTTCTATCCATGTACCTGTCTAATTGTTTCTTCAATGTTGTGATAGTCCCTGCCTCAACTACAGTACCTCCCTTGGCAGCTTGTTCCATACACCCACCACCCTTTGTATGAAAAAGCTCCCCCTCAGATTCCTTTAAAATCTTTCTCTCTTCACCTTAAAACTATGTGCTCTGGTTCTCAATTCCCCCATTCGGCAAGAGGCAATGTGCATGCACCCGATCTATTCCTCTCATGATTTTCTAGTTTTTAAGTGATGGATGGCCACCATCCAACACTTGAGCCCACTCAGTGTCCAGCAAATGAACTTCATCAGAGATCCCATTCATTTGAATGAAGACTTATCTTGCGGAATAGGGAAAGTATTATCTTCATTTATGCCACACCAGTTGAATGTTTTTTAGTGATTAGTGTTTTAATGTGTTTTATTTTAATTACTTACATAATTAAAACAAAATCTGTCCAACATGTTGGCAATTGCAATAAATACTGCTTGAAAGCAATAAGAAAATTAAGAAACATTTATTTTCATACATGGACATGATTCTCATCTATTTCATGTGGGCTGCTTACATTTGAAAAATGTGGTAAATGCAAATCCTAGTTTGCACACCAAAAGAGCTTTTCATTCAGTTAATTTGTCACTGCTCCCACTTTGTTTCCACTGGGCAAAAGGAATTTAATTATTTAAAACACCTAAGGATTTCAAGATGACTAGAAAATATTAAGCCAGTTTTATTATCCAATTTTGTTTAAAATTCCCTCATGTAATGTTTTTAAATACTATTTAATGGGACTACTTTATCAATTAATGGATGCGTCTTTATTTGTAAAATGTCAAACCACAAGAATTAAACTTGTCTAAACAATTTAAGAACTTGAGTGCTCCATTGTCAAACTACATTTGTTGTTTTTATTGTGGATGTTGTTTTAATTTAGTTATAGAGTCAGAGTCACAGTGATACAGTGTGGAAACAGGCCCTTCGGCCCAACTACACTAGTCCCACCTGTCCGTGTTTGGTCCATATCCCTCCAAACCTGTCCTATCCATGTATCTGTCCAACCATTTCTTAAATGTGAGGATAGTCCCTGCCTCAACTACCTCCACTGGCAGCTTGTTCCATACACTCATCATCCTTCGTTTGAAAAAGTTACCTCTCAGATTCCTATTAAATCTTTCCCCCTTCACCTTAAACCTAAGTCCTCTGGTCCTCGATTCACCTACTCTGAGCAAGAGACTCTGCGCATCTACCCGATCTATTCCTCTAATGATTCTATACACCTCAATGAGATCACCCCTCATCCTCCTGCGCTCCAAGGAATAGGGAAGAAACAAAGGAGGACCAGGCTTGGGGGGACTGCTGTGAGGGAGGGGGAAGACCAATGGAGG